>NC_090934.1:1281912065-1282593474 GCF_040938575.1 Ambystoma mexicanum
CTCAATGCGTGGTTCCTCCGCACTATTAGGTGTTATCGACAGGATGGGACACACCAAGGACGTCTGTGGGCTGTCCTATTGTGGGTATAATGACTGACCACTTCCTGTGTAAGGGTTGTGTCCCAGAATCGTCACCCTTCCCAATTGTGTTTGTTGTAGCTGTGTATCAGTGGAGGTTACCTTATGGTCCTGTATTTGAGTGGGCTGCTGCACTGGCTGCACTTGGTGTTGTTGTGTTATTGCTACCTGTTGTTGCGGTAGTGAATATGTCTGCGGCTGTTGCTGTGTTGCTAATTGTTGCTGTGTGCTGCTCTGTGGTAGCCCCTGTGGTTGCTGGTAACCCTGCTGCTCCCTCATGGGCCCTTGTTGTCCTTGTTCCCCCCATGCTGGTGGGGAGGGTCTCATTCTATACGTACGTGACATGTGTCCTAACATTCCACAAACCCAACATACAGGTGGGTTCCCTGGTCTGCCATGGGAAACTTCCTGCATTATCTTGGTACACTGGTTGCGCAGTGGGGTAGAAGCTTCGGAATCCTCCCCCTTGCTGTTGTGCAGGTTGGCCATATCCCCTCCCCCTCATCATTCCTCCCCTTCCCCTGATGTTATTATAATATCCATTTCCTGGTGCCATGTACCCTCCTCCCATGTTAGCCGTGTATGGTGGGGGTGGCGGCAGCTGTTGTGTTATAAGTCCTGGTGATTGTGGTAGTGGTGGTATTTGTAGTTGTGAGGGATCCTGTGCGGCCACTACTTGCGTGGGGTTTGGTGTCATTGTGGTTGGTGTCGTTATTAGTGCTTCTTCCATGGTGTATTTAGTCAGTTTTTTTCTGCACTAATTTAGCCTCTTCTGCTTTCCTATCTTCTTCCTTTTGTTTCATCTTTTCTTGCCCCCTACAATGGTGTACTATTGTCAATTGTATTTCCGGCCAAGCCTTGGCTTCCATCCCCACTACTTTCTTCAATTGTTTTTGTACTGCCTCCGGGAGCCCTTGTATTAGTATGTGGTAAAATATTGCCGGTGTCTTTTCCCATTGCTCTCTAGTTTCCATACGCCACTTCTCCTGAATCTCCTGGATATAATCAACAGGATCTTCGTTCTCACGCATCTTGCGTGACGTAATTGCTCCTATATCTGAGGTGTCTGGGTATTGTACCCTCAGAGCTTGCCATAATGCATGCCTGCAATTCGCAAATGGCGCCCCGTCATGTGATGTGTTCGTTATTGTGACCCCGGGGTAACCCGCTCTCTTCCAGATGTCATCTGCCGCATCCCCTAATATTGATATTAGTAGGCCCTTCACGTCTCCTACTGCTAGTTTCTGTCCTGCAGTGTGCTTTTCCATCTCGTATATCCATTTTCCCGCTCCTCCACTTAATGATGGGAGCCTACACTTTACATTTTCCTTATCGGCATGCTTCCAAGGGACGTATTGTGGTTTAACCCCCCCCTCTCCAATAGCGGCATTGGATTGTGTCCCATCTGTCCCCCTAGTTGTCGCGGTGTGGAGTCTGCATACCCCTCCTCTTCTTCTGTGTCGTCTAGATCATCTGTCATGTCCATATTACCGCCGCTCGTTGCAGCTTCCCCTTCATCTCTTCCCCTTCTCTTATTATTTTCTTTATTTAATGTGGGTGTGTGTGTCCGTTCTTCCTGCCTACGTCCGGGAAGATCTCTAAGCCTGCCGGGGTAACGGGTGTGTTCAGGAGCGGGTGTGGGCGGACATGTTGGACGGGATGATGCGGTTGTAGCTGCATGTGTTTGCCTTCCCGCCACTTCTCGTTCTTTCTCCTCACTTCCCCCCAGTTCTTCCTTCCTTCTGCATGCCCATGGTGATTCCAGGTTGGTGCGGGTGATGTACAATTTGTCTAAGCTTTCCCTATCGCCGCTTTTTCCTTCTCCCCCCATTCCTTCTTCTTCTTCGCTGCAAAATTCATCCAGGAGCGACAACCCCAAATCTGTCTTTTTCCCCCTAATCTGTAACGCTCACCTGATTCCCATGGAAGCGCGGGTCTTGGCAGGAAGGTGTCTAACACGAAACGTGATGTGCAGGGTTCGGTTGGCTTCTGGGGTCGACCCTCTCCGCACTGTGTGTCGAACTCGAAGGGTGAGGTTTCTGCAGGTGAAATAATATGGGGATTAAAGGTCTGGGTGCTGAATGTCCCTATCTCTCTCCTCCCAGCTTGTCCGTTGAACCCCCCTCCCAGGTCAACCTGCTCACCTTAGATAGGTGAATGCTGGGCTCTCCATCTGCGTCTAGTGCAGGGTGCCGTTGCCAGTTCCTTCACTGGTGAAACGTGGGCCTCTTGACTTCAGAGGATGGGTACCGTCGTTGACTGCACGACCGGTAAATTTCTGGACACCTTTAGTCTTTATAGTCTTTTATGCGTGGCACTGAAGCGCCTGGAGTTGCGCAAGTATGGCAGCGCTCTTACTGTCTCTTTCTTTGTCTTTGCAGGAGACGATGCAGAATGAAGAAATCCGGAATTCGCCACGAGCCGGTAAGTGTGACACTGCTGTTGTCTTTGCAGGTGAAGATGCGGCGTGAAGAATCCGGAATGCACTGCGTGCCAGTAAGTAGAATAATGCTGTTTATCTTTGCAGGTGCAGATGCAGCGTGAAGAATCTGGAGTGCACAGCGTGCCAGTAAGTATAATAATACTGTTTATCTTTGCAGGTGCAGATGCAGCGTGAAGAATCTGGAGTGCACAGCGTGCCGGTAAGTATAATAATGCTGTTTATCTTTGCCGGCGGAGGTACAGCCTTAGACACGGCCGCTGCCGATGGATCAGGTAAGCAAGCACTGCGTGTGAAAGTTCGTTCTGCTAACCTGTTGTTTCTGGTCTTTTGCAGGTGCTGATGTTGCTCGGGTACAGGAATGATAAGTATAATTCTTGCAGGTTCAGGATCCCAAGAAGAAATGCTGGAACAGACTCGGTGAGCCTTCTGCTGCAGATGCTGAATAACGCGAAGCACGTTTCATCAATCGGGTGTGGTTTAAATAGCCTTGGAGTGATGAGGCATCTCCTTCCACGGCCCCGCCTAAGTAAGAAAAGAGTTCCTGCTTCCAGAAGAGTTCCAGTGCTGTATCCAGGGAGTGGAGCTGCCCCACCCAGGTAAGAAAGTAGTCCCAGTTCACCGAGGACTTCTAAGAGTCTGGCAAGTAAGCAGCATGGTCTGCCGCAGGTAAGTCCACCCAAGCACCTTCACACCAATGATGAGCCCGGCGCTTCCAGTGCCGGGACCGATGCTTCTGATGAGCCTGGTGCCACCGGCGCCAGGACAAGTTCCAAAAGGTCCCTGTGGGGACCGGCTGGTGCCTAGGATCAGGGTTAGGGGCCTGCTTCCAAGGACGTTGGGCTGGTCCTGGCTCCTTGGAAGCAGTGATCATGACAGTATCCCCCCTCAAGGCCCCTCCTAAGTGTGTCTTCTCCGGGGGCTTTGGCTTGTCGGGGTGATTCAGATGGAATCTCTTGACCAGACGAGGTGCGTGGACGTGTTCTGAGGGTTCCCACGACCTTTCCTGGGGACCGTATCCTTTCCAATCAACCAGATAGTATAGCTTAGACCTGGAAATCTTGGAGTCTAGGATGTTCTTCACTTCAAATTCGAGTTCTCCGTCTACCAAAACGGGTTCTGGGAGTTCAGTCAATCGGGTTTCTGGTTGTACTGGTTTTAATAAGGAGACATGGAATACTGGATGTATTTTCATATGCGTAGGTAATTCCAATTTGGCAGCCACCGGATTGATTATGGCAGATATGAGGTAGGGCCCAAGGTATCTCGGAATGAAAGTGCGGGGTCCTTTTAAAGGCAGGTGCTTCGTGGATAACCAGACTTGATCTCCTACAGCGTAGTGAGGGGCCTCTTTACGGTGCCGATCGGCTGCCTTTTTGAATTGAGCTTTAGCTCTTTGCAGATGGGCAGTGGTTCCTTAAAAGCACAGGTAATCTCCGAATGCAAGTGATCCACAGCAGGTGCTTCAATTTCTTGGGGAGGATCCAGGTTGGAGGTTCTAGGATGGTGTCCATATAATAGGAAAAAAGGAGTCTTCCCGGTTCCAGAATGAGTCGAATTGTTGTACGCGTATTCAGCGATCCAAAGAATGTCCTTCCAGGGGTTTTCTGTTTGTTGGAGCATGCAGCGTAGATATTGTTCTAGTGTCTGGTTTGTCCTTTCGGTTTGTCCGTCCGTTTGGGGATGGTAACTTGTTGAAAGTCTTACATCAACTTGGGCTGGACGACAGCAACTGCGCCAGAAGTGGGAGATGAATTGACTTCCCCTATCGGAGACTAAAACCGAAGGAAAACCGTGTAAGCGAACGATGTTCGCCAAGAATTCCCGGGCCAATACTGAGGCTGAAGGCAGACCCTTCAAGGGTATGAAGTGAGCCATTTTCGAGAATAGATCCACGACTACTAAGATGGTAGTATATCCCAAGCATGGAGGTAAGTCCGTGATAAAATCCATGGACAGGGTATGCCATGGACAGGGAGGGATGTCAAGTGGCTGTAATAGGCCGGCTGGTTTTTGCTTTTGACTTTTATTCTGGGCACACACACCACAGGAGATTACAAAGTCTCTAATATCCCTTTTCCACGATGGCCACCAGAAATTTCTTTTAATCTTTTCCATGGTTTTGGTAATGCCAGGGTGCCCCTCCATTAGAGAATCATGATAACCGAGATTACTTGTTTTTGTAGTCTCTCACAGGGCAAGTGCAATCGTCCTCGGAAATATGGTAGGTCTTGATCTACTGAGAATTCTTTTCCCTTTAATTGCCAGTCCTGCAAATCGGTCGGAGTTAGGAGCGATTTCACCGTGTTCTTGATGTCTTCAAAAGATTGAGTGCTGACCAAACCCAAAATCCTTTGTTCTGGGATTATGGGTATTGGATCTGGATTGATCAACTGTTCATCTACTCCCATCCGGGAGAGGGCATCCGCCTTTCCGTTCTTACTACCTGGTCGATAAGTAATTATAAAGTCAAATTCTGCTAGGAACAGAGCCCAGCGAAGTTGTCTGGAAGACTGAGCTTTGGCTGTCTTTAGGTATTGTAGATTGCGGTGGTCAGTCATTACGGTGACTGTGTGTCTGGCTCCTAGAAGATAATGCCGTCAGGCTTTAAAGGCCGATCTGATGGCCAAAAGTTCCTTGTCCGTAATTGAATAGTTGATCTCAGGAGGCGAAAACTTGCGGGACCAAAAGGCAACCGGATGTAGTTGGTTTGTGACCGAATCTCTTTGTGATAACACTGCTCCCATAGCAAGACTAGAAGCATCCGTTTCCATGATGTAAGGAAGTTCTGGGCGAGGATGTTTTAAAACAGGTGCAGAAATGAATTTAGCTTTTAAGTCTTGAAAAGCTTGTTCCGCTTCAGAAGACCACTCAAAACGTTTGTTCTTTTTCAACAGAGCGGTGATGGGCTGGACTATCCGGGAAAAATCAGGAATGAATCTGCGGTAAAAGTTAGCGAATCCTAACATGCTTTGAACTCCTTTTACAGAGGTTGGTGATGGCCACTTGATAATTGCATCAACCTTCTTTGAATCCATATGGACTCCGTTAGGTGACAATATGAATCCCAGGAACTCGACTTCTGTTGCGTTGAAGACGCATTTCTCAAGCTTAGCAAAAAGACTATGTTGACGCAATCTCTCGAGAACCTTTTTAACATGTCTCTGATGTTCTTCTTTCGATGATGAATAGACTAGGATGTCGTCAATGTAGACAACTACACACACGTCAATGAGTTCCCTAAGGACATCGTTCATAAAATATTGGAAAGCAGCAGGAGCATTACACAGTCCAAAGGGCATCACTTGATATTCGAATAGCCCGTACTTGGTGCGAAAGGCCGTTTTCCATTCATCGCCCTCCTTGATCCTTACCAAGTGGTAGGCTCCTCTGTGATCCAGCTTTGTGTATATACGGGCATCTTTGACTTGGTCCAGGAGTTCAGGGATCAAAGGTAGCGGGTATCTGTTTTTAACAGTGATCTGATTCAGGGCGCGGTAATCTATGCAAGTTCTAAGGTCTCCTTCCTTTTTCGGAACGAAGAACAAAGCCGATGAAGCTGGAGATTTGGAAGGACGGATAAACCCGTTAGCTAGGTATTAGTCCAGGTACTGTCTGAGGTGAAGGTTCTCTGGCTCGGTGAGGGCATAGATCCTGCTGCAAGGAGGAGTTGTTCCAGGTATCAGATCTATTTGACAGTCGTAAGACCTATGAGGGGGTAGGGTGTTAGCTTGATCCTTCTGGAAGACGTCTTGGAACTCCTGGTATTCGGGAGGTAATTTGAGAATCTCCTCAGAAGAGATCGCCGCCAGTGAAACATCAGGTCGAGGATAACAAGTGGTAGAACACTCTGGAAACTGAACCGTCTTTGCTCGCCAATCAATCTGAGGATTGTGCTTCTCCAACCAAGGGATTCCCAGAATGATCTGGAACTGAGGGGCCTTGATTACATCGAACACTATTCTCTCCCGGTGTCCATTATGACTCAACAGCGTCACTTCTTGGGTGGCATGCGTTACTGGTCCGGAGGCTATCTCCGTGCCATCCACAGTATTGATGACGTCTTTTACTGCCTTAGGGACAAGGGGTAGATTCATCCTTGACACCATTTCACGGTCCACATAGTTACCGATTGCTCCGCTGTCAATGTAAGCTTCAATTGCGTGCAAACGATCCGGACGTTCAGGACTAATGAGGACCATGGGTATCACGAAATGCGAGGTCACGGGACAGATCTTAACGCTCGGCAAGAGGACCTCTACTCTTGTCGGGCGAGGTTGTTTCCCTGCTCAGAATTTGTGGTACAGGTATCCGCGGCTCCTACAGTCTTCTTAGCTGGTTTCACGGGACAGTCCCGAAGAAAGTGTCCTGAATTACCGCAATAGAGGCATAATTGCAGCTGCCTTCTTCTTTCCCGCTCTTTCTGGGTTAAAGGTCCTCTCATGCCCCCTATTTGCATGGGTTCCGCAGTGTCAGCTCCCTTATTCGAGGTCTGTGGTTTGGAAAACACTCGAGTATCAAATCTGGAGCGATCTGCCTTCCTGTTCTGTAGTCTATGGTCTAGTTGGACAACTAAGTCAATATAGTCTGAACATTCTTGTGGAGGATTCACAACCTGCGCTAGCACATCCTTGAGCTCTCCACGCAGACCTCTGTAGAAAAGCGTTATTCTCTTGTCCTCGGGCCATTGGGTTTCCACTATGAGTCTATTGAAAGAGGCTATATAAGTCAAGAGGTCTTGGTTACCCTGTCGTAATGAGAGAAGTTCATTGTCCAAGGCCTGCCCTTGTGCATGTCTTGCAAACAGTTTCTCCATGCTGGCCTGGAAGGCTTGAAAATCGTGTAAAACCGGATCATCCCGGGTGACTAAAGGGATCGACCAATCTGCAGCGCTGCCACTGAGATAAGAAAGCACGAAAGCCACCTTGGCCTGGTCAGTTGGGAATGCAGCTGGTCGACATAAGAAGTGCAGGCGGCACTGGTTGATGAACACTGCGAATTTCTTTGGATCACCAGCAAAGCGTTCGGGCGGAGCCAAGGGCACATTACCGGGCAGATTGATTTGCACTGGATTTGAAGCTGAGGCAGAAGGGTAACTTCCTCCTGGAACGGGCAAAGGTGTCTGTCCTGCCTGCGTTTGTAACAACTGCCTAGCAAGGTCCTCTGTTCGCTCCTTAGAAATTATCAGCTCTCTTCTTAGAGAGCTCGTTTCCTGGCGAGCTGCATGTACTTCTGCTCTTAATTCCCCAAGCAACTGGGCTAGTTGATCAGTATCTGAAGTTTCCATTGCGCCTGGGTAGGAGTTTAGTGGTTGGCTTCGCGTTCTGTAACGCTCACCTGATTCCCACGGAAGCGCGGGTCTTGGCAGGAAGGTGTCTGTAACACGAAACGTGATGTGCAGGGTTCGGTTGGCTTCTGGGGTCGACCCTCTCCGCACTGTGTGTCGAACTCGAAGGGTGAGGTTTCTGCAGGTGAAATAATATGGGGATTAAAGGTCTGGGTTGCTGAATGTCCCTATCTCTCTCCTCCCAGCTTGTCCGTTGAACCCCCCTCCCAGGTCAACGTGCTCACCTTAGATAGGTGAATGCTGGGCTCTCCATCTGCGTCTAGTGCAGGGTGCCGTTGCTAGTTCCTTCACTGGTGAAACGTGGGCCTCTTGACTTCAGAGGATGGGTACCGTCGTTGACTGCACGACCGGTACGTTTCTGGACACCTTTAGTCTTTATAGTCTTTTATGCGTGGCACTGAAGCGCCTGGAGTTGCGTAAGTATGGCAGCGCTCTTACTGTCTCTTTCTTTGTCTTTGCAGGAGACGATGCAGAATGAAGAAATCCGGAATTCGCCACGAGCCGGTAAGTGTGACACTGCTGTTGTCTTTGCAGGTGAAGATGCGGCGTGAAGAATCCGGAATGCACTGCGTGCCAGTAAGTAGAATAATGCTGTTTATCTTTGCAGGTGCAGATGCAGCGTGAAGAATCTGGAGTGCACAGCGTGCCAGTAAGTATAATAATACTGTTTATCTTTGCAGGTGCAGATGCAGCGTGAAGAATCTGGAGTGCACAGCGTGCCGGTAAGTATAATAATGCTGTTTATCTTTGCCGGCGGAGGTACAGCGTTAGACACGGCCGCTGCCGATGGATCAGGTAAGCAAGCACTGCGTGTGAAAGTTCGTTCTGCTAACCTGTTGTTTCTGGTCTTTTGCAGGTGCTGATGTTGCTCGGTTACATGAATGATAAGTATAATTCTTGCAGGTTCAGGATCCCAAGAAGAAATGCTGGAACAGACTCGGTGAGCGTTCTGCTGCAGATGCTGAATAACGCGAAGCACGTTTCATCAATCGGGTGTGGTTTAAATAGCCTTGGAGTGATGAGGCGTCTCCTTCCACGGCCCCGCCTAAGTAAGAAAAGAGTTCCTGCTTCCAGAAGAGTTCCAGTGCTGTATCCAGGGAGTGGAGCTGCCCCACCCAGGTAAGAAAGTAGTCCCAGTTCACTGAGGACTTCTAAGAGTCTGGCAAGTAAGCAGCATGGTCTGCCGCAGTTAAGTCCACCCAAGCACCTTCACACCAATGATGAGCCCGGCGCTTCCAGTGCCGGGACCGATGCTTCTGATGAGCCTGGTGCCACCGGCGCCAGGACAAGGTCCAAAAGGTCCCTGTGGGGACCGGCTGGTGCCTAGGATCAGGGTTAGGGGCCTGCTTCCAAGGACGTTGGGCTGGTCCTGGCTCCTTGGAAGCAGTGATCATGACATAATCGTCACTGTTTTTAAGTCTATTAAATCCGTTCCTTCCGCTTCTTCTTTACCAATTGCTCCCCTTTGCGCTGATGTTGTGGCTACTTCTGCATCCTGACGTACATATGTCCTTACCCCACTCTCCCCTTTCCTCTCTCTTCTTTCCCCTTCTCTACTATTTCACCACCTATTTCCTCTTTTCTTTTTCAATTCCTCCATCACCTCACTACTCACCTTCTCTAATATCCTTTCTTCCTCTCTCCTCCTTTCCCATCTCTCTCTCTCCCTTTCTAATATGCTTTCTATTACTTTACCTTCCTCATATTTCTTGGTGGTTTCTGATAGTATTTCCTTCTTCCATATTTCCATTTCCTTTTCTTTCTCTTCTTCCTCTCCTTTCCTGTCACGCTGTGCTGCTCGAGATACCCTTTCTGCTGTCGCCTTCATCCTTTCAGCTTCCCGCTTCCGTTCTTCAGTTCGTTCCCTCATTTTTTCTAACTCATCCTTACTTTCCTTCCTTTCCCTCCTTTTCTCTCGTTCCTCCTTCTCATGCTGTTTGATTAGGGCGGTTTGCTCATTCCTTAATTCTGCCAATCGTTCCTCGAACATCTCCTCCTCTGCTCGTAACAGCTCCCCTTCTTTCCTTTTATCTTCCTCCCCTCTCATTTCACTGCTACCCTCATTGTCCTGGTTCAGTTTCCGTACTACCTCCTTTTCTTCTCCCGTTAGTGTCCCTCGCAATTTTAACAGCACCTGCGCGGCTACCCACTCGTCGTGTCCTATGGTTGGGATTGGTTCTTCACTATTCTTCCCTTCTTTTGCGTGCATCTTCGTATAAGTTGGGCCTACCGTACTTGTCACCCCCCCCCCCCTGTGTAGCTACCTGTAGCTGTATATGGTGGTGGGCTGTACGCGGGGTTCGAATATCCCTCAGCCGCCGTTAGTTGTTGCCTTACCGCTTCTCGTAGTTCCGTCACAGGATATAACCCCCTTCTTCCTTCTTCACTACCTTCGCTAAGGGCATGTCGTCGGTCCTTTCCTTTTTTATTTCTATTTCATTTGCGATGCTAAGCTTTTCCTCCCCCTCTCGGTCTCTTCCCGCGCACTGTGCGCTGTCAACCTCCTTTTCCCCATTTCCCTCTTCCTCCTTAATCTTCTTCCCCTCCTTCGTTTCCTCTACAGTGAACATCCCGGTTGGTCCTGGTCGGGACCCGTGGAACATCCTCCATAAGTTAAACACCTCCACGTGATGCGCCAACTTCTTCCCCTTGTATGTGTTATGTATATGTGTCAGTAGTGAGTGTTGGACGTACGGGTCGAAACTGCCATTAGGCGGCCAGGGTGTTGTCAATTTGTTGTCTGTCCATTGTGTCCATTCTATGCTGTATTTGATCAGTTTTTCCCTATGGGGTGATAGTGTTTTACATATATGCTGCAGTGGGGTAGTGAGGGTATTCCCCCACCCTCCCGATCCTAACCCGTATGACATGGTTACTGTCATGATGCCTGCCCCCGGAAGACCAGACCAGGCCCAGCAGCCCCGGAAGCAGGCATCATGCCACTTGGAGCATGCCCAAAAGCCCCAGTTAGGGGCTGTTTGGGTACAGTCCTGGCGCCTATGGCGCAAGGCTCATTATTGATAACTTACCTGAAGCAGACCATGCTGCATACTCACCTGAGGCAGACCATGCTGCTTGAAGACTCAAGCCAAATGAGGCTTAGGAGGGACTATTTTACTGAAGGGACTATTTTGTTACTTGGGTGGGGCTGTGGAAGAATACTTACCTGGATCTTCTTCCAAGGCTATTTAAACCACGCCCGGACAGCCACACGTGCTTCGTGTTATTCTGCTTGCTGCAGCGTAATGCTCACCGTGTTTTCAGCAGCTCCAGTCTTCAGCCACGCCCGCTTCAGTCCTGGGACTCCTGAAACAATAAGACAAAAAGGATAAAGGTTAGAACAGGAGTTTTAACTTTAATCCTTACCTGAATCCTGATCCATTTCGCCACGGAACTGAAAGACAGAAGTCTTTGAAGCATTGCTTCGCATTCCTACGGTGCCGCGCTGAACTCACCTGCTTGGCGGTACTTGAGCATTCCATCACGCTCTCTCCATCTCGCGGCCGCCCTCCGACACCTAAGGAGACAAAGACAGCAAGGTGAGCAAGGGGACTCTCTAAGGCCATACAAGCTACCCCCAAGGACTTACCTGATTTACCACGAGAGGTACTCACCTCATTTCGGGTCGGCGCAGTCAACTCTGCTTCATCGCCGTACCCCAGCCCCTAAGGGGAGAAAGCAAGGACAATACCAGTTACCCCCCACAAAACTTACCTGATTTACCACGGGGGTCTCACCTCATCTGGGGTCGGCACAGTCAACTCTGCTTCATCGCCGTACCCCGTCCCCTAAGGGGAAAAACACAATAGACTTAACTCAATCTTACAGAGTGTCATTTGGAAATCTTCGAGTGGATTAATCGGCAACTTGCAAGGAATCGGACAGAGTGAAGAGCAGACATTTGAACTCTTATGAACAATTGGACTTTAGAGTCAATACTGGAACTCACCAATTCCTCTACGCCAGTGAAGTAACTGGTCATCAACGCGCCCCTGCGGTGGACGCAGGATGGAGAGCTCATCCTTCTAAACCATCAGGTGAGACTAAGGAGGGGACATCAAGAGTTATCAGTGGGAAGAAAACGGGAGTGGGGAAGGTGGGTTGACACTCAATTCCACGGGTGGTTAATTCCTCTTCTCCTTTGCAGAAGAATATTCTTGCGAGCCAGACAAACTAGGCTGAGCGGGCCAGTCCAGTCAGTCATCTTGGCGCTACACGTCACGCTGGTGGAAATAACAGCGGCCCAGTTCCAGTCGACGCCCCCGTGGGAACCAGGTGAGCGTAACAGAACGCGAAGCCTACCCACAAATACCCACCTGGGCGTCATGGAGACCTCGGAAACTGATCAGTTGGCCCAATTATTAGGGGAATTAAGGGCCGAAGTGCATTCCGCCCGCCAAGAAACCAATGCCCTCAGGAGGGAACTGATAGTGTCAAAAGAACGAACTGATGAGTTGGCCAGACAACTATTACAGAGCCACGCTGGACAAACACCTCTACCAGGACTTGGGGCAAGTCCAGCTCCTGTACCATCGAGTAACCCGGTGCAGATAAATTTACCTGGAGCCGTTCCTTTGGCTCCGCCAGAACGCTTTGCCGGAGACCCAAAAGGGTTTGCAACAGTCATGAATCAATGCCGCTTGCATTTTTTATGTAGACCTGGAGCTTTCCCAAACGATCAGGCCAAGGTAGCCTTTGTACTGTCATATCTCAGCGGCAGTGCAGCGGATTGGTCCATTCCACTAGTTAACCAGGATGACCCGATTCTTCGAGATTTCCAGGGTTTTCGAACAAGCATGGAAAGACTATTCGCCCGACACTCCCGAGGACAGGCTTTGGACAACGAACTTTTATCCCTACGTCAAGGTAACCAGGATCTTTTATCTTACATTGCAACTTTCAATAGATTAGTAGTGGAAACCGAATGGCCTGAAGCCAAGCGAATCACATTATTCCATCGAGGACTTCGAGGAGAACTCAAAGATGTTTTGGCCCAAATCGTGAACGCGCCTCAAGACTGTGCTGAATATATAGATCTAGTGGTCCAGCTCGATCACAGACTTCAAACCAGGAAGGCTGACCGAACCAAGTTTGAGAACAGGGTGTTGGTTAAAACCCACGTAAGCTCCAAGGGAGTAGATGTCTCAGAACCAATGCAAATCGGGGGGGTTAAAGGACCCCTAACCCAAAAGGAGAGAGATAGAAGACGGCAACTGCAATTATGTTTATATTGCGGAACTGCTGATCATTTTCTTCGGAACTGCCCTGTAAAACCACCCAAGAAAGTTATAGGAGCAGCAGACGAAAACCATGTGAAATCTGACTCGGGAAACGACCACGCCCGGCAAGCGTAGAGGTCCGCTTGCCGAGCTTAAAGAAGGACACTCTGACCTCGCATTTCTCCATACCCATGGTCCTTGTAGATCCAGAGCAGCCATCACGCATGCACGCGGTAAAGGCGTACGTAGACAGTGGAGCCATAGGAAATTACTTGGACCGGGAATTGGCTACCAGGATGAATCTATCTCTCACCCGCAAGACCACGGCCGATGTTGTCACCACTGTAGATGGAACGGAAATCGCCTCTGGACCCGTAACTCATTCCACTGCAGAGATGACATTGCTGAGTCAAGATGGGCATCGAGAGGATATGATGTTTGACTTAATCAAGGCCCCACGGTTTCAGCTGATACTGGGGATACCTTGGTTGGAAAAACATAATCCCTGTATTGATTGGCGAGAGAAGAGACTAACCTTCCCAGAATGTGCTCACACCTGCTACCCAAGGAAAACTCAAAACTCAGTCATGGCCCCAGTAATTCCAGTAGCCATGCAATTACCTGTTGAATACCAAGACTTTCAGGGTGTCTTCCAAAAGGAACAGGCAAACACCTTACCACCTCACAGATCGTATGATTGTCAAATAGATCTTGTACCTGGAGCACAACCACCTTGCAGCAGAATCTATGCCCTTACGGAACCCGAAAATCTTCATTTGCGCCAGTACCTAGACCAGTACCTTGCTAATGGCTTCATTCGCCCGTCCAAATCCCCTGCATCTTCAGCTTTGTTCTTCGTACCGAAATAGGAAGGCGACATTAGAACATGTATAGACTACTGCGCACTGAATCAGATAACCATCAAGAATCTATACCCACTGCCTTTGATCCCAGAACTACTAGACCAGGTGAAGGACGCTTGTATATACACGAAACTAGACCTTCGGGGGGCATATCATCTGGTACGTGTCAAAGAGGGTGACGAATGGAAGACTGCTTTTCGCACCAAGTACGGACTATTTGAGTACCAGGTGATGCCCTTCGGACTATGCAATGCACCAGCAGCCTTCCAGTTCTTCATGAACGATGTCCTCCGAGAGCTTATCGACGTTTGTGTGGTCGTTTACATCGACGACATCTTAGTATACTCTTTATCAGAATCTGAGCATGTAAAACACGTCCAAACAGTCCTAGAGAAGTTACGCCAGCATAAATTATATGCTAAACTGGAGAAATGCATCTTCCACACTACGGAAGTGGAATTCCTTGGATTTATTCTGACCCCGAGAGGAATCCGGATGGATACACGAAAAGTGGATGCTATTCTTAATTGGCCTTCGCCAAGTTCAATCAAAGGAGTTCAAAGCATGCTTGGCTTTGCCAATTTCTACCACAGGTTTATCCCGGACTTCTCGCACATTGTACATCCCATCACAACACTATTGCGAAAAAACAAACGCTTTGTGTGGACAGAGGAAGCTGAGAACGCCTTCCAAGAGTTAAAAGCTAAATTCACATCTGCTCCCATATTAAGACACCCACGCCCCGAGCTGCCCTACATAGTGGAAACAGATGCATCCAGTTCAGCCATGGGAGCAATCCTTTCCCAAAAGGATCCCGAAACTAACCAGCTTCACCGAGTGGCGTTTTGGTCAAGAAAATTTTCAGCCCCCGAATTAAACTATGCCATAACCGATAAGGAGCTGCTGGCCATCAAGTCCGCCTTCAAGGCTTGGCGGCACTATCTATTGGGTGCCAGACATACCATCACGGTCATCACCGATCACCGCAACTTACAATACCTAAAGACAGCCAAAGCCCAATCTTCGCGCCAACTCAGTTGGGCATTGTTCTTCGCCGAGTTTGATTTTGTAATAACCTATCGACCAGGTTGTAAGAATGGTAAAGCAGACGCCTTGTCCCGGACTGGAATGGGAGAAGCAGAAATAACTTTAGAACCCGTACCCATAATTCCGGAACAGAGAATCCTTGGCCTGACTTCCATAAAGACACTGGAGAACATTCAAAACAAGATCCACCAACTCTTTGATTCCGTTGCCCTGCAGAACTGGGCAAAGAAAGGTCCAGAGTACTCTCGATTATTTACCTTATTACCAAGGCCGGCTATTTTTACCGCAAAAGGAACTACAGGAACTTGTCATTTCCCATTACCATGACACCTTAATAGAAGGGCATCCGGGCATTGCAAAAACCGAAGCTAAAATTAGGAAGAAATTTTGGTGGCCTACCTGGCGAAAGGATGTCAAGTCATTTGTCATGTCTTGAGGCATTTGCGCACAAAATAAAGGGCAAAAGAAAAAACCTGCTGGATTATTGCAACCATTAGACATACCACCTACCCCTTGGCATACCTTGTCATTAGACTTCATCACGGATTTACCCCCGTACCAAGGTTACAATACCATTCTAGTTATTGTGGATCTTTTTTCTAAAATGGCCCACTTCATTCCTTTAAAAGGGATACCTTCAGCTTCAATCCTGGCCAAGGAATTCCTTGAAAATGTTGTCCGCCTGCATGGCTTTCCTTCAGTGTTAATTTCAGATCGGTGCAGTCAATTCATTTCACATTTTTGGAGGAAATGCTGCCAACTGGCACAAATTGATGTTAGGCTTTCGACCAGTCACCACCCTCAGACCGACGGTCAAACGGAGAGGACCAACCAGACTCTTGAACAGTACCTCCGTTGTATGCTACATCAGTCTGAGGGGAATTGGAAAGACATTCTGTGGATCGCAGAGTATGCGTACAATAATTCCGTACACTCAGGAACTGGACAAAGTCCTTTTTTTTTTACCAATTATGGGCACCATCCTCGAACCTCGGATTTGGACTCACCCCAGCATTTAGAGATGCCGCAGTGGACCATCTCCACGCTGTTATTACACAAGCCTTTAAAGAAGCAACCATTCATTTGCAAAAGGTTAAGGAAAAATACAAAAAGGATGCAGATCAGCACAGAAGTGAAGCTCCTCAATACCAAATAGGGGACCAAGTATGGTTAGCCACTAAGCACTTACCACTCAAGTGGACTCGGACCTTTAACCCCAGGTATTTGGGACCTTTTTCTGTTAAGGCAATTATTAACCCAGTGGCCGTCAAGTTGGACCTACCTGCTCATATGCGAATCCATCCCGTTTTCCACGTGTCTCTTTTGAAGCCAGTGCAACCAGGAACAAGGCTAACCACTCCACCTGAACCTATCCTCATAGACGGGGAGCCCGAGTTCGAAGTCAAGAATATTTTGGACTCAAAAAGAGTGAGATCAAAACTCTTTTACCTAATTGACTGGAAAGGTTATGGCCCACAGGAAAGGTCTTGGGAACCTAGTGACCAGGTGCATGCACCTCGTTTAGTGAAGAGGTTCCATCGGGAATTTCCAGACAAACCACGGCCAAGGAGGAGAACGACTTTAGGAGGGGCTTCGAGGGGAAGTGCTGTCATGATGCCTGCCCCCGGAAGACCAGACCAGGCCCAGCAGCCCCAGAAGCAGGCATCATGTCACTTGGAGCATGCCCAAAAGCCCCAGTTAGGGGCTGTTTGGGTACAGTCCTGGCGCCTATGGCGCCAGGCTCATAAAGATAAAGTCAGTCCTGGCGCCCTGGGCGCCAGGCTCATTATTGATAACTTACCTGAAGCAGACCATGCTGCATACTCACCTGAGGCAGGCCATGCTGCTTGAAGACTCAAGCCAAATGAGGCTTAGGAGGGACTATTTTACTGAAGGGACTATTTTGTTACTTGGGTGGGGCTGTGGAAGAATACTTACCTGGATCTTCTTCCAAGGCTATTTAAACCACGCCCGGACAGCCACACGTGCTTCGCGTTATTCTGCTTGCTGCAGCGTAACGCTCACCGTGTTTTCAGCAGCTCCAGTCTTCAGCCACGCCCGCTTCAGTCCTGGGACTCCTGAAACAAGAAGACAAAAAGGATAAAGGTTAGAACAGGAGTTTTAACTTTAATCCTTACCTGAATCCTGATCCATTTCGCCACGGAACTGAAAGACAGAAGTCTTTGAAGCATCGCTTCGCATTCCTACGGCGCCGCGCTGAACTCACCTGCTTGGCGGTACTTGAGCATTCCATCACGCTCTCTCCATCTCGCGGCCGCCCTCCGACACCTAAGGAGACAAAGACAGCAAGGTGAGCAAGGGAACTCTCTAAGGCCATACAAGCTACCCCCAAGGACTTACCTGATTTACCACGGGAGGTACATTTCGGGTCGGCGCAGTCAACTCTGCTTCATCGCCGTACCCCAGCCGCTAAGGGGAGAAAGCAAGGACAATACCATTTACCCCCCACAAAACTTACCTGATTTACCACGGGGGTCTCACCTCATCTCGGGTCGGCACAGTCAACTCTGCTTCATCGCCGTACCCCGGCCCCTAAGGGGAAAAACACATTAGACTTACCTGAATCTTACAGAGTGCCATTTGGAAATCTTCGAGTGGATTAATCGGCAACTTGCAAGGAATCGGACAGAGTGAAGAGCAGACATTTGAACTCTTATGAACAATTGGACTTTAGAGTCAATACTGGAACTCACCAATTCCTCTACGCCAGTGAAGTAACTGGTCATCAACGCCCCCCTGCGGTCGACGCAGGATGGAGAGCTCATCCTTCCAAACCATCAGGTGAGACTAAGGAGGGGACATCAAGAGTGATCAGTGGGAAGACAACGGGAGTGGGAAGGTGGGTTGACACTCAATTCCACGGGTGGTTAATTCCTCTTCTCCTTTGCAGAAGAATATTCTTGCGAGCCAGACAAACTAGGCTGAGCGGGCCAGTCCAGTCAGTCATCTCGGCGCTACACGTCACGCTGGTGGAAATAACAGCGGCCCAGTTCCGGTCGACGCCCCCGTGGGAACCAGGTGAGCGTAACAGTTACACTGTGTTGTTAGCTCCCTTCAGTATAGTTGTCGTTACCTGGCCCCGTAATTTGGGGACTTGCGACCGTCCGCTAAAAGAAAACCAGTCAAATATGACAATTGCAGATATGTTACCTGGCCCCGTAGTTTGGGGACTTACGACCGTCCGCTAAAAGGAAAACAGTAAAATATAACAATTACAAATATGCTGTCTTTTCCTGTATTTGTTTTTCGTCCTTTATACCGTTACGGCCCCCTGCGGCCACGGCGCACAAAGCCCCCTGCGGCTGCGTGCCCTGTGTGACGTGCTTATACAGCCGTCCCACTTTTTCTCCTCCCCCTCCTCCTCCTACCTCACTCGGCGTGGCGGGGGTTCTCCGTGGACGGTCACTTCCCCCTCTCCACCTGTCCCGTATTTGGGGTGGCCGACAACCTCCGTGCGCACCCCCTGTCCTCTATTCGCTTCCCCACCACCCTTCAACAATGCTGTGTGGTCAAGGTATCCTATGAAAGCCCTACGGGTGACGTCAACGACTTCTTCCAAAAGCTACCGGTAAGATCAGCTCGCAATAAGTTTTTACTGTTTGTCCCTGTTAACCCCACAGCTGTCCTCTTGTTACGCCTGGAACAAGCTAACCAACAATATAATCGGACTGCGCACCCTGCGTCGCCTCGCGTGTGATACGCCCCTCAACGGGAGGGCTTAACCAGCCAATTATCTTCCGTACTAGGCAACCAGTTAGCTACCACCTACAGGAAAACGTCATCTATCTATCGAGTTTCACTGCTCGATCAATAGGGATCCTCATCTACTAATTGATCAATAACCGCCAATTCGTAGGAAGCCACACACACCCCCCCCCTTACAGGTGGCCACAACCTAGGCCAATCAGTGTCTACGAGCAACCGCACGTGATGTTTTCTTGCTCCACCCACCCTTTTCCGTGACGTGGTAGCGGACGGCTCTCGCGCCTGTCCTGCTACCATTCACTTCACCGTTAACACTGATTGATCAAATCTTCGCCGCACACCTTAGTAACACCTCCCACCGCCCTTATTGCACTCTTCCCCCCTCCCTCACAATCTCACATTGCTTGTTGGGTGTGACATACTCACCAAGTTCTCTTGATGCAGGGCCGCTCGACTGCGTGCACCCCTCCAAGCGGCTCGCCACCTCCCCTTGTCTGGACCACGTCTGGACACTCGCCAACCGCGGGCGGGATACTTCTCAACCGGCTCCCGAGGGCCAATATCCGGATTGCGCTGTCCGGTCTTCTCGCAGTTCCGCGATGGTCCTGTGGTCCTCAAAAAGGGGGCAGCGGCAGAGGGGGCCTGCGCCGCCGGACCTCCTCGCAACGAGAGGCCTTGGAAAAAATAAAAAGGTAGATCGTAAACAGATCTCAGCAGTGCCTCCAACTTGTCGGGGTGATTATCCCGGGGTCGGCTGAGCCGTCCGCGGACCTCTGGGCTGGGAGGCCCCAACTCCTCCCGTGTTCCCCAAAAATTAGTATGAGACACACACAAGAAGCAAGGCAGTTCTGCTGTTTATTAAACAACGGCAGGGATGGGTCTAGGATCGTACGCGTCCGTCCAGACTCTCAAAATTTGTGGGGCTCGCAGGCCCTTTTTGCCTCAGAATGACGCGCTACTTGCGTCACCTGGGAAAGTTAGCGAAAAACCTATTGCCACTCCGGATTGGTTTCTTGAGTGGTAGGGTTAGTATAGCATACATATAGAGAGCAATATTAGTGGTCGAGGGTGAGTCAGGTGGTATACTTGGGTTGTCCCTTCTATTAGATAGTTGAAAATTGTTACACGATGACCCCTGATGATTGGCTAATGTTAGTGGCGTCAGTGATTACTGCTCCCATGTTCTGATTGGTTCACCCGCGAGCCCCCCAGTCTGGGACCATCGTTGTTCCCAGCTCGCTGTGTACCTGTCACTAGCAACAATGTGTAACTATGTGATAGTGCAGACAATGTGCGGATTTGCTCATAGGCTTGAGAGCAGACCATTCCCATCGCTGTAGGTGTCCATCGGGTCATTTCATTGTTGCAACCTGTGTCCCAGACGTGGGACCCAGGCGACTTCGCCCTCGTGGGTCTGGCACCTTGTCAGGTTGGCTTGGTCACGTGTGGAGAGACCGTGGCTGGGGCAGAATTCTGCACATTTAAAGTTGTATTTTGATTCTGTTTGCTTTGCTTACAGGTGTGACCTTGGCGCCGGCTGGTAGTATACGAGTTGCAACATCGCCCCCTTGGCTGCGAGCTCTCGCTGGGCTCGTTCTGCGGGATCAGCAATTGTACTCTCGCTCATTCAGTGTTCATGGCGGTTCTAGCTTGCGGCCTACTTGGGCCTGGTTCATGGGTGGGGTTGTGTAATGCACGTCACCTGTGTCGCGGTGTGACATGACTTCATAGGCAGTATTACGTCTTCGTTATATTCTCATCACGATGCGAGGGGTGGGAGAAGCGTCAGCAAGCGTATACGCGAATGCTTTATGCGTCTTGCGTTTCTGCATTACGGAAAGACCTATGTGAAAAATAATAAAGATACGCGTCAGTGGGTGTATCCGTCACCTATGTCATAGCACTGAATATATTCTTTGTGTGGGTTGGTGCGTGAGTGACCAGTGTGCATGGTGGCACGTGTGTTCTTGGCAGTTGGCTAGGTCGTCATGGCATCTCTAACGATGTGGGTGCTTGTTGTTGAGGTCTTAGTCGAGTTCATCCATGCCGCAGGTGTCGGCTTGAGTAGGGCAGGCTGGTGGGCATATCCTTATGTTCTTGAACCAGGGTATTTGGTCGTCTGGTAGATAGACGAATTCATCTCGTGGTGGGTGTCTGGGCCGCGATCCTCTAGGCCATGGTCGCGAGGAGATTGGGGGGAGCTTTTTCTCCCATTCTCCCACTTCAAAGTGACAAATCATCTTAGTTGGGATTACCATTGGTGCTATTTGGTGGAAGTGAAAGTAGATATTTCAGCAAGAAGAAGAGATTTGGTATCACTGGACTTTGGTTAACAAACCTTACTTTGACTTTGAAACATCAATAACTGATTCCAGACATTTCTTTCTTTGGTTGAACATTAGGAGAGTTGATCTTAAATCCTGGCGAAGGGAATGCACCCTGGACATCAGAAGGTTATCCAGAAACTGTGAATGTTGTTAATGTTACATTAGATTGCCATATATTTTCTTGGTGCATTTGTTGCTTAGTGTGAGGGCCAGATATCCTGTGTTAAGAGTGTTTCCCCTTAGCTTTGGTTAGGCAGCAAAATTATCAGCAGAGTAGGGATAGTGAGGAATTTGTCTATATTCTTTAAAGAATTAAATGGCATGTTTTGATAAATCTTCAATCAGTTGTACCCCTCGCATTACTGACCCCTTACATTTAGCTGTGGCTTGCTTTCCCCAGAGGCTCCCTTGCAAATTGAGCCACAGCCTTGGCTGGTTACTGGGACAGGAGGAAGATCAGAGAGGGCACAGTGAGAGGAGCTTGGGGTTCTTTGAACAGCAGAGTTCTATCTGCACTATGGGGCTGGGAGGTAGTCAAGTAGCTGCACTAGTAGTGATGCCTGACTACAATATGGCTACCATGGAGTCTGCAAGTGCACTCAATGGAGCCACTGTAGAACAGGCATGGGAAGCTCTACCACTGTAGAGATGAGACACAAAGGATCTTGTAAATTGCTAATTTGGCCCTGGAAGGTACCAGAAACAGGTACAGAGACTGTCAGGGAGAAAACACTGAATAAAACAGGGGGTAGAAATAGAGAAGTGGGTCAATGCCACAAAATGAGCAGTTGGAAGAAAAATGTGAGAGAAAACACATTGTGAAATAGAGGGAACGTGTGTGCAGGCCAGCAGGAGGAAAGAGAGCAAGTTCCCCATAGGATGGGGATAGGTTGGAAGAAGGGGAAATCAAAGCGATGGAGAAAAAAAGTGCAGAGGAGGCAAAAGAGAGAGAAGGCAGCTATGAGACTCAGGACAGGGAGTGAGGGGAGAATGGGAACCATACTGTTCAGAATGTAGTGGAAGGTTAGAGTAAAGAGGAGAAGGCTGAGAGAGAAGAGAGGAGGAGGAAGTAGATGGAAGTGGTGAAGAGAGTGAAAGGTGGAAGAGAGGAGCAGGAGAGAAAATTCATGCAACGTGGAACGGCGAGGAGGGAGAGATTACCACACAATGGGGAAGAAAGGAAAGAAGAGGGAAGAGTAAGCATGGCCAAGCAACATTGATGTAGAGAGGAGGGTATTAAAATGGAGGCAATAAAGCAAAGTAATGGCAATAGAGGAAGAAAAGAGAAATTGGGGAGAGAGGATAGAAGATTGTAAGGCTGGAGAAGTGGAGCGACTGAGAAGAAGGCTTGACTTGGCAGAAGGTCAGTTGAGGTTAAAGCAGACCAGATGAAGAGCAGAAGAGAACGCAAAAGAAAGAACAGGACAGCAGAAAGTGAAGGTTACATTTCTAGACAGAAAGTATAGAAGCTTGAAAGGCAACAAAGAACATAATGAAAAGCAACAGGCGCAAGACTAAAAATAGAAAGAAACCCCAGGGAGTGTTAGAGAGGTGAACCTGGGAGGGAGCTGAGATGAATACCTAGAGAATGGCGATTGTTGAAGAACAGACGTTTGTGAAGAAGGTTTGGAAATTGGAGGGGGAACACTATCCCAAATGAGAGAGGGGTGTGAGTTTATGGAGGCTGGAAAAATGCCCATATGAAAAAGAATAGAAGGAAATAGGGGAAGAGTCGAAGCGAAGTACGTGGCAAGGAGACCTGGCCCTAAAAGGTGCTTGGGAGGATATTGTACAGGCAAACAAACAAGCTCTCTGTTGTAGGCCAGTGCATTGGTACACAAGCGTGTGCAGTCCTCCAGAGGTTTAGCACAGGCTTAGAACGAAAATTGACAGGACCTGGGTCCAATGGAGTCTGGCACCTGACTCCGTCAGCGTCATCTTGGCACCGCAGTCTTGACTCTTTTTAAACCCGGTCTTTGGGGTAGTCGGTGTCGAAGATGAGGACATTTTCTGATATTTCTCGAGGAAATTTCTGAAGCGCGCCATAGTTCACGAAGCAAAAGCTTACCCGAAAAAACTGAATTGAGGCGAACGGGTGCTGTGCGTGCTATATACGCCTTTGATGACATCATCCTCGAGACGGAGGCCCTAGATAAGACATTGAGTCGACTGCATCAATGCACAGTGCCCTCTACCCAAAAAATAATTCCGAAGCAGCTGAAGCTGGATATTTGAGATATCAAAGATGAGGAATATGTGGGAGGACACAATCCATTTGAATTAACATTTGCTTGCTTTGACTGCACTGCTCTTTGCCCTGCGAGGGTTTTGGATCAATGTGCATAATAAGAGTGAGGCATGCATACCAGAACAGTACAAGTACAATATGGAACAGGGTGTAGTTGAAACTGTTGAATACCTTCAAGGAATGGTAGGTTTATTGAGGGAAACTAATAAAATGGCTATTAAAATAAGCCAAAGTGCCTAGGACTAAAGTGTTGTGCAGTATATTGTGGAAGTTGACTAAGCCGTAGTAAGTAGGGGCGGCAGTCACATTCAGGGCTCCAGTTGAGGGTACACACGGGTGGACTGAGTCCCCCCACTTTTTTCAGAGGGCACCTTGATATGGTAATTTCTGGTGGCGCCACATTCAATTGGTATCTTAATGGTTCCCACCACTTTTTCTTTTAGGACTTAACCCCTGCTCACATTCGACTGTCAAAGTGGATACCCATGCTTTCCGCTGTGTCACAAAGAAATGCTGCTGCTGAGTGTGGTAGCTGATAAGTAGAAGGTGTTAGTTTGGGCTGTGGTCGGCCTTATTCATAGTAAAACGACACAGCTACCTAAAGGATGAAGCGGATGGTCACCTTATGATGGGGATGAGGATTAAAGAGGAGAAGTAGGGAAAACATCACCAGCAAAGGAGTAAAAGGAGGGGAGAGGAGCTAGAGATGGCTGCAATCAAGTGGTTTGTAAACAACTTTTTATTAAACAAATTACAACAATGGACTGGACCTGGAGGATAGAAGCCAATAAGTGGTGAACGATTGAAGAAGTATGTAGGGGGTGCAGTGTGCAGGAGCGATCGGATTCTCCATTTTGGTCACAGGAAAACAATTATGAATATGATGTGAATTTGACAGATGAGATAATAAGAGTGGCGATGACGAAGGATGGGGGACTAGAAAGGCAGATGGCTCATCGGCAAAGGGGCAAGGAAGGCTCTGATAGTATGAAATGTTGAGAAAAGGATGCACAGTTGTTAACCATGAACGAGGGTTATGTTATGAAATTGTACACAGGGTGAGTAAAGAGATAGGGATAATAAGGAAGGAATAATGAGATTAATGTGGATAAAGGAGACTGGAATTTTTAAAGAGGCAGACATGCCCTGTTATAGGCAGATATCGGGGTGCTAAGAAACCGCACATGCTTTCCTCCATTTCTGAGGGTGCTACTGCATTCTGATTCTTAAGACATGCCTGAGTGACGTGAGGCAGGGAAAAGGACTACGGTGTTTATTTTTGGAACATTTGAGGCAGATAACTGAGGCTATCCACTTTCATGTAACTTTCTTTCTCAGAGATGTTGATGTAATGGGTTTAGTTTTCTTACATCTGATGCTAACTTTTTAACAAAAAATACAAAATTATATAAGCAATGTATCAATGTACTGGAACACACAAGAGATGTAAAAATAGAACCGTTTATTGATTACATTAAGAAAGTAAATTAAATTGAGTGTTTAATTGGCATTTAAATACTTTTCTTAATAAACAAAAACAAGGCATATAAAAAATGGTATTTGCGTCATTACCAGTAACAGTCCCTACATTAATGAAAATTAAGAATTTGAAACCAAAGGTTATGGAACTTTGTGATTTCTTTGACATTTCAATAGCCAAGAAGTATAAGTTCATGTTTAGGCTCTGTCTTACAGTATGTGCCCTGCATTCATAAAACAAAATTACTGTAAACAAATGGATTTTGAAGTTTCTTTCAAAACAGTATGGAAAGCTACCAGTTCTGTAAATGGCATTCTTCCACGCTACTTCCAGTTTCCGGAAAAATGAAGTGGAGGGTCTTCTTGCAAATACTTTGGAAAACATTAGTGGTCTTTGCTATTTTTGCTCAATAATCCTTTGTAAGCAAAGTTTCATGTAGGAATCCTTATCGCGGACTTCGATTACAGCATCTCTGACCAGCTCGATGAACATCTGGGGCCATTGTTTCTGCAGGGATTCGTTTTTTGCACTTATGTCAGTAGCTTCGTTCACCAAGTCCTGGACATAAACTCTGCAAAAACTGTGTCTCTCCTTGATGTCCTGAAAAAATAAGCAAACATTTTACATGATGAAGGCAATGTCAATATACATACAAAAGTGACTTTTACTGGTACCATGAGATTATTAAAAATAAAGAGACCAGCAGAGTTGTTGTATACGTTCCTCTGGCACTAAACAGATGCTTTTGATGTATTCTCTTGTGCAGCTCTTGCATCTCCCTTCAAATTGAGTATACATGTTCCTCTTAAGACCCGGAAAAAAAGGTATTCTTTCAGGGAACATCACATAAGTCATAAAGCAGGTCCCCAATTCCCAAACAAAATCTGGTGGCCACAGGATCTCACCACAAATAACCACCAGCTCCTGTGCATAGGCCCTCTCATTGCAGAATAGGATCTGCGTGCAGCAGTGCCAAGCTATGAGTGCAATTGTCACCCAGACAGATCCTCTTGCAAATTGAAGTTTCAGGGAGGGCCAGACACTGACATATGTTGCCCCAACACCCACATAGGTGGAGAGCTGCGGGTAAGCCCTTCACCCAGCTGGGGGCAAGGTGTGCGTTGCAAGCAATATGCTGAAAAGGATTTACCTGCTGAAATGCTGTATTTACATGTTCTCCTCTATGTCACATGTAAAAACTAAAACACAAGTTCTCATGAACGTTTATACTACAAGCGCTGCAAGGTAGGCATGGATCTGAATAGAGACATGCAAGCTTGGCCCATTGCCCTGTATATGTCATTTATTTACTGAGTGCTGATTTTCAAAGTGCTTACTGCGAAGGCATTCACTTTGTGGCACTCCAAGAAAAGGAGCAGGAGAGAGGCGAACACAGGTTCAAGAAAGGAGGGCTGCAGGGAGAAATTGGGTGCTTTGAAACAGAATTGACTTACTGTATAAGCGCCTAACAAATGCACAATAAATAAAAAAAATAAAATGGTCAACAGGCAAAAAAATGGATCATTCACAGTTCTTGGTGCACTCCAGATCAGGCAAGTGCTAGAAGAGAGGGCAAGCTAGAAAAGCAAAACAGCAAGTCAGGCTAAAAAGAAAAGGCGGAAAAGGAGCATTGGCAATGCCAACAGTTTGGGCTTTTGTGCAGCCCTCAGTAAAGCACTTGTCTGTTACTTCTACACAATCCAAAACTGTTGGCTTTGCCAATTCTTTTTTTTAAAAGAACTTCTGTGAAGTACACGCAGAGTGCTTATAAATCAAGTGGCTGAAGGCAAGCCTGGTTTAGACATGTTTATTACACAAGCAGCGTGTGTAAAGCTCCAATTAAGTCATTAACTCTCAGAAGACTGCTTTAAAATAACACTGACAGGCACTTGAAGTGCAAAGTTTGAAGGTAAGTCTTTATTAAAGAGAGCTGACAGAGTTTCCATGAGGGGGTGTTTTGGGTGGGGAGAGGCAGGAACTGGGTGGGAATGGCCACAGGGATTAGCATGGCCATGGGAAGTCAATGAGTGGGCAAATAACCAAACAACACCTTCAAGCTGCGTGTCCCTCCTCATGTGCCATTTCTTCTAATCTGTACTCTAATGCAATAGTTTCGGCTTATAGGCGGTTCGGCCACCTAATACAAACTAAACAAGTACATACATCTAATAACTGTGCAACAGGAATTTGAAGAGCTAAGGCAAAGATTAGAAAAGTGCTTAGTAGTCCAACACTTGTGTTGTTGTAGCCCAAGCCTGAAAACCCCAGGTCTGTACCAGGTACATGCAATGTCTAATGAGACTAGCATAATTCTAGATGGCGGAGTGGTGAAGAATGGCTGTCTGTGCTGGGACAGTTTCACTAGGAGTATTTTTTCCATTGCCTTCGGAGGAGGCAGACCACCTTTTCTAAACCAAGCATCCATCCCGGCGAAGAGTGGCTGTCTGTGCTGACCGTGCTACACGTGTAGTGTGGGGTGTGGAGCAAGCAGATAGCAGCACTGCGTTAAGTATGGATTCCAACGCATCCGCCCTTCAGCGTACCAGAAGCCCAGTCCACTTACTCTCGAGGCACGGAGAAATACAACGGACTACAACTTCTACAATGAAAGAAAGAGAATTTTCAGTTTCAGAACATTTTGATGACTGCCCGTTACCTGTTTCTTGACACAGCTCTCATGAGTCAGAATAGTTCCTAGCTAACCGTAACTAAAAATACAAACACACTAACTTGTAAAGGAGGCAAACAGACCTCAAAAGGATCCAACAACTCCATATGCGAGGCTTCGATCTCTACAGTGTCACCCCTACAATTGCAACAGTGTTGACTGAGCTGACGGAGCCATAGCTGCAGTCTCCAGCTCCTCTTGTGTGTCCCGGACCAAGGGAAAGATTGATATTCAGAGACGCGGGCGAGGTTAGGAAGTCGGCCATTGGTGACTGTTCACCAACCCAACACCCCTCTAGGCCCCCGTCTCAGATACCACATCTCCCACAATCCCCTTCCCCTCCTAGCTCTACTAAGTGGCTTGTTGATTCCATATTAGGGCGCATATTAGCTGCCGAGCTTCAAGTCGGCGCGGAGACTCTACCGCTCAAAGGACAATGTGTGACAACTATGCCACAGCACGCACTCAGAACTTGCCAAGAAAGGGAAAGGCGATTGTCCTGTAATGAATCCTGGGATAATCAAGGGTACAGTGATTCCCCCATGCCTTTGTTCCTCCCCGAATGTTGTACACGTCACACAGTCCCATATACTAATATCAGAGAGAGACCTAGACCTAATGAGTGAGCCCGGAGAACAATTGGTTATGACCACGCGTTTAAGTCTGGAGCAGTCAAACACGAAACTCGTGTTCTTGGAACTACAACCATGGCCAAAACCAGCATGAGATCAGAACAACAGACAGATCAAAGACATCCGACCACATCTCAGCTGAGAAGCACCCCCTTCGCTCCTTGTCTAGGTTCACCCCCTGATTCTGAGCTGCCTTATGCGAGGGAGGCTCATGAGACAGAACATTTTCTAAGAACCTCTGCAGGTAACCTCATGCAGCACCAAGTCACTTTAAACCAGGAGCACTTTAGCTCCTTGTCTTGTCTGAAACAAAAAACACAACATGACAGAGCAAATCCCATGGAGTATGGCAAAAACAGAAGGAGCATGGCCACCAAAATAACTCACTGTAGCTGTCATCATCAAATGAAGCGAGCATGTGAACGTCACAAACTTGTCTCTGACTGACTCAGAAAGCGATCTGCTTGATGATATACCTACTACCCCTCCAAACAGGGACAGACACAAGAGACTCGGGAGCACACGAGAAAAGCAGCACGACGGTCAACAAAGAATAACAACTAGCTATGACACCATGTCAGCGCTAATAATCTCCCTTGCCCTGTTACTCAAATTATATGAGTCCATTAGTGAAAACTACAAGGCCCAAGCCACCCTGCTGGCAATGACACACACCTAACTCATACACATTGAAGCCTTTATGTCCACAATCCAAAGAACTAGATAACTAGATCACTAAGCAAACCCTGATAGTTTACTTCAGAAACTATTAGCAGCTCATATGACTGAAATTGGAGCAAGCAAAAAAATTCTACTGGAGGCAGCAAAAGAAATGTTGAAATGGGGGAAAGATGCTGCTAAAAGAACACACCTGAACCCCATTGTAGTGTATTAAAGATGCCTGTCTTTCCATAACACAGCTGCCAGCCCAATGAAATCCAAACATTTTTCAAGGTGAAGTCAAAGGCATATCAAAAACCTCAGAGATCGAAATAAATGAGAGTGTTCACAGTAATGATATACAAGTTTCATCTAATTTGCCAGTGTTGACAGTAAAGGAACCTGTGACCATCGATACAAAAAAATAACTTGATAACAAATGATTGAGTCCAATGAGTGCGGCCACAAGCTCTGATGTACTTGTGGCTGAATGCCTCTCTAACCAAACTGGCGGCAATCCTACTTCTGAAATCCCAAAGATGTGTCTATGCAAGAAGAAAACTCTAATGATAATTATGACATTTTTTATTCAAGAAATAGAGAAAACAACTGCTAAGAAATAATAAACAAACCCATCAACAACAACCAAACAAAACGAAAAATATACATTCAAATAACACCCGAAAGCATCAATCAAAACCTAAAGGATCATCTTCCCAATACAGAGACCTCTAAACATGCACTAAAGACCAAAGCATGCAGCAAGACACTCATAATCTCAGACTCAATAATGGAACTTCATTCAGTTGAAGAGACAGGGCAGCAATCTACACCGCCATCAGCGTTGAGAGACAGGCCTTCAGTGATTTAGAGGAAATCTATGTTCATGAAGAGGAAGCTGGAGAAATAATCTGTGCAATCGTTCCTCGAACGCAATAGTGGCAGCCCCAGCCACACAGGAAAATAATGACATGACAGCACCAAGCTTGAATCGACCTTCATCAGCAGTCCTGTTAAAGAGTAATTTTCTGACTCTAGAAGAAAGATGACGAAAGACCCTTCTGTCTACTCCAAATACAGTAACTTCCGAATAGAGACGAAAAGCTAAATGGATGCAAAAAAAACAGTTTTGCGGAACCCATAGGGATTAACATACCCGCAGGCCTCTAATACTCTAAAAGAGGGGTTGCATAACAAGAACACAACC
This sequence comes from Ambystoma mexicanum, assembly GCF_040938575.1. Taxonomy (NCBI): domain Eukaryota; kingdom Metazoa; phylum Chordata; class Amphibia; order Caudata; family Ambystomatidae; genus Ambystoma; species Ambystoma mexicanum. Next base: position 1,281,942,008 of record NC_090934.1, read on the forward strand.
GTTTCAGACTTGTACGGCAAACCTGTCAATGCATGTAACACAAACACAATAGCTCCAATAGAGGAAATTGGGCTTGAAGAAACCCTGATATCCACAGACCAGCATCCACTGGCTCATCAAGCAATGAAGCCCATAGACAAGCGCACCGCTAGTAAAATGGGAATAATTCTAGAGAGAATACTTTCAGTGGATGATGGTCTCATGATGAACCGCCCCAATGCATTTAGACTATTCCAGCATACACCGAAACTACGAGATTTAGAGTCTTCCGACATTGCAGTTATTAATTTCCCTGTACCAAATCGAGTTGAGTGTGCACGTTCACACATTAACTCCAAAATCGTTCGCTCACTGCTTCTCAAATCAGTTGAACTCTTCTGGCCCATGGGCTTTGATCTAAAAGAACACAGATGCAAGGAGTCAGACTCATTCAGAGAAAATGCAACAGCGAGCCCTAGTGACTTGGAATAGTCAATTTACAAAGGAGTATCGATCCCCTGAAAGTTTATGAATTGGCTGTTGCATTCAAAATAATGATTAAAAGACAGCAAGACGCCAAAAGAGAATTCAAAATCTTACACCCCAAGCCACATCCCCTCAGAGACTAGCTAAATTGGGGTTGGTTAGCAGGGACATTGAATGCAAACAAAGAGCAATAACAGCCACTTTGCCTGCAAGAAGAGATGACCACCATATGTAGTCGAGGTTTGAGGCATCTTTTCTATAATGAAAAATATTTGCTAACTAACCTTGTCATTGTTTGCCTACAAGAGACGTGGCTATCTACACCACCTGTGATAAATGACTACTCTGTGTTTTTAAATTCAGCAAGCAAATGCTTGAAAGGAAGATCGACTTTGAGTTTAATGATGTTATTAAAAACCACTGAAGGTATAAAGGTTTTTTGTAAAAAGAACCTTAACCATCATATGCAGATCATGGTGTTGGAGTTACCAAAATGTCTGCCTGTCTAGTCATCCTAAATCTGTATTGGAATCCAGTCGCATGGACCAAGGAATGCTTTGACGAAAAAGCTATGGTGACTATTTATGACGGCATCCATGAATATGATGATCCTATGATAATTCTATGCGATGACCTCAATATAAATTGCATTCGGAGAGACCCTATACAATGTGAAAACGCAGGCCGGAGTAAAAACTAACATAAAGAGCTCCAATGCCAAAACGTGGAAAATGGAAACGGATGAGCAGAATTTCCATCTACTGAACGGCCAGACCAGCGGCGACACTCCAGCTGCTCCGGCGACACTCCAGCTGCTCCAACGTGGAAGCGCAGTGATGAAGCCTCAATTCTGGACTTTTTTCTGTGTCGTCCAATATGCTGGTGCTTGTCAATCTTTAATCGTGGTTAAAATGACTCAAAGTGATCATGATCTGGTAGAAGTAACCCTTTGATTACCAACTGGAAAAAGTGCTGCTGTGTAGGTTCATGAGGTAATGTTAGGACCAGGCAGCAAAAGAGACTCCACCTTCTAACTCACGATAATCAGCAAATAAACACTCATTACAAGCGGGCACTAGTTCAGCGGAGAATCAATGCCAACTATGTTCCCTTGTTTAGTGATTTTATTATGACAAACCATTCAGAAGAAAAATACAATTTAAGCCAAAACACACATATAACCTTGAAATAGTTTGAATGAAACACCAGCTGAACCAGGAAATCAGGCATTTAATACTGGCTGAAGGAAAGAACATGAAATATGCCATAAAAAAAGCGGCTGCAACAGTATAAGAACTGGCTACTCAGCCACAAAGGTATAATGCTCCAGAGAGATGCTGAACCTTGATTCAAATGATTCAAGATCCTTGCGCTGTTGCTGAATGAGCTAGATGGAAAACAGAAATCCATGCAAAGTAATGCAGTTCAAGAGGATGATCGGGTTCACTTTCTTGCTGCATTATATGGTCAGCCGACAGGACTTGTGATACCAAGCAGACAAACCTCTACTCCTTGTTGGTCTTTGAAAAGAAAGAGATTGAAGATCTGGTCCGCAAAATCCGTAACTCTCGTGCTCCAGGCCCAGATGGCCTTTTTAACGGAATGCTCAAAGAAGCACCTGAGGAATAGGCAGAGTTTTCTATGACCTTATTCAGTGTAATAATAGGCGAGAAACAAATCACAGAATCATGAAAGACGGCTGTAGTCATACCCATTTTCCAAAAAAGGCAACAGGGCAGCCCCGAAGAATTATCGGCCCATTGCCTTACTCAAAGTTCTCAGCAGAAAATGTGCCACTTTTATCTTGCATAGACTAAAAGAATGGGTTAAGAAATCAGGCCACTTCGACCACAGACAAACAGGTTTTGTCAAAGGGGTGGGCGGCTGTCTAAACTTATTTACTCTTAATATCCTCAAATTAAAAATCCTAAAAGAAAGAAGGAAAATCTATGTAGCAGCAGTGAATTTTGCTCAAGCTTTCGACAGTGTTAACAGGGAGTTACTATGGAATAAAATGGAAAACTGGAATTGTCCATTTGAAATCTTAGAACCAATAAAGGCCCTTTAGACAAAAACCTCGATATGAATAAGGTTCAATTATTCAGGTAAACTGACTAAAAACATACCAACCTTCCGAGGGTTAAAACAAGGTTGCCCTCTCACAGCAGAATTATTCAATCTCTTCATCTCAGATATTAAAGATACAATGTCATCTGCTGGTTCTTTTCCACCAAAACTTCATGGAATATCAGTCGGATGGATGCTGTACGCTGATGACCTGTTAATTCTAGATCAAACCCTGATCGGCCTACAGGGAAAACTGGATAAACATCACACCTACATGGAAGCCAACAAGCTTAAAGATCAATGCTTCCAAATTAGTAGTTTTGGTTCGCCAAAGACCAAAGGGGAAAAAGGCGCGACAAAGCTTCCAATGGCAGATTGGAAGAGAAACACTAGCCCAGGTCTCCAGTATGAAATCAGAGTATAAATTACGCAACACGAAAAGGCAAATTAAAGTCCAAAACAAATAACTTGGTGACACAAGGTGCTATCTTCCACATACAATTCGGAAATGTTCACTGTTACCAGTAGTCAAATTCTATGAACAAAAAGTAATCCCCATATTGACCTACGGTGCTGAAGAGTCCCTATTACTCCCTTAGGAGGTTTGGAGCATATTGGAAAGTCTATTTTGGAAGAAAATACTAAGACTGCCGAGATGTGTACTCATACCCATCATAAGACACGAATTAGGATTGATCTCATTTTCAACATCAACCGATCCAATTCAACATACTTCGACTGGAGAATACTCAGAATCAAGATTGCGACCTTTCCCTGTGGTCTAAACAGTGCTTAGCAGTACTGGCGGAAGGCGTCATAAAACTAGATCTTCTACTGAATAATGCAGATGCAGCAAAAAAGACATTATGGGACTTGATAAAAACAGAAAAAAGCCAAGCACAAGCACTATGACTACATAATAAATGACGCCAAAGCAAGGAATGTTCTTCCGAAATATCTGATCGAATTCCCAAGTCCCCACCATAGAAACTTGCTACTGCATATCAGATGAAATCTTCTTCCAACAAATTAAGTTCTCACATCAAGACATAGGGGTATCAGCGAGTTGAGCAGCATAGGCGCGGCGGGATGAAAACTCTTTGGCCCCACCGTACATGTCACTAGGAAGCTCTCCCAGCTTCCTGCCTTTTTGTAGCATGGGACTCCGGGGCCTGGAAAGCAGATGAGGAGACAATGACCTATCAAGTCTGGAGAGAAACAGGTAAGAAAAAAAAACATTTCTGTATGTGTGTGTGCCAGTATTGTAAGTATTGTACGTATCATTGTATGCAAGGGGGTGGCTGTGTAAGTGATTGTGTATGAATGTGTGCAGTGTGATTGATGTGTTTGGGTGCGAGTGTGTGTGTGAGTGACAATACAGTGTGAATGACAGAGAGAAGCTGTATGGATGATCGGGGGTGTGAAATGGTGCCAGTGTGTGTGTGCGTGCGAGGCTGCAGCCCAGGGGCATTTTCATACAGTGGCAAGGCATGTTTTGCTGACATTTTGGGCAAAGCAAAGTCAACTTCATTAGCGGTTGCGATGCGGGGGAAGATCGGGCAAAGCCACCATGATGAATTTTCTTGCATGGGGAGGACATGGAATAGCATTTTTACTGCAGTTAAGAGCAAAGTCAACAGGTGTATGTTCTTAAATGGGGATTGCGTCATATATTGGCAGATCCAGCATGGACATGTTTTCCTATAGTATCATTACTTGCATTGTGGGCAAAGCAATCCTGAGTATGTCATTATTTATGGATATTGGCATATATAGGTGCAGCCAGCATAGACATGTGTGGGCACAATCAGCATGAACATGTTTTTTCTACTAGCATATTTTGTGGGAAAGGGCATCATGAAAATCCATTGGCAAATGCCACTGCGTACTGTTTGTGATTTGCAACTATTGTTTTTTTTTTTCATGTTACCGTACAAAACTGAGTGCACATTGTGTGGCTTTTCATCCGTGTGTTGTCAAATTCACCATTTTAACCCATTTTATCAAACCACTCCAAACCCACTTGGTTGCATCAGACTCCCTCGCTACACTAACTAACTCCTGCATATTTGTGGGAAACAGTTACACACCTCCAATTATATAATTCACCACCCACCCCAGTTCTTCAGCTCCAGAGTTCTAGCTTAATATGATTACATCGTACATTAAAAGTACTGTATGTAAGGTTAAAATTAAACATATTGCTGCTTGCTGACTTCTTCCCCAACTGCATCCATGCAATCTCAGATGAATGCCTGTATTGTTCCACACTTAAGGAATCAATTTCTCGTTTTTGTTTATCTGTTCCTTATTTTAGGACATTAAGAAGAAAATGCTTAGCTCTGTGTTTGAAAGCTGCTGGAGTAAAGTGTCCAAGGAAGGCATTGGAATTAAGAGCATCAACATACATTTCCACAACCTTTGCTGCTTCCATCTACCTGCACAAGGCTTGGATTAAAAAAGTCACAATTTGAAACCCTTGTTTACTTAATGTATGTATTTTTTATGGGATGTTAGGAGACTTATCTCTATATCTTAACCAAATTACATTGTTTGATTTTTAGATTTTATGTTTTATGTAATATCAAGTAACTCCCTGGGAAATGCAGAAACATTGTCCCCAACAACATTTGTGAATTTTGATGAGGGAATGTATCTTCACAAGCACTTAGTGAAGTGAATGTATGCTTCTTTAGCATTTGTTCCTGCATTACTCCTTCTAGTTATTTTTTTTGTATATATTGTGATGAACACAAGGTTGTTGTCCCTTCTCCCCTGGGGGAGGCCTTTCCTATGGGGCCAGGACGGTGCGTCCACAGTAAACTGTCACCCTGGGGGTGGTGCATCGGGGGAGGATCACATGGGAGAGGAAGCCCCTTATGGGATTAGGAACAACCATTCCCAGAGAACGCGGTATTCCACTGTTTTAGAATACCCTCCCTCCTTCCCCCAAACCAAAGTCTCCTTCCCTGTTCCCAGACAGTATTAATATCTGCCATTATGAGGCTAACCAACCTAATATGTTAGAGCTGGCCAGCAGCCCTGGAAATACCAAATGCCTCCCATATAGCTCTACTCTAAGTACCGTGAAGAAGAAGATGACCAAAAGCATGAGGAATACAGGCGACAGGAGCAAACCCCTATATCCTTGGAATAATACATAGTGGAGCATTTCATTTGTCATTTTGATCACCCAAGACATTGGGAACTTTTCTGTTGGCCAGAGTTGTCATGAACACTTTACTTTGGGAAGAGATCATCCTTGCACAGTTGATTTAGGTTGTTAGTGTTAGGGACAGAAGTAGGTTTATGGGACACAACAACCGACTTTTTATTTTGACATCCTGACAAATTCACTCTTTTACTTTGAGGTAAGGACACCCCTCTTCCATTAGGGATAGAAGACCTGTCTCTCTGCTTCATTTTACTTGCATGATGAAGTCCCAAGCCTAACCTAGGCGACTGACAATAGGGCGATCAGAGGGGCTGGGTGCCACATGCTAGTGGTTGATGTACCCAGAGAAGATGCATGGGGGAGGTTAAGCCCAATTAGGGTCAATAAATATTGATATAAGCTGCATATATAGAGGCATACTGTAGGGAGAAGTCAATACTCCAATGTCACATATAGACCAATGCTCATTGCTGAATGTCGTGTTCTACCCCTTAGGCAACGCTCTGCTGTGAACTGATGACTTTGAAATCTTGCAGGCAGACATTTATAAACTGCGAGTGTACATTCTTTGCTCTACAGAGCTCTCACAGGCACTATAAATGCCACAGCGTAAAAAACATAGGTAGGTGAAAATGTGAGCCAGACCAGCTGCACGGATCTAGCTTTTTGCTCCGTCTTGGGTGTGGACATACTGTAGTAGAGCACACTGTGGTGTCCGCGCACACTTTTCCAAATCAGGAAACATCATGAGCCCTTCTCACACCCAGTGCTGTGAGGCAGGGTATCTTGTAGCAGAAGGGATGATTACCTAAAACTAATGCATGTGTGCGTTTCTTCCAAATCTTTGATTCATTGTGCACTGCTTGGAAACATTAGATCATGCGTTGGATCATCTTTGCATAGAATTAAGCTTTTATTGGGTGATAAAATGCAGCAAATGCTTTCCAGATGAACCCCCTCCCTTTTTCTATTTTAAAAAACCAATGTGTCTTAGTTGCTCCCCTCAGTTTTAAGATATGTGGTCATTCTCCACTGCTCCAGCATCCTACCGATTTTGAGAATCAGGAACAGACTGTTCCCTTTATTTCCGACTCAGTTTAGCCATAATTAATAGTCAGTAGAATTAAATCATATAAAAGTGTTGGTTTGTTCAATTATTGCATTTTAGCAGGATTACTGATTGCAGTTTTCTGGATCTGGACAGTCCAAGCTATTTAAAGGCTTCTCATGAGAAATATTTTTTTAACAGTGCTTTAAGGTTATAAAAGGCTGTGATACTTCCCTGTATTCATGTTGGAAAATACATTTCACATATTGGCATGAACCAAGCTTTACAAAGTGAGCTTCCTAATGCATCTTCTGGGCATTCAACATAGTAACGTGTGCTGGTGGTCAGGGGCCCCCTACTAATAGACTTTTGGAACATCCGTACTCCCGGTACCTAGATAATGGCATTTCTTTTCAAATCATAGAAAAAACAGCGAGAGTATGAGCGTTGGGGGGTGGGGGACCTCAAATTGTGCTCAGGCCCCACTTTGCTTACTCAATATAGTCCTGCACCATACCTCAGTCCAATTATGAAAGAAAGATTGTGATAAATCTATGGTCTATTGTTAGTTGTCACTTTCATAACGAGTCATTCGTCAGTACAAAACAAACCACCAAATAACTTCTTAGCGGAGTTTAAACATATGGATACAAGGATTTGAATTTACTCCTTTGTAGTACATGAGGTCTGGCACGTATGAATGACAGTTCTAGCGATAATATGTATTAGAACTGGTATTTGCTCTCTTATGAGCAGTATTGTGGAACAAGACTTGGTCATCACTCTAAATTACTAACCTCACAGGGGTACAGAGTTTTTCATAATAACATATTGGGCTGTTTATGAGCGTCAACACAGGGTTGCCTCTATTGTTGTGTATGCTTTTTATGTGCAATATGTAATTTATCTCATGATGAAATATTAAATGGTCTTAATAGATTTCTGGCTTTTATTAGTATATTATTTAACCATTGTGGTTTAAACATAGCCGTAAAGTATTGAACACGTGAAAAACGGAGGGGTAGCCCTCTACTCTGTCTAGCCAAAAATGTGCCTCAGTAATGCCTGGATTAAAAAGATCAGATCCGGGGTTTCATCAAGATGGCAGCACAGGCAATGAAGTCCTTTTGCATGATGTTCAACCACAAATGTGACTTAAAGATGCATTCGGATAAATAGTAGCACCTGGAAAAAAGTAATCAAAAGATTTTCCTGGGAAGGATGAAAGCTACAGTGCCCTCAAGCCCTTAGACTTCAAGCGCCCTCTGAATTGCGCTGAAAACAAACAATACCCTCCACCAACGACAAGGAAGAACCTGTTATGTACCAAAAATCTGAGATTGTGCTAATCTCCTATCTGGAGTGAAGCATCAGTGAAGGACACAGCATTCTGTAAGCTTCTATGGTAGGAACTTTGAAGTGGAGCTGCACTGATACGGGTGAACGCAGGATGGTGTTAGACCCTGCCCTAAAACACAAATGATGACTTTTTGGCCATGGATGGTGAAAAGGAGATGGTACCTGCATTGAGTCAGAGGTGATCTGGGGATTCATTCCGTAGCACGCCTATGACATACATACAGATAACCTCATCAGACTCTGCGCTCTCGTGGGAGAACAAATAATACATTTTGGACAACAGGCCTGGGTTGCAACCTTGATACAATTAGCTCTTTAGGTACCAGTCTGTCAAGCGCAGTAATTGAGGATAGAATTCTGATCCTGACTCACTGACGGAACAAAAAGTCTGGTCTATATGGAAGCAGGAAAATCTGGAAGACCAACCGATGAAGTTTAACTATGAGACGTTGTTTGGCCAGTAGAGAATGAATTACAAGCAGTAGACAACCTCCAGTGCTCAAGACAAATTTGAGAATGACTGGATGAATGATGGAGAGAGGTGGAAACGTATAAGAGCAAATTCCAGACCAGCTGGGAACTCATGTACGTGAATGAATGCGAGGAACAATATGTTATGATGCTGCCCAGAACCAGTCGTCCAAAGGACGCCTGGACCCCATTCAGAATATAACTATGTGATATGATACCTGAAGATGAAAACTCCCCTACGCCACCACCCTGAATGTGTAAATGTATTTCACTGTGCCTTTGCAACTGCCTCTTTTGTATTACACATGTTTAAACGTGCTGTATGCAATTGACATGGCCATCAATAAATAAACTTTAAAAAAAGAAAATTCCAGACCAGCTCAACAGAAAGGGGATTTGCCATGTAGGGAAGAAATGTGCCATCTATGAGGCATAAAGGTGGTACTTAGGGCCCGGCTGTGTTACAGATTAGTCGTCTAAAGGATAGCTTCATCTGCCAAAGGAAGAACCCATGCCATCATTGTGCAGCCATTTGGTGAATTACTAAGACTGTCATACGATAAGGGATTGCCCAATTCCAGGAATCCTGATACATAGCACACAGCAGAAAAGGATGTGTTGTACTAGACCATCACTGTCATACTGAATGTGTACCTCAAGACCGTCTTGGACTAAAGTGAGGTGCAGATACCTTGATAGTCAGGTACATTGCCTTGTGGTCGAGAGCATTGATCTCGGAGGAGCTGCATTGGTAGAACCACACGTAGTGAGCCTAAATTCAAACCAGGATAGCATGTTAAGTGTACTCTGAGGGTCAGTAGCTATGAAGTTCTCAGTGACGAGAAGTACAAATGGGACCCTGACGGTGATAGGGCATTACTGAGATTAAAGATCATGGCTTTGATCCCGATTTCCGGATAATTAACATTAAATTAATCTCATGCAGATATTGGCATGTTGGGCCACTTCCACAAGGGATGAATTGAAAGCTCTTTGGAATCAGACAGCTGAGATAAAACTTCTGAAGGCATTCTTATTTGGGAAAGGCTGTGGCCCGGAGAGTATTCAGTTTCATATTGAGTTAACAGACTCTCTGAATGGTGATGAACAAGGAATTCAGAACAGATTGTAGTGAGGCAGTCGTCTGCTCCTCAGTTGATGGTGGATCAACAGGTTTTCTAGGATAGGGTAGATGGGGATACCATGCCAATGTAAGTAAGATGTGCGAGGAAACTGGCAGGGTCCTCCATTCTTTTCTGCCGGTTTCCTCTTCTCAGGTGGCCAGCGAAAAGCCATCACTTTTGGATCCCGACCCTGGGGGTGGATATGCGAGGGAGGATCACCTGGGTGTAGGAGACTTGGGGAGCGGGTAGAGGATGTCCTTCGGTGAGACACGATATCCCCCATGTCCCATTCACAACAAACCCTCTATCCTTCAAGCCTTTATCGGCTTTTGTCATCCTTTATTTTGTGCTTCCCCTAAAAAACCTCCCCAAAACACACCAATTTGCTACTTGAAGGAAGAAGAGGAAGACTAAAACAACACATACTCACTTTATTAACATAGATGCATATTGATGTCAGCTAAGTACTGAAAATAGGAGGAGAAGAGCAAGAGTAAAGCAGGACTACCGCTTTAGTGGTGAGCCGTCTAGTCCTTTTTGGAATGAGCATGGAGGTGGGAACTTTAAAAGGTGGAATCCGGCGAGAAATGGAGTCAGCTGTGGGTGAACGCCCACAAACTGCTGGGCGCAGGCAGTCCTCTCAGGTATAGCAGTGTGCCAAGAGAAGCGTTGGAAACCCGTGGAACAGTGCAGTGCTTATGTAGCGGGAATCAAGTGTATGGGACACTGGAGGCCAGTGGCAAGCTGCGGGACCCAGTGAAAAGGTTGTGTTAAGTACTGCGTCACAAAGAAAGCATTGCTGGATGAGCGCGAACCCCGGAAGACCGATGGGAGAAAGACGCAAAGTACCGCACCGAGAGAAACGAACCGTGGTGGTGGAAGACCTTGCTGGAAGCCGTAAATCCAACCAATGAGTGAAACCAGAAAGGGGGAACACCGGGCTGGCAGGCGGATCTAGTAAGAAAGTGATGGACATTAATTTACATGAAAACCTGCTTCGACATGTGAATGAAAGCAAGTTAAAGGCATTTTGAATACCGAACGAAATGAAAGCAAGTTAAAGGCATTTTTAATCCAAATATATTACAAGGAAACAAGTACTGGCAACATAAGGTGTACCCAGTGAATGGAAATCTACCAAGCTTTCATAAGTGTCAGGAGAGTGTGACACATATGAAGGAAGCAAGCACCATTGTAATGGGTGGACCGTGTGGTCCAATAATTGTGCCTAGACTGGGTGCCCCCTGAATGGAAAAGTCACTGTAAACACCTAAGAAGAAGCTTGTGTTGTGCAATGACCTTCGTGATGCTTTTTTAAGTCAAGTATTGTTTTGAAAGCTGGAAGTTTTGAACTCTCGAGGAGGGGAAAGAAAACCCCTGTTATTTTGTTGAAATCTGGAAGATTTGAACTCTTGGGGAAAGGAACCCCTGATATTGATTAACTACTTTGAATCTGGGGAAGGGGAAGTTGATTACAAGCTAAGTGCTAGAAGAAGCTCTGAACTTTACTTTGAACACTATTCATTTTGAGACTGGCATCCCTACACATTGTATGCATTGTAGATTTTGAACACAGACCAATGTTTTACTGACACAGACTATCCTTAGTTTTCTTTAGGTAGGCTGGTGTGGGCCAAATGCTGCAACGTTTGCATGTACCAACCCCCTATATGCCGAGGGATCGCTATCCTTCGGGTGCCGATCCCCAATGGCATAGATCGTATAGTACCTTGCAGCATGCAAGAGGGAACAAACTATCAGGGGAGAGGGCCAATTGGATTCCCGGAGGGAGGCCAACAGAACCCTGGGTGGGTAAAAGGGAGTCCCAAATCAAAATGTTGAGTGTCCTTGGTCCTAACTTTCCGGTTTGTCTCAATCGATCTAACATCCTATTGATTTTTGCTGAAATCCCGACCCTGGGCTTACTTTGTTCATCTTACTTTGACAAGGTGGCTTTCCCTGATATCATATTTAGGACCAGTCTTGTTGACAATTAGGTAATTGAATACACATTTCTACATGTATCTCTATGTTTTCATCAGGTATTTCTAGAGGCATTAAGTGATGTGAATATCTGTATTTTTGTACGTAATTATGGTTGCCATTACTTCCCGAATACTGCCCTTGGGCATGATCAGGACATGAGGCGGCTGGAGCGCATATTCGCTGTTGCGGATCTGGCTCCAGGCGCCACAGTAGTAACCTCATAAACAGCTGTTAATATAGCTGACATTCTTAATAGCCTTACCATGAAGAGCAACGTTAACCCAGGAACAAGGAACACACACATGGGCGTGCCCTTGACTAACGCTGAGCTGTAACCATAAAAATGGCCCTAGATAGGTCACCAAAACAATGATCAGATAGTAGAATTATGCTGGTATCGTTAGGTTTTGTTAATACATTTTTTACATTCTGTATACAAGACACATATAGTTTTTGTCAATCAGAACTGTTTTGAGCGTAGTTCCGGGTAACAGTACGTCCCGATTCCTACCTCCCGGCATGATCAGCAAGTGAGATGGCTGGCGGATTGCTTCAGGCGTCTTTTGGTAACCCTAACAACAGCTCTTAAACAGCTGTTAGAACCGCATGCACGGATCTTACCCAGATACGGCTTTCATCGAGCAGAGACATGGTAAGTCAGGCGCTTTAGAGAGAGCCCATTAGTACACGAACGCCATGAGATTTACGAGCCACAGTATTCATATACTTACATGTAACGTTTGATTTTTAAAGATACCGTATTGGGCTGGCAATGGTAAATTTTGACATAAAGGACACAATATTTTATACGTGCCATTAAGGAAGTAAGTGAAGTGCAACGCATGCACATAGAACAACCAGGCTCATGAAATTTTATAGCATGACAGTGTACTATAGAAAATGTATTTCTCATTTTTGCAGGATATCACTTTGTAGAACTAAATACAGTTCTTATGAAAATGCCAGTTAAGGTTCGCCAGTTTTAAAAGGTACAGATTGACGTTTACCGTTCAAAGAAAATGCTTATATATAAGAATTGAACGTTCATACTGAACGTATTTCCCATTTTTCTTATTTTCCTTTTCTTTCTTTATTTTCATTTTTTGCTCATACAACCATCGCTACTTTGAACACTTTCATGCCACAAACTATGTGTAAATGTACGCTTAAAATGTTGCATTTTTTGACATGTAATCCTTTCCTGATGATGATTTACAATTAATGAGATTTTGTAAACGGTATTAACATAGAAAGTATTGGAGAATATAACCCTGATGAAGGAGAGGGAGATCTCCGAAATGCATTGGAAATAAAATTCTCCATTACCGCCATTAAACCCTGATGACTTGGGTTCTTCCATTTTATGAGTTGCATTAGTATTATACTCACAAGACACTTCAATAATGGCAATTTACTAATGCATTAACTCCTGGTGAACAAAGAGCAACAAGATTACAAATAACATTGGTTTGAATTCATTATTAATCACCTATTAACCTCGGATGAGGTAGACATGAGAGCGGCTGCTTAGTTGGGTGTGACACACCTACATTATTCAAAGACAGTGTATTTTCAGCTCAGGTGTCTCTGAGCTCTACACAGTCAGCTCCTAAAAATACACAAAGAAAGTATTTTTCAAATATTCTTCTTGAAACAGAATTAACTACAGAAACTAAGTGTGATGCCCACCATCTTCACATTTTTTGTATTTCCCCGATAGGAGCCACCCGGATACTAGTATCATCTACTTTAATTCCCCTTTGGTGAAGGACCTTGTTCTTCCCCAAAGATCGTGCCTCTTAGCTCTGGGCTTTGAGATCTGTACTATTATTTTGGAGGAGGAGGGCCTTCTGGGTGCTGGGGAAAGCGTACAGATTGTGGTCCGCCCCCATAGGGACGGTACACGAAGAGTAGGTTTGGTCGCCGTATCGAATGATGGATGGACCACTGACTGGGCTGCAGCTACGTCAGCATTGTGGCAGAAAAGAGTCCCATAATCATATGAGAGTACTGGATATGGGGAGCAGAGAGATAGCTTTACGCCTTAAATCTTGGAACACCCGTGGGAGAGGACATCTATTCACAAATCCTGTATGTATGGATAAGTTGAAAGAGGAAAATTGTATATCCCTACAGGAGACTTGGCTGATTTAAGAACCTGTGTTGGATGGTTACCAAGTGTTCACTCAACCAGCGAAACCTAGCACAGGGGGAGAGCATCTGGAGGCTTACTAATTGCTGTGGATAACGCTTTGGGTATGACTGTTGTTTCCATTGTTGATCTTCCATTTGGGGCGATGGGGCTGGCACTCTGTCCTTCAGATTTAGCATTGACCCTTCTGCTCATGAATATATACTGGCATAAGGGAATTGCTGAGATTACTTTTTTGTGAAGGCGGTGAGTGAGTGTATTACTGAATGGTCATCTAGATATCCTAATGGTAGAATCATTGTAGCGGGAGATTTCAATTCTAATTGCCTGTTTCAAGACACGGTTCGGGAACTATGTGCCTCTACAGTAGATTTGATGTATATGACTCCCAAATGCCAAGCTGGAAGATTCTGGTGTCTTGGCTTGGGGCGTTTCGGCTGCAGTCTCTTGTGGTTAAGCCATCCAGTGACTCAAATAATATCAAAATGCATACCTGGAATAGAGGGAGTAGTTCTTCCATATTGGACTACATCTCCACTGACAATTACCTGTCCAATTGTTGCTCTTCATATTCAGTGTTTAGAAATTGTTGGAGTGATCATGCTATTTTTTTGGTATTTTAACAGAGAATATACTAGCCGGTTGCACTTAACCGCTAATTCTGCAGGCAGTGCAATCCCTGGTCTGATCCAAATATCCCTATTCTAAATCAAAATTTAAATGCCATTATGAACTCCACAACATTGGATTGGAAAACGTCTAACTTTAATGTGAATAGCATTGAGAGTTTTACCTATGACCTGGTATCTGGGATGCAATCTGGATGCCCTGGATTTAAGCCAGTTAGACCATTTAAACCAACTCACTCTTACAATGAAGATCTTGCTGTAGCTAAAACAAACATGAGAAGGGAGATCAGGCAACTTCGTGACTTCATTGATGAGGGAATGGTAAGTTTTACCCTTGCAAAAAAGATTAAGCTAAAGTACAAAAACTACTGTAAATCAATCAAAGTCATGCTACTTCAGCAGGATGCCGAGACCATGCTTGGGCTGTTGATCAACCTCCTGTGTGGGTGCTTTCTGGTCATTAATTAATGGCCAGGGTCCCAATTTTGCCATATCCCAATTAAATCCTATCTAAGAGTCTGAATGGACTTCTTTCTTTGAAAATGTATTTGGAACACCCAATAGTAATTCTGATAAAGACCTAGGCCTAATCGTCGATATATCTAATTACACTTCGCGGTCAGACCTGGATATTAAAATCATACATTCCCTTTTAAAAAGGTGTAAAAAATCTCGAGCACCAGGACCGAACGGCTTGACCAACAACACCTTTAAAGCTGACCAATTCAATTGGTCTAATTTGCTGTACTTACGATTTGGCAGTATTATTCACACGGAAGTTGCACCAACCTCATGGAGTACGGTGCATGTGGTTCCTATCTTTAAATGTGGCAGTAGGTCTGACCCCAAAAATTATCGGCCAATCTCCCTTATTGATGTTGACTGCAAGATTTTCTCTGCATTTCTTTTGATCCATCTGGAACAATGGGCATCCTCTGTACGCTGTTTAAACAAATTGTAGACAGGATTTTGGAAGGGGCATTCAACTAACAAATAGCCGGGCCTTAAAATGTATTCAAAAAGTAGCTTGGTTGATGCCAGAGGGCTGTACTTACATGGCCTCAGTCGATTTATCGGCCGCTTTCGACTGCGTTGATCAGAACCGGTTATGGGCTAAATTGGCCTGGATGGGGCATGCCGGCTGGGCTCTTGAGGTTTGCTAATGGAGTTATGAGAACTGTGGAGTTCTGATACGGTTAAATCAACAAGGCGACCTCCAAAAGAGAATACAATCGTATCGTGGGCTCAGGCAGGGATGTGTGTTGGCCCCTTGGCTCTTCAATCAGTATGTGTCTGACGTTGCTGATTATTTGGGCGCAGGGGGTGTCATTTCTCCTAAGGTTGGGTAGTCGAGGATTTACTGGCTGGCCTATGATGATGACTTCTTGATCTTTGACCATGGTATAGTTGGCCTTCAGAGGCTGTTGAATACATTTGCTGGATATGCTAGGGAGAATGGGCTCATTATCAATCCTAAGAAAACTAAAATCCTGGCTTTTTCAAGGAAGAGACAGAAGAGCAGTAATACTGCCTGGCATGTCGAAGGCGTTAACATCATAAACAGTCTTAGTATCGTATGCCTGGAGTTTCATTTTGGGGCCCATATAGGTTTAAGAACCATTACTGATTTTTTTTTTTTGCATAAGGCGGCCCAGCTTCAGCGTGAAATTATGAAAGTCGACCGTAAATTTGGTAGATTTTCTGTTAAGCCCGCCCTCATGTTTTATGAGGGGAAAATTGTTCCTAAAGTAATATATGGCCTTCAACTCCATAGCAATAGCCAAACTACAAGGAACTGTTTTAACTGAGAAGCCAGTGCTAACAAAGTCAAGAGAGCACAAAGAGTTATATGTTATGAAAATCCAGCATTGGCCAAGGCCAAGAGAGTTCAAGAAAAGGTATATTATAAGGAAACCGGTGTGGCAAGAGCCAAGGGAACTTAAGAAGGTGTACCCAGTGAATATTAATCAACCAAGCTATCATACTGTGTCAGGAGAGTGTGACACCTATGAAGGAAGCAACCACCATTGCTAAGGAGAGGCAGTGGAATGGTGTTAATGGAAAAGTAGTCAAGAAGGGATACCGGTGACCTGTAAAGGGTGGACCGTGTGGTCTGACAACTGCACCTAGACCCGGTGCCCACTAAATGGAAAAGTCACTGGAAATATCTAAGAAGAAGCTTGTGTTGTGCAATGACCTTGTTGATGCTGTTTGAAGTATTGTTTTCAAAGCGGAAAGATTTGAACTCTTGAGGAGGATAAAGAAAACCCCTGTGTTATTTTGTTGAAAGCTTGAAGATATGAACTCTTAGAGAAGGGAACCTTTTAGATAGATGAACTACTTTGAACTTGAGGAAGGGGGAGCTGATTACAAGCTAAGTGCTAGAAGAAGCTCTGAACTTTACTTTGAACACTACTGCTTTTGAGACTGACATCCCTATACATTGTATGCAGTTAGTTGTGAGGGCAAGTATAGGTTTTGGACACAGGCTGATGTTTTACTTTGGACTTCCTGACGCATCCTATAGTTTTCTTTAGATAGAGAAATTCAACCTTAGAATAGGGCAAGTTTGGCATTAATCCACCCTGTCTTTTGGTTTAATAAAATTTAGTTTAATTAACTTGAACTTGTTGTCTGTGTCTGACTCATGAGGCCTTCAAAGAAGCCACTACTTCTATTATCTTGATGAATGTATGTGAGGCTATATAAAGCTCAAAGTACTACACCCTCTATTTGTAAAGCTTGGTACCATACAGAAAACGTAGGAAAGGTCATTCAGGGGGACCTCAATCAGATGAACAGATAGAAATATTTCAGATTCATGGTGCACAGCCAGCCATCCAGCTGTAGGGATGGCATGATCAGCTGCACAGTGACTATCTTGAAGTGCTTGTCTGGATCCATTGTTAGACCAAGAAGAAGTGAGGTATAGTGGAAATTGAGGTGAGGTATAGCGTTTTCTTCTCTTGCAAATGAATAGGTGTAGAGGCCATGGGGCACTCTCTGCAGCAGAGATTTCTTATATGCTACCCAAATCCAGAAGGTGTGGATCACCACATTCGGCACTGATGATAGCTGCTGATGAATGGGAAGGGAGGTGGTTGGGAAAGGAGAAAGGTAAGGTCCATACCCTGCATCTATGATGGAAGGATGCATGTTTATGTTTTCCCCAATGCTTGAATGTTTGAATCCAAGGGACCAGTGGTGGATGGAAGAGGAGTTTAATGAGAAGGGGATTACTGAGAAGTTGGGAAATCCTCTGGCCCAGGTGGCGATTGGGCAGGAAGACAGCAAAGAGAGCAAGTGCAAAGGGGAAAGGGCCTTTTTACGGCGTTGTTAGGTTATGGTTAGGGTCCTCTTGAACAGCACTCACCATTCCAAGATGGCCCCAGATTAGATTTGTAGTAGGAATATAGATAAATGACAAGACCACTTAGGGATTGGACTTCAGTATAAGTAACTGGGACAAGCATTACAAAATTGCTTGGTCATATTCTTTGTTGGATCTTTCTCACTGTCCCGTTACAGCTCCTTGAAGATTTGTTTGCTGGTTACTTTTCGATGGCTGCCCGGTTGAAGTCTCTTTGTATTATTCTTGCCTTCTTTTCTTTTAATCCTTCCACTTTGATTTATCTGACCTCCCTGCTACTGCCATCCATTCTACTCTCATTCTTCTGTCTCCTCTTGCCCCACTGTTGCAGTTGTCACACTGCACGAGTTACCAATCTTTGATGGTGCTCTTTCCAGTGTCTGTTCCCAAACTGTTGTGTTGTTCATTCCAAGCTGGCCTGAATCCGATGCGCTGCTGTGCCTGTCTAGCATTTCCTCTGGTCCAAAGCCCCTTTCTTTCCAGCGCATTCTTCCTCTGTTTGTATTCTCTATGTACTACTGGTGTTGGGCCACCTTAACCTTGCTGTACTTCCATCTGGAGTGTCTGCATTCCTCCTTTGACCATTCAGTAACAAAATGGCAGTTTTTACATGGACCTCCAGGGATTT
Organism: Ambystoma mexicanum; assembly: GCF_040938575.1. Lineage (NCBI taxonomy): Eukaryota > Metazoa > Chordata > Amphibia > Caudata > Ambystomatidae > Ambystoma > Ambystoma mexicanum. The sequence goes on from NC_090934.1 coordinate 1,281,960,482, forward strand.
TCTCTGCTACCGTTTTCAACTATGGGGGACAGCACAGGGCAGTTGGTTGTTGCCAGGGCTGTTATATGTCATAACCGTGCATCAAACAGACTGCACAACATTTTGCTGCTCCTTCAATGCCACTATGTGATGTTACCTGTCCATTTTCACCTGCCTGTTTCCCAGCCCTACATGTCTTCCCCGGCCAGCTATTTTCTCTTTTGCGGTACCCCCAGCCCTCTACATATTTCATTTTCAGGAAGTTGCCTCCAGGCCATGGCGTGAAACTTTTGTGGGAGTCTCCCGGACCCACCTCCCCTCTCAGTGCAATGATTCATATCGTTTAATCTCTTTGGCCATCTCGCCAACCGCAGAGCTCTGCAGCCTGCGTTGGCCAATCAAACACATCACCCCAGACAAAAGGTAACAACCTCTCCAACTAACTCACAGAGCACCCCAATAGCTTCCCCATTTGCCCTCCTGCCCATCCTCTCACCGATGTCTCCTCCAGTCATGGATCTTGGCCGGTGTACTCCACCACTTTCTCCCCATCTTCCTGTGTGGTGGCATCCTTCTCCTTGTGCAAGGTGTCTGGAGCATGCAAACTCTTAAAGGGGTGGAGCAAGCGACACAAGATAAAGATACCACACGGGCAGGACACTGTGTTTATAAGCCCTCTACCACATAAGTCATCCAATGCAGTCACATTATTGTTGGCTTTTGCTGATTGATGCCGACATCTGAGTTGTATACTTCTGCACTCATTGGGAATCCTGTGAAGATGAAGCGCTTGCTCCTTACCATCCCTTGATTTGTCGCCCCACCTTCTCCTGGGTAGTGGAACTGCGGGTGTAATGGTCAACTGGGGGTTGTAGAGTTTGGTCGGAAGGGAGCGGTTCATGTTCAAGGAAACTACATCACAGTTGTGGCAATGAGGTAGAAAGTCAACCCCCTTCAACCACTGGAGGTGACATTCATGGGTCAAAGGGGGGGGGATTGTCAGCTCTAATTATTGTCTGAAAGAGAAGCTTCTGTGCCAAGGAACTTCTAGCCTTGCTTTCCCTTTTCACAATGGCTGCTGGAGGATTGGTTCTGCAGCTGGTGATCGACATGGAAGGTATGACAGGCTACAAACTGCTTGGACCTATTCTTGAACTGAATGGGAGTGTGGAAGATCAAGGCTGAAATGTAAGATATTACGCTAGGGACCAGGCAATTGTAGCAATGTTATTACATTTTACAAGCTGCTCATCCATCACAATACAAAACAGCTCCTTCCTGTCAGATGTCAAGTCTAAAATCTTGTGGTGAACCTCCGGTAGGTGCCACATAGGCTTTTTTATGTATGCTCACTCCAAGGATCATGCCCCTTGAGGTCATTTCCCCATGGTCCAGAGTATTCCCAAGAAGAGCAATGGAAATTGGTTTTCTTGCATTCATAATGGCTGCAAACCTCCTCTGACTGACCATGTGGCAGTGCATATGGAAAGTCTGAACAGTCCTGCCATATGTGGTTATTACAGCACCTAGGACAGCACAAGCATTCCTACAGTGAGGAGTTCTAGTAAACCTATTTTAATGATGTAGAGCATCTGTTTATTCTCTGTGTCTAATGATAGAATAGTGGGGCAACTTGGTGTTGTCCCTTAGGGAGGAGTACAGTGACTATGTGTAAATGGATGGGGCAACAGGCTGTAACACTGAAGCTCTCTTCCAGAACGGTGCCTTTTATTTGCACACTTTGTATATGGATGCACACCTTTTTTGCCTTTGCGAGCTAAACAGGAGCTACAACTTCAACATTGGTGACCACAGTGCTCTTCAGTTTCAGCCCCATCCACTTTCTGATCTCATGCAGTATAGAGTGGAAGCATTTAGTCTTTGAAAACTTTCAGACTGTGGTCGTAACAAGTACTTAAGTTACAGCAATTCCCACCTCTGGCGCACCCACCATCAAAGGAGCACTTATAAACACCAGATATTTTACCGCTCATACGCTAGACATCTCGGATCTTATATATTCTAACCATCTTGATTTTCTGGCATTAACTGAAACCTGGTTACACCCAGCTTCAGGGCCTTCTCTGTCCCTAGCAATCCCGGAAGGCTACACTATTATCAGAGCATATAGGGATTCTGGCAGAGGCGCCAGAGTGGCTTTCATTGCAAAATCCCAATTTGGCCTCAGAGAACTCACCAAAGAATGCTTCCCCTCTGGCGAGCTCCTTTCAGTTAAAATTCCCTTGTCAGCCTCTCGGACCCTCCTGGTTCATTTCATTTACCGGCCCCCGGGAACAATATCTTCCTTCGGGGAAGATATTACATTCCTCCTCACATGTAACACTAAATTGAGCTTCCAAATTGTATTATTGGGTAACTTCACTTTAGGTCTTCATGATGTGACCGACACCAATGTATTCGTGGTTCAGAATACCATCTCCCAGCTAGGCTTCGAACTCTGTCAGTGGCCCAACTCACATCAAAAAGAAGAACTCTGAACTGGCTAGCCGACCTGAACTGCTCGACCTCTATACTTGCCAACTCTCCGTGCCTGTGGTCTGACCACCACTGCATTTCCTTCACCATAAAGGACAGCCTTAGCACTATACCAAAAGCCATCCTTGCACCGCCAATCTCAACAAGAAATAACCGCAACATCACTGCAGATAATCTCCGACCCCTACTACAGCCAATTACTAATACATCTAGTAGCCTTGACAAGGACTCCTCACTACTCCTGGACTTGTACAACAATACCTTACTTCAGGCATTAGACAAAATTTCCCCATTCAAATTAAGAAAAGCTAAACCAATAGCCCACCTAAACAAGTGGTTCACTGCCGACTTAAAAGACCTGTGCATATCTAAAAGCATAACCGAAAACAACTGGAAAAAAACACCCTCTGCCTCTAACAAAGGAACATTTACAATGGCTGCCACCAACTACAAAGTAGCCATATTAAACACTAAAAAGGACAATTATAACTCAAGAATTCAAAACGCCGAATCAGGCTCAAAAGAGCTCTTCATTATCCTCAGGGAATTGGAGACTCCAGTTCCACCCACAGAACAGTGCACTAAAGACGCCTCCTGGTGTGCCAAGATCCAAAAAGCCCTTCTAGACAAAATAGCTCTGCTGCAAACCAACATGGAAGCAAAAAATCACAGTCTGATGCTTAGCACTAACCTCAACCACTCTCATAATTCACAGCCCATACAGTGTCAACCATTCAAATTTGCACCTGTCACTACTCAAGAGGTAGCACACATCATAGCCAGTTTAAAACCCAATAGGTGTCAAGGGGATATTTGCCCAGCAAAGGCTATAAAGGAAGGAGCCAAGGATCTTGCGCCCTTCATCACCTCCTTGATCAATGCTTCATTCGAATCAAGCATAGTCCCGGATAATCTCAAGGAGGTCGTGGGTCATGCCCCTTCTTAAAAAACCCAATTTAGATACAGACACCCCTACTAACTAGTGACCCATAACCACAGTTCCGTTCCTCTTGAAAATCATTGATAGAGCGGCCTACATCCAGATACAAAAGCACCTAGAAGATAACAACCTCCTAGGCTTGCGCCAATCCGATTTCAGGCCTAGACATGGTACTGAAACAGCTCTCCTGATTTAAAAAGTTAAAGGATAAAGGCAACATTGCCATCCCACTGCTGCTCGACCTCTCAGCAGCTTTCGATCTGGTCGACCACCAGATCCTTACCAAGCACCTAAAGAAACCAGCCGCTTTTTCCACTAATGCTGGCACTTGGATTAAATCCTTTCTAGCCAACAGAGCCATGAGTGTCTTCTCTCCTACATCTTCTGCTGATCCAGTTCCAAACTCCTGCGGAGTCCATCAAGGCTCCTGCATATATCCTACCTTATACAACATATTTACAAAGCTGCTGTTTGACCACAATGATGGCTTGGGTGTCACCGACACTCACTATGTGGATGACACCCAAGTCCACATCACTCTGACAGGCTGCTACGACAAAGATTAAAAATATTAAACAATATTTATCTTCAGATCCAGGCATGGAAGGCCACCCACGGCCTCTGCTTAGACGATGATAAGACAGAGCTTCTCATCATAGGTGCTCACTCACGACTAAATAAGCTAGACTCACTCTACAAATACTTCAACATTGATGGAAACCTCATCAAGGTCTCTAGTGAGGTCAAATCATTGGGTATCTACTTAGACTCTACCCTCTCTCTTTCTAGGCAAGTCAATGTAAACGCCTCAACAACAGCACATACCACCAAATTAATCAATGCTTGCAAACCTTACCTCGCCACCAAAAGCTGCATCACGCTTGGTAAAGCTTTGTTCTTATCCAAGCTTGACTATTGCAACACTCTATATCTAGGCACTAACTAACTAAATCTCAACAAACTTAAGTGCTTCAGAATAACATGCTCAGATCAGCCTTAAAAATCCCTGGATCTAGCCATGTCTCAGCTATCAGGCGGGACATACACTGGTTACCAGTGCGAGACAGAAATTCATTACAAACGCTAGTAATCACTCATAGACCTACCAGATCCAACTACTTACATCGCCTGAACATTGCCCTTTACAAACTACAAAAAGCAGTTGGATCCGTTCCTGAGATCATAAGGGGAATCTGTGATACTGGCGGAAAACGCACCCTACGCTGGACAACAGTACGAGACACGCATCCCACGGTGCACCCTACTCTATCGCCCAAATAACCCTACACTCCCTATCGCAGTACTAAGAAACGGGCGAACTACAAGATTTGGAATACTGCAATAACACAGATACATGGGAGGGCACAGTCCATTCCGGAGAACACTGGTGGGACAGACGGAATGCACCGATTAATGCTGACCAAATCATAAAGGCAAGTAACCTCTGGTACACCCCCCTTTGCTGCCCAAATCGACTCATTCGCCGAGTGGTGAGACAGAGTGGTGAGACAGATCAGCCAATAGAACTAGAAACCTACACTTGTTGCGGCCGAAATTGCCCGATCAGGGGGGCGGCGTGGGCACAGTCTTACTCAAAGAACGAGGTGGATCGTGTCTCCGCGTTCACTCACGTTCCTCACAACAATCGATATAACCAAGTGGATACCTGCATGATGCCTGGAAAAAACGTGGTTAAAAGCAGGAAGACCGGGCCGATGGATTCCTTCACAAACATCCCCAGAGGGCTCGGGCCCAGCGACAGCTTCTGACCGCCAACTGCAGAAGACTCCAAGTTCGACCATCTTCTAACAACGGTCCAAAACGGGTTCCTGGCAATAAATGTCAAATTAGACGATATTGTCTCCACAATAGGTTTCCTCAAAGCCAGGGTAGATAAGGAAAGCGCCAGAATCACGGATGCCGAAAACAGAATAAGTGAAACGAAGATTCGACCCACCAAAACACTCATGACATCACTATCTTGAAAAGCGAAATGAACAAACTCTGCGATATGTGTGATGATCTGGAGTCGAGGTCGAGAAGGAACAATATACGCATTGTCGGCATATCAGAATCCTTTTGCAAAGGCCTGATGGAAACCCAAATCGAAACCCTCTTGAGGACCCTCCTCAGTTCTGACTCTTTCTCCCCTCAATTCTTGGTCGAGCGGGCACATCGCACTCTTGCCCCACCACCCAAACCATGTGCCCCCCCGCACAATCGTTGTAAAGCTACTGAATTATAGAGATAGAGATGCTGTTTTGAGACTGACAAGAGAAAAGGGCCCTTTGAGACACAGCATTGCCAATATACATATATACCCAGACTTCTCTGCCGGAGTCCAAACCCAGAGACGTTCCTATGAATCCATCAAATGACAGCTGCGAGTAAGACAGGTTCCATATGGTCTATTGTTGCTACGCATACAACACGGCGGACATGTGCACTTCTTTGACTCCCCGGCAGCTGCATTGGCCTATGTAGAATCCGCTATCCCTTTTCCACCTGGAAGAAACTAACCCGATCAAATCTTCTATAGCAGCCGGTATAAATCTAATCCTGGCACACTGATCGACCACAGCACTTAATCTCCTCCTTTCTCCAGCTAGACGCACATTTTTGTGGCAGCAGAGAGAGCCAACACTGTTCTTTTTTCTTTTCTTTTTACTTTTATTTTTGATTATTCTCCAATCATTAAAGAAAGCTGGATGAGATGCGCTCGGCTACGAGAGCGGTGTTGCAGCACTCGTCCGCCTCCATGAGTGAAACCACAGGGTTTTAAATGGGGTTCATCATCAAGTTGGGCCAGATGGTGTGGGTGGGGGTGGGTACTGGGAACTTGGGTCTGCTTCGTTGGCCAGATATATGGTAGTTCACGTTGAAAGTCCCAATTGGGCAATTTGAGAAGCAGTTAGCTGTTGTGTTTAATGTTAAAAATGCAATCACAGAGTCATGCGCTGATCCCCCCCCCATGGTGACACCCTCCCCTCCCAAGATTGACCGTAAATTGCTAAAATGGCACAGAGGGCACATTCCCCCAGCGGGTTGACACTTAAATTGTTAACCTGGAACATTCAAGGTCTGAACAACAGAGCAAAATCCAGCAAAGTGGGGGCATACATTAATAGGCATCGCCCGCACATAGTAATGCTTCATGAGACCCATGCATTGCGGGGGACTAATGAAAATGTCTTGAAACAATGGGGTAACACCAGGTATTATACTGAAAACTCGTAACAGAACAGAGGTGTCCTTAGGTTGGTACATCCCTCATTCGGGTTTGCCCCCGAAAAAAGTAAAATCGACCCCTTGGGTAGATACGTAGTGGTATGGGGCACAGCGGCAGGTGAAAAATTGGTACTGGTCAACTCCTATGGTCCAAACACGGATGATCCCGAATTTTATGCTCATCTCCTCAACGAAATTGGCATCACCACTGATGCATGGGTGCTGTGGAGTGGGGACTTTAACACTTTCCTAGATGTACTATTAGACAGGTCCGCCAGTAGACAAAGGACACTCACCAGATCCGCCAACACTATACATCAAGCCCTGCAGGACATGGCTCTGACAGATGCCTGGAGAAGGATGCACCCCACAGACCGTCAATACACTTTCTACTCATCAGCCCATGACTCCGAATCCAGGATAGACTACTGGTTCATATCCTCTCCCCTGCTGAGCTCTGTAGTGAGCTGCGAAATACTCCCCCGTACGCTCTCTGACCACTCCCCGGTTACACTTGAGATATCACTCCAGAACATTAAACAACCAACTCAGCGCTAGAGAATGCCCTCGAATATCCTGAAGTACCTTAACGTTGTTGAATCACTGCAAGTCGAGATGGAGGAATTCTTTCAGTTGAACACGGGGTCGGTGGGCAAGTAGGCCACAGTATGGGAAACATTTAAAGTCTGGGTGAGGGGTAGTCTAATGTCTAAAACTACTGGCCTCCTGAAAAATGTCAGATCCAACTTGGACAAGACCGAAACACACCGGAAAACACTCGAAAACGATTACAGTGTAACACACAACAAAAACACATTGGCCGATATTAATGCACACCTTCTAAGATTCAATGATCTAGCAATCCAAGAACTACAATACATGTCCGTTCCAACTAGAGCCCGTAGATACAGTGAAGGAAATAGGGCAGGAAACCACCTGGCACGCATATTACGAAATGAATGCAACCATGCCCCCATCACTAGCATCATGACAGACAAAGGCGAACCCGTACACACAGAGGAAGAAATCAATGCTGAATTTGCAAAATATTACACCAGCCTATACGCAAACCATGACACACGAACTCAGGAAAATATTGAAACATACTTGAATGAGATCAATCTCCCTAGACTTACACCGGAGGACAATTTTGCCCTGTGGCTTCATTCCAACGAGGTCCACTGCCCTAAATCTGCGTAGACTGTTTGGTATTATGGCACAGATCAAACCAGACGCACAGGCAGTGGCCATTTCGTTGGATGCTGAGAAGGAGTTTGATTCCGTCTCATGGAGATACATGTTTGAGCTCCTCAAAAAATTCGGCTTTGGCCCATACTTTACACAATGCGTCAGGCATCTCTAGACTTCTCCCAAAGCTAGGGTCCTAACAAATCGCATCCCCTCTACCCACCTTACTTTACACCGAGGCACCAGACAGGGTTGTCCCTTCTCTCCCATCCTTTTTGCACTCACTATCGAACCAATGGCGGCTGCAAGTAGAAGAGAACAAGAAATGAGGGGCATAAAGTTGGCCGGCATCTATCAATCTATTTCACTGTATGCGGACGATGCACTATTGTATATACGTAAACCTGAGAACAACCTAGAGCCCATATTGGCAGTGATACAGGACTTCACCTTACATTCTGGATACAAAATCAACACTGCCAAATCTGAAATTTTCCCATTGACACAGGCCACCACCTGCCCCTCACACACGCATGGTCTGAGATGGTCCCCCGATCACATCAGATATCTGGGGATCCTGGTATCTAGGGACAAACAGTCACTATATATATAGATAACTAAGAATCCACATTGCAGACGATCCAAACTAAACTCCAAGTTTTGACTAGATTGCCCATATCACTTGCTGGTCGGATAGCGGTACTCAAAATGGTAATCCTTCCCAAGCTCCTTTATATCTTTAATAATGTCCCAATATGGCCGGGCAAGCCTTTTTTTGAAAACCTTCGGTCCTTGGCAACCACCTTCATATGGAATGGGGGTGCCAACAGGCTCAAATGGGAAAAACTGGTGGAAACCTACAACATGGGGGGCTTCGCTGCGCCCGACTATGAACTGTATTACCTAGTGTCACAGGCTCAATACGCCAAATATTGGCAGAACCCCACAATAGAAGCACCACATGTCCCCATAGAATGGCACTCCGCCCGCCCCACGGACTTACAATCTATAATCTTTGCGACATCTTACAAAGACGAATGCAAATATGACCCCGCATCTTGCACAATTGCAGCATGGGCCGCAATCAGCAGGCAACTCCACATTGAAACCCCCTACGACTCCCAAGCTCCATTATGGAATTTCCCGAGTATCGCACCCACGTATGACACCGGTATACAGAAAGCTTGGATTCCGAACTATGACATCACAATGAAGGCCATGTTCCCAAACGGTAGTTTCGTTACCCCTGAAGACTTTGCAGACAGTGGGACGGGGCCAACTCGCCACTTTACAATATCACCGCATGAAGGCAGCGTTCAAGAAACGCTGGCCATCATACCCAACTGAACCACCCGAACACCCCTGTTAGCAGGCACTTCATGTACAATCTGGCATAGGCATCTCCACACTATACAACATAGTCCAAACACACACGAAATCATCCAACATCATAAAGGCCTCCTGGGAAGAAGACATGGGTATAACAATAGAGGAAGGAACGTGGACAAGACACTGTCTCCCTAAATGCAGGGCTTAGACTCATACAATTTAAAATACTTAATAAGCTTCACTATACCCCAGTCAAAATGGCTAAATTTAAGGCGTCCACAAATACGAACTGTCCCAAATGCAATAACCCTCGAGCAGACTCATTCCACATGTATTGGGCTTGCCCTAAAATAACTGGATTCTGGAGGGAAGTAGCAATCATTTTGGAAGATATTACACAAATCCCTACACACCTCAACCCCCAAAAATATCTGTTCGGCGACATAGGAAAACTCCCAGAAAAAAACAGGAGACTGTTCAATATTGCATGTGAAGTGGCTAAGAAATGTATCTTGCACAAATGGAAAAGCAGCCACGCCCCTCGCGCAGAACAGTTCCTTACAGCATTGGCATACGTACACAAATGTGAAGAAACATACATAGGACTAGTCCCATCACCATGTAGACCTAAAGACATTTGGTCAGCATTCAGAACTTGCCTTCTTACCACCTCGCCAAGCTCTGGAGAGTCAGATATCGACTGAACTATTTGCTGTGACTCCTGCAAGAAAAGTCTAATGCGTTAAAAATAAGCCCTATCATCAGAAAATGCAATGTTGTTTTATATAGTGAACTGAGTGGGAGAAAACATTGCTTATGCTATGTGCATCCTGTAATACCGGGTAGTTGAAGCGTATGTAATGTGAATTGCAACCAAAAATAAAGTTTTTTTTTAAAAAAGCAGGTGGATCCAGCTTCCTCGTCCTAGTGGCCAGGTTATGGAACTCCCTGCCCAACACCCTCAGCCTTCAGGTCCTTCAGAAACAGCGCAAAAGACTGGCTCCTCCCTCAGCATAACTAACCTTCATTCCTTGACAATCAGCACCAATTGTTCAAAGTCTCGTCCTTTTCCTGTAAGTTTCTATTGACTTTCTATGTAAAACAAGTCAACTGTTTTATAACTCTGTGGCTGTAAACTGTCTGTAAAATAACTCTGCACTACGTATTCAAGTCTCAGCGCCTAGATACCTCTGGTTTAAACGCATTCTACAAATAAATAAACTAAACTAAAAGACCTCCTAATCACACTTATCTACAAAGCTTTGGCGTTCATGCCAGGCTGGATCTGGACCTGTTTAACAGGGACTGGGCCATTGAAAGGTTTGGTGGGCTATTGAGACAAGCCAAGGAGAAGGTAATGCTGTTAGGCTAGAGATCAGTCATCTTGCAAGAGAAAATAGGTAAGACCTCCATAAGGACATTTTTAAATAATCATGCATTCCATCATGTATCATAAACTTGGCAGTAGTCCCCTCTAGCTGTGCTTCAAGAGAAACAACCAGCAAAGCCACAGTGTATGAGCATGGAGGCTAAAGACCAAAGGTGCCTATCTTTACCATGTATGACTGAGAAACAGAGGTCCTGGGGGACGATCTAGCCAATAGGGAGTTGCCAGTGAGAAAGCCAGCGGGGGAACCAGCTATAACAAAATACATGTCACATAAGGACACAGAATCTCCCTGCGCCAGAGAAGGGAATGAGACAGGGAGATCAACAGAAGTGTGAAGCCTTATCAATATATGTGCAAGATAGACCCTTGGAATGGATACAGATGTGTGTGAGTAGATGCCCAAAGTCGTCCATCTACAGTCCATGGAGGCATGGGGTACACTGTTCTGGGAACTCCAGAACTGATACTAAACCAAAAGTTTAGAAAGTGCAAAGCCTGGGACAGAAATCTCAGTTAGGCTCTTCTCCAAAAACAGTGGGAATTCATCAGTCTGACCCATCCATCGCTCCCTTGTTGGAGGTATAGAATGGTCCATAACTGAAGCAAGTGATCAGCAAGCTGTTAAGTTTGTCACAACTACACCCCGCCCGCCCTCCCAGAGGAGCCAGAGTCAGTCTTATCAAGAAATAAGAGGAACTGGAACCAAGATTGGAAGTTTTTGCATCAATAAATGGCAAAAGGAAGCTAACACATTGTTAAAGCTGGTCTACTAAGGCATAACTGACTAAACTAAGACCTGCAAGGAAGCCAGTGAACCAAAGGCTAAAGCACTGCTTTCCACTACACTTAATGTCAGGAACCCCCAAAATATAAAGAATACAACCATTACAAAATTGTGAATTTCATTTATTGTGCTGTAAGAATATGGTTCAGCAAAGGACTGTCCAAATATTACCTGGCATCAATTTTACATTTTGTCACTAAAAATGTCAGTGTCCGACAGTATATGTCCACATCTATGCAGCCTTCATTGATTAACGGCATGAAATGCACATCCTTTAATGACCGGTCAGATAGCGCTCAGAGTAGAATGCTCACCCCTGATATTTGTGCGCAGCCTGCCGTGGCAGGTTCGAATACAAGCAAGGTCAACTCAGCCTGTCATCTTTCCGAGGTCGATCAACTGAGTGACCCCCCAAGCCACCCAGTGGGATAATGTCATCTGTTATTTTCTCAGACCCATGGGTGTGTAGCGCTATATAAGAAATCGATTATATATCCAAAAAAGAGAGCAATTTCCCTTATTCATGTTTGCCCAGGCTATGGGGCAAAATTAGTAAAAAGATTTAAAAAACACATATCTAACAAGAGTCCTTGAGAACAACCTGCACAATATCTTTCTTTGCACAATGAATGATGTAAAAAGAAAAGAACTGCCAAGGACACCAATCCTTCTCTGTACTATTTATTCTTTAATATTTACAAAGGCAGATGGCTGCACCGTTAAAAAAATAAAAATCAATGATTAAAAGAAATCGGTACACTGGTCCAAAGTGGCTACACACCGCTCCACAATTTTGAACGAACAAATGCTGACTGACCCCAAGTTGCTTCTACTGGACATATGTGGGGAGGTGCAAGAAGGTAGATATGAACAATTATTCCTAGGAGTGGTACTTCAGGTGGCAAGGCATGTTATTGCACAAGGTTGGGGCAGACCACACAAACCGCATATTTCAAACAGGAAAACAGCCGCGAATACTTGTATGGCACTGGAACAAAGGGTCTATCGATCGCGCAGTTGTCCACAAACACATTATACAATCTGACATGAATGGGAGGACGTAGAGTGATAGGGATTGCAGGGGTCTGATGGGTTGGATGGTCTACTTCTCAGGACTGGTGGCCAAAGGGAATAGATATATCGGCTGGGCAAAGTGATGATGCAGCCTATAATGTTTACCACAGCTCGATTTACTGCCACCAATATGATGTTGTTCAGTAATGAGTGCTGGTCTTAAAAAATGGGTGATCATTTGGCGATACTCAGTCTATTAACTCAGTGGGCGTGGGGACACACAGGTACTGAGTTTTGGCCACTGAAATAAATGGCGCCTTCTCTGATAATGAACTCATTATGTGAAACTTACGGATGAGTTTAATGCTGATCACTGTCTCATGGTATGTTTGTATTTTTGTAACAAAACACAATTAAAAGAGTTGTTACAAAAATAATTATGAGACATCTACCATAGCTACATTTGCCATTAAATGGACTAGGACTGGAAATTGTGACATTTTCACTAATGGGACAACAAGAAACATGAACAAGGTATGAATCAATGTCCTGGGCATAACCTTACCTCTAGCTTCTCTGCTTGGATATCCTTTCGAGTGTAAGTCATTGCCTCTCGACCTGTATTTTCACCCACAACATTCTGACTACCAATGCTTTCTTCACTCGAGGCTGCAGCTTTCTTGGCCTTCCCTTCCACTAGATTATGGAACTGTTTCTTCCTGAAGAATAAAAAGATAAGCACAACATATATGTAATACACTTTAATTGTTTAGAATCTAATTGGAGAAAATAATCTATCCTCTGGTGCATTTTAGTGTCCGACACATTTGTTTGTAATGGGCACACAATGCCTGGGTTCTCAAATATCAGCAATACCGCTAATAATATCTAGTGCAGATCAAACTCGAATAACATTCAGAGAATTGTGCTACATTCATGAAACACCGGTCAATGTTTCACCAAATGAAAGAGGCAATTCCAATCTAAGCATCAATTCTGGATAATTGTGGTACAGGGGAATGGACGAAAAGACCGAATCTAAAATGCAGAATGCACGTTTAGTGTGCATTCGGCATAGTAGATAAGATCGAAGCCCATTATACAGAACAGGGGAGCAGGGGTTGCACGGGTATCACCCGCTCCCCGAGATCGGTATTATGGGCTGCGGGGTTTGCGGGCAAAATCCGAAAAGATTGAATTACAAAATGCAGGCAAGTGGGCTCCATAGTTTTGTAATTCAATCTTTTTGGGATATGTTCTTTTAACGTACATCCATGGTACAGCACACCTCTCTTGGTTCACCATAAGTTACAGGAGTCAGGTGATCTGCACTGAATTAGTCATACAACCATGACTGGTGGCATCAAAGGTTCCACCACATGCTCGACCAGAAGAGGTCAGCCAGTAAGAAACATGGTCAGCTTGACAGAAAGAGGGTTGAATCCTCTAGCCTGAGACAGGAGGTTAAATTGGAGATCAGTAAAAGCTCCCTTATCACTGTATTAAAAAAGGAATCTAGTTCTCTAGGCACAATAACTAATTGTAAGAAGCATCACCATCATGCTAAGAGCGAAGTACATATCCATTATTTCTCGGTATTTTGAGGTAAGTGGCTTGTCACAAAGCAGAGCCAGATTGAGAACAGGCAGACATCTAGAGATGTACTTCAGGAAGGGGTTATTAGTGTTAATTACAGGGTTGGGCTAAATAAATAATGAAAGGCAAAATAAAACAAGGTTCAACAATATTTATACGATGGCTAAAGTTAATTTATAAAGGTTTTTCCTATTTTGAGTTTCAATCCAATCAATTCTTGCAAAATGTTTTTTCGCTTTCTGTGGCCTAATTATCAGCATATCCATAGTTATCTCTTTTTCGATGCATATCTTCATAGAGACTTCTTTCCATCTGATCAGCAAGGTATCGTTGGCGTGTAAGTCCGTTGTTCTCAGGATGTCAACTGCTCGTATAAATTCTCCATTATTGAGCTTACAAAAGAGATCCAAGGTTTTCCACATGACTATTGAGCGCAGTGACTGCAGGCCTAGTTCGTATCTTATCCTGGGCATAGGTGTTGATTGGGGTAGCGCTAAGACTTTCCTCCAATAGATTGCCTCTATTTGCTCCCATACGGCTTGGTCTATATTTATTAAGGTTTCTCCACCGTAAGTTAGAATTGCTGTTACCTTTTGTCTATAAAAAGTCACATGAGGTTTAACAAAGTATTTGCCATATTTTTTGGTGTCTGATCGTACCTTGCCTTGCCAAAAATGTGGCTTTAGATTTTAGATCTTTTCATCTTTTATGTAGAAGACAGGTTGCTTCATCTTTCTTTTTAGTTGTGGTTAGAGTCATGATTTTGGTGACATTAATAGCCAATTAATTCCTGTCGTTATACCCTTGCATTCTATTCAGTGCAATTTGTAATCCTGATGAAGCTTTCGCCAAGATGATGATATCGTCGGCGTACATTAGATACAAGATGGTAGTGGCATTGCGTTTGGGAGGGTTCATTAGTGGAGTGTAGATACTTTCTTCGAAGTCAGAGGTGTCAAGATTGTACAGGGCCGCAGCCAGAGGGCATCCTTGTTTTAATCCATTCCAGGTCGATATAGGCTTGGTAGCCAGCCCATCAGAAGTCATTTTCACTTGGATCTTGGTGTTGGAATATAATAATTTTATGGTTTCTAGGATGTCATGGGGGCAGCCCCATTGCTCTAGCTTCGCCCAGAATAGCCTTGATTGATCTTGTCGAATGCAAGGTGCAAGTCTACATAAGCCGCATGTATCTGTGTTTTGGATTTAGCCGCTTCATGCTTCAGCATATTCATGATTATTAAGTTTACATGGGTTCCAACATTTCGAGTAAAGCCAGTTGGCCTCACCGCTTGTCGTTTTGCTTGTTTGGACCAGCCATTGAGTTTCTTTAGCAGCACGTTTGCAGACATTTTCCCTAAGGGGTCGAGCAGGGCCAGGGGGCAATAGTTCGAGGGTTCTTTTGGTTTAACCCCGTTTATAGATTGGAACTAGGGTTGCCAGTTGCCATGATTCTGGGATAGTGTTGGTGCGATTTATTAGTATGAAAATCTCCGTGCAGAAATCGGCCCAAGTTTCTGGGTTCTTTTTATGACAGCATTCGAAAGGCCGTCAGGTCCGGGAGCTCTCGAAACATTGAGTTTCCGAATTATGTCCAAGATCTCTGTTGGTTCCCATGTTAAGGTCCATCTCTTTCGGTTTGGTGGAACAACTGTTTCCTTGCTTGTGTGTCTTTCTTTATATAATGCTTCGAAATACGCAACCCTTGTCTGTTCTTGCACATCGACTATCATTTGGTCTTTTCGCTTTGGGTTTGATTTTAATAATTCCCATAGGTACCTAGTATCGTGAGATTTTAGTGCGACAAGCATGGTTTCAGCGTTTTCCTGGTCTTGCATCATTTCTGCTGTTAGCCAATTTTTATATTTTTGTTTAGCAGCTCTTATCTTGATCTTCTTTATTTCAGAGGAATCAAAATTAGCTTGCCTCACAGCTTTTTTAATTTCTCGCTTTTTATCAGCTATGGCTTTATTGTAGACATAAGTGGGTTGATTTTTTGAAAGGCGGTTTGAGGTGATAATTAGCTTGAATCGGTCTAGTTTCCATCCATAGTTCATTTTGCTCCAATCTTCCATTTTTGTGTTTTTAAATGTTTCGGGGAGAGCAACTGCATCATTCTGTGATATTCTGAGGTGATTCATGCCAGCAGTCAAACTAAAAGGTGGTATATTTATTCTCTCTGGGATAACTCCCTTTAGCTGCCATGTGCGCGTCAAGATGAAATGGTCGCTATGCTGTGATTGAGTATTGGTAGAATCAATAGCATTTTCGGTTATGCCATTTGAGCAATAAATGTAATCGATGATGGAATCATTCTTTCCCCTTGACCATGTGGGTAACGGCGTGTTTGTGTCGGGGTCTAATGCATCCAATAGTTTGAATTTCCTGTCAAACATCTCTACGGACCATCTCCTGGCACGATGTTCAAGCCTATACTCTTCAAGGGGATTCCCAGCTTGGGTATTTAAAATCGCTGCATATGATAAATTCCGAACTTGGATATTTCATTGTGGCTTTATCAAGGACAGATAGCAAAGAGTCTATAACTTTTTCGTCCTCAGTCTTTCTTGGATTCCAATATATGTTCAAAATGCTTATATAAAGCTTGGTGTCTTGTGGACAAACTTTGTCATCAGGTTTCCTGGTTGTCTGATGGTGCACCAGAATCGTGTTCAGTGCCCAATGGTCTATACTGTAAGACTATTACTTTGAATGGGGAGTCATGTTTAATCAGCGTAAGTAGCCCTGCTGAAGGTCGACCTTTGGTTTTAGTAATTGCAGGGTTCATATGAGTCATGTATCCTTCGCAAATGGAAGGCGCTGATAGCCATGTCTCTTGGAAGCACAAGATATGTGCTTTGTTCAAATCCAATCTTTCTTGCTGGAATAAAAGTGCATGTCTGTCATGATGCCTAACCCCGGGGACACACACCAAGTCCAGCAACCCCGGAGGCAGGCATCAAGTTATCCTAAGCAAGCCCAACAACCCCTGCTAGGGGCTATTCGGGTCCAGTCCTGGCGCCTATGGTGCCAGGCTCATATGGGGAGTCAGTCCTGGTGCCTATGGCGCCAGACTCATAGATTAAAACTTACCTGATGCAGACCATGCTGCAAACTTACCTGATGCAGACCATGCTGCAAGAGCTCCAAGCCAAAAGAGGCTTGGAAGGGACTACTTTACTTAGGGACTATTTTTTACTCGGGCGTGGCTGGGGAGGAATACTTACCTGGAACTACTTTGGGGGCTATTTAAACCACGCCCGAAGAGCAGCACACGCTTCGCGTTATTCTGCATCCAGCAGCGTAACGCTCACCGTGCCTGCAAGTCTGCATCCAGCCTTCTGCCACGCCCGCCTCGAGTTTGAAGCTCTTAGAAAAATGGCGAAAGAAGGAGAAAAGGTTAGAACAAGAGCAATACCTTTGATCCTTACCTGAATTCCTGATCCATCGCGCCTTCGAGCTGGAAGAAAGAAGTTATTTTATGCGCGTCGCCTCGTCTGCTGCAGCGCCGCGCTGAACTCACCGGCCTTTGCAGCATCTTCACATTCCACTGCATTCTCCTGCATGTTCCGGCCACACTTCGGCACCTAAGGAGAAGACAAGAACAGCAAGGTGAGCTAAGGGAATACACAGAGGAATATTAGTTACCCCCGCATAGACTTACCTGATTTTACCACCGGGGGTACTATTCCTCTTCACAGGTCGGCGCAGCTTCCACTGCATCTTCGCCGAACCCCGGCCCCTAAGGGGAAACAAAAGGACAGCAAGGTGAAACAAAGGGGGAACCCTCCTCACCACAATAGACTTGCCTGATTTTACCGCCGGAGGTATTATTCCCCAAGACTTCATAGTTTCTCTCAGCGCCTGAATAAGGGAGAAAGCAACAGGTTACATATTGACATTATTTTATCGAACTGTGTTGGAAAATACAAACCCTTACCAGAATACCACCGGTTGCCACGAGGAACTCTTCATTAGGGTCAAGCTGCAACCTGCAAGGAATCGGACAAGAGTGAAAGTCAGGCATTTGAACTCTTACGAACTTTATACTTACGGCGTCTTGCCGGGAATCTCGGAGTCAATATTGTTCTGGAACTCACCAATTGCTTCGAGCCAGTGAAACAACTGGTTATCAACGCGCCCCTGCGCTCAATGCAGGATGAAGAGCTCATCTTTTCAAACCATCAGAAGAATATTCCTACGGGTCAAGCAAACGAAGCTAGGAGGGCCAGTCCAGTCCATCATCTCGGCCCTACCCGTCACATTGGTGGAGACCGCAGCTGTCCAGTTCCGATCGACGCCTCTGTGGAAGCCAGGTCAGCGTAACAATGTCCCCTGGTGTTCTAAGAGCATATCTGCGCCGTTTGAATGGTGCTATCGTTTCGTGATTATTGATATTCAGGAACTCTGTGTTCGCCTATGGGTGATTTAGATCTGGTGTCTCACCAAAACGGAGATCTCATGGTTTCTGATTGATAATAGGTTTGCCGCTGATATCTTCTGTGGCTGTCTAGATTTATGTATCAATGCTCTTTTTGTAGATCGCAGGTTTGGATGCTTTCGCAGCTACTGATCTCTGAGTATATGGTATAGTTACTTTGGGTTGACTGGTTATGAATGTCTGACTGGTTTTTATCTTCGATGTCTTCAATGGTTAATTCAAAGCCAAGTAGGCGTATCTCTTGCAAGCATGATTCAATCAGTCTCAGTGTGTCGTATGTGGAGCAGTCAATCCAGACATTGTCTAGATGCTCTGTGTCTATGAGTTTGATTAATTCCTGGTCTTTAGTTGACACATTTGTCAATGTAGGTATTGCTCGTAGCAAGCGCAGGGTGTTTGTTCTATTTAAAGACAATTTTCCGTCTTGGTTGATTTTTCTTTCTAGTTTCAGCCTGTTTGTCTTGTTCTTTTGATGTGGGTCTGAGAAGATTGGTAGCTTTAGGGGTCGATCTTGATTTTGGGTTTTGTCTGTGGTTGATTTACTCGTATGTTGGCTCACCTCTAGGCCAATTTCGTCTTGTCTGACTGGAGTCATGGCATTATTATAGTAGCTTAACTCGGTGTCTGAGATCTCATCATATTGTTGATCATCAGGTTCTTCACAGCGGTCCAATATTATCATTGAGGATACATTTATCGGCTGATGTTCTTGATCTTGTATTTGTGATTTGTCTTTGCGGTATCATGCCCATCTACCGAGTACGTTAATAAATCCATTAGGGATTCAATGCTGCCTTGATCGTCCTCCTGTAATCTTTCTGATGCCCGGAAAGCCTGGGTGCTAATCTCTGCTTCATCTTGAGCTGCTTCATGATGGTCTACTTTTTTCGCTTGCAGAACCACATTCTGTTGTTTTATGAATGGTGTTTGTTTCCCTTTCTTGGATGTGTTTAAGGCTCTAGTAACATTTCTGAGAAACACCCTGGATCCTTTTTGTTGTTTTTTTTTGTTGATTTTTGGTGCTCTGAGTCTTTGCGTTCACTGTTGGAATTTGTTGGTTCTGTTGAAAGATACTAAACAATTTTCTTGGTTTCTTTTTCCCTTTCTCGGCCTGATTGGCTGGATTCGGTCTACACTCTGGGACGTGACGGTTTGGAATTGATTATTTTTCCAGGGTGTTAGTTGTTAAATCTATCAGCAAACCCTCTAGTATAGCTGTCTCACCGTTTGGTCGTAAGCTTGCTCCTGACGTGGGGTCGTAGTTCGTGAGTGACATTCCTGTTTGTGTCCCCATGTCATGGTGTGAGGGTGGGGTTTTCATATGGCCTTCTTCTCTCAATGATGTTTTTTGTTGATACATCTTCATCATTGCAATTAGTGCTTCAGTTAATTGAGTTTTATCCTCTCTATCTTGTCTTGCAAAATCAGCAAGCCTCTGTTGCCAAATATAACTGGTTTCAGCCTCTCCGTCGAGGCGAATTTGTATCTTATCCATTAACAGATCGGGCATTTTTTGTTTCGCATAGATGGATGCGATCAGCGTGGCGTTGTCTCTTGCCGTCTCTGTATTTGTTTCTTGTAATTTCATGTATGGGATCATCGTTTGTGTTGTAACCGTTATCAGCATATTCTGCAAGTCAACCATTGTCGTCGGGATGGTTTCTTGATCAATATGTTTGTTTGGTTGGTACAGCAGATTGGTTTTTTTTATTGAGGCTTTAAGGGTTTATGAGGAGATACAGCCACATTCTCCTTATTCGTCATCTTTGGATTTGCCGTCAGAGGTTCCTGTGTTATTTTGACAGAATCCTTTCCAGTGGCGATTTCTTTTGCCTGTTTTTTATTCTTTCTGGTGATTTCTTGCAACACCATCAGAGCCTCAATCTCGGTGAGATCTAGAGAGAGAGATGGGCAAGGCATTGATTAGTTGGAAGTTTGGCTGCCAGATCATGGTGTTCCGATCTTACGTGCCTTTCATAGTGATTTTTCTATTGTTCTTTGGCTTGATGCGCTTTTTCTTTTTGTGTCAGTGTTGCTGGAGTACTGGCATTTAGATGTCCTTGTCCTTTTTTTGTTGGCATTTGTCGGTTGGCTCATATGTGTTTCAAAGTATGACATCATTTTTCGCTCGATGAGCCCTAAATTATTTCCATTTTTAAGTCGAACATCAGGTATTTCCAATATTGTGGATTTGGAGATGCTTTCTATCTCGGTTGATTTGCTATGTGGTAGACATATTGAATTTGCATTGATGCTCTTGTTTTGATCATCAATATTTACTTCCTGCAGTTCCATATTCGATTTCTGTGTTTCATAACTGTATCTCTGCTGGGATTCTGTTGAGTCGCTGTTGATTCTGTCCAACAAGTTCATTTCTTTTTGACTGGAGTCGGGGTCCTGATGTTTTAGATGTTCATTTCCTCTCTTCATTTCATCCTGGTTTTCTGCCTTGATGGGTTGTAATTGCTTCATTATTTCACACACGGGCTGTGGATGGGAGGGGCTATCAATGTTTCTCCCAATTGATTGAAATATCTGTGTGCCTTTTGAAGTCTTTACTCCCAGTTCTATTTCTGGCAACTCTCTCATGGTTTTAGTTCTTTGTCGCGTCTGGGGGCGTGATAGGTGTGCCTGTATCGGTGTGCTTTCAAAGTAGCTTTGCATGTTTCCCTGCCTGATCCAAAGCTTCACTTCTCTCTATTAGTTATATGTCTAATCTACATTAGTAATTACTTTCCCGAGCGTTGCTCGCTCCGTAGGCAAAACCCTTGTAGGTTGCAGGCTCAGGACCTTCCTCTTGTCAGCCGTCTCTCAGAGTGCGCAGGTGCGAGACCTCGGGCGGTCAATTCGAGGAATCGGCATACCTGGGAGCTACACACCACAGACAAGCGACGGCGCTCCCATCAGGTGAAATCGTTAGGTTCTTTTCAAATGCTTCTCGTGCTGTGCCAAGCCCAAAGGTACACCAGTCTGACCGAACAGTTTGCTGGCAGTCTCCCTCGTAGTAGGTAGCCCATATCACAATGCACGGATAATCAACTCGTGCGGGTCAAAGGTCAGGTCCCGCAGTCCCTGCACGGTTGATAGCAACAGTTGGGGAGAGACCAGGGTGTTTGATTGTGCGCGTATGCAATGAATATATTTGTTTGTCAGTTAGTGTCAATATGAACAAGGAGCACGAGGGAGAACGGCAGCGCTTCTTACCTTGATTACAATATGTATCAGAGGCATGCAAGCGGAGGTCCAGTCTGTCTACCGATGCCTGCTGCTGACTCCCGGAGACTCTCCACACTCTGCCTCCACATTTGCCCTTTTCAACTCAAACCCGCAAAGCATCCAGAAGGGAAAACGTAAAACCAGGAGTTACAGCCGGTGTGCGGAGCAACAAAGGTCAATGGTGAACGGGGGCCTCCCGCGTTGATAACGCAGGTGGAGAGGCAAGCTGGCTACTGTGGTACTTTGCTTGACTCCAGAGAACAAAGAAGCCAGCAGGTTTAGCACAGCCGGTGAGTCGAAGGAAGCTGATATCAAACCGAACTGTGTTATGCCCAAGGTTGCAAGTAGCAACATTTTGAACGCAAGGAGAAAGGACTTGTGTGTATGTTTGAGCTTTAAAGAAAGCCCAGTGGAGGACCAGGTACAGAGGAGTCCAGGCGCCACGTGGGCGCTCATTCGAAATTTTCTGACTGCTACCTTTTTTTGAAACTACAACAACCTGAAGGCCCTAGGAAAGGGTGGCGAGAGGCGTCAGAGTGGTCCTACAAGGGTCACGTCAAATCACTTGTACAATCGAAAGTCTCTGACCCGTGGCTAGAGGAAAGCTAGGGGAAGGGAACACCTCTTTCCACTACAATTGTGAACTGTGATAATTGGCAAATGTGAACCCAACAGAGGGATGCCGAAAGAAAGATGAAGAGAAAGAAATCCCGCTTTCTGATAAAACTGAGCAATACATGAACTTTGTAGAAGAAAGGCTTTAGTGAGCCGGACAGAGGGAGGCCCGTTTTGGCAAGCAAGGATCTGAGCCCGGAAGAGGGAAATCACGGGGGCGAAGTGCAATCGGCCAAAGATTTCAAGAAAGGATCCAAGCCCGGCAGAGGGCGATCCCAGGGGCAAAGAGCAATCGGCCAAAGATTACAAGAAAGGATCCAAGCCCGGCAGAGGGAGATCTGCGGGGCGAAGAACAATCGCCCAAAGAACTTTTGTTTGTTTATTTGTTTCCCATTTTTACGACAAGGGGTGAAGAATAATACACGTGAGAACAGTGCATCAATGAAAGTGTCACCTTGTTGTTTGTCTAAACAGACATTAAGGCTCCTAAAGATTATGAGCGATATTTGCTAGGCCGTAGTGAACCCGACGGAGGGAGGCCAATTTTTACAAGGGGATCCGAGCCCGGCTGAGGGAGATCGTAGGGGCGAAGAGCAAGGGCTCAGGGTACAAGAACACAGAGAGAACTTTTGTTTGTTTGTTTCTTCTAATCAGCAAACCTAATGCTAATGACTTTTACAGGAAAGAGACTTAGCCTCTGAAGGGGTTTTGATATCGTTGAACTGAACTGTGAACCTCGTGCTGTCGAGGCCCAGGAGTGTGCTGTGCTCGAGAGTCCCGCCTTGTCCCGTGCTTCAAACGTAGGGAAGGGAGACCCAGCCATACCATCCTGACTTATCACTTTGTGAACACTTCTTTCTTTTCTGGTGAAAATTATACCACACTCTTCTTCTTTAACTAGTAGTAAGGATTGGCAATAGGCTTTTTAGTATAGGCCCTTTTTATTTGACAAGACGCCACAAGGATGCCTTGTTATTATTTGATGGTTGTAGCTTGCTCCCATTCTTAGATTTAGGTTTATATTAGGCGTTTATCTCACCCATTATAAAGTGCATTAAACACCCTTGAACTGTGATCAATTGGTCTGTCTTTACTGTTTCCACCATGTGTTCTTTACACCCTGCAATGTCTCTTCTTCTACTGCCTACCGCCACTGTCCAGTGTTACTACTATCTCTCCTGCCACTTTCCATCTCCACTCTATTACTACTTCCCACTCTACTACTTCCTCTCAACACTGCTACTCTACATCACTACTCTCTCTTCCTTATACTACTGCTAAACCCTCTCCTCCTACTTCTCTCCCTTCTCCACATTACTGCTACTCCACCCCACCTTCTACTGTCACCCTATCTTCACTCTCACAAACACTTTCTACTCACCCTCTACACTCCCTCCAGCAATTCACTCACCCACTGTACACGCACACTTGCAACAGTACCATTTGCTCTCAACAACCAATACCTCACCTACTGTCTAAATCGCCTCCACACTCCAGTCCACCATTCTTCATCCTGCTGGTCTCCTGGTCCGACACCTCCTCTGACCTCACCCAAACAACCCACAACTTCCCGTTTCCTCCCCCTCCTTCTCCCATTGGACCTCTGGCCCCAACTAATCTGGTCCTGTCCTCCCTGAACGGGAGGTGTCACAACAATCAATATTTACAAAAAGGGGGTCAAGTTCCACACCTTTCTTCTGCTCTTGACCGCCGTGCTGCAACAATGACAGCCGGCTTTCAGAGTGTCCCAGATCGTGCTAGGGGGTGGGTTTGCGGGGAACTCCAAAGTAGGTAAATAATATTTATATGGATTATGTGGATGCCGCTCTGCAGCTATTTCATCTTGCATTGATTGATTTGCTAGGTCTTGTGCAGCTGTTAGTGCGCCACATGTGCCAGTGGTGGGGAGCGGTGTGTGGTGTCCCTGGTGGCTGTGCAGGCTCACTGTTTCTTTGCTTTTAGGCTCTCTCCCTCCCTGCTGGTTCCGGTGGTTACATGGCTGGAGGAGTCCTTTGTGATGTGCTGGTGGATTGCTGTCTTGTGGACAGTCTTTCCAATCTATGTCTGCCTCGTTAATAGGTCTGCAAGAAAAACAGAAACTGGCCAGCATGGTTCTCTGGAGGTATGGGGTGATGCAAGCTGGTCTCCCTTCCCTTCAGCCACCTCTTCTCCTTCTCTCATCTCCGACTGTCTGCTATCCAGGAGTGATGTGCCACCAATGATCTCTACCTTAATGCCAGTAAAACTGAGATTCTCCTCATTGGCACACCCGCTCCCTCCTTTCCGGTCTCTCTCTGGCCAGCCTCTCCTGGTCCTCTTCCTGCTCCCACCTGTGGGGATAAAAACCTTGGGGTCATCTTCAACTTCACACTCTCCTGCTCTCCTCACATCTTCAAAGTCTCTAAGAAGTTGCACTACAAGCTGCACCTCCTCAGAGGTATTCTTCTTTTCCTCTACTTCGCCCAGAAGCTCACTGTCTCCAGAGCTCCGGTTCTCTCTAGGCTGGAACAGCCTCTTTCTAAATCTGCCTGCCTCTACTCTCCGCCCTCTGCAACTCATCCAGAACAGGACTGCGAGACTTGTCCTTGGCCTCAATCTCAGGGATCGTATCTCTCCAGGACTGAAATCTCTGCATTGGCTCCCAGTGAATGCGAGGATTAAATTCAAAACCCTCTGCATCGTCCACAAGGCCTTCTGAGGCCTCAATACCTTCAACTCTCTCTTCCTAAATATCTTCCTTCCTGAGCTCTTTGCTCATCCGCCTCCAACTCCCTCGGGGTCAGTCACTTCTCCAAGCAACGGGTTGGTGGTAGACCTCTTTTTCAGCTGGGGCCTCCATCTGGAACAGCCTCCATGACTCTCTCAAAATTGAGGAGAACCATCTCTGGTTCCGGAAGCACCTCAGGATTTTCCTCTTTGTCTCCGCTTTCACTCCTCCTCTCCCCTGCTGAACTCCTGGCTGAAACTGTACTGGTCACTTGGCTACCCTTTGTTCTCGCGTTCTGGAACACTTATGTACGAGCGCGATAGAAATAAAATATCAATACAATATCAATATCTCTGGCCCAGGTACCCTCCTCGCCAGTTGCACGCCTGCACTGCCCCCCTGGCAACCCTTGCACTTTGGGGCTGTTTCTGTATCCCTACAGCCCCCTACTGTCAGTCAAGAAATATGGATACCTCTACTTTGAAACCGCAAACGCATTTTGGTGGCCGTGGGCCAACCGTCTCATGCACGATATGACAAAATATAGGTTTTCGAGTTTGCCAATGAACGGCCATTTTGATGTAACAAGAATCGCCATTTTGTTTTCTAACCATTGCTCATTGCTTTCTGTTCCTATTGCTTCGCAGTATATTTTCCGCTTACACTGCTCGACTGTGAAACATTGTTGTCTGTATGTGAAAAGGACAAGGCCGCAGGGCCGTGAGGATAACAAGAGTTCGCTGAAATGCAAACGTAGGCAGCGCCAGGAAGAATGCCTGGCTCCCTCCTGAATGTAGCCTTGAAGCAGAGCTGCAGGGCATTTAATCATTTCACAGCTGCCAGCCAGTCTTGTTATATGGTAGAATATGTTAGAATAATACAGCTAAAGGCTTGAATTATGCTTTTCTTACGGCCCCCCCTTTGCTGAGCCCGCTAGAGCATGTCGGCTCCCAGGACGCGAATAGCACCTGATAGATAGCAAGGCCCGGAATGCAACTCCCCCCCGTATGTAGTTCGCTTCCAAGAACAGAAGCGCTGTGTTCTATTCAATAACCGAAAGATGCCTTCGCACTCACAAATTGCAAATTGTTACTACAATAGATGTTTGAAGGTGTCATAGTGGTCGGAGATGTCCATCATCACACCAAGTTCAAAGAAACCCAATAAAGGGGGGTGTTAAACATGTCATAGCTGATTGTTTGATATGCATTTTGTATATATGTAACTGATGTACCTAATTCGCTCTCTTGCGTCCTTCGAGGTCTAGAGATACACGTCGCGGGGCGTGAGACCGAGTTGGCCAACTGAGACTTTTGCTTTGCAATAAAACCCTAGAATTGGGAATACAACCTCGTGTCTGGTGTCTCTATCGTGTGTGGTGACTCGCCTTGTTTCCATAGACGTCAGGGTCCCCTAGGGGCCCCTTTCAAGATGGCGCCTGGATAGGGACCCTCCCCCACTTGTTCCATCGCGTACGTTGTAATTGAGGAAGGCAGAGAACGGCGATAACGGGACGATCGAGCCGGGATCAAGAGGTGTTCGGGGCGCCCTGTAAAAGTGATGAGACTCCTTTGCAGATCTGCACACATCTGATCCCTGATCGACGTGCCTGGCTAGAGAACAAGGAGGCGAGGGTCCCGAAACGAAGCGGAAGCCAAGAAACGCAGACACGACGTCCTTTGGTGCGTCAGTATATAGACGACTTGATTTATTTATTTATTGTGCGGATGGGACAATGGGAACAGGGAGTGCCGGTTGTAGGCCTGGTTGGCTAATAGGAAGTGTTGCGCGCGCGGTCTGTGGTTGTGGGAGGGCTTGAGCTACAGGAGGGGGAGCTTGAGCTACGGGCGGGGTCTGGGCAATAGCTACTGACGTGTCTTGGGCCTTGTTTTGTATGGGTCAATATATTTTCTATCAATTCATCTGCTATGTGTAATTCTCGTTGTGGTTATATCTTTTCTATATTCAACTGGTCACGCCTACCTGCCCTTCTTACACTCTCAGTCCACTCCTCCTCTTCTTTTTCTTCCGCTACTTCACCTTTCGATTTATGCCTGTGCGCATGCTTTGCTCTGCTTTTAAATCGGAGCATTGCTTCCCTTCTCCAGTCCTTAACGACACCAAATGCTGCAGGACGCGCTTTCTTTCTTATCAACACCCTTTCCAGGTTATCTATCCTCGCTATCTCAAAACTACCATTAATCGGCCATTGATGGTCTTGTTGCTTTCTGGTTTGCCTATGCCAAGTCTCACAGAATATTATCGCACCCACTCCATACTTCACATACATCTCATACGCCGGCGTTCCCCCAGGTGGTACAATTTGGCCATCTTCCAAAGATTGTCTACCACAGCGGAAAAACCCCGCTCGGGTGGACAATTCCCCAGGCATGTTTCAACCTTCCACCTGGCTAACAACCTTACCTAGGGCGTTTGATTTTGCAAAGTCAACTCTCAACCAATATCAGGATGCTTTGAATCGGGGAATGACTCAACTAATAAATCAAGGCACAGACTCGGTACCGTCCTTTCCTCCCAGGGTTGAAGTTGAAACTGCGGGGGCAAGAGGCGGGACTGACCAACGGGGGTGCACAAGGGTAACCCGCAGCGCAATCAGCAAAGAAAGGAAGGTAGAATTGCAGCAACAGGCAAAGATCTATATAGACAGACAGGAATGATGGGACGGCAACATTTGCTTCGATATATGACTTCTGTAGAAGCAACGAAAGACAGGTAGTGTTGGAATGCATGGGTGAATATTTGGTGGAGAAATGGAAACAGCTAATTGGGAAATTACCACCGCAGAGATTGTTTTATTTGAATGCATTAGCACTCTGTAGGGAAAGGGATGAAGAAGTGAGAGAACATGTGTATAGACTTTTTGAGCTTAAAGATGAATTAGATAATGATTATGCCGAAATGTTTACTGCACCTGGGTACAGGAGTAGAGATATCTGGAGAAATAGGAAGGAAACTGTAAAGCCATTTATACGACGACGACATTCGATGTCGTCAGTACAAAGGGGCGACAAGTTAAAAGTATGTATGCGAGAAGCGTTTAGATGGATGTCAGATCCTAGTATTCCCACAATGGAGATACATGAGATATTTGATGAATATTCCATGCCCATGAAAAGAAAAGCGCTACAGTCGATGGTTGAACATCTATTAGACAAAGATATAAAAAACGATAAGGCCAGCCCACCCGCAATAATGGCAGTATATAGAAGAGCACTAGAGCGAGGAACAGGAGAAACAGCCCTATCGTTGGATCTGGGAATATTGTTACATCTAAGAGAAGGAGGGGGGACGGTAAGTGGGGCATTTCCTATGAGAGAGGTCCCACCTACCTTTGTGCCCAAAGTGGAGGTTCCCGCAGTGGGCAATGTAGCGGCGCAGGTAACACCAGCCCATTACACCGCCCAATATGTGCATGTCCCGTTTTCCAGACAGGAGGTGAACAACATAAAACAGACGATTCCTGATATAAGAAAGAATCCTGCAGGGTTTTACAAGGAAGTAGAGTCCTGCCTACAATCATCTGTGCTTACCATGGGTGATATAGACCTAATATTCCCGGTGATCCTGCCAGCAGATATATGGAAACAAATAAGGAAGGTAGATGACCCAACAGCCTTTGGTGCCACATGGGCGGACTTGATAAAAGAAGATAGAAATAAAGCAGTTGGAGGGACACCAGGAGCGAACCTGGCGGCGTTACCAGCACGTATAGTACAGAAGTTAAAAACAATTGTCCCAGAGAAAAGAATCCAATGGAACAAATTGACTGCATGTGTACAAGGCAAAGATGAGTTGGCTACAGAATATTTTAATAGATTTGAAGAAGTATTCACAGACTTCAGTGGGCAGGATGTGCGTTCGGAAGCAGGAAAGAGGTTATTTGTTGACAAATATGTGAGGGGGTTAAAACTTCCAATTCAGAATCTAATAATGACATCAGAGAGTGCATGGCAAGCAAAAACGTTGGGCGAAGTATTACATATGGCCCAATATTATGAGCGCAGAGTGACTGCAGGAAAAGAAAAAGAAGAGAGGGATAGGGTAAATCTAAAGACACGAGTATTAATGCAGCAAGTAGTGGGACATAATAGAGGGCGAGGGAACGCACTAGGAAGGAGTAATTCGAATATGCATGGGGGAACAGTGGGACCGAATCAGTGTGCATATTGTAAAGAGGAAGGACATTGGCGAGCGCAATGCTCACATCTACAGAATAGAAATGGGTCTGGTCAGAGGAGACGGCCTAGAGGACAGCCAGGAGCAAATGGACCAAATAGGAGTAGTATGCAGCAGCATCATAATAACGGAGGTAATCAAAACCAAGGCCAAAACCAAAATGCCCCAAACCAGAGTCAGGGACAGCAAAATCAACAATATGGAAATCAGAGTGGGGGAAATAGAGGGAAGAGTGGAAATGTTTTCGATACACAGCCAAACACGTATTACAGTAATGGTAATGATTACACATCGGACGATGTGTTATTTCCCCAATAGGACAGCCCAGGACAGGGGTCGGAACCAGTGTCTATTCCCGTGAATCAGAGAGGACCCTACGTAGAAATGAGAGTCAGGAATGAGGAGCACCACTTTATTGTAGATACAGGAGCACAGAAGTGTTCAATAGACCATCACTTGGTTCCGGATATACCACTGTCAGGGCAAAAGAATATTTCCGTAGGGTTCACAGGTACACCAGTCATAAACCCAGTGTCCAAACCAGTCCCAGTTACCATAGGACCATTTACTGAACATTGTCCTTTCCTTCTAACAGAAAATTGTGGAGAAAATTTGTTGGGATTAAATTTGTTGAAAAAACTAGGTTCTGTTATACATTGCACGGCAGACAGAGTGTTTCTAACGATATGGCCACACGATGCCCCTGTGTCAGAATTCATGTCTGAAGCGTTACCAGGAGAAGTAAGTAAAGTACCAACCTGTATATGGGCAATGCATGACAACGATGTGGGATGTTTAAAGATAGAGCCAGTAAAGATTATTTTGAAAGAAGGTGTTACCCTACCGCAAATACCCCAATACAAGATTTTGGTTGAAGGTGAGAAAGGATTGAAGAGTATTGTTACAGATTTGGTGAAATTAGGGGTAATCGAGGAAATCACAGGCAGTACATGCAACAGCCCAATTCTTCCGGTTTATAAACAAGGAGGTAATGAGGTACCATACCGTTTCATAATTGATCTACGCGCATTGAATAAGGTAGTAGATCCGCAATTTCCTCTAGTGCCAGACGTCACTACAATATTGACAATGATAGCTGTTTCAGAAGAATATTTTAGTGTAGAAGATTTGAAAAACGCATTCTTTAGTATTCCAGTGGACAAGAACAGTAGATATTTGTTCGCGTTCACATTAGGAGGACGATCATTTACATTTACGCGGATTCCGCAAGGGTACACGGAAAGTCCAAGTATTTACAGTAGAGCATTAAAAGAGCAGCTAGACATGCTGGAATTACCCGTGGGTTGTGTACTCTTGCAATACATAGACGATCTATTGCTAGCTGCAGACACAGAGGAGATTTGTAAAGAAAGCACTGTATTACTACTGTCACACCTAGCGGCACATGGCCATAAAGCTAGTTTGAAGAAATTTCAGTATAATCGAAAGGAGGTGGCTTATTTGGGCTACCTACTTTCGAAAGGAGGGAGAAGACTAACGCCAGAACGCATAGAAAGTATTTCTTGTATGCCTATTCCAAAGACACAAAAAGGAGTCAGAGCCATAATAGGCATGGCTTCATATTGCCGACAATGGATTGGTAATTTTGCATTAATTGTGAAACCATTAGTGAATTTAACTAGAAAGGATGCGGTTATGCCTTTGCAGTGGGATGAGGAATGTCAGAAAGCATTTGATGGATTGAAAACTGCATTATGCTCGGCTCCAGTTTAGGATACGCCGAACTATGAGAACATTTTTAGACTATTTGTGTGTGAAAGTCAAGGATGTGCATTGGCGGTTTTGACACAGGAACAAGGTGGAAGAAATAGGCTGTGCAGCTATTTTTCTTCTCTGCTGGACCCTGTAGCGCGCGCACTACCACGATGTTTGCGATCTGTCGCGGCAGCTGCTATGTCAGTGAAACAAACGGAAGGGATGGTATTGGGGAACACTTTAATTCTGATGGTGCCACATGCCATAGACGTTCTATTAAATAGGACACCGACGCAACACCTCACCTCTGCTAGATTGACAAGATATGAGATTATCTTGCTCGCGCCCCATATCCAAATTTTGAGGTGTAGCGCTTTGAATCCTGCAGAATTAATGCCACTAACCATAAAAGAAATTGGGAAGAATGAATCACCCCCCCACGATTGCTTAATGGTCACTGAGGAAGAAACCAAGGGAAGAGTTGATTTAAGTGATATTCCACAGAAAGAGCCGGATGGAGAGTTATTTTGTGACGGCTCATGTTTTAAATTACCAGGTGGCACGACAACTGCCGCGTACGCTATCACTACCCTAGAGTGTGTTGTAGAAAATAAAAGAATCCCCTATAATTCAGCACAAGCCGCGGAAATAATAGCATTGACCAGAGACTGCGAAAAATTTGAATGTGAATATATATACTGATAGTCAGTATGCTTTTGGAGTGGTTCATAACTTTGGTCGACTCTGGGCTGAGAGAGGGTTTCTGACATCACATGGTGCCAGAATTCAACACGGCCCTTTGATTGTACGATTGCTGTCTGCACTCACGTTTCCAAAGCGCCTAGCAATGGTGAAATGCGAGGCACATAAAAAAAGTAACATGCAAAGTAGGAGAGGGAAACGCGTTTGCAGACAGAATTGCAAAACAAACTGCCATTGATTTGAATACCAAGATGATGACGGTTCAGACAGAGGAAGTACCTTGTATGATAGAAGATGGAGTTGCGACTGTCAAAGAAATGCAGGCCGAGGCTACGGCCGATGAAATACAGGGATGGGCAGAGGGATCTGCTGAGTTGGATCTGGAGGGTCGTTGGGTGGACAAGGGAACTAGAAACTGGATGTTGCCAAATTCGTATGTGACTGCAATGGTCGCAATGGCCCACAGCCCTACGGACATCTGTGCCAATAAAATAATACAGCACCTTTCTACAGTTTGGCAGAATGTAAACATAAAAAAGAATGCAGAAAGGTTGGTGCAGAACTGCATTACGTGTTTGCAACACAATGTAGGAAAGGGAACAGTGACTCCAACAGGCAGTTTTGGCCCGCCCTCCATGCCATTTGAGGTAATTCATTTTGATTTCATAGAGATGGGGAGGTGCCAAAACTTGAAATACGTCTTGGTGGTGGTCTGTGCATTCAGTAAGTGAGTGGAGGCATATCCTTTGAAAGATTGCACAGCAATGAGTATGGCAAAAGTAATGTTGAAGGAGTACTTTTCCAGATTTGGCTTGCCCCGAGTCCTATGGTCTCATAATGAACCGCATTTTGTGGGTGCAGTGGTATTACAGATATGTGCTGGTCTCCAGATTGATGAGATTCCATAGTTCAAGGCATCTGAGTTCTGCCGGTCTTGTGGAGAGGCACAACGGGATTCTTAAATCAAAGATTAGCAAGATTTGTGAGGGAAGCAAGTTGAGTTGGGTGGATGCATTACCAATGTTTGGTGCGCACCTCAGCCAAAACGACTTACTTAGTGAGATAGAACATCCTGTGCTGAATACTTATTGTGGCCTTTTAATGCAGAAATTGCATTTGATTCATCAGCAGGTGCAGGAGGCATTACCAGTGAGATACACCGGTCCGAGGCACGCGCTGGAGCCAGGAGACTGTGTACTGCTAAAGAACTTTGAAAGAAAGTCATCGTTAGCACCCAGGTGGCGCGGGCCCCATCAAGCACTTTTGGCGACGCAGACGGCAATACGGGTGGATGGAAGGAAGTCGTGGATCCATGCCACCCATGCCAAGAAGATTCCAACTGTACTGAAAGACTTGCCTGACACTGATGACCGGAAAGAGACAGCGGTCCCAGAAACGAAAGAAACTGTTGCCAGTAAGCTGCCACCTAATCTGCCAAAACGAGAAGTGAAACTCGAAACAAAGCCTGAGACGATTGCCAAAGAGGGGGAAGGGCAAAGAGTGCCCCAACGTTGCCCAGCAAAATCGACATCACTGCTGACCGACGCGAAATCTGCCTTGCAGATACCAGCAAAACCAAATCGTGTACCCCTTTGGCGCCCACCAGCACTTGCCAGCACGCCAAAGAACGGATCTGCATCATTGGCGCGGCGCACACCAGCACCTGCAGTAGCGCCACAGGCTGACTTCAAGCCTGAATCTGAAAGTGCGCCGGCACTGTTCACGGATCATACGATACCAGGAGCAAGGCGATACAACCTGCAGCCTCGGGAGACAAAGTGATCCACAGTTCTTTTTGGTGTATATGTCAACCTCTGGTTCAGCTCATGGACGGAGAAGGAACCAGAGGTGTAGAGGAGAGAAGCGTGAGAATTGTGCAAGTCGGACAATTCAAGACTCGCGGCTCCTCGTTGCGATCATAAAAAGTACACGTGTCCTGAACCAGAACGGACAAACTGGGGGCACATTGTACTATGGCAAGTGAGATAACAGATTAACAGTACATGTGTCTTGAACCAGAGGGACAAGCTGGGTGCACATGATACTAAGGCGATAAGATAACTGATCAAAGGTCCTCTGAGCAGTAAAAGAGGGGACAAGTGATCTCGCTTAAAAACGAATAATCGAATCCAGGCTAAAAAGGACAGGCAAAACTGAACTGTGACAATTCCATTGAACTTATTAACATCAGAGCAAGCGCGACGAAGAGAGATATCCACAACGAACTGTGATAAAAAAGAAGGACGACGACGAGAAACATGCCGGGACCGGTTCCAGCCTCCTCCTGCACCACCACCGCTGAGAATGAGTCAGTTATAAAGACTATAAGCTTAAGAAAAACGCATGGTAAAACAAATTGTATGCTGGTACTAACGATAATAATGTGCTTTATGAGCGTGGTAGCACCAATATCGACAGCTCTAATATTATGGTGGGTAGAAACAATACACCCATTAGAAATGTTTTTACCAATAAGTAATATATCCACTACTGAAAGCCTGGTTCAGGTGATCACTTATACCCTACCCCCAATGGAAGAAAAACACAGGGAAGGTTTTGGAAATAACACCTTACTGCTGATAATGAACATGACACATGCAATCCTGAAGAAAACAAACTGCTGGGTATGTGCCCATTTACCACAGCATGCCGGGAAAGGAATAGGGTGGTATGCACAGCCATTACCATTAAGTTCTGAATGTAGTGCATCATTAGGTGAAAAGTTCTATGGGAAATGGAATGAGACTAATACGGGTCAATTAGACAGAACCAACATGAATGAGTTTGAGGAGATAATAATGAAGCCTGTGGGTTGTTCCATTTTCCATAAAGCACAAGTAATAGCCCCAGAGCCCACGAGGAAAAGTACACGAAAGATAACACGACAAAATAGACGAGATAGATTGTCCCCACCAGAAAAAACATCTGTAATGACGTTTCGAGTAAGACCAGAAGGGGACAAAGATGCAATTTTCCCCATCTTACATGGTGAATTATAGCCCAAGAACTGTCCCTTTTTGTCTAAAAAATAAAGGCTCTTTTTCAGTCGGAACATATACTGGTTGTATGAATACAGTGGTACTAAAATGGGAAATAGAACCAGTATACGTAGGTGATCCAGTTTATTTTATATGTGGAGAGAAAGCATACCCTTGGTTGCCCAGAAACTGGGGAGGTACATGTTACCTAGGGCTACTGTTCCCAGGAGTATTCCTCTTAGAAACAGCAGCCATGGCCAGATTACCCAGAACTAGAGTCAAAAGGACTGACGAAGGTGTTTTAATAGCAACTGATGTAGCGAAATCATTCATTCCATTCTTAGGACAGATAGTGAACTCCTATAATATAAGGCAACTGTCCAGAATCCGAAAGAATACAATAAACACAACAACAGATATATTATTTAACATGACGTTGGAAGAAAGAGGAATCAGGTTAATGACGCTGCAAAATAGAATGGCTCTCGATGTGATCCTGGTTGATCGTGGGGGAATTTGCAAAATAGTGGGATCAGCATGTTGCGTTTATGTCGATGACTATTCCCCCACGATCTTTGAAGCAATAAAGAAAATGCACGTTCTAAGCTCTGAACTCCCTACTAGAGAAGGGAGCTGGGGAATAGGATCCTAGTTTTGGGGAATACTATGATCTTGGGGATGGAAGTTGATCTCAATATTAGTAGTGGTGTTCGGAATATTCTTACGTGCTGTTGTTGTATACATTGTTTACCCATAGTTTGCGCTGAGGTAACTGAGGGATGTACGGAAGGATTGATGCATATGATAACAAAGAAAAAACAACCTCATGATCAAACTAGCCCAGACCCAAACGAGATTCATCATCACTAGAGGAGGTTTCAATAAACAGATGAGACGTTTGGCATACGCCCAAAGGAGGGTTTGTCAGTCTAGAAATACGGATACCTCTACTTTGAAACCGCAAACACATTTTGGTGGCCGTGGGCCAACCGTCTCATGCACGATATGACAAAATATAGGTTTTCGAGTTTGCCAATGAACGGCCATTTTGATGTAACAAGAATCGCCATTTTGTTTTCTAACCATTGCTCATTGCTTTCTGTACCTATTGCTTCGCAGTATATTTTCCGCTTACACTGCTCGACTGTGAAACATTGTTGTCTGTATGTGAAAAGGACAAGGCCGCAGGGCCGTGAGGATAACAGGAGTTTGCTGAAACACAAACGTAGGCAGCGGCAGGAAGAATGCCCGGCTCCCTCCCGAATGTAGCCTTGAAGCAGAGCTGTAGGGCATTTAATCATTTCACAGCTGCCAGCCAGACTCGTTATATGGTAGAATGTGTTAGAATAATACCGCTAAAGTCTTGAATTATGCTTTTCTTACGGCCCCCCTTTGCTGAGCCCGCTAGAGCATGTCGGCTCCCAGAACGCGAATAGCACCTGATAGATAGCAAGGCCCAGAATGCAACTCCCCCCGTATGTAGTTCGCTTCCAAGAACAGAAGCGCCGTGTTCTATTCAATAACCGAAAGATGCCTTCGCACTCACAAATTGCAAATTGTTACTAGAATAGATGTTTGAAGGTGTCATAGTGGTCGGAGATGTCCATCATCACACCAAGTTCAAAGAAACCCAATAAAGGGGGGTGTTAAACATGTCATAGCTGATTGTTTGATATGCATTTTGTATATATGTAACTGATGTACGTAATTCGCTCTCTTGCGTCCCTCGAGGTCTAGAGATACACGTCGTGGGGCGTGAGACCGAGTTGGCCAACTGAGACTTTTGCTTTGCAATAAAACCCTAGCTTTGGGAATACAACCTCGTGTCTGGCGTCTCTATCGTGTGTGGTGACTCGCCTTGTTTCCATAGACGTCAGGGTCCCCTAGGGGCCCCTTTCACTACCAGCACTTGACACCTGATGCCTGCACTTACCATTGCAACTGCCACCAGCTGGCTGCACTTTATTTAATGTTCCTATTTATTGTTTCTATTTACTTACTATTTATCCTATGTAGTGATGTACTGCACTTCCCCTCCCCCTTGCCCCTCACACTTTTCCCCTTCCCCACCTCCCCTTGCGGGATCTCAATGCCACCTGGCCTAGTAAGATCGTTGTCTCTGCCTTCCCTCTGTTCCCCTCCCTTGCATTGTTGCGCCTTGAAACACTTGTGTATAGGCGCGTTATAAATGCCATATCATATCATACTACCAAGAAACACAGGCAATTGGGGTGGGGACATCCGTTAGGGGAATCCACTGACAGTCTTTCAACAGTAACAAAAACGTTAGAAACCAAATTACAAAAATATCCCTGAGTTTGTGGAATTATTAAAACCATTCATAACACCTATATCCTGAAACATATATTCCAAATTCCTTCCAGCATACCTTCGGACCTGATCTCCCTCAACAAACTCAATGTTTTTGCTAAATGTATGAACTCGCAACAAAACACATTTCCTTCCCAGAACCTGTTACTGGAAAATCTACAGTTGTTTCTTGCATGGGCAAAGAAGTCCTTTTTGAAGTGGTCATCAGGTGAGTCTTCTGGGGCTGTACAGGACAACTAAATAAATATATGTGCTCACAGGTTGAATATTCCATAATTAGTTAGCGCACCTCTATTTTTGTATTCAACACCCTTAAAACCTCAAATCACTATCATCTGAATACTGGCAACGTCACAATCCCAGATATCTATGGAAATTAATGAACATGGTGGAACAATAAACAGATGGGTTGTCTTAAAGCATGTGGTCAAAGCTAATTTCTAATTCCTTTGATTTTGTTTGTTACGCTTTAATTATTCTTTATTAACACCCACTTCCTTGACACTCAATTCAGTCTCCCCCACCAGTAATCTGTTCACCACATTCTGAAGTGTCCTAAAAGTTACATGGACAAGCAACCTCTGAATAAATAAATACAATAGGTAAATAAAGTACATTGTATACCTGGAAGCTCCAAGCAGGGAAAGCAGACGATAGTGGGGTAAACTGGAGGATGCAACATGAGCTAAAATTCCAAACAGTCTTTCAGCCATTACTAAATCATTTGGCGTCACCTACGGAACAGAGAATATGACAAAACAGCAATTATTTTAAATGTCTTAAAAGCTGCAACATAACTGCAAAGATATCAAAATATCAAGGCTTGTGGCAGGTTAAGTATACTCATTTGATAGCGCTTCCTCCATGACCTGTCTTCTTTCATATCATGACTTAACAAATGCCACATATTTGAGCCAATTATTACTAAAGCAACATTTAAAATACTCTAAACCCATACAGAAATGAGAAAAGTTAACCAATTTGCAAATTCCAACTATGGAAGAAAAGACATAGACGTAGGAAAACCTGTTCACCGTGAGCTGGGTAACGCCTTAAAGTGATTGCATGATAATTTGGGTTATGTTTGAAACTTTGCAGGGAAAGCCTCCATACCTCTTCACATGAGGTGTCACTCATAAGAAACTGTTCTGTGTGAGACAGGCGTGGTATCAAGAGAGACACCGACACAGACCGTTGATGAAAATACTGAAGGTTGGTGTAATGCCTATCTTGCCCTATCGCTACTTGGGTTTTCCCTTAACTGATGTTTCTAAGGATGGTTGATGTCAGTAAGTCCCAAAACAAAATGTGTCTGTGTCAAACCTATGCTTGCCCTCACTCTTGACACAAAATGTTGTGTAGGGGTTCTCTAAAAGAAAATAGTGTTCCAAAAAGAAGTTTAAAACAAGGCTGGGGCAGGTGGCCTTCTCGTCAGGTTTAGTTTTGCCAGTTCAAAATAGTTCAACTCAAACAGTGCCCTTAGATTCTTCAAGGCACAGTTCCTCGACTTTAAAAGAAATCAGTTCACAAAAGTAATTCAAATCAAAACGTGCCCTAGACTCTTCAAGGCACTGTCCTTTGTTTCAAACCAAATCTATTCACACATGTTCATGGGTTCTCTTGGAGGATACCTTCCCCAAGCTTAAGCCCCTCTGGCTCTGCAATTTTACCAAAGGTAAGCTGATTCTCTTGGGGCTCCCTTCCCCAAGCTTCCTCAAGCTCACAGTTCCAGGGTTCCCTTCCCCAACCTTATGCTCTTCTGGTTTCACAGTTTCACAAAACACAAAAAATCAGCTTCTTAGGATGTACTTTTCCAAGGTACATCTCTCTCCCTTGGATTCAAACAATCTTTCAAAACACTTTAGGGATTTTTCCCCCTTCCCCCCTTCACTTTTCAGTATAGCTCCCCCTTTTTCCACCTTCACATAAGTGGCTTTCAACACTGCTGTATATCGGAGACTTTTGAGAATGCTTAGCTTTACTTTCCCCAATACGCGACCACTCTGATACTTAGTTTCACTTTCTTCCTTCTTTTCCTTCACCTGCTTGATATTGCTTTGGCTGTGCCTCCTGCACACTGTACTTTGCTTTCCTCCTGTGCTTCTTGCACACTTTACTTACATACAGTTTCCTTTGCTTTCCTCCTGTGCTTCCTACACACTTTTACTTTGACTGTTTTTTTTCATTGCTTCAGTCCAATGCATCTTGCATGCTTGACTTTCCACGTCTTTCACTCTAGTGCCACTTGCACACTTCCGCTTTATTTCCAACTGCTTTTCTTTATTGCTTATTGCTTTTTTTGTTTTCCTTGCCGATTGCACACTTCAAAACTGT
The DNA here is from genome assembly GCF_040938575.1 of Ambystoma mexicanum. Lineage (NCBI taxonomy): Eukaryota > Metazoa > Chordata > Amphibia > Caudata > Ambystomatidae > Ambystoma > Ambystoma mexicanum. The sequence continues at coordinate 1,281,999,663 of NC_090934.1, forward strand.
CTTTCCTTCCAGTGCTACTCGGCATGCTTCAAAACTGTCTTTCTCCTGCTTCAGACTCACGCACACACTGGGTATTTCATGCTGCTAGAAACGCACTGGTAAGCGCAATGCTGCTAACAATGTCCGCTTCACCTTTGAGGTCAGGGTCTCACTGCCTGCCCCTCTGACAATCCTGGGGTCTGTATCCCGCCTAGGGAAAACAAGCACTTTGCCACACCACCAACATGACTCTGGGTACCCTCCAGGGTCTGAAATTCTGGCTCCTTGATAACACGGCTCCCTTGCCACGCTCCTACCCTCACCAAACAACGGATCACTGTCTCGGCGTCCTGTTCTCCACCAGATGACTCTGGGCTTCTCTGCTGCAACTTCCTGGCATTCTTCTCCCATGGCTCTTTTACTTTCTTTAGCCAAGCTCCACACAAAAAGGGATCTCCCTGCTGGACTCAGCCATGCAGCCTCCCTGTTGCTCTCCTAGCTGCTGCTCTCTGTTCTGCTGTGTGCTCGGCCTTCTATACACCTGAGCCTGTCAAGCGGTTTCAGGGGTGAGTCCTTGGCCTCCCTTGCCCGACTCCAATCAGGCCCATTATTGGGACATGCCTGACTCTTAGGTCTTCTCTTCTCAGTACTAGAGTGGTGTGTATAGTTGTTGTCAAGTGCCTGATCTCGTTAGAGGGACATGGTGATGGTGTGCTGCAGTGTGCCGCTCTAGTCATTTTCCTCCTCTCAGTGCTATAGACACATGTCCCACAGGTAATCTGCATTACTCTCGGATGTCTCTTCCTCGTCTCAGTATGTGGTGGAAATGGGGAAGGGAGGACGGGATAGGACTTATAATAGCCCGTAAAGGCTGAAGGAGAGTAGGATGATGGATAATTGGGAAAGAGGGACTACCTTGTCTCGCCTTCTGGCATTCTCTTTCCAATCCCCAGAAACCCTCCACTCAGGTGATCCTCCTTTGCTTGTCTGCCCCCAGGGTCGGGATCCAAAAAGGATAGCCCTTCCCTGGCCACCTAAACAGAGGATCCCAGGGGAATAGGTGTGAGAATGCCATCAGGTTTCTCACATCTGACATCATAAAATGTTCTTAATATTCAATTTACCTTTCTTTAAAAGGTCATTCCTTTTTGTTGCTATTGTCAAGTCAATAATGTATATCTATCCATCAATGCATGTATATAAAGAGCTGAGGATGTCTCTGGGAAATGGTTGCAAGCACATCCTTTCAGCACTATATGGCAGTGCAGCTCAATAGACGGCAGCCTGGTTGAAATTAGAATCTTCAATATATATCCCGGCATGGTTCAAAGTACAAAAAGACATAGTACAGGATCCGCTAAATCGCTATACGTTCTGCGGTGCAAAGCAGGTACAGCAAGCACCCCTCTCCACCTTCTTTAAAAAGGCTTCTAATTTTATGCTCTTCCTGTCTGTCTTTGTTCTTTATGTTTAAGAGTGATTTCCTTTAATTATATTGGCCATGCGTATTAGCATTCTCTTAAGTTCCACAAAGCCATGGTTATGTTTCCCGACCACAACTAGCAAGATTTCTTTTTTAATGCACTGAATGAAGTGTGTTTGCTAATCCTCTTAACTAAGTAGCTATGACGTAATGGCATAATACACAAGAATAAATACACAATCATTTCCAGAATGCAAAATGATCACGCTGAATCAAATAAACAGAGATCAGGGAAGGCAAGTGACAGCAAAAAGGGTCTAAAATAATAAAGGTCAAAAGGAGTAACATGAAGCAGATAAATGAAGAAGGATATGGTGAGGCAGGACCATGGATTCACTTAAAAAGGATAGTTTAGGTAGAAAACAATGGGCAGTCAATGAAAAGAAAGAGGTTAGGGGAAAATGTGAGAGAAACATCAAAGTTTTAAAAGCAGCTGGCCTACTGTATCCATAACAAAGGGGAAGGGCAATTGAGGAAGCAGTCAAAACAACAGAGTAAAATAGTAGTCAAGGTGTGGAAAGATAATATAAGAATACTTATGTACATAGTGCGGAAATCAAATCAATCAATGGCAATTTTAATTGTTGGTTGACACAATCATGCTTCAAATGTGCAGTTTGACTTTTTTCTTCTGTTCGAAGGTGTTGGCGGGGGAGGGCATTTATTTACATTTTAAAATGAACTAACTGAGATGAGTCTGGCACAGGCAGAGAAAAACCTGGTGTGGAGCATTCGAAAACCTGACTATCGACTTCAAGAAGGACACTGACAGAAAAGCTTAAAGTTTTGCCTTTTTCCATATTATTTTTTTTTGTGTTAAATGTCATCAGATTTACAGAAATATGCACATAACATGGGTATTTATATCAAGTACTCAAAACGCATTTCATGCCTTTCCATCATGCTAGATATTATCATATAATTCCAGACAAGATTCAGAGAAGATGCCAGCTATTGACATCCTATGCGGAGTACACTCATGTTATATAACAACAATTGCCATAAAATTCATATTATTTTCCATGTTTTTCCATCAAATACAATGCACTTGAATGATATGCGTAAAGCACAGAAGACTTCCTCTATGGATTCTACCATCTCTACAGTCTAACATCAAAAAGAGTAAAAATAAAAACAATAAAAGCGCTCACCTGTGACACAGGGCCAGCCTGCACTTCCTAAATTCAAATCCAGATAGCCCTGCATTCTTTGTCGATAATTTGTGAACCATTGAATGGGGCAAAAATAACCGCAATTATTGGAGCGCTTACAGGCAGGTGCACATGGCATGAAGCAAACAGTTACCCAATGTAGTTGATCATCTTCGCAAGAATGATAGGATGAGCTGTAGTCTGTTCTTGGGATTAAAAATTCATAAATCAGTAAATTAATTTACTGTGGCCTGAAGTCACCCTTGATGGATATTGAGTACTTGGAAATGTAGGAGACAGCAGAAATTTGAGAAGATAATAGATCAAAGGTAACACATAGGCCCTCATTACGACCCTGGCGGAGTGGGTTTACGCCAGCGGTATTCGCGGCGGACCCTTCCGCCCTACTACGAGTTCCCGTAGCGCCATGGAGCCGTTTTCCGCCTGGTTTTTCCGGGCGGAGAAATCCATGGCGCTACGGGACCTTGTTGTTAATTACGCCACCGTAATTTACGGTGGCGTAATTAACGCCTTCCCCACTCCCATTATACCCTATGGGGCAAAAATGGGAATGGGGAAGGGTAAAATGGGGATTGGGGATTTACCGCCCCGCCAAGGTCGGAATGGGGCGGTAAATCCGCCAACCCCCATGGCGGTATTGGCAGCTTTCCGCCGTGCTCCATGGTGCATATTGCACCACGATCTCCGCCAGGGTCGTAATGAGGGCCATAGTCTGCAAGAAGTAGTATTAGTATTATTAGTAGTTCAAAAGACGTCCCATTGGGTTGGAGGAAAAATGAAAGCAGGGGGCAGAGGAACATTGTGCAGCACAGTCAAGCATGTGTGTTAAGTGTGACAGAGTGACTACAGATAAACAGAGACCTGTGGACTAAGAAAGTGTTTGAAACTAAATGCTACTTTATTCTACAACAAACAGGAGTTGGATTGGGACAAAGTGGTCAATACAAATGGATGATTCTCCTTAAACAAGTGTGGGATAAGGATAACAGAACAAGTGTTCCTGTGCCAGTCTATGTAATGCTGGGCTCCTTGTGAGAGAGAGCAAAGTTCAACAACAGTTTATAGTCTGGCTGGTTGGCTTCTGTTGATCCTGAAAACAAAGTCCTTCACAGTCCGAGGTGTCTGGGTCCCTGAGACTTGGGTTTTCAGTTCAAACATTTGATCTTTTCAGAGACCTTGGTTCCAGAGGTCCAAGTGATTTATAGGTCTCTTTCCAGCTTCTAAGTCTGACTCCTGAGACCCGTCATTATTCTATGTGTCTTTAAGACAACGGCTGATCTTCTGGTTTGTGGTTGTCCTGTTGCCGGTGACAATATATTTATTCATTAATCTCTTAGTAAAAATACTAGCGAGTCCTATTTTATCATACCAGGCTTGCTACAGCTCACTCCTTCTCTTCCTTCTCACACTAACCATTTTGCATACTTCAAGTGCATGGACGTCATTTGGGAGCAGTTACGGGTAGAAAGCCTTGCAACTTGCTACCACTGTGCAATGTTTGGAACCCTCATGATATAGCCATTCTGCCTGCTGATCTATTACAAGCCGCAATGCTTTCAATTCATGCCAGTTTTAGTAGTGTTGTGATCCTGATACTAATCTCTGTTTATAACCTTATTGAGACAAGTTCCTTTAATAAAGATTGTTTAAAAATACAATTCCCCATGAGATGTGTCAAGGACCATGTCACGCCACTTCCTGTGATGTCATAAGGGTGCGTAATGGCTCTTCCGCTCCCCCTTTATTTCTGGTGAAATGGCGTCACTGTTCAAGCGGCCAAATGTTTTTGTCATACTAAGGAAAAGAAGACATTTCTGTCATGGGTAGGGTGGAAATAAACTATCCATTGTGTGAGTGTGTAGAAAAGCTTGTTATTTATTCTGAGAAGGTAGTTAATGTTACAGATGGCTCATGGAACACTCCAACACTGAACGACAGTTCAAGGGTTTTTATTAAATGTCCAATGGGCCCTATGGCCGTGCTTCTCTCTCTTGGAAAGCCCTGCCTCCCTTATACAGGTGTACTTAGCCCACAGTTAGTAGATAGCTATTGTTTCACCCTCAGTACGCTAATCTTCTAAATGAGCTGTGATGGCAACCTATATGCCTGTGGTCTTATCTCACTAAACTCCATCAGGGACTTCCTATCTTTCCCTACTCTACCAAGTTACTAGTGTTCTAGGGTTATGGGATTGAGCCTTGCAGACAACCTGCTTGATTCCGTCGGTTCTTCCCTGGCTCAATTTCTCCTCTCTTCACCTGTTTGCTACACTCCTTCTCCAAGCTCACCTGCCTCTGCCCTGTACCTCTATGGTCCCTCAGAGGTTTCTCAAAGCTTCTAGGACTCGCCTCAACCCTTTAATGCGTCTCCTTACTACTCTCTCCTCAACACTACTGACCCTCCCTCCAAACCATTGCTCCTCCCTCCAAACGACTGCTCCTCCCTCCAAACTACTGCTCCCTCCTGCTCCCCCCACACTACTAATATTCCCTCACACTACTACTGCACCTTTACATTACTACTGCTCCCTCTATGCAACTACAACTCACTCGTCCACTCTACTGATCCTCCCAACAAACTAAAGGGCCTCTCCATTCTACTACTCCCTCCTTCATACTACTACCACTCCTCTCACCTCTAACTCAGACACCCCTTTTTCACTCACACAATCACTTCACATTCCCCCCACTCTCCTTCTCCTAAACACACTTGCCACACTTTCATTCAGACTCACAAGGCAGTACCATTTTCACTCAGTAGACAACACCGCTGCTTATCCACAAATCACCTACACACTCTGCTGGTCTTTCCTCCCTCCTCCTGGTCTCTTGGTCTTCCACCTCCTCTGACCTCACCTGAATAAACCACACTTCCTGCGTCCTACAGTCTCCTTGTATTCCCCCTCCCCCTCTCTGGAGTGTACCTCTGTCCCTGGACAACCTTGCCCAGTCATCCCCACACAGCACATGTGGAGGGAACCAAAGGTTACTAAAAGTGGGATCAACTCTGCCCATTACCTCTGCGCGTGCCTGTTGCAAAATGGCAGTCTAGGAAGTTGAATGTCCTTGTTTGTATTAGGGGGTGGGGGTGCTTTGCGCCTGAGGCCTCTAAAGCAGGTTTCATGGTTGAGAGGGTATGGATCCCTCGATTAAGTCCCTGGTGGTCTAGGGTACTTGCGGTGTCTGTTCCTTCTCGCTGCTAATACTCAGCAGCATTGCATGGCTTCTCTGTCTGCCATGTGTAGATGTTGTTGCAACGCTCCTCTCTCTCTGTTGCTTTATCTCTCCCTGCGCCGGATTGCGGAACACTAGGGGGCTGGCTGCTGGTTTTTGGGTCATGGTCTTTCTGCAGCTGGCGTGTGGTGCTGGACAACAGCTCTCACATTGATCTGCTAAGTCTTTGGCGAATAAGAAAGACTCATTTTCATATGTCAATTTTGGTATTTAGTATATGCAGGTTATTAAGACATGCACATGAACTGCTCATGTTTTGAAACAAACCTTAAATAAATTAATTCTGGAGCTGTTCGAGCTTGATCTTTGAATAGGATCTTGGAAAATATAGAACATAGCTGGAAACATGAGCGGAATGTTGTTTTAAATTATGCGTGTTCACCCATAATCTTGAAAGATCTAATTACTATAACATTTGTACAGGGTGGGAGTAGTACAATATAAAGTCTAGATGAAATGACTCACTTCGGTACTATTTAAGGGAGCCAGTGTGATAGATGTTCCATTCTACCCAGGAAATGCAATGCTGCTTATTCGGATATGCTCTGTTCAAAGGGATCTGCACTAGGCTTGAGAGAGATCAATCATTCGTTTTTGCGCTGAGTAAGAATTAAACATAATTTAAATCTCGCCAAAGACAGGAGGCATTAAATAAAAAATAACATGCAGGTCATTAGAAGTCATTACATTCTAACAGTGCAATCGTATGTCTCGATATTAGTTCTATAAACAGTTTATATAATATGAAAACATGAATCTTTCCATTACTTTGCTGATCACATGTTTTGTGTGGCCTACTATGCTGGATAAAAATACTAAGCCATCTTTACTGGGTTTCTGGCATTGTAAGACTTTTAACAATGTTTTGTTTTTTGTTATGATGAACAGTGGGTCAGCTGCATGTGGTACTAAGCAGAGGCAGTAGAACTTGGAGTGGGTCGACATGGCAAACTTGGTTGGCCACCACACTCGAGCAGGGACATCGGAGCGCTCTGCAAAGTAGCATCATACCTGTAAGTTACGAGTGCAGCATAACACTATGAAACATTTCAAAATCAACATACAGCCACTGAGGGACTGGAAAGGGAATGCACTTCCAGACCAGACAGCCATGTTCCCAGTTGCGTATACTTCAGCAGAGCAGATTCAAGACACCACAAACTGGCAACGAGGATGGCCAGGTACGAGGAGGTCCCAAGTTGATGCTGTGTATTCTGCCTCCTCTGCTTCCTTCTTGCCCATTCTCAAAGGCCAGGGGCATAGATCCACATCAGCCTTGGGCCCCAAATAGTTCCTTTGTTTGGAAGGTTTTAAAACTGCCAAACGGTAATCATGGGATTAACTTCTCTGATGACCTCAAAAGGGCTAAGCAATGTGACAAAGGCGCACTTTTAAGCAAGTGAAATGCTAAAATGACTAAAGGGAGGATATGAACAGCAGAAACATGGTGACTATGCTACCACTTTTGATACTATCTAAGAAGTCTTATTTGGGGTATTGTGTTTGGCCCTGGAAGACCCATCTCCTGAAAGACAAAGGCAAATGATATGCAATCTGGGTGGGCTTCCAGAAAAGGGCATGTATGACATGCACATCCCCTAAGGAGATGCTTAGGAATCTAAGCTAGTGCACGGTAGGAGAGGAGATTTTGAAAAGGTTCATTAACACATGGATATTGATATTTATATTTTATTTCTAGCGCACTCATACACAAGTGTTTCGGAGCGCGACAAGGCTAGGGAGGGGAACAGGGGAGAACAAAACAGCAATTTTACTAGGCGCAGTGACATGAGAAATGCGTAAGTGCATGGGGGAGGGGAATAGTGCATGGAAGGAGTGAGAAGTGGAAAGTGCGAAGCAGAGGAGAAACGGATAAATAATAATAAATAAATAAATAATAAAGGCAACAAACAGTGGTAGTGCAGCCAGCAATTTGCAAGTGCTAAGTTTAAAGCAGCAGACAGGGTAGGTCTGATAAGTGCAGGAAGAAAAAAGGAGGGGCTGTATGGGTACAGATACAGACCCCAGTGCAAGAGGTGGCCTGGAGGCAGTGCGGGAGGGTGGCAGGGTGAGCAGGTATCTGGGCCCGGAGGACAGAGGGTGGCCAGGTGCACGGTGCCAAGAGACAACAGATCAGCAGGGGAGAGGGGGAGCGAAGGCAGAAGAAAAGAGGTCTTGAGGTGCTTCCGGAACCGGAGATAGTTCTCCTCAAGTTTTAGAGTGGCAGGGAGGCTGTTCCAGAGGGAGTACCCAGCCGAAGACAAGAGATCTACCCCCAGCTTGTTTCTTTGAAAAACGACTGACCCTGAGGGAGTCGGAGGTAGAGGAGCGAAGAGCTCGAGAGGGGAGGTATTTGCGGAGGGATAGCTGAAGGTATTTTGGAGCCAGGCCCCAGAAAGCCTTGTGGACAATGCAGAGGGTTTTGAATTTAATCCTTGCATCCACTGGGAGCCAATGGAGAGATTTCAGAGCTGGAGAGATATGATCCCAGGGCTTAAGGCCAAGGACAAGTCTTGCAGTCCTGTTCTGGATTAGTTGCAGAGGGCGGAGAGTAGAGGCAGGTAGATTTAGAAAGAGGCTTTTACCCATTCTCGCCCATTCTCGTCCAACCTAGAGAGAACCAGAGCTTGGGATACCATGAGCTTCTGGGGGAAGGAGAGGAAAGGCAGAGTACCTCTGACGAGGTGCAGTAGGAAGTTTGACTTTTTAGAGACCTCAGAGATGTGGGCGGAGAAGGTAAGGGTGGAGTCAAAGATGACCCAGAGGTTCTTAGCCTCGCAGGTGGGGGTAGGAGAAGGGCCAAGCGAAGCCAGCCAGAGAGTGAGGGGAAAGGATGGTGAAGGTGTGCTGATGAGGATCTCAGTCTGGCTGGCATGCAGACAAAGATCATTGGCGGCACACCAATCTTGAATGGCAGTTAGGCAATCAGAGATGAGAGAAGGAGAGGAGGTGGCCAAGGGCAGCCCGAAAATGAGTTGGGGGTAGTCAGCGTAGCACTGGAAATTTGAGCAGAAAATGGCAATGCAGTGGGTGAGAGTTGCCAGGTATTGGTTGAATAGCCAGGGCGAGAGGTTAGACCAATGGCGAACACCACAGGTAGAGTGGAAGATTAGTGATAGGAAGGACCCAAGTTGGACCTGGGAGGGTCGGTGAGAGAGGAAAGAGGTCAGCCAGGCCAGAGCCTGATCAGTGATACCCAGGTTTTCACAGAGACGGTTGAGCAGGATGGTATGGTTGACCGTGTCGAAGGCAGAAGTCAAGGTTGGAGAGCAGATCTTCACGGATGTTCAGGAGAGCAGTTTCCGTGCTTCTGGCAGCTCTGAAGCCAGACTGGTGGTCGTGGAGACAGCCAACAGAATTGGAATGAAGGTTAAGCTGAGAGATGGCTAACTTTTCCAGGAGTTTGCCCAGAAAGGGAGCAATGGAAATTGGGCGATAGTTAGCTGGACAAGAAGGATCAGCTGTGGGTTTCTTGAGTAGAGGATGCACAAGGGAGTGCTTGAGAGGGGAGGGGAAGGATCCTGAGGCAAAGGAGTGGTTGCAAAAATCAGCAAGGGCCGGAGCAAGGGTGTCAATGAGGTCCTTGATGGTTTTAGGAGGAACAGGGATGGACCTGTTTTGACGAGGCTTTCATTGATCAGACTTGTCTAGCGACCTTGTCAGGGTAGAAAAGAGGAAAGGACGAGAAGGATGGTGGGCGGGGGCTATGGCTAAGGGAGGGTCAGCAAGCACAGAGGAAGAGGGGAGAGGAGAGGTGGGGTGGAGAAGGTGGACAGGATGTCCTGGGTTTTTGAAACGAAGTGAGAGGCAAGAGCATTGCAAAGAGCCTGGGAGGCAACAGGAGGGGTAGAGACTGCAGCAGGGTTGGCCCGCTCCTTGCAGATTTTAAATAGTTCGGTCGATTTGTTAGATGCCGCAGAGACACATGCTTCAATGTGGACTCTCTTCTTGGTGAGGATGGCAAGTCGGTATTGCCTTTGTAGCAGGCGACAGGCCAGTTTGTCAGAGGATGAACAGGAAGCCCTCCCCTAATAATAGTTCGGTCGATTTGTTAGATGCCGCAGAGACACATGCTTCAATGTGGACTCTCTTCTTGGTGAGGATGGCAAGTCGGTATTGCCTTTGTAGCAGGCGACAGGCCAGTTTGTCAGAGGATGAACAGGAAGCCCTCCATTTCCTCTCAGCTGCCCTAGACTTACGTTTAATTGTAGATAGGTCAGAGTCATACCAGGAATTGCGCTTGGCTTTGGACTTCAAACTGATCCTCATGACAGGGGCAAGAGCATCAAGAGTATCAGAAATTGAAGAGTAGAGCAGAGACAGGGCTGTGTCAGGATGTGAGACAGCCAGAGGTAGAGGGGAGGAGAGAAAGTGGCAGCAAAAGTCTCAACTGACACACGCTTCATGGGCTGGATGTCCGAGAAGGTAGGTTGCAGTATTGGGGTAGGCTTGGCTTGGGGGAAAGAGAGGGAGAGATGAGAGGAGAGAAGGGAGTGATGCTCCAGGACAGGAGTGGTCAGAGGGATGGAAAGGGGGAGGTCAGAGGAGATCAAGACATCTAGTGTGTGCACTGCAGAGTGTTTCGGGCCAGAGGGGAGGATAGACAGGGAGAGGAAGTCGCAGAGGTCACGGAAGAGTACAGAGGAGGAACAAGAAGAGTCTAAATGTATATTGAGGTCACCAAGGAGGAGGAGTTGAGTGGTAGAGGCCAGGAGGGAGGAGGAGAGGTCCGCCCACTCAGAGAGAAATGAGGTGATTTGACCAGGAGGCCGGTAGAAGTTAGCCACAGTAAGAGAATGGGTAGGCGAGAGAGAAAGCCTACAGACAAGGCATTCAAGAGAGGAGTAGGTCAAAGTGGGAATGATAGAGGCAGGAGTCCACTCAGGAAAGATCAGGGCTACCCCCCCACCGGACTGGGAGGATCTGGGTGTGGAGAGGATCTTGTAGCCATCAGGGATGAGAGTGTCAAAGCTTGTAACAGAGCAGGCCGTGAACCATGTCTCAGTAAGACCAAGGACATCAAGGTCTAGTTCTTCAAGGAGGTGGCAGATGTCAGAGGAGTGTTTGACAGCAGAGCGAGAGTGGCAATATGAAGAAGGTTGCCAGCCTTAAAGACCTTCCGGGGAGGGGTACAGATCAGACGTATGCCCTGCCGAGGAGAAAGAGCCCTAGGAGGTTCAGAGGTGGAGGAGGAGAGAGGGCAAGGTAGCCAAGGGGGGAGAGGAGGGAACAGCAAGAGATGAGAGGAAATTGATGTGGAAGCACCTATCAAAGAGGAGGAGATTGGCCTGAGGGCATTGGACCATGACAGTGCCATTTAGGTAGACATTAATGATGACTTCAGAGGAGTCGAAGGAAGCCATGAGAACTTCCCAGAGAGTGCCACCATAAATGGGAGAGGAGGAGATAGGACAGAGCACAGAGATCATATGAGGAGTCCATAGATCTGGCGAAGGAATGACAAAGAGGATGTCGATGAGGGTCTGTCTGGAGGAATCATTGGAGTAGGTGTCGGCGATAGGAAGACCAGGGTTAGAGGCCAAGAAATCTTTTTTTGAACTTCTTCCTTGAACACATGAATTAAGGATGTGATTTATTGTCTATTAGTTCTCAAATCAAATGAAGTATTTACATTTCCAAACTCTAGACTAGCTTATGACCCTGTCCATATTTAGTTGATAGTAGGGATGGACTTGACCTCAGCCTCTCCCTTCAGGAGTAGAGGAAGGAAGGAAGGGGGAGCTGTTACCATCTACTTCTGACCATGAGTTGAATGGGATCTTGAATCGGTCTATAGATGGCATATCATCCATTTTGACTTGATAAGAGGCTTGTTTCCAAACAAGAGCTCCAAATGTCAAAACACGTTCCAATGATAAAATGTTCTATCAAGTCGACGGGTCCTCTGAAATTGACTATTTAGTGGCATTCCTCAACATAAGCATTGTGGCCATTGCGTGCAAGGAAATACAGGAAAGAGTGCAGCCTGAGAGCTTGAACCTTAGCCATCGATCCCGCTTCCCACTGAATAATTGATAGCACAATGTACTTTCATTTATTTCTTTTTTTAGAGATAATAGGTACATTTTCCCCTTTAATTGATGGACAGGCTCCATATCAATGCAATTCCCTCAATCAATATTTGAAAGAAGGCATTCATGGTTTTCTTTACAGTTTTATCTGGCTCATCTTGGGGGTCAGCTGGGCCTAGTGGAAGCCAGGTGTATGCTGGTTTGTGCTATTTCTTGTGCTTTGAAGAAACACCAAAAGAAAATATATCAACTTAAGGCAGAGACTTAAGTAATTCTCATAATTATAATTATTTTTTATAACACGCTTAATACCAGCAAGTGGTTTCTAAGCACGGGATCAGGATTTGAACCTGTGTTGCTCTGCAATTTCCTGCGTCCAAGACAAACGTGTTGCCCCTGAGCTATCCTTCCCTCCTCTTATAACCTGCTTAATAGAGGAGTTGCAAAGTGCGAGACAGGGATTCGAACCTGCATTGCTCTGTGTTGTCTTGCTTCCAAGACAAACATGTTGCCCATGAGCTATCCTCCTGGCCCTGGGGGTTATTCAAATCTAAAAAATGTAAAAATCTAAAAATCAAAAGCATTAATTATCTTGTATCAATAAAACACCTTGTTTCTGACCATTTGTCAAATCTACAAAAAGGACAGAGTTAATATGTGCAAATCAATCTAACACAGGCACTGTATTGATCTTGAAGCACCTTATGTATGCAAGATAATACCTACAGTAGAATATGGTACGAAGTTCAGAGGAAGGGTGCTATAAGTTCCAGAAGAAAGAGTGGTTGCTCCTTGACTGAGGGAGAGGTCTCCAGATTTCAGTGAAATCCCAACTTTGATATAATTCCACAATGCATTTGATCTCCACATTAAGTTTGATAGCCTCATTGTGGATCCGATCATGGTCAGAATTGCTAAAAAAGTAAATTGATAGCCACTGAAATAATAAAGTAGCTTGTCAAGAGTAAGGCGCAGTTAAGCATTGGTTCAAAGATGGATGGCGAAATTGACATTCAGAAACTGACAATAGATATTTGAGTGGAAACAAAGACACTGGGATGAAGACCACTTGCCACACACTGACAAATTTATTTTTGTTAATACAGCTTTTGGACTTTTACTTTTGGACAGTTATTTGGACACCCATTAACAATTTTTAGTTTACTTTAAACATCTTTTCCTGTAGTGGTTTAAGTACATGCTCAGCTTTCGGGCTCTCCACGCATACTTTCTATTCTTCTTACGTTTGTGATTCAGCTGCTCACCTTTGTCTGCTCTCTTGAGCACTGGGAGGACTTGACCCACTGCTACATCTCAATCACCCGTTTCCTCCATGACGCGAGCATTAGTATTGTGGACATGACAGTGCGACTTAGCAGATGGATGATGGAGTTATGCCCAACCGTTACACACACAGAAACCTGTACAGTTTAATTGCCATCTGTTATTCCTGCTCGTTTGCAGTACACTCTTCATCTTTCTGCATTGCATTTGAATGTAGCCTCTGCATCTCTTCACAGTAGGCTCCATATACAAGCACTCTTGGTCTACTGCCACTCCCAATGGTCCTAGCCCACTCCATCAGCCTGAATTCAATCCGGCGGCTGTTCACATTAGCAAGTACAGAATTTGTGACCAGTATCAAAGCCTTTTTCAAATTGCAAGTGAATGGTATCTGACACTTAGCATAAATTAATTTCCCTGGTCATTGGTCTGGCATGTCTTTCTTCTTATGAAACTACTGTTGAGCCTTTAACAAGCTTATTTGAAAATATTGTGATGTTTTAACTCATATTAGTACCCCAGAGGAGGGGAAGGAGATGGCCTCCCTGCCAATTCAGAGGCTTGTAGTGTGGGGGTTTAACCACACAGAACAGCCCCCGCTCTGAGCCTCCTTCGAGTGGGAGGCCGCCACCTTCCCTCTCCGCCTTGCCAGGTAAGTGCGCTTCCTCTGCACCCCTGCATCACATCACCCACACCCACACCCCTTTTCCACACATTTCGCCCCCTCCTCACTTACCTTCCGCTTCAGTGCGGGTGGCTTGCTCTGTAACTATGGCCCCGGGGCATTACCTGACGCGGTAATGGCACTCCAGCTCGGGGTTTATTGCTTAACAAAAGATTCTATTCATTTGGTTACACCACTAAGGTCAAAGTTTATGTATTATTGTCTGTTTTGAATTGATGATTAACAATTGTAAAGTATTAATGCGCTAAAATGTTCTGTAAAACAGGAGCAGCACATAAGGTAAACGTTCTTTGAAAAATAAAACAATATTAACTAACTAGATATAGAAAATTAAAGGTTACAAATTAACGCAAACTTTTTTTTTGTAGCAAAGGCAATATAAGAATACGAAAATAACGTAAAAAGAAAAGAAATGGAATAAATACAGAATGGGAAAGTGAGAAAACGGGCAGGACAAATTAATATCACATATTTCTTTAGATCGTTTTTTCATTTTAATTTACCAGATCAATTATATCTTCCTACCAAACATTCATGCTGTGCCTCGACAGGGTAGTCACGAGGGGGGTGGAGGGATGTGGGAGGACAGAGGAGACAATCTGCCCCAGGCCTCGCTCTTGGGAGGCGCCTCCCAGTGCACACCCTGCACCCGAGTGGAAGGCAGCACAGTCCACCCGTGTTCTTTATTGGCTTGGCTTAGCTCTCAGCTCGGGCATGCCCTGAAATATGATACAGCCTACATGAGGTCCAGGCTGGGCAGGACACAACGTGCTGCAAAGTACACCAAGGCAGGCAGTCTGTGCTTATGTTGCAGTTTGCAAAAATGTGCAGAATTTATATCTTCTTTCCCGACCTCTAGGTCCAATGCAAGCGACAAATGAGTCCAAAGAGCTTGCTGTTCCAGAACCAAGCCCTGCCAACCTGGCAGTATGCGGATGGAGAGACATGTGGAAGGGCCTCAGGGAGCGATAGCATCCTGCCCCTCCCTGCCTCCCTCTCAGGCTGTTCCACCGAGTACACTCAACCACCAGTGAGAACAGGTGCACTTAACTTGCATTAACTTGTGCGTAACGTGACAGCCTTCTGACACTCACAAGCTCCTTTTCGATGTATTTAGCCTCAGTTTCAGATGTATTAGTTCCAAGTGAAAGACTAAGCAATTTTCAGTTGAAGCATAGTTGTCACATGTTAGAATTCAGTTCATCATCCAGCCCAGAGGTTTTCCACTGGATTGTAGGAATGGTACTCCTGCATTTCAACTGAGTTACTAACAACTACAATTCCCAGTAATATCTGATAAAATCTGGACTAGATTAGCTAATCTTGTTTTAGATTGGACAGTTACATTCTTTATTGTGCAATCTACAAATCCAAGTCCAAAATCCTACAAGGCCTAATTGCAGATCCCTGGAAAATCAATGAATCTGAAAGCGTCTATGTTCCCTTATCTAACACATTTTTGAGCTTTTCAAAGTTTTGGCAATAATTATTTTGGAGTATTTATTGAGCGTGAACCTAGCCCCAAGAAGAAACAATGTGTCATAAACTGAAGACCAGAATTAAGCACTATACATTTTCACTTATTTAACCAAGGGTTTGGAAATTAGCTTTGGGAAAGACCATGGACAGAGGGTTAATATGTTAATAATATAACTCTTTCCGTCTCTAATTTGAGGTCTATGTTATGTTGTGTGTGTGTTTATAAAGTGCAACGATCACCAGAAAGGTGTACATCTTAGATACTGGCACAGACCAAAGGAGCGAGAGCCAGCAGTCTTATGAGGGCTGTATCCCAGACACTCCCAAAGACCAGAGAAAGGGAGAGAGCCACCAGCCTGCCGAGGGCTATATCCCAGACACTGAACGCACATACTGGCATATGTTGTGGGCAAAAACGGCATGAAATGCAAAGGAAAATAATCCTGTGCACGATTCGTGCCTTACATCTATTGGGATTTTTCCATCTGCTGCCATACAAAACCAATTGTTAACTCTATTGGGCTCATTACGAGTATGCCTGTCCAGAAAAAGGTGCCAGTAACAACGTGTACTGGTACCTTTTCTGAACCGGCATATTCCGAGTCTGCTGGTAGGGGCAATGAACTACCGGCAGACCGGAACTGCCGGTAGTTTAGGCCCCTACCGGCAGATAATTCACTGAAGCCGGTGCCTCAGTGGTTCCCATCCCATGGAGTCCGAACCTACCGTACTCCGCCGCCAGTAATAAGTAATATCATGGTAATACTAGGATATCGGGCAGTGGAAACGGCAAGATGAGATTGCCGGTAATCCGCTAGTACAACCGCGGTTTACCCGCAATCGCTTCATGAGCCCCTATGGCTTTGTAAGCCAATTTTTCCAAAGATAAAAAAGCACCATTTTAATTTGTTTCAAAACAATTTCGGGGCTCTGTAAATGCCAAACATTCAAGCCTCTTCAGTTCAAAAATAAATCTGCTGCCACTAAACATTAACTACGTGGCACTGTGTATGATGTGTGTTTTAATGCGGACAGAGGGGTAGGGCGCTCCTTAATGCTGGCGTCACACACCACATGCCGTCATGCCATCCTATGTATATTTATGCATATGACAGAAAAGTTAGTCTAGAAAGAACTTGTCTTCAGTACATAAACATAACATTGCTCGTGTCGCTGCTGGCCCAGTGCAGAAAGTGATAAGGGGGCCTCAACAAACATTTTACTCCCGGTCTCGCCACATCTTGTGACAGCCCTGTGCCTCTCTGCCAACTGTCACTGCTTCAACACAGTAAATTGCTGATTTTCTGATTCTTCACTCGACTGAGACTACATATATTTCTGTATCATCTGTAACTTTCAACGTTCAGTCCATGATCAAATATGTTTGTTTGTTTGTTTTGTTTATTTGTTTATTTTATTTATAAAGCGCACCTGACCCAAAGGTAATTGGGCGCTGTTAGGACAATAAGGTTACAAAGAGCAGTCACAGTAAAATAACAACAGTAGTGAAATATACATATTATACATTTCATACAATCAGAGCGTTAAACGGTCAAGGCAAAAGTACAGGGCAACATGTCTAAGCAAAATGTGCAGACCATCAGAGGTCACTGGTATTTAAAGCTATGGTAATTATATTTTGTTGAGTAGCCAAGTGATAACATGGTTTCTGAATTTGTTAAAATCTTGAATCATTTGAATATTCTGAGGGAGGGAGTTCCATAGCTGGGCGGCTAATACCAGGAAGCTCGTGCCACCGGTTCTTTTTAGATAAAATCTAGGCACTACCAGACAAGGGCCCTCATTACGACCCTGGCGGAGTGGGTTTACGCCAGCGTTATTCGCGGCGGACCCGTCCGCCCTACTACGAGTTCCCGTAGCGCCATGGAACGTTTTCCGCCTGGTTTTTCCGGGCGGAGAAATCCATGGCGCTACGGGACCTTGATGTTAATTACGCCACCGTATTTTGCGGTGGCGCAATTAACGCCTTCCCCACTCCCATTATACCCTATGGGGCAAAAATGGGAATGGGGAAGGGTAAAATGGGGAATGGGGATTTACCGCCCCGCCAAGGTCGGCATGGGGCGGAAAATCCGCCAACCTCCATGGCGCTATCGGCAGCTTTCCGCCGTGCTCCGCGGTGCATTTAGCACCGCGATTTCCGCCAGGGTCGTAATGAGGGCCAAGGTCTATTGGATGATCTGGTGGTTCTGTTGGGCACTTTCCATGTGAACTTGTCTGTGAGATAGGGGGGGCTTGGTGGTTAAGCGCTTTATGAGTGAGGCAGATAGTTTTAAGGTCAATTTTATCATGTATCGAGAGCCATTTGTGTTGCTTTCTAGTTTCTGATATGTGCTCTCTATTGGGAATGTTTAACGCTACTCTAAGCACGTTTTATGGTTGTCTTGCCATCCGAAATGGAATGCAACTTTAATTTGTGTCCTCATCAATTACTGCTAATTACTGCCAGTGGAGCATCATATAAAATGTTTACAACACAACTTTCATTACAGGCACATCTAAATAATGGTATTGTTTAGTTGATTGCCAATTGAGTTTGAGGAGTGGAAACATCTGAACGAATGTAATGCCAAGCTATCCTCTGTGGCAGGCCATACAATGATGCACCGGCTTTGGTGGTTTTAGGGTTTCACAGCCTCCTATTTGACAAAGTCTCTGGGCCCTTCTGAGGGATTGCTTCCAAATCAGCATTTTGGCCCGAATCCATGAAGCGAGGGATACTATTTACCAAACTGACCACGGGAGGAAGACCCCTCATCGTACTCAAACCTACCTAGACGATAAGAAAACAGGAAGATTCCAGCAGAAGAACCTCGCACGGAAACTGAGCAGTGGTGGAGGCCACGAGAATCAACAAGAGAATAAAATACCTTTTTTAAAGTCTACCTGACACCTTGTTAGTACATCCAACGGAGGGGACTTGGGCTTAAGGAGTTGCTGAAGAACATTCTGTTGCTTTGACATTCTGTTTTGAAATTGCTAGCCCAGATACAATATCCAGTGCCGCCTTGCCCAACTCAGTGAAGGAGGAAGGGAGGGACGAGAAACGAGTAGCCTTTGGGAGAGAGCAAGTGCTCGCGGAGAATTGAGCCTATTTTCTGTTTTCATATTCTGCTCAAGAGTTCCATATATTTTAAAAACTTCCTGTAAGAAAGCTGTGAAGAAAGAGTTTGGCATCAGATGCTTTTTTGATTAAGTTCACTTTGTGACAAGTGGCACATCATGTAGATAAAGACCTTTACGTTGCAAGACCTTCTTAGCTAAAATATTGTGCTGCTTGAAGATGCGTGCTTGAAATTAAGTTGCTAAATCAGAATCACCATATATTTTAGAAACAAAAATTCCAACAACCTACCTCTGTTTGATTTATTTTTTGTAGACTGAAGTGATTCAACCTGAATAGCACATAATATTTCCACAGGGTGAAATTCACAACCGGGTTTCCTTGAGGATCCACAGTTAGCTGTTCGAGTCTACGAACCTGAGCCAATGCATTGAACTGTTGCAGCATAGTGAGATTTGTCTCCTTGAATTTAAGGTGCTGCAAAGAAAAAAAGGCCAGATCATAGTTACTCACAGAAGATAACAAGTCACATCTCAGGATATTGTGCTCATGTGAACATCAAACCGAACACCGATTATATGATGACCTTAAAAAACACTAATTTGTGCACTGCTGAGTGACAAATAAGCAGCTAGTCACCCTGCATAATATTATCCGTACTTTACCTGTTGAATGTGATAAAAGAATTAGCACCTGCCGAGTTTAAAGATCATAAACAAAAACAAGAGTTCCTACAACGAATCACATTCCTTACAATCAGGGGCATTTTTAGCGGGGAGCTAAGGGCCTATAGCCCTGGGACTTTTACTTGTAGCCCCGGATTGAAGCTCAGAAGCTACAACCAAAAGGCTGGCTAGCCCGGAGTCGCGACAGCCCCGACATTAGTGTAGCCCCGGATCTTTTCCAGACCTAGCAACAACCCAGCTTACAATTGCATTTTTAAGACATGAATGAGCAACATTTACAATATTTTAATGGGTGTTTGGTTTGTGAGCAAGATGGAATGTAGGCCTTTGCTATTAAATACCATTGACAGCCTGGTGGGAGATTTGTAAAACAATAACATTATCAGAATATAAAGAGCAATTATGATGGGTTTAACAATTACACATCATGCATTAATAGTGCATATAGCATTTTACCGGTCAGCCTTGTCCTCAATCTATGTTCTCAACTGTTCCCACCTCCACCACCTAAGCCATATCATTTCTACTAATCACAATTATCTGTTTTTAAGGAACCTCTGTTGGGATTGCTCTGCCCGCCGTTCTTTTACATGTGTACAGCATTTCTAACAGAAGCGCGCTCCTTCCTCTGAAATTAATATTGTAATGCACAACTATAAGCCCTTATATTTAGTAAGTGCTGGAAAGCAGTGTAAATGTTTAAATCTCTTTCAGTCATTGCAACATTTCTGTTGGGTGGTAATGTTGATGAGAACTGAGAACTGGGCTCTAACAACCATTACCTTGGAAACCCTCACCTCCAGATTTGCTATTTTTGCAATAATTATCCCATTATGTTCTTAACCAAGTTTCTTCAATGCCATAGGTTTAAAAAATGTAACATTAGTCATCGTCAATATTTATAAAAAAAACACCATTTATTCAAACCACCATTTATTCATTGCCACATCTGAAATAAATACTCCAGTCTTACGTGTAATACCACAACCAATATAATCATATTTGCACTTCTCTCAACGCCCCCTTCAACTTCCTGTAGTTCACATTTGAAATAAGTGTATTGGTGCCCCACCAAAATAAAATCTTCATCTGCCTCATTTTCTTTTCCTGACATTACTGTGCTCATGCTTGTGGTGATAGGTTTCACAGAATGCACTATCTTTATATTCTGAGGCACTCGAATACCCATCTGTTAATTGTATTCTAAATATTTATCCTCAGGGGTAGAGTTCTGCATTTAGAAATAATAATTTTGCAGGTGTTTATTTGCTGCTTCTAACCACAGAATGATGTGTGGTGATCCAAGCATCATCATGTGATTTAGGCCTGTGCTTGCTTTTGCGAAAGCCATGTCCACAGACCACTCTACATTAGGATAAATATTATGAGATCGATATTGCAGTTATCTTCTATTAACATGGCTCTCAACAGCTTTCTCACTTTGGCGTCAGTCGGCAACAGATTGTTCAGGATACAACAATTTGAGATCCACTATTATATATATTACACGGCCACGGTAGTAGCCGTGTAGTTATGGTTAAGTTGCTGTTTCCATAGGAAGAGCACTTTTTGGCGGCTTATAACTTTGCTCTCCCTAATCCTCACCAAACTTTGCAAAAAAAGTATATGACGCACTCTGATTTTTTTTGCAAAGTTTGGTCCGGTGGGGGGGGGGGGGGGGGCAAAGTTATAGGGGGCGTCCCAAAATGTCTTTTTTTCCCATAGACTGAATGGGGAAAAAAATTTTGCGCACGCCTACAGCCCAAACCGCTGGACGGATTTTCATCAAATTTGCAGCAGGAGCAGTGGCTTGGTCCCAAAAGCGTGCTTTAGTAAATTTGGTGACATTCCGTGCATACTTTTCTTTAAAATGACCAACAAGTAGGTCTCAAAAAATTAGTGATATCTATGTCTGCTCCGGGGTCACACTTCCCTGTTCGCTCCGCGGACAAGATACCGATTGGCTAAGGGGCTGGCATCATGACCGCGGACATGCGACGTCTCTGCCGATTGGCTGCAGTGAGCCGTGTTCTGCGTCAGATTGTTTGGATGCACCAGACATCTTGGATCCACCGACAGCGCAGCGGCGACCAGCAGCAACATGCTATTTCGAAAACTATTTTGCTGTGTCAGAGTGCTTGGGGAGGTTCAGACAGTAAGAGATGGGGGAAAAACTGTATTTGTTCAGGCGGTAGGTGTTAATGATGTATTCCCTATGCACGCCTTGTTCGGGATGTTTGTAAGTACAGAAAATGAGGGGTCTCATAAGGGTAGCATTTCAGTCCGTGCTGTGCGTAGGCAACTTGGAACTGTTCTAAGGACATGCGTGGTGTTAGCGAACATTGAAATTGAGTACATGCCGTAATTAAATTATTTTTTTCTATGGGTGTGCTATTCATTTGTACGCCGCCATGGCTATGACATGCTGCGGTGGTTGTGGCCAGGGCCTAGAGTCTTGGATGCAACGGCCATAGGACGTAGGCCATACTTCCAAGACTGTAGGCCCTGGCCACAACCACCACAGCATGTCACAGCAATGGATACACCTGTAGTATTGCTTATCGATCAGATGGTTGTGGGAAGTGTGTAGAGTCTTGGGTGCATGGCCAAAGGCCATGCACCCAAGAACAAAGTTATAAGCACTGGAGGTATAAGCCACTGCACACCCATACATTGTAATATCTGTGGACATACAGCTAGGAGTCTAGCCTCTGGCCACAACCACTGAAGCATACCACACCTATAGATACACCCGTACTACAGCACATCACTCAGGTGGTTGAGGGAGGGCCTGCAGTCTTGGGTGCATGGCCAAAGGCCATGCACCCAAGAACAAACTTATAAGCTCTAAAGTTATAAACCAACATGGGTTTTATATAGTGTGGTGGTTGTGGGCAGGACGTAGACTTTTGGGTGCATGGCTGCAGGCTGTAGGCCATACACCCAAGAGTGTAGACCCTGCCCACAAGTACTGCAGGATATCACATTCATACATCACACCCATACATTTGATTATGTATCTGGTAGGTGCGGGCAGGGCCTAGAGTCCTGGGTACAAATTGAGTACATGCTACAGTTATAATGTTTCATTATTACACGGCCACAGTAGTGGCCGTGTAGCTATGGTTAAGTTGCTGTTTCCATAGAAAGAGCACTTTTTGGGTGGCTTATAACTTCGCTCTCCCTGGACGAATCTTCACCAAACTTTGCAAAAAAAGTATATGGAGCACTCTGATTTATTTTGCAAAGTTTGGTAAAGTTTTGTCCAGGGGGGTAAAGTTATATGGGGGGTCCCAAAATGTCTTTTTTTTCCCATACACTGAATGGGGAAAACACTTTGCGCACGCCTACAGCCCAAACCGCTGGACGGATTTTCATCAAATTTGCGGCAGGAGCAGTGACTTGGTCCCGAAGGTGTGCTTTTGTAAATTTGGTGAAAAATCCATCCAGTACTTTTCTTTAAAACAATGAAAAAGTAGGTCTGGAAAAATTAGTGATATCTATGTCAGCTCCGCGGTCACACTTCCCTGGTCGCTTCGCGGACAAGAAATCGATTGGTTAATCCATTGCATCATGTCCGTGGACATGTGGGGCTTTCACTGATTGGTTGTGGAACAGCGTGAAGTGCGTTAGATTTCTTTGCGGCCTCCGCCATATTTTGTTCATGTTTTGGTGTACACGGACATCGCCGGTAACACACAGAAAATAAGACACTAATGCACTTGTTACAATTATGAAATACTGTTTCCAAAGGTGAGCTCTACTTAGGTTGGGTTGAAACGTGGCTGCAGAAAATTGAAAAAGTGGTGTTTTCTTGCCACCAAATTCATACGGTAAAGTGGAAGTTGGTGCTCAATGTACGGGGACGAATGCCTGCTTCTGTGTTACAATGTTTTCAGATTAATATTGAAGTCGGACTGGCGTCCTATGTTTTGAAATCTGAGGCGGCCACCTGGAGTGTTTGATGGAAACAGTGGTTTACGCGCGGTATGGGAGTAGCAGTTCTCATGATAGGATGCTCATATGTTGTTGCAAAGTGAGAATGTGTTTGCCTTCTGAGTGAAGGTCAGTTGATTTGCTTTTTTGGTTGCGAGCTCAGTAGGCCCACGCATCCAAGTCAATTCATAAGGGGCTATTGTTTTTTGACTTTGTGCGAAAGTGAAACTTTAAAAGCTACGCAAGGAATGAAAGCTTGGAGAAAAAAAAAATACTATTTGATAAGGTTATATTTTAAAAACGCTTGTAAGGAACATGAAATATCAGTTCACGAATATTCTTTGATGCAAACACTTTACTGGGCCTCATTACACGGACGGCGGTAAGGGTTAACGGTCACCGTTAATGGCAACGGTGACCGTTAACCCTTACCGCCGTACTACGAGGTCCCTTTGCGGGTTGGAGGAATCAACGCCTGCTTCTTGCAGGCGTTAAGTACCAACCCGCTAAGGGACCTCGGAGCTAATTACGGCACCGCAAAATTGCGGTGCCGTAATTAGCGCCTTCCCCATTCCCATAGAGCCCTATGGGGCAGAAATGGGAATGGGGAAGGGCAATGGCGGAAGGGGGATTTACCGCCCCTCCAACCTTGGAATGGGGCGGTAAATCCCCTTTCCGCCAAGGCGGTGCCGGTAATTTACCGGCATGGTCCAGGGTGCTAATAGCACCCTGGATTACCGCCTTCCGTGTAATGAGGCCCACTGTCTGTCTTTGGCAAAAATAATGGAGGCTCTGAAGATGATGTAAGTTTAATTTTGACGACTGTACACTAATTGTGACAATGTAACTGAAGTATTATATTTTTGTGCAGTTGTAATTTTCCTTCTATAACAGAGTGTACATTGTTCGCGTTTGCAGGCTATCACTAGAGTCACCGTCGGTGTCAGTTAATTCTTTTTCTTTCAAATGTTATGCTTGCCCACATAGCTTTGTGTACCAGTTTGCAGGTTTTTTTGGTCTTGTGTAACATTACGACATGTAATTTCTTTCTTGCTTGTCCATTCATGCTGCCTTCATAACTGAATTACCATCTCACTGTGTAGTTGTCCTTTTTTTAATCCTTACGGCGAGTGCTGTTTATCTGCGTTTGTAGGGTGTCATTATATGTACCCATGGTCAACTCTAATATTTCTTTTAAATGTCATGTTTGGCCGCTTACATTTGTGTAGTACTTTCCACAATGTTTGTGTCTGTTTTGGTATTTTTTCCTAAAGGTTGGGTATTGACACAGATTTCCTCTTACGTTTTCTACCTAGCTACATTTTGCCGTACTGTGCGTGCCATGGTTCCCAGATGCCGAGTGACGGCTTCTTTCCACGCCAGATGCAACTACTGGTGACCGGATGCCTGTCCATTATGTTATGGGATGACGGGCCAGGACCGCTCTATCCCTACGCTGAACTAGCGACAAGGAGCGACATACCATAATTTATGGTGGTGTAAGGCATCGGTGATACCGCCGTGTTGGAAATACCTGTGCAAACAAAGCGGGTGCTTTAACAGAAACGCATACTTTGTGTATGCGAAATTAACTGCATGTGTCTCTCCATGAACATTTTCAATGTCGGCCTTAGACTCATTGCTACAAATTATTTGGAAATGGAATTAGTCAGTTGTTCTCTCACAGTTGTTTGTTAAATAAAAGTACTTTCCAGATTCTAAAATGTTACCTTTTCTTTTAAAATCACGTGTATAATTTCAAAATGTAAAGTACCACGTTGTACATCACTGTATGTTTATTTACAAGTTCTGCGTCACGGTACATACTGTTGCTTTTTCCTTGCTGTCATGGAAAGGGAAGAGGGGCTATGTATGGAACAACCGCCTTTCCTTTAAGATGGTGGCCATCTTGAAAAAGGATTTTGTTTTGTAATCCGGCCCGCGGCGGCCCGGATTATAACCAGAAATCCTATTTTTCCATAGCACACGTTAATGCTTTGCACATCTATACTATTATTGTCAAATCTTATTGCGTCTATGTCCTTTACTGTGAAAGGTGGTTCTTAACGCAACATTTACTTTGTTAACGGATGGCTTTCTTTTTTGGTAGGACAGCTAATAAGGCCATTTGCGAACAGAAATGAGGAAAGACGTATCAAACAGTGATATGGGGGAGTGGGTGGCCGGTGCAAAAATATTGTGCGTTTGTTATTTCTAAGGTTGGGACAGTGTTTGTCATGCTCCTTCATTACAGTACTGCTGTTGTTTCTTGGGGAGGATGGATGGCCTTAGCTGATGTCATTTTCAGATAATTAAAACTTTTGCAATGTGCACTACATTGTTAATGGCCAACTACCCATACGTGTTGGGTCTGGGCAAGGCAAATGTTGCAGGTGGACGTTCCTATATCAATATGAAATCTGTTTCCACATTGTCCATGACACAAACATCTTACTGTTAAGTGTTTACGGATTCTGGGGCACGTTACCGTGCTGTACACCAGCATATTGTCAAGTGGTATTCTCCGCAAGGTGTTTAAATGAGTCAGAAATTGCTTTACATTATGGTTAGGTGGCACTACTGTAAACCGATCATCTTTAGCAAAAAAACTTTGCAAGAGGGACGGTATGGTTTAGTTGCCCTACTAAAAACCCGCAAAATTCACAAAAAAAAACCTTTGTTAAGGGAACGTTATGGTTAGGTTGCGGTACTAAAAACCTGTGAAATTCACAAAAAACTTTACAAACGTGACATTATGGTTCAAAGTAAAACCGAAAACCCCCTGAAATTCGCCAGTTATGGTAGGCTAAGCAACCATACCTGCCCGCACCACTGTGCAGTGCTAACACTAACACCCAGGACATGAAAGATGGCATCACAAATGTCATTGATGACATCACTGATGACATGTGTAGCCCCTTTGTTTTTGTTCACTGCCATATGGGATACATTACTCACCGTAATCGTATTTCTGATGCTTGTATCTGCTTAGATTCACATACTGTGCGTAGGCTGACATCTAGTGGAAGCTGCGGGGTATTACAGTTTCGAAATAAAAAAATGGGCGTCGACACATGTGTGCCAGTAATACTATCCCTAGTGTGACGTCCACTGTACCCATTATCCCCCGCGCGTGTAGTACCCTCAGATTGTATTTTTTCCTGACATGAGGTAGCATGAGGAGTAGTGTGAGTACAGATTATCCAAGCAGATAGATAGATAGAATAAGACTACAAGCATCCATGAGCCTTCTCTCAGAGGGAGGAAGGGCGGGCGCATGTGAATCTAAGCAGACACAAGCATCAGAAATATGATTACGGTGAGTAATGTATCCCTTCTGAGGCTTGTGTAATCTGCTTAGATCACATGCTGTGCATAGATTAGCGAGCAGTGTTAGAAGAAGTAGGTGGGATGTAGGAAGGGTCATGAGCAAATAAATGTCTTAGAACCGCTTGTCCCACTTGAGTATCTGTCTTGGAATGAGTGTCAATGCAGTAGTGCTGAGTAAAAGTGTGAATAGAGCTCCAAGTAGCTGCTTTGCAAATGGTATCGAGGGGTACATTTGCAATGAAAGCCAGAGTGGCCCCAGTGCCTCTAGTAGAGTGAGCTCTTGGCGTAAAAGGTAGAGTTTTTCCAGAAAGGGAGTAACACAGCTGGATACAGTTCACTATCCACTTAGAGATGGCACCTTTAGAGACGCGATCTCCTTCACTGCCTGTAGCTACGGAGACAAACAGTTGGTCTGTTTTCCTTAGTGGCCTGGTCTAGTAGAGGACCGCTCTTCGCACATCTAGAGTGTGTAGTTTCACCTCAGCAGAGCTTTTGGGTTCTTGGAAAAAAGCCGGAAGCTCAATGGACTGGTTAACGTGGAATTTAGAAATGAACTTAGGTGAGAACCTAGGGTGTGTTTGTAGAACCAGTTTATCCTTATGAATTGTAAAGAAAGGATCCTGCACTGACAGAGCCTGAATTCCACTGACCCTTCTTATGGATGTAATGGCCACTAAGAAGGCAGTCTTATAGGTCAGGTGCTTGAGACTTGCTTTGTGCATGGGTTCAAAGGATGAGCCCATGAGTGTAGCAAGCACCACATTAAGGTCCCAACCAGGTGGTGCGTTTGAAATTTACCCCTTCCATGAAGGTTTTAACCACTGGTACTTTCCACCATGACACCTTGCTATGGGAGGTGGTGTAGGCTGACTGCGCCACCAGGTGTACCTTGAGTGAGTTAAATACCAACCCTGCATCCAGCAGGTGGAGCATGTATGTGACAATATTGGAAGAAGTGCAATCAACTGGGTTGATTTGCCTATTCTGGCACCAGATAACACATTTTTTCCATGTATCAAAGTAACAGTGCCTCGTGTTTGGTTTCCTAGATTCTTTTAGGATGTCCATGCATCTCTGTGGTAAGTTGAGATGTCCAAACTGTATGACTTCAGGAGCCATGCTGCCAAGTTCATTGAGCTGGGTTGAGGATGCACTGTCTGACCTGGGTGCTGGGACAGCAGGTTGTACCAGCACGGGAGTCTGATGGGTTTGCACACTGCTAGTCTGCGTAGGTGTGGGAACCACGGTTGCCTGGCCCACATGGGAGCAACTAGGATGAGCGTCATCGATTCCCTGTGCATCTTGTTGACCACCTTCCTCAGGAGAGGGGTTGGTGGAAAAGCGTAGGCAAACATCTCTGACCAGTTCATCCACAGGGCGTTCCACTTGGAGTCTGGCTGAGGGAACCTGGATGCGAATCCTGGGCATTGCCTGTTTTCGCTTGTGGCAAATAGGTCTATAGTGGGGAAACCCCACTGTGAGAAGATGTCTTCTACGACTTCTCTGTGTAGACACCATTCGTGTTCTCCTGGGAGGGGATCTCTGCTTAAAGCGTCTGCTAGTGAATTGAGATCCCCTGGAACATGTTGAGATGACAGGTAAATGTTCCGTCTGAGTGCCCATGTCCAAATTTTCTGGGCAAGCCTGGACAGATTTGGCGAACGAGTCCCTCCCTGTTTGTTTATGTAAAACATCACTGTCATACTGTCTGTTAAGATCTGTACTGACAGGTCCAGCAGGTGAGGTTCGAACGCTCGAAGCACTCTGAAGACTGCCAGAAGCTCTAGCATGTTGATATGATTCTTGGCCACTGTGTGAGACTGGAGACCCTGAGCTGTGTGGTGAAGGAGGTGTGCTCCCCACCCTGACAGGGACGCGTCTGTAGTGACTACAGCTTGTACCTGTGGATTGTAAAAGGGTTTCCCCTTTGACAGGTTCTCTCTTGTCCACCAGTGAAGATTTTGTACAAGTGTTGGTGAAATGACCACTAGATCGTCCCACTGACCACTTGCCTCAGACCACTGTTTCGCCAACCATTCTTGCATGGGACGCATGCGCAGGTGCGCATGGGGGACCAGGTAAATACATGACGCCATCATGCCTAGCAAACGCATCGCTTTGCGCACCCTTATATGGCGACCGGACTGATATACAGGAATTTGCAGTAGTAGATTCCGATTTCTTTCCTCTGATGGAAAGGCCAACCCCTCTTGGGTGTTTAGGACAGCTCCTAGGAACTGCTTGGAGGTGCTTGGTACCAGGCTTGATTTTCTCTCGTTTATGGAGAAACCCAATTTGAAGAGGACGTCGATCGTTCTTTGAATGTTTGATCTGCAAATTACTGGGGTTTCCCCCGTAATGAGCCAGTCGTCCAGGTAAGGGTACACTGGGATTGTCTCCCTGCGTAGGTGTGCCGCCACCACCACCAGTACCTTGGTGAATACCCTTGGAGCCAAGGCTATACTGAAGGGCAGCACCTTGAGCTGGTAGTGCTGACTGTTCACCTTGAAGCGCAAGAATCTTCTGTGCACTGGGAACATGGAAATATGAAAATAGGCATATTTCATGTCCAATGTTGCCATGTAATCCCCCCTTTCTAGGAGGGGGATTACCTCTTGCAGAGTAGTCATGCGAAATTTCTGGGGCTTGACATACTTGTTTGCAGGGCGTAAGTCTAATACTGAGCGCATTGTCAAATCTTTCTTGGGCACAAGGAAGTAAGTTGAATAAATACCCTGGTTTACCTGGTTGCCGGGGACGAGTTCTATTGCATCCTTTGCTAGAAGATTGGCAATCTCCTCGAGGAGGATCTTTTGGTGGTCCAAGGAATGTATTCTTTGTCGTGGAGGGTGGTTTCGGGGGCGCTAGAGCAGTTCGATGCAGTAAATGCGGACACTGTGGACGGCACCCATTTGTCCGATGTGATCCCTTCCCATGCTTGGGTGAAGTTGGAAATGCGCCCCCCTACTGGGGATGCGTGAGAAGGGACTCTGAGCGGAACGTCACTGCTTTGCAGGAGGCTTACCGCCTCTGCTGGGGCTGCCTCTACCTCTGCCACGGCTCCTTTTGTTTCCTCTGCCGTAACTCTGGGTAGTCTGCTGGTTGTTACCCCATGATGTACCCTGTCCCTGTGTATAATTGGAGCCCCTTTGGGAATTTTGTCCGCGTGGGTGATGAAAATTACTATTCCCTCTTTGATTAGGGGGCTTATTTGTCAATTGTCCCAGGGACTTCAGAGTATCATATTCGTCTTTGGCAGTTTTTAATGCGTCCTCTACCGCTTTGCCAAACAGAAGATTAGGTTCCACCGGCATGTCAATTGGGAATGCCTGGGTCTCAGGTTTAAACCCCGACTGTCTTAACCAAGCATGACTCTTAATGACAGTGCTGTGAGCCGGCCAGCGTTATATGCGATGTCAAAGGTTGCCTTAAGGATGCAACCGGACACGGCTCTTCCCTCCGATGCAATCTGGGCCAACTGACCCTTTAGTGGTTCCGGTGTGGAGTCATTGAGGGCAGCTACCTGCTCCCACTGGTGGCAATTGTAACTTGCCAGCAGAGTGGTGGTGTTGGCAATCCTTACCTGGTAAGCGGAAGTGGAGGCTACCTTCCTTCCCAACCCGTAAATTCTCTTGCTCTCCTTGCCTGGGGGAGCCTCAGATGATGATAGAGGTGTCCCTGCTCTCTTTCTGGTGTTTGTAATTACCCAGGAGTCGGGCTTCAGTTGACCCCTTATGTAAAGGGGGTCTGACTGGGCGGCCCTGAACAATTTCTCGATTCAGGGGTTTACGGCCCTAGTGAGACTAGGAGTGAGAAGGGAAAAATCGATTCTCCGTTGGATGGACTTGAGAATTGGGATGGCTTGAGCAATGGGTCTTTTCTCTCCTACTAGTTCTTCTGCAAAGTCCCTCTCTTCCTGCGCCCCATGAGTGTCTATGCGGAAGTGCTCTGCAGCCCTAGCCAAGACCTCATTTAGGAGGGGCTGGTTATCTACTGGAGAGTCGGTAACCTGAGGTTCTTTGTGAACAGGAGAGTCTAACCTGTAGACCTCTGCAACGTCTTCCTCCTACCTATCCTGGCCCTCGTCATCTCCATAATAATCCACCCCCGTTTGGTCGTCCAACATTGCTAAGTATGGATCCTCATCGTACTGTTGTGGATCCTCACCATACTGTTGGTAAGGTTGGATGTAAAAAGCGTCTGAAAACAGTCCCTGAGTTGGAGTCTCAAATCGGGGTTTCTTACTAGGGGGCTGAGGGTCCTTGGATCCTGAAGGAGTAGCATTGTCTGGGGTATAACTGAGGAAATGTTCTGGGTTCTTAGAGTAAAAGTCAGCCAGGGAAGCTGGGAATGACCATTCCCTGAGAGGGTTCCCCTTCTATTCCCATATCGTGAGGAGTAGGAGGAACAAGTTTGGACTTGGGGGCAGGGACAAGGGTCTTGGATTTTTGCTTATCTGAAGACTTCTGACTATCCTTAAGTATCTGTGGTGCAGAAGAAGAGAGAGAGAGAGCTTCTTCTGCTGTTTACCCCCTTCCCCATGAGTAGAAGAGTGTTTCCCTGGTGTTTTCACCTTCTCTGAGCTTTCTGATGCCTGGCGTCGATATTCGGGGGTACTGTCTCTTTCTTTAGAGTGTGCACGTCGGGACTCGGAGGCAGACGCCGAACGGGCTGTCGCAGCCAACTTCTGGTTTGCGGCCTGGGGGTGGAGATCGGATTTGTCTTTTGACGAACGTACCTCTGTGACTTTGGGGACTGAGGCACTCTTGGCAACTGTGGACGGTTGCCTTGTGTCGTGCGGCGATCTCAACCTGGAACGCCCAGAGGACACCGATTCCGTGGACCGCTCTCTTTGTGCCTCTTTCTGAGAACTCGACACGCGTGTCGAGTCTCGTATGGACTTAGAGTGTTTATGTGTAGTAGTGGTGTGGGTAGCACTCGTGTCGCCGGGTGTGTTCCCCATAACTGCCCTGCCGGACAATCTTCCGAGGTCGGGGACTTGCGCTTGGGTGTCTTTCGGCACCTCTGTGCCCGCGCCGTTTGAAAGTACGGCGTTGCTGCCATCACTGAAGGCACCCTCCGCTTCCATGGCCTCGAGTTGCCTGGCGTGGTGGGCCCAACGTTTGGTCGAGCGGTCCTTTAGTGTTTTCGGCTTGAACAGGCTACACGCTCTGCAGTTCGCCTCGGGGTGATCCCTCGGTAAACAGAGGTTACAGGTGGCGTGTTTGTCAACCCAAGGATACTTGTGGTTGCACTTGGGGCAAAATTTCAATGGAGTGCTCTCCATATGCACCTATGGCAGCGGGCTAGTGTGTGTAGGAAATAATAAGAGTGTAGAGTATGTTTCCACCCCCCACTCTCCCTAGTTGAGCGCCGAGGCCAGAGGCCTTCCAAGGCCCGGGCCAAGGCCAGAGGCCTTCCGAGGCCCAAAGTCCATCGTGCGGCTCTCGACGGTTGTTTGTTCTTTTGACCGGCGTCAATCTTCGATGTCTCAACGTGGGAGTGAAAGAACGGGGAAATGAATATTGATTTTTTGCAAAATGGCTGAAAGCCAGGGAATTCCACGCAATGCTTCCGACCAGTATGGCGGAAAAAAGCAATCTGAGGGTCCTATACGCGTGAGGGATCATGGGTACAGTGGACGTCACACTAGGGATAGTATTACTGGCAAGCCTGTGTCGATGCCTATTTTCGAGTTTCGAAAAACAAACTGTAATACTCTGCAGCTTCGACTAGATGTCGGCCTATGCACAGATTCCACAAGCCTCAGAAATATATATACATGTATATTCAGTAAAAAAACTTTGTTAAAGGGATGTTATGGTTCAAAGTAAAACCGAAAAACCCTTGACATTTGCTAGTTATGGTAAGCTAAGCAACCATAACTCGCGCCACCTATGTGCATTGCTAAGACTAACGCCCAGGACATCAAAGATGACATCACAAATGTCATTGATGACAACACATGTCTGGCTCCCTCTTTTTTCCTTTAGTGATATATTTTAGCCAGTAATACTTAGGAACAAAAAAATCGAAAAGTACTATATTTGTAGACTTACACTTCAAATATGTTCTTACAGTTATTCATTTGGGGTTCACTCTTAGCATATGAAACATATACATAGGAAGAGTACACACTTGAAAGATACCAATGCTTTCTGTGTATGAAGACAATCAGTAAGGTTATCAACACTTTCTTAATGGTCTGCTGTTTTTGTTATTACTGTACATTCTGTGGATATGCTCATATTTGTATTCGCATTACTCTCTTTAGAGTGCAGTCACATCATGTGATAGTTATTCAGAGGGAAGTAGAAGGTTTGAAGCAGAACAATCATTTCTGTGCATAAAAATAATCAGGTAGGTTATGAACAATTTCTGGTTCTACTGCTACTTTTTTGCGTACTTCACTTTCACTATATATACTCATATTTGTATTTGTTGTTATGTCTTTGTGTTTTGTCTGTAATAATGACATATAGGAAGTGGGTTTCATTAGCTACTTATAACCTGTTGCACAGTACACAAAACTCTAATAAGAAAGCATTTACCATTTCACTATTTAACATGGGAAGATTATGAATATTGCACCTCCATCATGTATGCTGCACACAATGTTTATGTCTATACATGAGCACATTATTATACTGTAAAGAACTTCATAATATAATGCTATTTATGTCAATGCGTTGCTTAATGCACCACATAGCTCATATCATCTATTCCAATGATCCTTGACAGTTTTTTTATCAACATTATAATAAGACTCCCTTGTGCAGACTTTTCATGAAAAGTACATGCACATGTGATGTCATCTGTGATGTCATCAATGACATTTGTGATGTCATCTTTGATGTCCTAGGTGCTAGTCTTGTCAACGCACAGTGGTGCGGGCAGGTATGGTTGCTTAGCCTACCATAACTGGCGAATTTCAGGGTTTTTTCGGTTTTACTTTGAACCATGTCATGTTTGTAAAGTTTTTTTAGTGAATTTCACAGGTTTTTAGTAGCGCTACTTAACCATAACGTCCCCTTAACAAAGTTTTTTTAGTGAATATATATATATATTTATATATATATATATATATATATATATATATTTTTTTTTTTTTCTGGTTGGTGTTTACAGTTGATTATATCATCTCACTTGCACTACGTGCAAACTCTTACATCCTCACCAGGCTTACCTTAGGCGAACAGGTTGCGCAGCACTGCTTGGCCGACCCTGGACTCCTCCCTGGAGTCCCGATCGACGCAGTAGAATCTTGTGAAGGTGTGCGTCGACCTCCACGTCGCAGCCCTGCAGATGTCCAGCAGGGGCACACCAGACAGGAACGCCGTGGTAGCAGCGATCGCTTTGGTCGAATGGGCTCTCAGACGGCCGGGCAGCGGTCGGTTTGCCAACCAGTGACAATGCATGATGCAGCAGGAGAGCCATCTGGAAATGGAAGCCTTTGAGAGAGCCTTCCCTTGATTCACAGTCCCAAAGTTCACAAACAGCTGTGATGTCTTCCGTAAACTCTTTGTGCGGTCCACGTAGAACTTCAGCGCTGTAGCTACGTCCAGCGAGTGCAGAGTCCTTTCAGCCGGCGACGAAGGAGACGGGAAGAAAATTGGCAACACCAAGGGTTCGTTGAGGTGGAAGTCCGACGGCACCTTGGGCATGAAGAAGGGGTGCGTCCTCAGTACCACCCTCATGTCGTGAAACGTCAAGTATGGCGGCTTGCAAGATAGGGCCTGGATCTCTCCCACTCGTCTTGCGGAGGTGATGGCCACGAGAAACGCTGTCTTCCACGACAAAAAACTTCAACAGTGCCAAATGCATAGGCTCAAATGGGGCCCGCATGAGCCTGGTCAGCACCACGTTGAGCTCCCACGCCGGGGCCGGGGCCTTCACCGGCGGGAATGATCGCAACAATCCTTTCATAAATTCCTTCACCAGTCGATGAGACCACAAGGACGCCCGTCCCGTAGTTCTGGTGTATCGTGAGATGGCGGCCAGATGTATCTTGATGGAAGCGTGAGCTAGTCCAGCCTTGGCCAATGACAGTAGGTACGGCAATACTTGAGGGGCCATAATCCGCAGAGGATTAATCTTCTGTGTACGGCACCAGACAGAGAACCTCTTCCATTTATGTCCGTAGCACTTGAGAGTTGAGGACGCCCTGGCCTTTGTTGATGTGGAGTGGCTTCTCCTCCGGGAGCCAAAGGCCTCTCGCATGAAGATCTCCGGAGTGCACGCCCCAACCTTCTAGGGAGGCATCCGTTGTCACTGTCACCTGGTGAGCTGGGGTCTGAAAGTCCGTGCCCACCGTCAGATGAGAGCGGGTACCCCACCACCGGATTGCATGACGGAACGTCTCGTTGAGAGGGATCCTGTCCTCGAAGCTGCCCGTCGACTGGACCCAGCGGGCGTCGAGGAACTCTTGTAAGGGGCGCATCCGAAGCCTGCAAAGGCACACCAGATAAATGCAGGAGGACATCATCCCGAAGAGGGACTTGATAGATCTTACCCTGGCCACATCCGTGGCCAGCAGACGCTGCACCTTGCCCAGAATGGTCCTGGTCCTTTCCTCCGACGGCGAGGCCAGCCGCGCCACTGTGTCGAGCTTGGCTCCCAGAAACAGGGCGACTTGCGACAGAACCAGGTGGGATTTTGTAAAGTTGATGGAGAATCCCAGGTCCGTGAGCAGCTGGCCGGTCTTCGCAGTGTGCTCCACGGCGAGCTCCCTTGTCCTTGCCCGGATGAGCCAGTCGTCCAGGTAGGGGTAGACGTGGATCCCCTGCAGGCGTAGCTGTGCTGCCACCGGTGTGAGGCACTTGGTGAACACCCTGGGTGCCGACTTCAATCCCAACGGGAGGGCCTTGAACTGGTAGTGCCGCCCTTGGACCACAAACCTGAGGAACTTTCGGTGTCTTTTTAGAATGGGGATGTGGAAGTACGCATCCTCCAAATCCAACAACGACAGGAAATCGCCCTCCTCCAGCTGTTCCAGCACGTGCTGGAGGGTGACCATCCAGAACTTCTGTGCCTTGATGTACTTGTTCAGTCGTCGCAGGTCCAGGATGGGGCGCCATCCTCCTGTCTTCTTTTTTACGAGGAAGTACCCTGAGTAAACTCCGGAGCCCCGAAGCCTCTTTGGGACGAGCTTGATGGCACCCTTCTTGAGCATCGCCCTTACTTCCAACAGTAGTTGAGGGACGTGATGTTCCTTCCTGGCCACGGGTGGAACGCGAGGGCACTTCTTCTGAAACTCGAGGGCGTGCCCTGGGGCCAGGGCGTCCAGCACCCAACGGTTGGTGGTGATGGACTCCCACACGCTGACGAACCTCGCCAGCCAGCCTCCCACCGCGGTGCTTCGGCAGGGGCCCGACCCCACGGTCGGTCCAATCTTGTTTGGAGGCCGCCTTGCCTCCTTGACCTCCCTGTCGATGGCGACGGGCACCACCTGACTTGCTGCATCCCCTGTAGGCTTCCTGGGACGAAGATCTTGCCGCTCGGCGGTAAGTGGAGGAGCCACTGCCGGATCCCTTGGAGGTACCTTGTCTGCCTCCGGAGCTCCGAAAGGACGGCCGTCGTTGTTGGAGCACTCCCAGTGCCCGGGCAGTCTCCGTGTCTGTCTTGATGGCCTGAAGGGACTCATCAACCGCCTTCCCAAACAGGTTGTTCCTGTCAAAGGGCATGTCCAAAACCTTGGTTTGTATGTCCTGGCGGAAATCCGTCGCCTTGAGCCATCCTCGTCGTCTCAGGCAAACGCTGTTGCCCAACTGCCGGAAACCGGTGTCGGCGATGTCCGTTGCCACCGTGATGGCGTAGTCCGAAGCAATCTTACCCTCCTGTAGGATTTCAAGGGCCTCAGCCCTTTTGGGGTCCGGAAGGAAGTCCAACAGAGGGGCGATTTTGAACCACAACTCCTTGTCGTAGCAGGCTACGATAGCCAGGCCGTTGGCCGCCTTGATAGTCGTCGCTACGGATGAGATGACCCCTCGTCCCATCGTGTCCAGCTTCCTGCCCTCGGCGTCCGGCGGGGAAGTTGATGTCGAGGCTGATGCACCCCCAGCTTTCTTCTTTGCTGCCGCCGAGACGACCGAATCCGGGGTAGGTTGCGCCCAAAGGCACAAGGGGGCAGCGTCGGGGACCCGGTACTTCTTCTCGTACCGGTCCCTCTTCGCCGGCGCCATGGCAGGGTTCTTGAGGAGGGCGAGCCCCTCATCCCAGATGTCATCAAGAAATGGTACGGCGAGGACCGTCTTCCTTTTGGCCTTGCGCCGTTGGTAAAGGAACCCTTCCTTCGTCTTCTCTTCTGGGCAGAGCTGGAAGAGCTCGGATGCCCTGGAAATCATGGCATGAAAGGATCCAATCTCGTCGGGCCTCCGTCGTCATCTGCACCTGTCGTAGCCGTGTCCGTGCCTGTATCATCCCCGTGGGTAGTAGACCGGGGGGAGGGTAGAGCAGGCCGCTGAGGTGGCGTAGGATGCGTCGTCCTCCTCTTATGCGGTGGACTTTCTGAAGGCCCCGGCACTGGTTCCCCCGTCGAGTCTGGCTCAGTTACCTCCGTCGGGGGAAGGGGCAACCTTGTCCTTATCTCCAAGCATAAGGACTGAATCGCTGACAAAATGGCCGCCGAAGTGTCCTGCGGCACCGGAAACTACGGGCACGAGGGATCTTGAGGAACCTCGTCGGCGACACCGTCGCTCTCGTCGTCGCCCTCGTCGGGATCCCTCCCGATGGGCTGGGCCTCTTCCACAACTTCGATGAGCTCTTCTTCAGAGGTCGTGTCCGTATCCAAGATGGCCACCTGCCCCTCCCCCACCTTTTCCAACGAGGACTTCGTGGGGGTCTTCTCAATGGGCCTGAATGACGACTCCCTCCACGGTGGTAGGGAGACTCTGGGTCCTGAGGTCGCCTCCACTGGCGTAGCCTCCACAGGCTGAGCCGGGGCCGCTGCGACATCCTCAATCGAGGTCTTAGCAGGGTGAATTAAGGCCATCGTCACCTTCTGTACGCCTGGGGCCTTGGGGGGAGGGTCCGAGCCTCGCTCCCGCTCTGCCGGAATCTTCGAGATCGACCGGGGCCTCTCCAGAAGCTTCACCGGGTTCTCAGACTTCCTCTTACCCGAGCCAGAGCGTTAGCTCGTGGTTGATGGCGCCGGGGAGGATGTGCCCTGCCTGGCAGCCAAGGAGCCCGACAGTTCGGCGCTCCCGGTGCCCGCAGACTCGCGGTGCTTGGCCTTTTGTTGGGCCCCCGTCGCCGGGGCGCCCTCACAGGACTTACAAGACCGCTCAGACTTCTTTTTCTTTTTCTCGTCTGACGGGCTCTTGCCTTCCAGCCAGTTGGCGAGACGGAGGTGGCGATCCTTCATGGTCCGCTCCGACATGTTCCCACAAAACACAGAGTCCTTCTCTGTGTGCGTCTTGTCCTCATGGAGACAGTAGAGGCATAACAAATGCTCGTCCTCCTTGAAAACATTCTGAAGCTGGCATCCAGGGCAGGTCCTGAAAAGCTTCCCGGGCGTCGAGCTTCCTTTCTCCTGGACCATGTCCGGGGTAGGCCTCGGAACTTCTGGAATCCTCCAAAAGCGTAACTCGACGAAATCTTCACCCTTGAGGGGCGTAGAAAACTCTGAAACGGATCCCCGTTGATCGGATGTAGAAACGGTGGAGCTCGAGGCTCTATTTAACCGAAAAATGAGAAAAATCTCCTGAAAAAGCACAAAAACGCAGCAAAAGCTCGAGAGCTACAGCACAAGGACACCCAACACTTGAAAGTGCGGTAAAAATCTGAGGATGGCTGCCAGAGGCGGGGCTTAGGGACAGGGCAGTCATTGGCTGGGGGCAGTATGACCCAGAGACCAGTGATTGGTTACTACTAAGAAAGACAGATCAGAAACGAAACTGATACTGATTTTTTTCTATACCGAGGATTCCCGGCCTGACAACGGGGAATATTCATGAGCATGTGAATCCATGGCAGACCTCATGATGGAGAAACAGAGCTACCCTCTAATAGGAGCAGCCTTTAGCCAAATGAATATACGGTATATGCGCGCGGCAAGCATTTTAGGTGAAAGCCAACCAACATATCTCGCAGTGAGGATACAGTATTGAAAATATCCACGAGTTAAGGCGCCAGTGCGCATGTAAAATATGTTTCTGCGTTGTGATTGAATACATTCCAAACAATGTAGCAGTCATTCTGCATAATGGGTTGAGTGCTTAAAAACGAATGAATGTAGCTGCTGCCTTGTCCCATCAAAGCTCCCTCTCACATGGTGAAGACTTTCAAATATGAAGCTGTATTTCTCATTGTTAATACAAACCGCCAGAGTGAGAAGCATAATTAACCTTCAACCTGTCAACCCATTAGACATATAAAAATACATTTGATTTTCGCAAAAGTGCAAGTGCATTTCTCGCTGGAACCAACTAGTGCAAATTGCTCATATATCAGTAGTCAGTACAAAAATTACTAATGCATATCCATCTCGCTCTAAATGGTACAAGATACCGATGTATATAAACATCCTTCGCACACCTTTGGTAAAAAAACAGGACTCGATCAACAAGACCCTACAAATCTTCGGCCGATAACCAACTGTAACCTACTTCTTAAAATTCTGGACAAAGCTGCTACTAAACAACTGCAAACATATGTAGACAACCATAACTTACTTCATGCTCAGCAATCCGGATTTAGAAGTGCACACAGTACTGAAACTGCACTATTGGACCTACAAACTAGAATGATGAACATCCTAGAAAAGGGAAAGACAGACATGTTGATGCTTTTAGATCTATCAGCATTGTTTGATCTGCTAGATCACCACAAACTCCAGGAAGCACTGGAGACATCAGGAAATTGCTCCCAAGAAGCTTTGGATTGGGTTTCCTCTTTTCTCTCAGATCGTAGCTCTAGAATACACTGGGGGGATACATTTTCCAAACCCATAAGCGTTAACTATGGTGTACCCCAGGGAGCCAGTTTCTCCCCCCTCTTCTTCAATCTCTACCTCCACTGTCTTTGCACTCTCCTTAACAACTTGGGTGTACTATTTACCAACTTTTCTGATGACACTCAGCTCATCACAGAGCTGAGTGGAAGCTACAGCATAGACAGCACTAACATAGCCACCATTTACAGTATAATTGAGGCATGGATGAAATCAAACTGGCTATGCCTAAACAGCAGTAAGACAGAGCTCATGATATTTGGCTCCACACTCAGGCAAGAGCAAAATTGAACTCGAACTGCACCCAATTCAATATAAAAAACTCTAACATCCCGACCACAAGCAAAGTGAAAACCCTATGAATTTATTTGGAATCCTCCCTTGGAGCCAACGCCCATGTAGCATACCTAAAAAAGAACTGCAGATATTACAATAGACTACTCAGACACATAAGACCCTTCTTAAATGAAGAGCCGTCATCCTCTCTAGACTTGACTATGGCAACGCCCTCTTACTGGGAACAAGCAAAGGCTGTATCGACCAGTGCCAAGTCATTCAGAATGACGCAGTAAGAGCTATAAAAAGGAAACATCGACACAATCATATCATAGAAGATCGTAAAGCCTTACACTGGCTGATGACAGAGGACCGCATTACATTCAAGGCGGTGTCAATCGTCCACCACTGCCTATATGGATCTGCTCCCACGTACCTAAGGGAACAAATATCCTTGTACCAACCAGGTCAAACTCTGAGATCCAAAAACCAAGGTCTAGTTAAGATCTCTCAGACAAAAAAGCAAATGGACTGGGGTGTTCTTTTCCCATCAAAGTATCACAAAAATGGAACAGCCTTCCTATTGAGCTTAGATTAGAAACTAACTTTCAGATCTTGGAAAAGAAACTAAAAACAATGCCTCTCAAATGATGTCACTCAACATTTCGACCTAGACTTCATGTTCCTGTCCTGTTATTCTTGTCCCTGTCTCTGTGTTCGCGCCCTGATGCCTGCGGGCGTTCCACGTGTAACAAAAATAAATACATAAATACATACAATCTAGCACTTTTGCGAAAATCAAATGTATTATTATGTTCCGCGAGTCGAGCGGAACGCATGGCGTTTTCCACCCGCTGTGGGTGAATGGTGCATGACACCTGGTCTGCCTAGGAAATGTAATGTATGCTTTTTATGACTTTTCACCCTTTTTGATAAAATAAATTACATTTTAGTACACAGTTTTGGTCTTCAGTGCTTGGGCATTTTCTGGTTTTTACAGTTGATTATATCATCTTACTTGCACCTTAACCTACCTTTCTGCATATATTGAGCGTAGCCTGCTCTAGCCCAGTAGCACCAGCTCAGTAATGAGGCTGAGCGCAATTAATTTGCTAAAAACCTGTTTTTGACTGATATATATATTTTTTTATAAAGAACAGTTCTCCTCGCTATGTTTGTTTGTTTATTTTATTTATATGGCGCTCCAAACCCAGAGGTAGAAGGGCGCTTAAGAATTTGGTTACAGTGTTGAGAAGTATCTTTGTGTTGCATACTTCGTACAAGTTTATAATATATACATATATATACAGTGGTCAATAAACAGAACATATGCAGTATGTACAATATACAATTTTCAGAATAAATACAGTGTCTAAGCCAGTTACCGCAAGGGTCTAGAGTTAGTGGTGTTATTCTTTGTTTAGCAGCCAGCTGATGACCTGCTTCGTAAAGATCTGGAAGGATTCGACAGTTTTGATGTTAAGCGGTAGGGAGCTCCAGAGTTGGGGGGCAAGCACTGTGAAGCTTACCCCTCCAGCTCTTTTTAGGTGGAACCTGGGCACTAATAGGCAAAGAGTGTTGGAGGATCTGGTGAATCTGGTGGCAGGTTTCAGGGTGAGTCTATTAGCTAGATAAGGTGGTGCTAGGTGATTGAGGGCTTTGTACGTGAGGCAGATGGTTTTTAGATCAATTTTTTGGCGTATGGATAGCCATTTGCAGGCTTTCCTAGTAGCAGAGATATGCTCTTGTCTGGGAATGTTGAGGGCTGCGCGCAAGGCGTTATTTTGTATTACCTGCAATTTGTTGAGTACGGATTGATTAGCACCTAGGTACAGGCTGTTACAGTAATCCAGTTTGGATTGTATTAGGGCCCTGGCAAGGGTGAGGCAGCTGTTGGGTGATAGGAAGGGTCTGCTGGCCCTAATGAGCTTGCCGGTATAGGCAGCGGCTGAGGCGGTCATATTGGTGTGTTTGCTAAGGTTGGTGTTGGCATCTAGATAGAAACCAAGGGTTTTTACGCTTTTGGCTATGGGAATGGAATGACCATCGATGGTGATGTTATTATAGCTAAGGTCAAGTTTAGTTAGAGTGTTGGGGGAGCCGACGATTAGGAGCTCTGTCTTCTCATCATTCAGGCAGAGACCATGGGAGGCCATCCATGCCTGAATGATGGAGAATATTTTGTTGATCCGGGCGGAGACTTCTTGGTAATTACCAGAGATAGTGAGGAGTATCTGGGTGTCATCTGCATAGTTTGTGTAGGTGACACCCAGATGGTCCAGTTGGTCAAATAGAGGCTTTGTAAATATGTTGTACAAAGTGGGGGATACACAGGAACCTTGTGGGACCCCGCATGTGATGGGGATGGGGTCTGCTGCAGCTGTAGTGGAAAAGACTCGTATGGTTCTGTTTGCCAGGAAGGATTATATCCATGTGATGGCAGGGGAGGAGAAGTGGGCTGAGGTGGCAAGGTGATTACAGAGGCCTTCATGGCTGACCAGGTCACAGGCCGCTGAGAGGTCTAGGAGGAGTAGGATTGCGGCATTGCCTTTGTCTTTAATTTCATCAATCTGGCTTTTGAGATCAACAAGGGCGGTTTCAGTTCCGTGTTGAGGTCTGAAGCCAGATTGACGTATCCCTAGCAGTTGGTTGGATTCTAGGCAGTCCTGAATTTGGATGTAGGCGACCTTGTCCAGGATTTTCAGTAGGAAGCGGACTGTGATGATGGGCCTGTAGTTTGTGGGTGTGGCCGGGTCGAGGGATTGTTTTTTCAGGAGAGGGAGAACCCATGATTGTTTTAAGTTGCTGGGGATGGAGCTACTGGTGAAGTATAGGTTGATGAGTTTGGTGATGAAGGGGGAGAGCTCTCTGGCTGCATCTTTTATGATCTGAGCCGGGCAGCTGTCTCCTTTACAGTTAGAGGGTTTCAGGGAGGTGATGATTTTTGAACTTCCGGGATGGTGACTTTTTTGAACGAAAAGCCTGCGCTAGTGTTGTTAGGTGTGGGTAGGCTAAGGTTGGTGACATTATTGTTGAAGAGTTGTTGCCATTTGTCTTCGATTTTAGTTTGGAGTCCTAAAATTTTATTGTTGAGGGCGTTCTGGATGTTGGT
This sequence comes from Ambystoma mexicanum, assembly GCF_040938575.1. NCBI lineage: Eukaryota > Metazoa > Chordata > Amphibia > Caudata > Ambystomatidae > Ambystoma > Ambystoma mexicanum. Next base: position 1,282,042,384 of record NC_090934.1, read on the forward strand.
GCACCAGGATTTGTCTTTCAGGCAGGTTTCCGGAGGTGAAATATGGTTATCTAGTTCCTTCAGAATTTTGAATAATTCTTTAGTGTAGGATCCTGCCTGAGTGATCCTGGTGTTGTATTTATCTTTTTTGGTCTGGATTATCTCGCTTTTGTAAAGTGAGGATAAGTTGGTGAGGTTGGATTTGTTTTCCGCAGTGGGGTTAGTCTTCCAGGTGTGGTGAGCCTTAGCTTTCTCTTTCCTGAGTAGTTTGAGCTCAGGGGTGTACCACGAGTTCAGATGAGCTTTGGGTTTAACTTTGCGTATTTTCAAGGGGGCAACAGTGTCCATTGCTCTGGCCATGGAATCATTGAAGGTGCCGATCAGCAGGTTTAAGTCAGCGTTAGCTGGGAGAGCATTGAGGGTAGGTAAGACCAGTGGTAGTAGGGCTTCAGCAGTGATGTTGCGTTTATTCCTGGTGGGGCATGCTGGTGCCATGGGGTGCTTATTGGGCAGTACCTGATTGGTGTTAACCTCAAGGGGGATCATGTGGTGATCGGTCCATGCCAGAGGTTGGGGGTCTTTGCAGGTTGTGTTGCAATTGTGGGTTGCTACCCAATCAAGGGTTCTGCCTTTTTGGTGGGTGGGGAGTACAATGAGTTGAGTGAGACCCAGATCGGTTAGGACATTGGCTAGGGATGCAGCATGTGCATCGTTTGGGTCTTGGTAGCCGAGGTTGAAGTCTCCGAGGATCATGATTTGTGCTATTGGTTTGGAAATTTCGGTGATAAGGGATGTGATGTCTTCTTCGAAGGTCCCAGGGGGATCTGGAGGTCTATATATGAGGTGGATGGTGATCGTGGTTGTGGGGGAGGTTTGTAGTTTGGTTGTGAGCAACTCGCAGGATGTGAATGCGATTGTGTCGGTTGGTCTAAGGCCTAGGGCGGTTTTGGAAATGATCGCTACACCTCCACCTCTGGCGTTTGGTCTGTCCGCTCTGAGGATAGTGTATTTGTCTGGGATGGCTAGCGATAAATAGGGTCTGGACGCCTCGCTATACTTTAAAAAATGATTGCATACATTTTAATAATAAAATGCTGGTTCATTTTCTCAATTTTACAGTTCGGAATGTCTGCAAAAAAATATTTATGGGAATGTAATTCCCATATATTGATTAGACAACGGAATTCTATTGATCTCTTCCCAGACCAAATTTCCATATATCCTTTGTTGCACAAAGAGGGCTGGGGAGGAGGAGTGGGAGAGAATCCAACAGTGGCAATGTGAATGGGTTCTGTGTGCAAGAGGCCAGCGGGATGGGATGCACGTTAATATAACGAAAACCAACATCTCAAACTTTTTTTTGTCCCCCGCAACACATGTTGTGTATGCGGAGGACACCCCCGCAACCCAACCAAAATACCAAACTAGGGGAGCAGGGGACACCTCTGCAACCCCTGCGCCCCTAATGTGCTATTTTGCAATAAGAGATTTTTGTTGTCACAAAATGCGGGACTTTGAGTGATGCAGGATTTTAAATACAGTATTTTCGTTGAATTCCAGCGGGATGAGCATGGGGTGGACACCAGGTTGTTTTGTTTGTAATGCACAAAGAGGGCTGGGGAGGAGGGCTGCCGTTGGAACAGATTTTGCAGCTGGTGTAGAGAACAGAATATCGACCCATTTTCATGTGGTACACCAATGGTTTTGTCCTTCCTACTATATTTGGCAAATTCAGGCCTTCAAGTTGGCACCATTAAGGGCTATCTCGCAGCGCTATCTATCTTTAAGCGTACTGTGGAAGAACCATCCTATTTCAAATTACCCTTGGTAATACAGTTTCTAAAGGGGTTAACCAATGTTTATCCCCCAAGACCATTCCAAGTTCCCCTATGGGATTTAAACTTAGTACTAACTTTCCTGATGGGTACACCTTTCGAACCTCTCCATTCTTGTTCGTTAAGATTCCTTACCCTTAAAACTGTTTTATTAATAGCACTTACATCTGCTAGAAGGGTGAGCGAATTACAAGCTTTTTCTTGTAAACCCCCTCATACAATCTTTCACAAAGACAAAGTTGTCCTGCAAGTGAAGCCTAATTTCCTCCCAAAGGTGGTTTCTGAATTCCATATCACTTAGAAGATTACCCTACCATCTTTCTATCCTCCTCCTCACCCGGGAAAAGAGGAAGAGAGGTTACACAGACTAGACCCTAGGTGGGTTTTAAGTTTTTACATTAGTAGACTAGCCAGGATAAGACAGGCAGACCAGCTGTTTGTAGGTTACGCAGGTCACAAGCTGGGGTTACCAATAACTAAGCAGACCATTTCCAGATGGATCATTCTAGCCATTATGGAATGTTATAAACTGGCAGGGAAAGAGCCCCCTCAAAACCTTAGGGCTCATTCGACCAGAGGTATTGCAGCTTCATCGGCCCTCAAAAGAGGCGTGCCGGTTAAAGACATATGTGCGGCCGCTACATGGTTGTCTGTCCATACCTTTACACGTTTTTACAATCTGGATTCCTCCTCCAGTCAAGAGATTAGGTTTGGAAGGGCTGTACTGCATTCTATTCATCAATAGAAGACAGCGTGAAGTCAGTACTCCCTCCTCCGAATATAGAATACTGCTATGGGAGCCTATCTAAGATTAGGAGTACGTCGGAGGACACTATCCCTTCGAAGAACAAGTTACTTCTTACCTTGTAACGTTCTTTCGACGGGATGTTCCTCCGACGTATTCCTCATCGACCCTCCCATCCATCCCCGCAGTTCTACTTCCCTTGTTGTTGCAGCTTACGCTCCTTCAGGGTGATTAGTCTAGTCCAGACAGTAATACTGTGGGCTACAAAACGGAACTGAGCAACGGACGCTGCGCGCGGCCTTTATAGGCAGGATGACGTTGAGCGTCGATACGGCGGCTGTTGAGGGACATTGACTCGAGGGACGTCGACACGCAGCGCCCTCTAGAGAAAAAATTTTCCGAGGCCAGCAGAGCTGGAAGGATATATCTAAGATGAGGAATACGTCGGAGGACACTATCCCTTCGAAATGAGGATTAATTCCTACATCTGAACCACCTACGCCAAATAAAAAGTGGAGGGACCATGGCTCACCTTACCAAAAGAGACAGCATATAGATGGGTTGCTGTTCTTTTCGTCCTGAAGAAGGTTGCTGCATGAAAAGACCAGAATAGGGGTCAAGGGACAACCGAAACACGTGTAGACGTTTAAATTCTGTGGGATTAAAATCTACACAGATGGGGTGACTGAGTAATAGATCTAAACCCACCAAGGAATTATTACAGTGAAATAGCGGCTTCTAACCAACAAGGGTTAGAGAGAGATGAGATAGAGCGTATGAATGGAATGAAGAATGAAAGTGAATGAGTGGTAGTATATTGGAAAAGTGAGCTTTGGTGTCATATAATCAACCCTGGAATGAATACAGGATTTTGGTAAAGAATGTATAAAGTATATTTTTTTATGTATTTTAAAATGTGTTTGACACAATTAAATTGAATTTATTGAACAAATGATAAGAACTGTTGGTTGGTATTTAAAAAAAGACCACACAGAAGAACGAGAGATCACCTCTCTCTTTCACTGGTCCATTGCATATTGTTTCTCCACTCCTGACAACAGACATACAAAATCAGAACAATATACCTCAACAACAAAAGTACATAGCACACTCCTAGCCTCAGGGTGATTCCGGTCAGCCAAGCCCAGGGTAATTTCGGTCTGCAAACCCAGGATAATTTCGGTCCGCAAAGCCCAGGGTAATTCCAAGCTGCCAAGCCCAGGGTATTTCCAGGCTGCCAAGCCCAGGGTAATTCCAGGCCGCCAAACCCAGGGTAATTCCAGGCCGCCAAGCCCAGGGTATTTCCAGGCCGCCAAGCCCCGGGTAATTCAAGGCCGCCAAGCCCAGGGTAATTCCAGGCAGCCAAGCCCAGGGTAATTCCAGGCCGCCAAACCCAGGGTAACTCCAGGCCGCCACGCCCATCCGCCAGGCCCAGGGTAATTTGGGCTGCCAAACCGAGGGTAGTTACAGTCTGCCAAGCTCAGGATAATTATTTTCTGCCAAGCCCAGGGTAATCCCAGTTTGCCAACCTCAGGGTAACTCTGGTTTGCCAAGCCCAGGGTAATTTCGGTCTGCCAAACTCAGGGTAATTCCGGTCTGCCAAGCCCAGGGTAATTCCGGTCTGCCAAGCCCAGGGTAATTCTGGTCTGCCAAGCCCAGGGTCATTTCGGTCTGCGAAGCCCAGGGTAATTCCGATCTGCAACGCTAAGGGTAACACCGATCTGCACCAATCACAACAACAGCAAAGCTATCTTGCACTTTCCCTCTCTCCTCGATTTCCTGACTGCCTTCTCTTTCAGATCTGTTGGAGGATCTGTGTGATTTGACGATGGCATAATTGTTTGCAGTGAAATTGACTGTAGTCAAGTTTGCCGCAAAACCACTTACCTTTAGCGTCCACTTTCATTCTGACCCTGCGGCATCAGTTCCGTCCCTGCAACGCGGGTCAGAACTGATGCCACAGTGTCCCTTTTTAGTTTTTTTTCTTTTTTTATAAAAAAAAGTACCTTGCTTCCAATTTCCCGGAAGCGGGACACACTCCTGCAACCCCCGTTCCCATTACAGTGAGCAAGGGAAGCGGGGGAACACCCTTGCAACCCATGTTCCCATTGTTCGCTATAAAGGAGCCATATGTCCTAGTTGACCGAATTATTGGTTGTACGATGATTTTGTACAGCCTAAACTTGGTCAACTAGGCCATACAGTAAAATATTTTCAGTCAAACTGACCAATTCCGTTGGAGTGCCAGAAACCATGAACATGGCATTGAAGCACAGTCTAAATCCTATTAACAAAACATAATGCTTTCCTTTCTAGGATTAGTCATTTAGAAAATGTTTCCAAAATCTTGTTTCTTTTTTGCATGCATCTCCTGTTTGTATAGTCTATATTTCCTTGCATTGACCCATTCTTCGGCTCCATCGGCCCAGTGCAAGGAAACCGTTTTCCAGTCAACACCACCCTTTCGTTAGACATTCAGTATATGCAGGAGATTATTCTGCATATGGTCAAACATGGCTTGACACCTATGGTGATCTGTAGTCCTGCTCGAATTAACTGAGTTCAGTCCAAATTTTCTTCCATGTCTAGTTCTTGATTTGTGGATTTAAAATAATGCAATCTCTTTTATTAAAGGAATAATTTGCTTGATCTGTGTTCTGCCTTTCACCTTGGCCTACACTTCTCCTTGTGTGTTCCCAATAGAGTGTTTCCTGCTATAAGTGCCATTTATCTTCATATTTCCAATTCTCTACCAAAGGAGAGGTTCACAATTGTGTTTGCACAGTAAAACCAATCAAGGTTTATTAAAACATGTTCCTTGTATGTCAAAATGTTTTAGAATTTTGCAATGCTTTTATAAGAGCAGGAGGTTCCCAGCCTGTAATGGACGTCAATTATTTTTGGAAACTTGGGATGTCTTTGGGGAACTGAAGATGTAAACTGGAAGCTATTGATAATCCTAGTAATTCTAGCCATACGCACTGTCACAAATGTATGCAAAAGATTGCACTATATTATTAGAATTGTTGGTACTGTGCATAGCCAAAGTGAGCCACCTTTAATGCCAATGAGCAGAAAGAAAGATGTGAGGTCTGTTGGAACACATTTTCAACCTTTCTCAATGTTACATGAATGAGGTTTCTGGTCATTGTTTAGACAAGGGCCATGAATTCTGTTAATCAATTTAAATAAGTAGTGTCTTTCCCACTGAGGTTAGGTGTACCTCTGCAGGCTAGTTCCGAAATTCACGATGGAGAGTGTGAGATGCCTAATAACAATTATAACATTTTCATTATTTTGTTTAGCAACCAGTACTCAACATAGTTATTTTACCTTTGTGTGCCTCTCCCTCATATTGAAGATGCCATTGTGAGGTAACAGTGCAGCCCACAAGTGATTGCTCAGTCCGGTACATGTAGCAGGTGTGAGACTGGCAGCCTGCACTCCCTAAATGGACTACTTTTAATGATAGGAATCATCATTTTTGTCCCTACTTTCTCGTAGCCTGGGCAAAACATTACATAATGTAGTCACATTTTGATCTCGGTTGAGTAGAAAATGCAGTTGTGTTCTGGGAAACCCTCACCTGTCCATCGCCAATAACCAGTTCTTTATGAACGAAGTTAAATCGAAAGCAAATTACAAAACAAAGCTGCTTTTGATTCATATACCAAAGTAATCATGGGTCAATGAATGCCAGGTTTCTGATAGTGGGATTCGCCAATGGAACATACTTCCGTACTTCCTTAGCAACAATGATTTTGCTTGGGTTGTGGCATTTCTGGGGATGATAGCAGGAAAGCAAAAGCAAGGGTGACAACCAATGTCCGTTAAATCTCTCATGGCCTTAGCCAGCGGGGGAATATTTAACATGGACTCACCAGCTGTTACTTCATTAATTATGGATTTACTTAAAATTGCTATGTCATTTGTCCATGCAGAAACCCAAAGTAGGGCTGGGCCCATCACAAAAAAGGTTGTCCATGTAGTCCAGGACAAAGTTCACTATACATTGCAGAAATGGGTTTGGATGTTGGAAGTATTATCCTAGTTCTATAGAAGTTATTCCTTACTTTCCGGATCATACAGGTGTTGTCGCAGCCCATCTGCCCAAGCCATATAAGGCCACAGAATGCACTTTGGCCTTCAAGCATGTTTAGTGGTAGTGGTTGGGTTGGACCCTGATTACTTCGCACATCTAGCCAGCCAACCCACTGCTTGCCCCCATTCTGTCTCTTTCACCACATTTATGTTGCCTTTCAAGTCACTGGTGAAACAGAATCACAAATAATCATATTCCCAGGTTAAACACAGGGGTGCCCTCTGAGAAAAGGGTTTGCATTGCACCCCACCTACTATTGCCATTGCGGATTTAGGTGCCATTGACTGAAATTCCTTGCTCTCATTCATCCCACTGAATGACTGAAGTGGTTTGTTCCATGAAAGCAACATTGTTCCACATAGGACAGAATGGGTATGCACAGAGATCCTATTTATGGACATCAGATCCTACTATTAATAGGACTCCCTGCAGGATGTTGGTGCAGAGGCTACAGAAGAGAAGGGAAAGGATGCAACGCTGCCTTCCCACACAGTTTACTATGATGGGACCTGAATATATGCCTCCCCTATCGTCCCTAACAAATTCCTCTGTATCCCTGTGGATTGCACCGAGTACCGTCAAGAGACCTCTCTGGATTCTCAACCCCACAAGGATTTTTCAGAGCAATATGTGTAATGCAGCTGCTTGGTGAGTGTACAGAAGAACCTATTGGATTATCTTTGCTCACGCTGCCCCCATCCTGTGTGGAAGTTCGCAACCACATGTACAATTGTGATGCATTGTCCTATTTATTAAATTGCAGGTAATAACCAACAACATGTAGATCATTACCTTTACCTCATGAGGAATTGGGCCTGAGAAAATAAAATATGTGATTTTGATTCATTTAAAGTGTTAATTTGGAGAAGGGTTTGACTACCACAGAATACAATTGTTTGTTTCTCCAAACAATAGAATGTTCGCTTGCCACAGACTAAATTTCTGGCAAATTAGTATTTGTCATTGAATCCCATCATTACATAAGAAATTATCTTCAACGATTAGGAGATACTCTGTCATTCTCTGTTATCTGTCCTCAGGGTCAATTCTTGAGCCTTTTGGTAACAACGTTTCTATTTCCAACAGCGATTCCTCTTTCCTTTGCAGATGTTCAACATGTTGTATATTGCCCTGGTTGAGTTCTAATTACAGAATATCTGTTAATGATTCTACTACTGTTAAAGCTTGCTGAAAGTGTGATAAAGTCCCCTGCCTCATTCTAGAAACCACCAAAGGGGCGACACAGGGGCCCAAGTGCCACTGTGTAACAGTGGATGTAGGGCATTGAGGCGTTATGGGGAGGACTAATAATCAAACTTCTGCGTTTCCTGTCACGTGGCAATTATAGCAGCTAGTCCTGAGGGGGGCCTAAAACACTCATCAAGCCACCACCAGGTAGGGAAGGTCAGCTTTGACAGTCTTAACAATACCCAGATTCCTAGTATCATAGTGCAATGCAGTGCCTGTAGCTCCCTCTTAGTAGTTTCAAGCTCTGAATTGCATTGTCACTGGTTAACTGCTTGCTTGATCTTGTTCTGGTATGTGGCTTTAAGTATGTACTTCTGGGGCAACAGGGAGCTGACAAGTAACAGAGATATGACCCAGATCTGACCAATGAAGGCAAACTTGATCCGGTAGGAGGGAGCACCCTACACCACGTTTCCATGCCGCCCACGATTACTGTGGTGCAATGACAGTGCTAAGGCACTGTGCTTGGTCCGTGGACTGCAACAAAAGGACTCAAATCCAGTATAAAAGGGAGTTCCAACGGAGGTGTAGACCCTCCAATGTAAGCAGATGGGGCAAAAGGCAACAGGAAGATGATGGCTGAGCAACAATGTGTTGGAATGGCCTGCAGGAAATAGAAGGGAAGCACTGGAGGGGAAGAGCGGCACACTGTGACAAGCAGATCCAAAAATGAAAAGCTGCAAAATACACCTGTCCCTTTAATTGGAGTCAGATTATTTCACCTGGTTTGAGAATTAGGGTTCTAACATTGTTACAAGCGAGCCTGCAACATTCGGGAAGTAATTAGATAGCTACGCATGATGAACCTGGAAGCCCCGCAGATAAAATATTGCAAGTTTACAGTTTTCTGACTTTGGGCTTGATCTTGCAGTAAATAAAGTTATCAAAGCACTGACTTTCGAAAGAGTGCTCTCTTGCCGATGACAAAATGTTGCAATATAACATGTGCATACAGTTTTCTCACAAGCGGACCATTGCAGGAGCTGCAGGGAGGGCAGAGTAAATTCCAAGATGGTGAACAGGAAGGTTATAGGCTTGGGCTCGCCCTGTAAGCAGAAAGTATCCTCAGGTGTATGTCAGAGGAGCAGGAGGATCTAGTTTGACAGTGGCTGGAGACTAAAGAGCATTGGAAGAAGCAAAGAGCATAGAAATAGAGGACCTTCGAAAAGGTTGTAGAAGTGGAAAGTGGTAGAAGGAGACGAGAGCCAGAAGGCTCAAGACAGAGGTGGTCACATCAGTAGGAGGTAGGGTGAAGGAGTGGGAGGTAATATAAGGAGAGAGGTCGAAGGAGGAGTTGGTAATATCAAGAGAGTGGGGAAGAGGTGGCATCACCAGAAGGAGAGAGGCTGAAGGTGGAGCAAATATCTGATGGAGAGAAGATGCAGGAGAATGTAGTAACTCCAGGAGGAGAGACAGGGAGAGGTGCTTAGCTCAAGGGTACAGTAGGAGGTGGTGAGACTCAATGGAGTAACATCAGGGACCAAGAAGGTGGTTTAATGGTGACAACAGCAGGTGATGAGGGCACAGTAGATCAAGTGGTGATAGTATAAGAGGAGGATAAAGGGGTATTTTCAGTAAGTGGAGGAGATAAGACAGAGGAGGAGGAGGCGGGAACAACAGGTGCTGTGTGGGAGAATAAGAAGGCAGAGAGCAGTTCCCTATGGTGCCAGTATAGAAAGGCTCCAGTTGGCCAGGTCGAATTTAGTCAAGACCCTTCGGAAGCAGGAGGAATGATCAGCACCATGGAAGGTATCTTGAGATCAAATAGGCATGGAGAGAAGAAGCAGGAGCCCTTCATTCCCCCCGTACAGCTGAACCTCTGGGATACCTCTGTAGCTCTCCCTCCAAACCACTCCCCTTCACCTGCATGTTGGCAACAATGGAAACTGGACCACAGAAAACATGCAACTAGATGATCAAACAAAACTATGCAAGGAATACTATAGCTTTGAACACTGAGGCAAAGTACTGAAGAAATACCCTCTTAACTCTAAGGCCTAGGCCAGACATTCCAGAGGCCATGAAACGCCAAAAGCCTGGGAAAACAGAGGGCCCAGTTGGGGTTCCCTCCGGAGGAAGAGACCCAACTAAATTAAGGAGAACAGCCATCCGTGAGAATATGGTCTTGGTGTCCTTATTTGTCTCAAGGCAAAATCTAGGACATAACTTACCTTCAAGGAAAGATATTGGAGGTCATTACAACCCCTGCGTTAAGGGTTAAAGACCGCGTTAACCCTTAACACCGGATTCCCACTTTAACGCCTGCTTTTGGCAGGCTATAAAGTCCATGGCGCTAACCCGCCATGGTGCTAATTACGCCGCCGTAATTTACAGCGGCGTAATTAGCGCCTTCCCCACTCCCATTATGCCCTATGGGGCAAAAATGGGAATGGGGAAGGGAAAATGGGAAATGGGGATTTACCACCCCACTCACCTTGGAATGGGGCGGTAAATAGGACATCCACCATGGTGTAAACATAGTTTACACCATGGTGTTAAAGTTGGTGCACTTAGCACCAAGGTTGTAATGACCTCCATTATCTAACTTTTGTCACTTACAAATGTTAATCTTTCATCACATCAGGCTTCAAAAAACCACATTTCCCATGTTAAAATCCTTGCTATAAAAAGAGTTTCTTGTTAATCTTTATACCTTTCATATCACATTTGCTTACAGACTATAAAGTCATCTGATCTAGCCCGATTATAGAATATAGATTTATACACAAGAAATCATTTCTAAATAAGTTGTAATAGCAGCTGCTTTAAACTTCATTAATTGCATGCTAATCATGTTTGTTATCTTTGCAAAGTACATCCTCGCAACCATGGATGGCATTTTTCCATTTCTATTCTAAATCACATACTAGCCAATGTTGACTGAAAATCCCTACTAGGAGTCCTCAATTAAATTAATGTTAAAGTAATTTCAATGATGGATCATGCAAAAATAGGGTCTTAAAAAATTAATAGTGCTTCACACATGACCTCTCAATGTCATTTTGTTGAAGAGTGTCATAGAAATAAGAAGAAAGCAGAAGGAGTGTGAAAGGAACTTGAAGACACGTGTAATGGAAAGTCTTCAAGTAGAAGAACCAGTTGCCTTTTGTTGGGCAAGGCCAGGGAGAAGAGGTATTTTTAAAATTATTTTCAGTGCTTTTTCAGTTGGATGACAAATATCCAGTGGACTCAAAAGCACACTGGGTTTATATGAATGAATCATTTTCTATGGACACATATGTGCAGGACAGCTTATTGAATATAAGAAAATTGATGCAACGTAACAGTCATGTAAGAGAAACAGAAGGCAATACGAGCATGAGTCAAGAGCAGGCTACTCGCTGGCTTAAATAAAATAAACAAAGCACAGAGTTCCATACAAAGATTGAGTTGCTTATATTGCAAAATATTTCCAAGGATCATTGTAAGGTACGCTCCTGTGGACAAAGAGAAAGAAAAAAGGAAGAGAGAACATAAAATAGAAGGGCAAAGCAAATTACTAAAACTACTTGTGTTCTTTTGTGAATAATCAGGAAGTAAACCCTACGCTTACAAAATAGGGAGAGAGAACTGACAGTATACTTAAAAGCAGACTTGAAATGGTTCATAAGCCAATGTTTTTGAAATCATAAAACACCTTTTCCTTTAAGGACAAAGAGATGAGATCTTTCCTTCAAGTACTCATGTGGGGGTTTCCCCTTCCAGTTTTCATACCAGCCATACTAATTTATTTGCCACAATCAGAGCTTAATATAGCCTGAGGCTGATGCTACATGATAGGAACAAAGGTCCAGAAGAGGAGCTAACCCGGTCTAAAAGGGCTATCACTCACAACAAGCAGCCCCATTTGTGAGTCCAAGTTTGCTCCAGAATCCAGAAACTGACCACGACCCAAAAACCTGAATGCCATTGGCAAACCTAATGAAGAATGGATGGAATCAATTTATATTAAAACATTTTAGCTGTGGACTGTTATAACATATTCTATTAGACAAATCTAAGTTACGGTCCAGCTTAATAACCAACTTTTATCGGTTCCATGTCATTTCGCAGGCCCCTTTTTTTTCCGACTGGTGTTTTGCTGTGGGAGTTTTGTCGAAAAACAACATTTTTTTTACATTATTTTTGGTGGGTCCCCCCCCCACAAGACCCACTTAATTTAATTGATTTGCCCCCCAACCCTTTATTTACCCTTTCCCACACCCCCAAAAACATTTCAATGGGAATTTTCATCAACACTCCTGCGGTAAAACACCCGTTGGAAAAAACGGGTGTCGCCCACAGGACACGATACCCATTTATCAAGCACAAGACCAACTCTTCCTTAACATTCAAAGAATAGGTTTGTCCCTGTAACATTGTTTGAGGTGTATTTAAGGTAACTGGGTCACATAATTCCCTCCGAGTGTAATCTCAACTTACTTGAGAGCCCGAGCCCTCACAAGTACAGGCATTTGGGGACCACTGGGAAAAGGTTCATGGTATCACATTTTTTGGGAAATGCAAAATCTCGCTTATTTATGTCCTTATAAGGAATAGTGAGAAGGGAGCTCAGTTTCCCCCAACCTTATCAAAAAAAGTATTTAAAAAGACCATCTATATGTGGCAAGACTGAGTGATTTCAGCCGAAAGCCGCCAGTATATGTGGCAGCACAGTCATTTTGATAACATATTTTACACCACTGAGTGGGTGGAAATTGCTCCAGTGTTTGCAATCAAGTGTACATTTTCCTAAATCAGTTTCATGTTATCTTGCATATCATTCTGCGTGAGCCCAGCCAACTTCATTATGAGTTGGGTAAAATCATCCTTTGCTCACTTTTTAGCTAGGTCACCAAGCAAACCTCCATGGCATGTTATTGTATCACCACACTTCTGAGGTGAAGATTTTGCTCTCTGTAGTGAGGTCAAATATTGGATGTTTGCGAAAGGCATCATGTATCCCCAATCTAGTTTTGTGAATACAAATCAGGGAGTGGGACAGATTCACTATAAAAAGTCTCCTCCACAGACATCATGGTGGAATTAAGAGTGGGGCGAATTAAGACTTATTTATAGACGTGTTGCTGTTCTCGAAGGTGCAACCGGGGATTGCATTAATATGTATAGGAGCAATCCTTTAAATTATGCTAATAGATTCTGTAAGGGAAGAGCTGCGAAAAAGTAAACATTGACAAATAGCTATTCCAAATCAACCATTTTACTTACAGAGGCATTAGGAAATTTCATCTTTAGTTTCGGGAGCATGTGGGCAATTTCATCGAAATCCATGAAAGTAAAGGAGACTGTAGTGACTGAGCCAGCGGTCTGAACATTCCAGGTTCTGTCCAATGACTCCAGGGCTCCGGATCCATACAGGTGGAGTGTGTCGCCTTCCAATTCAACCAGATGAGAGTCTACCGCGCTGAGACCTTGTACAGCACTGCTGAGTAAGGAATCTAGAGATCTGTAGAATGGAAGAAACAGCATACTTCATTACAAAAAAAAAACGTTTTGTTTATTCTGTTGAATTGGGGGAACATTCAGTAATAATTTTTGCAAGAATATTACAGGTTTCTTGGAGAACAACGAGCCATCCCTAAATGCAAATACAAACTATGCCAAAGTCTGTTGAAGTATAACATAAGAAATGGTTTTAGCTATTCACTTTTATCAATCATAGGTAAAACAGCAGATTTTCCTTCTGATAAAATAGCATAACTAAGTGTAGTTTCACTGAAACAGTGTATTTAGTGTTTTTCCCATAGGCACCATGAAGAGGTTTATACTGATTGTACAATTGGGCACCTAGATCTCCAACTGTACACTATAGTTGTCAAATCCCTCGGGCCCCCGTACTTTGAATACACTGAGTGTGACAAAGCCCCAGCCTTGTTTCTGGTATCTCACCATCACTCACAGAACCAAATCCCCAACCATCAGATCAGGGATGAAAGATGATTGAGACCACATCCCAAATGTGTTATAGTAACAGTAAGGAACGTTCTCAATCTATTAGATAGTAAGGGGAGAAGTGATAGCCTCAGATAGTGATAGCCTCAGAGAGTGATAACTAATACCAACGGCACAAGACTGAACTGCGATGCGAAATAACTGCCACAGCAAGCTTGCAGAGCCTGCAGCTCACCTAGAAAATCCTGAAAAGTGCAGGGCTGGCCATTGTCTGAAGAGGATTATGTAGCCTGAAAGAAAACTGTGGTCAGATGGTCCATAGGAATAAATAGAATGTACTCGCTCAACAGGAAAACATTACAATGAAGGGAATACTAAATCCTGTGTTGAAGGGTGCCCGCAGGCAGGCACATTAGGATGCCATGTTAAACCTGCATGCTTCACAGAAAGCAAGCTATGGTCTTAAACATTCGGCACTCTGCAAACTAGTGACCCAAAGCACAGGGAATAAATTACTTGACTAGAGGAAACAGATGAGCGGGAGGTGGGTTTACAGAACGTCAGCCAATTCACTGAGCCAAAATTAGGACACAGGGGACTGGCCAATGACTAGTCGTTGTTGTGGTATGTAAAACTCAGACCACACTATAAAAGTATTGAGAAGGAGACTAGTTGTTTGGGAGTTAGGAGTTACAGAGATGGTTGCCACAGTACTAGAAGGAGAGAACAGCCGAATGGGCAAAGCCATGCAAACCATAAGGGGGAAGGTGCAAGAACCCTACTGAGGGCTTTCCCACAAATGTTGGCAGGAGTCCAGAACTATTGAGAAGAAGCAATATGACTGGCCCCGATCGGGGTCCTCGCCCCGTGCAGGTGGGAGAGCTGAGACTTCCACTGTTGGAAAATTGGAAAGAGTTGCGTTTTGTCACCCTGCTGCAAAAAAAGGCTGACAGGGGCTTAAGACTGTGAGACGCAGTAAAGAAGTCTGTATTAGGCTCAAGTATCATTGGGTGGTGGGTTATAACTACCCTATAATATAAAATCATAAGTGACGGTTTCGTGTAATTTATTTGTAATGCTTTCACGTGGGGTAATTTTACATCCTAAAAACATGGGTCTCGTGTCATCCTGTTCCACATTTCACCCACTTTAATTGTATACTGTCCAAACTGCAATTCCTGAGGCGTTTGAAGTCCATTCACTGGCGTTCATTCACTGATGAAGTTGTGTATGAAGTGACGATTTTGTGTAACGTTTCAAGTGAGTCTGGTGTCACACATGCATCCCAACTTTGGAGGTATTCGGTCCAAATCTACAATTCCAAAGGCGTTTGAAGTGTCTTAACTGTTATTGACTGATTAAGTTGTGTGATGAACTTGTTTAAGTGAAGGTACTGCAACGCTTTGAGGGGAACCACACCAGCCCCTCGGGGGTTCAGCACCGAAGGCGCCAGGGGGGTTTGGGCCCCCTGGTGTATATTATAATATTTGTATTTCTTTTATGCATGTCATAAAAACAAATGGGTGAGAGGGTTATATTTAATGCAGCCTAAAACACACACAGGTGGGGAAATCATAGGCAAAGCCAGAGGGAGAGGTCTTGCTCTAGAAATAGAAAATCAGCCAGCTGGCTCCAGAGCAAGGAGGTGTAAACTGTGTGGTCTCGCCATGCTAATGGAGTATTTTGCAAAGGGCAAGAGGGTGAAAACCCTACTATTTTGCTATGGTAGGAGAGTTGTAAACTCAAGCCCTGGACTGGGAAGGGAACAGATAATGGAAAACCAAAGGACATGGGCACGAATTATGTGTACTAGAGAGCTCTAAAACTCCCTGAGTCTTTGAACAAATTGACAGAAGCTGAAAGGGGACAGAAGAACAAGTTACTTATCAACTGTAACGTTCTTTCGACTGGATGTGCCTCCCACGTATTCCTCATCTTGTGATAACTCGTTATCGCCAGCTTTGCTGCTTCAGAATTTTTTTTTTGATAGAGGGCACTGTGCTCAAGGCCGTGGCGTCCATTGTCCCTCGACCGGCTCCGTACCGTGTCAACGTCACCGATGGTATAAGTAGCTCGAGCTGTGCCCGTTGGCTTCAGTTCTGTTTTTTCGAGGAAATACTCGTGGAACATCCAGGCGTATGCCGTGACTGATAGGCCCATTGTGAGAGGAAATTGTAAGAGAACATAAACTGTACTGCGGGGTAGGCTGGGAGGGTCGATGAGGAATACGTGGGAGGAACATCCAGTCGAAAGAACGTTACAGTTGGTAAGTAACTTGTTCTTCGAATGGATTGTGTCCTCCCACTTATTCCTCATCCTTTGATAGACTCCCATAGCAGTGATCAATTTGGAGGTGGGAGTGCTAGTTCTTGTTTTTATGGACGGAGTGAAGTACCGCTCTGGCAAATAGCCCCTCATTGGAGGAAGAGGCATCTACGCAGTAATGCTTGATAAAAGTATGCATTGATGCCCATGTTGCAGCCGAGCAAATATCTTTTGGAGGGACTCCCCTCTTCAAAGCCGCAGAAGTAGCCATTCCCTAGTGGAGTGAGCACGTAGCCCACCCGGTGGGTCTTTTCCTGCCAATCTGTAGCATTCCAATATAGCTAGAATGATCCAGCAGGATATAGTTTGTTTTGTCACCGCTAACCCCAATTTACGACCTGTGTAACCACAAAGAGTTGGTCATCTTGACGTAATTTTGTTATTCTTGAAATGTAAAAGATGAGGGCCCTCTTGGGGTCCAGTCTATGTAATCTCTCGTCTTATTTTCCCAAATGAGGAGAAGGACATAATGTTGGTAAAACAATTTTCTGTGACAAATGGAAGTTGGAAACTACTTTCGGTAAGAAAGATGGTTTAAGCTTCAGAACTACCTTGTCCTCGTAAAATATGGTATATGGAGGTTTACATGAGAGAGCCTGTAGTTCACTAACCCTGCGGGCTGATGTTAATGCCACCAGAAGGACAGTTTTTAGTGTTAAAAGCCTCAATGGACAGGAGTGCAGAGGCTCAAATGGTATACATGTTAGGAATTTAAGAACTAAGTTTAAATCCCAAGTTGGAACATGACATGGTATTGTTGGATATACATTTGTAAGTCCTTTCAGGAACTGTATTATTAATGGTATTTTAAAGTAAGAAACCTCTTCCGGGGAGCGCTTAAAAATAGACAGCGCAGCAAGATATCCTTTGATTGTCCCGATCTGGAGCCCCAGATTGGCTAGATGTAATAGGAAAGAAAGCACCATTGGTGTGCTACATTGAAAAGGGTCCACATCCCTATCTTCGCACCAGTTACTGAACTTGTTCCAATGACATCGGTACAAGGATTTTGTTGCTGGCCTCCTGGCCGAAAGCAAAATCTCCCTTACGTCATCCGGGAGATCCCAATCCTTGTACCTCAACCTCTCAGAAACTATGCGTGAAGGTGGAGTGTCAATAGCAAAACAAAAGAGTTGATGGCTGGAAGGTTTAGAATAAATCTTGACCTCTGGCATTGCTCTGGGCAACCCTCCAGACCATCGTTCTTCGCCTGCCAAGCCATTACAAAAGGGGAAAAACCATATGCAAATCAGGCTTGGTCCCACCCCCAAAGGGGTAGTCCAGCCCGAACTGCTAGGTCACATCCCTTTTGCACGAGACCACAAGCATCCCCAGACATGTTTCAGACAAGGTGGAGTGTCTTCACCTCTGGATGGAGAACACGACCTTCCTCTTGCGAGAGAAGATCCTCTCTTTGTGGAAGACGTACTGGAGAGCAGATGGACATGTCCTGAAGGTCCGGGTACCACGTCCTCCTGGCCCAGTCCGGGGCAATAAGGATCATGGTTTTCCTGAACTTTCTT
The DNA here is from genome assembly GCF_040938575.1 of Ambystoma mexicanum. Lineage (NCBI taxonomy): Eukaryota > Metazoa > Chordata > Amphibia > Caudata > Ambystomatidae > Ambystoma > Ambystoma mexicanum. The sequence goes on from NC_090934.1 coordinate 1,282,060,033, forward strand.
AACCTCCTGATTACGTGAGGAATCACCAGGACTGGAGGAAATGCGTACAGAAAGGGTAAATCCCAATCCACTACGAATGCGTCTCCTAGAGCTCCTCTCGGGAGAAATTCCCTTGAGCAATACTGATCGCACTTCCGGTTTACCGTGGTTGCGAACAGATCCACTTGAGGGGTTCCGCAAAGGGCGAAGATCTCCAGAAGGACTACCTGAGCTAACTCCCACTCGTGGGAGACTGTGCTCTGCCTGCTCAGAGCATCTGTCGCTGTGTTCTGCTCTCCGACTAGGTGAACTGCCGATAGAGAGATTCCTTCTCGTATTGCCCAGAACCAGAGCGGCATCGCCTCTCTGCATAGAGGTAGTGATCCTACGCCTCCTCTTTTGTTGAGGTAGTACATGGCCACTGTGTTGTACGTCATTATCAGGACATTCTTTCCCTGTATGGAGAGCAGGAAGGCCTTCAGCGCTAGTCTGATTGCTCTCAGCTCCAATAGGTTGATGTGTAGTTTGGACTCCGATGGAGACCAATGTCCGCTGATTGTCAGATTGTTGGTGTGAGCTCCCCACCCCGTGAGTGAGGCGTCCGTCACTACTGTTATCTCCGGCCATGGTTGCCAAAAAGATTCTCCTTTGAGGATGTTGTCGTTGCAAGCCCACCACAGTAGATCCTGAGCCACTGCACTCAGGACTTGCAGAAGATCTGACATATTCCCCAAGAATTGGAACCACTGAGTTCTGAGGGCCCATTGGAGGGATCTCATTCTTAGTCTGGCCTCTGGCACCAGAAAGATGCAAGATGCCATTAGTCCGAGCAACCTCAGAAAATCGAAGGCCGGCAGATGCTGGGCTTTCTGAAATTTTGTTACAATCTGCTGGATGTGGAGAGCGCTTACCTCGGGCGGCGAGGCTTTGCCCGAGGAAGTGTCCAAGACTGCTCCGATAAGCTGGAGTTGTTGGGATGGTATCATGTGGGACTTCTTGAAATTGAGGGAGAAGCACAGGTTGTGGAGGAAGTGGGAGGAGATCGATAGATGTTCCCGAGCTTGTTCTGGAGAACAAGCTCTGATCAGCCAGTCGACCAGATAGGGGTAGACATGAATTCCACCCTCTCCTGAGACTCGCTGCCACTACCGCCATCAGCTTGGTGAAAACCCTCAGAGCGGAGGTCAGCCCGAAAGGCAGAACTCGAAACTGATAGTGAGAACCGCCAACTGCGAACCTCAGGTATTTTCTGTGTTTGGAATGGATTGGCACATGAAAATAAGCATCCTTAAGGTCCAATGATACCAACCAGTCTTGGAGCTGGAGAGCCTAAAGGATCTGAGAAAGAGTTACCATCTTGAACTTGTCCTTCCTGAGGAACTTGTTCAATTTTCTTAAGTCCAAAATGGGTCTCAGTCCTCCGTCCTTCTTTGGGATGAGAAAATAAGGGGAGTACCAACCTTTGTTCCTCTCCGCTACAGGTACATAATCTATTGCACCTTTCTCTAGCAGGGTTACAATTTACTGCAAAAGGAGCGGGTCTGGAATTTTGGTAGAGCTGGCTCCCGGTGGATGATCGTGAGGTCTTTTTAGGAAGGGAAGGCAGTAACATTGAGCTACTGTTTCCAGTGCCCAAGCATCTGAAGTAATGCCCCGCCATTCTTTCAGATGCTGAGAGATTCTGCCTCCCACTGGTGTTTTGTATGTTAAGACCTCAGAGTGATTTGGAGGCGGCTGCAGGAGCGGCTGAGGGCATAGATGCCATTCCTGATGATGGCTTTGTAGTCTTTCTTCGTCCACCACGAGTGACATTCCTTTTGCCCCTTTGAAAAGCCTGTCTTCTTCCTCTACCAACAGAAGAGTAGTATCGAAAAGGGCAACCCCTCCAGGAAAATGAGCCCGAATAGGGTTTCTGATGCTGTCGCATGGAGGCACTAAGGTATTTAGGTGCCGCTTCTGAGGTCTGTAGTTTTTCTAGGCTCTCATCAGCCTTACTACCAAACAGCCTCGAGCCATCAAAAGGCACGTTGAGAAGTCTGGTCTGCACATCTGGTGCAAACCCCGACTTTCTCAACCACGCAAATCTGCGTAGCACTGTGCTTGATGCCATGGATCTGCTAATACTGTCAGCAGTATCCAGTCCAGACTGGAGACATTCCCCCATTGCCTCCTTCCCGTCGTTGACTATATTCGGGAAGCCTTCCCTTTCCTCGCCTTCCGGAATATGTTCAGCCGCTGCCAAAATGTATTCCGTCAGGGTATGTGTGAACCTGGCCAGGGTACAGGTGATATTGGTAGATTTCAAGGCCATGCTACCTGAAGTAAAAACTTTACGAGCCCAAGCATCAACCTTTTTATCCTCCCTATCCGGAGGTATGGTTGTGTATGCTGTCTGCCTGGAAGTAGTAGCAGCCGAATAACCAGACTTTCTGGAGTAGGGTGTCTATTTAGGTATTCTGGATCAGAAGTAGAAGCTCTGTACTTCTTTGGAAGATTGCTGTCTACTGCAGCAATGCTATCAGGTTTTTCCCAGTTTCTTTCAACTGTTCCTTGGAGCGCCCTATGGAAAGGGAGAACTGGATATTTCCGGGGTCCACAAACTATAAAGTCTGTCATATCATCTTGCTCAAAAGTAGGGAGGCTCTTCCTCAACCCATATATTCTATCACCCTACTCATCCATTTCCTGTACCCTGAGTCTGCATGTTCTGCAGGATCAGGTGCATCAAACTCCAATTCAGGTGATGTGTCAACACCACTAGCCAAATGCATAGTTTCACATAGGTCTCATTTTAGTTTCAGGGTTTATAAGTTGCTCTGGAACTTCTCTAGTGCCATATTTTACTCCAAAAGGAGTGACATCTTCATCCTCTGAGCCAGATTCTTCAAAAATTGAAGTCATGGACCTAAAGAAATATGACTTGAGTAAAGGTGTAAACCTTCTCTCTTCATCCTGATTTTTCATCGAAAGAATAGGTGTTTTCTTCGAAGGGGTCGAAGGAACCTTCGACACACTCGACGAAGCCTTCGATAAGGGTGTCGAGGATAATATAGGCGTTGTTGTCGAAGCTGTCGGCGCCGATGGCGTCGACGAAGTTGCACTCGACTTCGACAACTTCTGCTTTTTATGAGGGATCGTAGAAACACTCGATCCCCGAGGATCTCTCGACGATTTGTCGACTCGAGTTTTAGGGGTACTACTGGGTTTTACCGCCGGAGCTCCCGACTTCCCTGTGTCGTCTTGTGGAGTGACCGGGGTCTGGCTTTTCTGAGGTTTCTTTGAGGGGGTCGAGGCCGCGTTCTCAAAGACCTGCATTATTTTTCTTCTAAAACTCTCCCATTTTGAAGGGGAATCTGATCTAGTTGGACATCGAACCAATTTGGTCGATGTATCGGATGATAACGATGGAGATCTATGTCTCCTTTTTAGCTTTTTAGAAGAAGACGAAGAAGATCGTCTCGACCTACTACGAGATCGGGATCTCTTCGAATGTTTTTTATGACGTTCCGATTCTTTTCAATCAGACGATTTCTTATGTTTTTTAGACAAGGCCTTCGAAGTGCCTTTCGACGCCTCCCGCCCGACCGCTAACTTACTTTTCCTCTCATGGAGGGCCTTCTCCGTCATTGACTGACAGGAGCCACAGTCACCGGTTCGACGGTCCGAACCCAGACACCAAAGACAGATACAGTGAGGATCGGTGATAGACATCTTCGACTCGCAGGCGATACACTTCTTAAACCCAGTCTTGGGAGTGGAAGCGGTTGATGAAGAAGACATTTTCTGATAGAAAATCTCAAACCGCGCCGTTCAGAGTGCGAAGCAATCAGAAAAATGTAACTGAAGCCAACGGGCATAGCTCGAGCTACTTATGCCATCAGTGACGTCGACACGGTATGGAGCCCGTCAAAGTGACAATCGACGCAACGGCCTCGAACACAGAGCCCTCTGCCAAACAAAAAATTCCGAAGCAGCAAAGCTGGCGATAACGAGTTATCACAAGATGAGGAATACGTGGGAGGACACAATCCATTTGAAACCTTGATACTGGGTTGGTTCAGAAGATGGCCATTGGACTCTGGTCACTGTGCCATTTACATCAGCCAGACGTGGACACCCGAATGAACAAATGCACCATCTTGACTATTTTACAAAAGATCAACTTTTTTTGTTTCTGGTAGTGTAGCATTGGCATGGTCGAAGTTTCTCTCACCTCACCTTGTTTTCCCTGAAAACAGCCACCTGGGAGACTGTCTATTCTTATGGCACACTGTGCTGGCTGTAGTCTCATTAGGACACGTTATCCAAGTTCCTTCTAATAACAAGGTTAGAGTGTTCTGTGCCTCCTCCGTGTGTCAGAGGAAATAATGAATCTGAAATGAAAACTCATTTGTCACTCATCCCATCCCATAGTTAAGTGAATAAATCTCTAAGCAGGTGTTTGTGCATAAAAATGGCATCACCCTCATGTAAAGGATGGTGAAAAGCCTAGTCAAAAATATTAAGATTAAGAAAGTGTGTGAACACATTAGTGAACACACCTTTAAGCGGCTATATTAGTACAACTTAACTATACTACTGGTACCTGAGAATTTAGATACAGGTAGGCACAGAAGGAAGAAACAGGGCTTGGAGTATTGAAGGTTATGACTGTCTGATCTGACGTTGGCCGTGTCAAAAGCAGATTGCTCTCAGAGAAGTAAGAAGTTGAAGGGATTTAGCAAATATCTTCACCATTACATTGGATGTGAATGAGCATGGCAGTTGCTTTAAGCACCATTCCCTATGAGGAAGATCCCTTGTTAGAATTGTAATCAAGCCATGAATAGCCATCGCAGGGATTCACTCCCGACAATGTTTGCAGTGCAGAAAGCGATAATGGGATTACAATATTCTGGATTAGATTTGGCAGTGCATGCTGAGGTCAAAATGACAGGATGCTGCAGATTTGTAAATTGCTCTTTTTTAAGCAAGAGCAGCATTTGATTAAATAATATCAGTTTCCTGGAAATCGCCACTGTTTTGATATGTCACATTTGCCGCACAAATTATGAGCCTATTTCTACATTAGGCATTGGCACGCATTTAGTTAAATACTTCATTACTTGTCATTTAATTAAATCTAGTAATTGGCCTACATCAACATATGCCACTATGTAAAGGCCTACTTTTTTTTTTAGAATGGAACTAGTAAAATATTGGACCTTTTCAATAATTGTTCATCTAGGTTAATAGATTGTATCTAAAGTGATATGCTTAAACCGTAACACATTGCCTACTTATCACAAAACATTTATAAAAAGATAAATATACAGTGAAATTCTGACATATTGCTGTTTCTAATGCAAAAGAGGTAATTTCATTGAGGCATATCACCACTACTTTTCCCACAAAACATTCCTGAGTCGGTCTACCAATCCACCACAGCAGTAAGTGAAGCACCTGCACATGCCTACCCAGTCCACAATGCACACGGGACCATCATTCAGAGCCACATAAGCATCCTAGATAGAGTTCTTGTGATTTAAAGGTTACAACAATTAGGGAAGTTAGCATCCAAGAGTACTAGGGCACAAGCCTCCAACTGATTTGTATTTCAGCCACTTAAAGAAATATTCAGTATTATATATGCTTTTTTGCACAAACTCATGGTGCACTCCCGCCTTGCAAAGTTCCCCGATATGAAAACTCTCTTTCGAAGGCCCTCATTTAGAGCATTGGCAAACATGACGGTAAAATCAAATGTGGATATTACCATTAAAGCGGGCAGTCATATGAGGCACACAGCCTGACCGTAATGCAGGTGGTAAAGGTAAAATCTGCCTGCAGAAAAGCAAATGATGCGATAATGACCAGAAACGCAACCATGCATGCATAGAAAACCAGAGAAATGGCAATGCATGCAGAAATCATGTTGCTGGATACAGAAAACGAAGCAGATGCTCAGAAAAACTAGCGAAAGGGGGGCAGCAGCCATTATAGAAAAGTGATCTGGACTTCGCAGGTGGCAATAGATACTGATGGGTGCCAACGGAAGCCAAAGCTCTGCCAGCAGGAGCTGATAGTCCTGGCCAAGATATCATCCAGGCTGGTAGGCCATTTTATGCGAAAACTGCTCCCAGCAAGCAGGGTGAACTATGGGATCGTGTTATGGCTGTATCCACTGTCATAGATGGCCTTAAGAATTCACAGACTCCAGTAATGTGTTTCAAGGTTTTATTACAACTCAGGCAAAACGTGATTTGTAAAGGTGGGGTTGAGCCAATTAAGATCCTCCCTATAGCTTCCTCAGCTTTCAAGGGGCTCCCTCAACCCTAGCTGAGACGTCCCTAATGCCCAATGATAACTAGTACCAGGAAATCCCTAATGTCTGGTGCTAGCTTTTACTCTTAAGGATGGCCTAAAGGTGAAGCTTTTTCTAACTAATTCTCTCCAAGCCTTCCTAAGGGTTCTCAAGCTTCTGAAGAGATAATTCCAGATGTTCTAACCTCTCTCGCTCTCTCTCCTCACCTTATTTCACTCCTTCCTCTCCTTACAACTCCTCACTCACTATCCTCCCACTCTTTCCCACTTGATCTTACTAGTTTCTTGTCTCTCCCTCGTTGAACAGTACACCCCTTGTCGCACTTTCTTTTTCTCTCTATCGCTGTCTCTCCCTTCTCCTGTTCCTTACCTCTCACCCACCATGTCTTGGTCTTCCCACACTCTTCCCTATCGCTCTCTCTACTCCCCTCTCCTCCTACCACCCCCTACGGTCCAACCGCCCAACTTCTACCTACTTTACCTCACCACCATCCTTCAACTCTGTCTCTGACACCCATTCAATTTTCACTCAAACCTTCACACTAGCCCTCTATCACTCTCCCTCTCTCTCCCTCTTTTCCTACCATATGCTGCCTGAAACCCACTACAAACCACCCTATCCAATTGGTAGCACACAATACATGCACTCTCTCTGACATACTCCTCAGCATGCCTCCCCACCGTCCACTCTCCACCGGCTGGTCTCTTGGTCCGCCAACTGCTCTCCCGACCTCACTCGAACATCTTTCCTACAGCTCTGGCCTTTCTGGGTCTTTGTAGCCCATGCTCTCTGTGCCCCCATATTCCTCCCAGTCACCTGGACCCCGCTATGGTTTCCCCAGAGGGATGGCATTTTGTTTCATAATTTTCAAAACGTCTGGTAAGCCTGGCCCCTTCCGTGATCTCCAGCGTTTCTACCACTGAGGCATTGTGAAACTGGTCTATTTCCTACTGCTGGTTTCCCCACTGGGTGATCTTGTCCCTTTCCTTTTTCAGGAACTCTGCTGGAGCTCAGGCATCTTGCTGCTGGGGTGTTTGGTAGCTACCACTCTGTGGTTGGTTTGTCAGCTTCAACAGCTCCACTCCAGGTCTTCATCTCTGCTGCAGGGTCACTTCTGGCAATGGTTGTCCTGCAAGGAAAAGGCAAGAGACCAGGCCAGGACAGGGGCTGGAAAGTATTCTGATCCTGTCACACGACAATTCCGCACAGCACAAAGGACTGTCACAAGCATTGGGAAAAGCTGAAAATATATGTGCAAGGTATCAGGCCCCATCTATTACAAACAATGCATAACAAAGGGTGCTGGGTCTTTACCTGAACCCCTTCATGCCCTAGGAGCTAAAGGCAGCTTTGGTTGTGGACATTACCGGAGTGACATGGTAAGTGGATGACGAAGTTGGAGCTGGTTTCCAGATTATGGATGATGAGGACCAATCTATCATCCCACTGTTACGAGTCCCCAATGGAAGGCACTTGAGAAGATACAAATGCACCTGGTCTACTAGTAATTGGCCTGTGAAGCATACACTGTTGTCAATAATGCCACCATTTACCTGCCAATAACACCAACATACGGGAGTCATACCTGCAGAGAGTGCGGAGAAACAAAGGCTGACATGTCTTAAAAGGATCAACACAAATCAAATGTCTGATAGGGGCAGAGGGGAAAACATTTCACAATGCACTGAGACAGTTATCAGTGGCACACAAGTATTATTAGTACCCAGGAGGGGTCAGCGGGGTGTCGGCCTCCCAGGCAATGCGGAGGCTGGAAGTGGGGGCTTTAACACACGGTACAGCCCCCACTCCGAGCCTCCTCAGAGCGGGAGGCCATCCACCCCCTCTCGCTTGCTTCCTGTATGCTTCCCATGCTTCTCACCCCTCACTCCCACCCCCCTTTTCCACACATTTCGTCGCCCCAACACCCTCCCAACTTACCTTTGTCTCCTCAGTTTTTCCTAGCATCGGGAACAGTAGTGTTCCTGGTGTAGCTCCAATGTCCGAATGACCGCCATAGGAAGGAAAAAGGGACTACACAAAGTCCCTTCTCCCCGATCCATGGCAGCCATCTTATTTTTTTACATTTAAAGTTTCATCTTGAAATACGTTGTTTCACAACTTAAACACTATTGCTTAAGTATGTCACAAAGAACCTACAAGTACACACAAGGGCCCATAAGTATGCAGGCAGCACTAACAGATTGTCAAATCCCATGACCACATGACTATGGAGCACAGTCGTGCAGGAAAGTAAACATACATAGTACCCACCATCATACATGAAGTAAGTGGAAGCATGGATCATCTTTTGAATGTACTGCAACGTCCCTGAACCCTTTACTATATCTTGTACCTATCAAGGACTCTGCCAGTGATCCGGAGGGAACATCCTCCTGCCAACGACCAGTGACTGCAAATGCACCTTTTGGAGCAAGTGCCCCAGCAACATCAGCGCCTCTACTGGCACTACAACCACCACGACTTTGCTTACCACAACAAGCAAGCCCACCTCCAGGAAGGAAACCCCTGCGTAGAGTGCAAGGACTCCTGAGGAGACAGTAGCCATCCACACCTGCCCAGCACCCATTGAGATGTGAGAGGACATCTTGCAAAACCTCAGCCTGATGAGCTAGTTCCAGATGTTTTCATGGCTGAGGACACTGCATGATGATAGAGGGAACCATATGGAGAAAACCACTCAATATCCAATGGACACACAATGAGACATAACCCAATCCTGTGAAATCAATAGGATGCCTGCTGATGCCCTTCCAGCCCCTGTGATCCCTGGGGCAGGTCAGCGATGTAGCTAAAAGACATAAACAGAGCCCAGCAGGATAGTCCTCCCCATCACTTGGCCCGACTGTCCCAACCACCACAGCAAAGGCCCTCCTCGGCATGAAAAAACGGCATTTTATCAATGATACCAAACGAGCAATAGCAGTGATGGGGTGGAGGGTTGAATTTGTGTGTAGCGGGATAGGAGAAGAGGGGGTGCATGGGTGTGTTCCAGGATACGATAAGGCTGGTGGATGGCTTCCACAGAGTTGGATAGTGCAATGTGGGCTGTCGCTGTTACTCACCACGTTCACAGGCTGTATGGCCGGTCCAGGGTAGTAGTGGTAGATGAGAAAGCAGGAGGGTTCAAGGACCCAGGATCCCCTGATCTCTATGAATCAGGCTTCCTCTTAGTGAGGGGCTCTTCTTTAAGATGTACCGTTCTGTTATATATATATATGTATAGTCAGAACTGTCTACCGTACAAAAGAGCGGGGAATGCATGCACCGCCAACCCACTGCTGCAAGGAAATGAACAGATGATTATTCGCTTAATATATCGTGTAGGAGCAAACAGGGGCTGTCAGTTGGTAAACACCTATGGGTAAGACTTTCGGGACACTATTCACATCAAGGTTTTCAGTTGTATGAGTATGAGCTAAACTAACCTGATATCTCAGCGTAGAGGAAAGTAATCCAGGAGAGCAGAACACAACCAATGGTACAAAATAATAAACGGGTTGGTTAGTATAGGAGGCTGAACCAGATCGGCAAGAGGGCTGCACCAGATCCGGGTTGGTGCATATACTGGAGAGCGTTCAAATGCACTTAGGAGAACCAATCCCGAGTAAAGTTCAGTTCCTGGAGGATAGAGTTGTGACCAAGTTCTTAGGTGTGCAGGGTCCGAGGATGATCAAGGTAGAAGGATCAAACAGTGAGCAAAAACCGTTAGTGTCAGTAAGTTGTGGTAGTATTGATATTCTTGGTATTGGCAATGATCCAGGATAGCCGAGGATAAATGTGCGTGGCCTTCCCAATCTCCATGGAAACCTGTAACGATGCCATAACGGACTCCGCCGTCCCGTGGAGTTCTGTACATGTGTGGTAAGCGACGGCCGGAGTGTAACAGCCACATACAAAGAAGGGCAAGTAATACCTGTGTGAGCAGACATGAAAATGTTGGCTGTGACACGCCATGCAACATGCCCACTGAGGGTATGAATGTGACAGTACCTAGGAAATGTGGACAGTCATCCACTTCAGGTCAAGGAGTATACTTCTGCATATGCCAATGGGACTTTTCACTTCACTCTGTATGAGTTGCAGTACTTCCAGGATAGTGTTCCTATTGAGGTGATACAGGGTCACTGTTTTGCTCTCTTTGAGAGTCCATGGGGAGCATCTTACTGAGAGGATGTGTGGCCTCTTCCTTCTAGTTCTTGGCTGTGCTGCCCCCAGCTGCTGTATGACATCAAATCTCCTGCCATCAAATATTATGAGTAGCTCTCCAATATGGTGCCAGAGGGCTATGCCTAGCTGCATATTGGTGTTTGTGTTGTGTGGTGCTTGGCCAGGCATTGTCTAGGATTGGGGGCTGATATGAGGGACCTGAGTGAGATTCAGTGCACCTGGTACTCCTTTCTTCCTGCATTTGGCAGGCAGTAATCTTTAGTGTTGTTTTTGGTGCTATTTTAGGCATTATGGTTACTCTGAATCATCCTGTATTTAACAGTTTGGCCAGCTGTTCATACCTGCTATTTAGCGGATGCACTATTTATCCTTTACTTCAGGCATTATTTATGCGTGTGTGGTTTGCATGTCGTGTTTTCCTTTGAATTTTACGTAACAGTAGCACATAAGTTATTTGGTAATGTTGCATGTTTTACTGTTTCGGCCACCCACTGAATGAGGGCCTTAATGTTGGGTTAACCACTGTGCAATAAAAAAGGTAAATTGCGTGGTATTGTGGTATTGGCTGCTGAGAAGAATGACTAAATGGTTTTTCTAGCTCGTCCACCAGTCTCCCAGGGCTCACTCCACCTTAGCTCAGGCTTCCCTGACAACCAAAATCAAGTTGGGTACTAGAGATCGGACACCGCTACAGTCTAAAGTAGTCTCTCTACCATCAGAGGGCCTAAAGGCAAGGCCTTTTCTACATGACTCTCTCCAAAACTTCCTAAGGGATAGCCTACTCTAGTTCTTCAAAATCAATGGACTTTCCAGATGGATAGTGCCAGTATTTCCTCACATACTTTCCTGTTCACTCTCTCCTGCTCACTTCCTGCTCTCCCCACCATCTCCTCTCACCTCCTACTCACTCCAGTCTTCTTATCATTTTCGCTTTCCTCAGCTCCTACTGCCTGTGGTCTTTCTCCCCCATTTTTCCTCTCTTCTTTTTCTCCACTCTCGCTTCTCTTTCCTCCGACCGCTTGACTCCCTTGGCCTTCCAGTCTTTTCACACCCATCTCCCAACTACTTCAAGTATCTACTCCATCGTACTACCCTCTGTTACTCTCAACCTTTCGCTATACCTTTCACTACTCTAATCTCTCTCTCCGTCCCCGCTACACTTACTCTCTCCTTCCCTCACTTTCCCACAACCCCTCTGCTATCCTCATACACTTCCCCTCCCTCTTATTCATTCACTCCCACATGCACTCCAGCTAACTCTTTCCACTATTTATTACTTTCACACACAATACCTCGATTGCACTCCCATTCATCTGCTCTGCAGACTTCCCACCACTCCACTCCATCCTCCTTTTGGTCACTCTGTCCTCCTGCATGCCTCCTAACCTCATCCAAAAACCCCATACATTCTGCAGCTTTCACAGGCTTTTCATTCCTGGGTCTTCCAGGTTTTTCTGTTCATCTTCTCTACTGGCTTTGCACTCTACCTGACTCTGGGGCCCAATCTGTGTCTATCTTTACCCCCACACAGTTGGCCCGCTTTATTGCAAAGGCACAAAAAACAATTAGCCCCATCTTCTTTTTTCTGCATGGAAAAGGTCTCCACTTGATTCTGCGTCGTCGCTTCGCTAGTTACAAGCTGCAGTGAGTGCTGCTTCTTCCCCCTGATAGACACCCGGTTTTTGGGAGTCCAGAATACACCAACTCCCAGATATAGTTCGAGGGTTTTTATTTGGAAGTCAGAAAAGGGGCCAATGGCCGTCCCTCTCTTGCTAATTTAGGGATTGTCTGTCCCACTTTAAGCCCTTACTCAGGTTTCCCCCGACCCCAGGTGAGCACGAGTGATCGGTAACCAGTACTTTCTAAAAGCTATCCATCTTCTTGTGATGCCTTAAGACCTCAGGGAACAGGCTACGACACCTATGCCAGACCCGAGATGGATAGTGCCTTTCAACTACCCCAGGCACTTGCTTCATCTTTCACATCCTTCCACCCCTTTCCCCATGGTTCTTCTGGCTGGAATCTTGCAATAGAAGTATGGGGTGATCAACAGTGGTACTATTGCCAAGAACATGGGCACAAAGAAGGGACAGGGACTGGGGCACTCCCAACTGCTACCTCGCCCTCTGGGGTAGGACTGCAGACCTTACACCAGAGTCTGAGAGGGGTTCCCATCACCTCTTGATGGGGTCAGGTTACTGACCTTGTTGCCGTTTTCTTTGGTGGCCCGTTGAACTCATTTGGTTTGGCAGTGCATTCTGGTCCGGCTAGTTCTGAAAAGAAGCAAAGAGAACTTGGGGCAGAATGACAGTGCATGTGCTGAGTGACCAAAAGTGTACCGGTTAACTCTTTCAGGGCATGTTCAGGTGGGATTCTGGGCACTCGAGACCCACAACTCCCTCACCCCACCTCTGGGGTAGGATAGGCACTGGCATTCAACTTAGCAGGCCTCTTACCCCAGGCTCAGAGGGGTCCCTGTTCCCCATTGACAGGATCAAGACCCTTACTGTCACACTACCTAGTGCGATCCCTTCTAGGTGACCAATGTTAGCTGTGGAATGGTTGAAGTCGGGCAAAGTAATCACCCAAGCAATCAAATATGGCCTCCCACTGGTGAACGTGGCCAAGGTTTGGGCCCCTGTATACAACAAATGCTCTTTTCCTTTGATTTTGTGCACCTCTGCCTTGCTACCTATTATTAACAATTACCAATTACATAGGAGTTAACATTACCATTTTGTTGTTTTATTTCCAACTCTGGCAAAACTATTGATTGAATCTTTGATGGCTGTTGGGGAGAGGGCAGAATAGCATCATCTGGACAAGCTACTGCTGGATAGCACTGAATAGTCAACACGTCCTCTTTTACCTAATCTTTATTTTTAGGAAAGTGATAAGCCACCCCTAAATGCATCTTTTGCATTTTAAGCAGGGGTTTTGATCAGCATATTTGGCAAGGTGTGGCTCGCAAGTACTAACCTTACTGCACGAGTACTTCAGCAGTACTTCAGGTGGTAGTTGTAATCCAAAACATCTGGGAAGCCAAAGTTTTCAGACTCTTGATATAAATAGTTGCTTTAAAAGACACACCATCAGTCCCAGGCCTTCTATGACAACAACGCCAAAAAATTGCAAAGCTAACCAAGAAGGATGTTTAACACATAGCTTGTTTTCGATTATCCCTTCGCATGAACTTCAAGTCTTACATTTCGAGCTACCTCTTTCTTCTATACAGGTAATAATGACATTGAATCTAATAGTGGTTTGATGTGTTTTCCATACTGCTCCACCATGTCAAAATATGCATTGCTCTTTCTTCCAGCCATGACAGAAGATTGAATAATGCAAGGGGTCAATTCCAAGCAAGGAGAGTTTGCATGCTGCAGATGAATAATGTAAATATGTACAGTAAGAACTGGTGGAACATCATCATTGGATTTCTGCCACCTAAAGCTTTTGTAACAGTGTACTACTAACTACTAAGCTCATAGATCACAACCATGTTGGCCAACGTTTGGTCAATACATTTGATTAGATTCTGGACTAACTCGTTTCACCCAAATTATCTATTCAACTCCTTTCCCAATTTCTTTCACTCCCTTTTCATCTCTAAAGGCAGTGGTGCAATTTAGCGGCTTCTGCGACTCATTGTATCTAGCACACTGGGAGAGCCACTCCCGTAATATTTTGAGATTATCCTTCCAACTCTAAGGGCAGTCATTCCACCTAACACTTTCCTGCCCTCCAATCTCCAGTCAGTTGCCTAGAGGCTAGAGTGGTGCCACTGCATGTGTCACCTCAGGGTATCCATCACCACTGCCATGCGGTGCAGCTCTCCCTTACTGATGTTTACTTGGCAATACAAGCAGCATGTCCCAGAAAGATGCATCATTTAGTCCCTCTGCGCATTCCCAATAGTGGCATATCTGCTATCAGCCAGCTATCAACCACCTCCGGTGATGGTGGTGCTGGAGTATGGTGCAACTGACTATTTGCAGGGAGGGCAATGTTGCTTGGGCAGGCTCAGTGGACAGGGAGACTTTTGCTTCCCAGATTCTTCTGCAAGAGGAGAGACACAGGTACAGATACCTCAACCTCTTCCTCCTGATTAGACATTTGCTGGAGGTCCAACACTGTATCCTCTAATACGTCCAACACTTCTGCTGCACCCTTTCCTAACTCCACTACTACTCCAAAGTTAATTACGGCATTGGCCACCAACAACTCCCAGGGATCTACAAATAAAATGCACCACCCCTGCTCTAAAACAAGTATTGACTTCAAACCCTCCCAATCATATGCATCTGCTCAGTTATAAGGGCCTGCCTCCTCCCACTCTGCCATCTCGTACTGTAGAAGATGTAAATTATTCGATGTTGCTAGGTGTGTCTCCTTCTCCATCACCTCTACCTGTGACAGTGGCAAACCAACCATCAACCCTAGGTCTCCCCTCTTCTTGAACTCCCAATGACTATCCCACCTCAGGCAACATCTGCTCTTTCTAAGGCCGTCAAGTGCCTAGAGGGCTTAATACCACAAGAGGCATCCCATTCTCTGCCAAAACCATCAACAGGCTGTCAATACCTATATCAATATACTCGTCCCATGCAAAGTCAACCAAATGTCAACCTCATATTACTCCTCCAACTCCCTGCCCCACTTTGTTATTTCAAATCTCTTCTTCTTACAAAGAATAACACAATACACAATAACAAAAAGACAAGTGATTGACCAGAACAAACAAATGGAATTAGACAGGGCTCTCAGACACATAATGGCTGTTGACTGAAACTGTAAGAATTCACACTGGTTAACACACAAATGAAAAAAGGTTGAAGTCTTACAAAAAAGGGAACAGTTATTTAAACTTTTTGGTCCTTATTTTTATGGCTGAAGGCAAGGTGTGTGAAAAAAGCTGATTAAGAAGTCACACGATGCCTATTAGGAGAAATGCAACCAAAGGGCTAGGAATAAAAAAGGGAAATGTGCTGTTATTAAAAAAATAAAAAACATTTTAAGGTGGTGAAAAGAAATGGGGAAGGCCAGGAAAAGGTTTCTGAGCTGAGGGAATGTCAGTGTTAAGTAGGAAAGAAGACAAATGGGACCTAATAAACACACAACAGACAAAATGGGGAAATTAGATAAAAGCACCTAATTCCAGTCAAGAAAAATCACTAACCTCAAGCAATATCAACTACAACTCCTATAAAATAAATGTTGTGTGGTTGCTTTGTACATGCCTTCCCTTACCTCCTCACAGAACCCACAAAGAGAAAGTGAAAGTGTTTTAGTAGTTACATAGAGCTCCCAAACCTCCCAGAACACACACAATCTCGCCAGGCGAGTCTGTGACTGATTGGGCCTCTGAATGGAATCCCTGTCAAATGAGCCTGTAACCATTATTGAGGCAGACGAGTCCACAGGAAACTGCAAATAACAAGATGCGTATTCAGCGTAAGAACAAGCAAGGGTCGGAGCATGTTCTCCCAGACTTACAAGCTACAGTCATATATACTACACTGGTGTTTTACTTTCAATTAAAGGGGAAAAGACACAGTTACAAAAAATGCATTGCCACAACACACATTGGTTTGACAACAGAATTTGGGTTCACAAAATATTTTGTTGTGTGTGTTAGGGTTTAATAAATACCGGTATATGAGTATCCTTATATAAAACCAACACATGTTAATAATCTCCTAAATCACAAATGATGAACCCACCACAAGTCGACTTTAAAATAAAATAAAAAAACGTTATATTTATTAAACATTTTGTATAGGAATATGTATCAAAAGACAGAACATTTTCATTGGCATATTGTTCCCTTAACCCCCAACCCCTTGTTATTAAACTTAGCACAACACAGGATATTGAAATGTATCACTATTACATTAGGTACAGGATGAAAGCCGGCAATCTGTTTCCATACATTATAACACCTCTTAGGCTCATGAAGTTCTCTCTGTCCTCTGATGAGGGAGTCGGTCTCCTCTGACCAACCCCTGGCACATGTTCCTCAATCTCCGCCCAGGGAGGCAGGCCTACCCAGTCGGTTCTGCAAGATGAACCTTCATATATTGTTCATACCCCAGTGTAAGAGTAGCATGCCCCATTCCATATGGAAGGAGTCCATTTTGTTGTTTACCATGGCGGTAAGTTTTTCCAACACATAAATAACCTTACTTTTGAGGGACCAGTTCGCTTTAGAGGGGACAGCTGAGCGCTTCCATTTTTGAGCTATCGCCACCCTGGCGGCCCTCAGCATCGCCTCACAGATTCGTGGGAGCCTACTTCCGTCTCTGGATCCCTCCAATACCCCCAAATAGCATTTGTAGAGGGTCGGGCGTAAGGGTTACCCACACTCCCTGGGACAAAGGGGGGAAACACCCACGTACATTTTGGTGAATTTCAGGGGGTTAGGTGCCAGCCATGCAACATTTTAAAGTTGTGCTCCATTGTCGCTGTAAACATGTTCCTGTGAAACATAATATAGTAGACCTGATCCCATGTTTCTGCAGATATTTCCCTGCCGGTCTCCGCCTCCCAGACTTGCTTGAATGTTTATCTGACCGCTAGGTCCGCCGTAATCAGTACTTTATACAGTTTGGATATAATTCCCCTCCTAGTGGTGAACTCATTGAAAACTTCTTTTTAATTTTGTTTTTATTGTTTTTGATGCAAGCACCTTTACAACACTACAAAAGATATTTTTAAGGTTTACAAGAATACAATATAATAATTAAAGCAAAGAAAAAGCAAAACAGTGCAGTGACATATTCTCATATTCAAAACACTATCATTACAACTGATTCACTTAGGGTTTTTCAAACCTAAAATTCAATATACCTAAAACATTTCTTCTAACAAGAATTGGTCTAAAGTAACCATATATCAACAGACTTTATCAAAAAAGAAAAAATAGAGCTATTCACATATACAATAACGATGTGATTCTCACAACCTCGCTTCAAGTGAGCGAACCACAATACATTATTGCACAGAGTGCCCGCAATTATAACAATCACGGCAATGATCACTGTTTCTCAAGCTATCAGATGTTTTTCAATAATTTTCATGAAGTTGAATAGCACCAACATGATTGAGTTTCTATACCCACTCGTACATTGAGACCACAAAGAGTCTGACATGAAGGCAGAGTCACTTTTATAATATGCCCCAAGAAATTTGAATCTTGCTTTTCCGAAGAACACACAATGAATCGTTAGATGTTTTAGTGTTTCATCTTGACTAGCTGCCTTACATAATCTGCATTTTAAATTGTTTGTTTACCCAGGATTACTATTCCAGTTCATTGTGCGTTCTTTAGTTGGAAAAAGATTAAATCTGACTCGCATAAACATGGTAACATGGAACTTGTATGATATATGGATATATGGCTTTTGTTTGTGTCTAAGTTTGGCATATCCTATGTAAGAGTTGTATGTACCTATGAAATCACAATGCATTGTCTAATCCCTTTGATAGAGTTTTTTTTTCCACTATTTCAGGGTTTGTTACTAAGTCACCCGGATACATTGCAATAGCATCAAGAGACTCTCTCAGTTGCTTGACAAAAAGTGTTAAGTATTTCGGGTTACCACTAGCTATCATACCGGCAAGAGCTTCATATAAAGAGTTCTGTGGAGGCTTCAGTATTTTTGTCATTCTCCTCCATACAAGCTTTGAGGCCAATGATGTTAATCCAAGCTCATGAATAATAATGGCATTAGGAAGTGATTTTGGCAATTACAGTACTTTCTTCCAAATTCTACCTTGAATGATGTTAAGAGCAGGCCCAATCTTCAATAGACAAAGATCAAGTCCATATAGGATGACCGCTTCCACCTTCAAAAGGTAGAATTCTATTAACAGTAACAGAGAAAACCTACAAAGCTTGTTTAGTATGATCTTCATCTGAACTATCAGGGGAAAGATTTTAATGGAGATAGAAAGTTGCTATTTCACAATGGAATTGGAGTTAGACAAGGAATAACCAAGGTAGGTCATACCCAAGGACCGTGGAATAGGGACATTATCCAAGGTCCATTTGTATGAGATGTTTTTTTTTTTATTCGTTAACACCACGATGTTCGATTTTGAGGGATTAGGACTAAGGTTATGTTGTTCACAAAATCTGGCAAAGTGATGCTTTTTTTTGTAACCCAAATGGAGTCCGATCCAGCAGAATCACATTGTCGGCAAAGGCAAGCCAGTTTATACGTAAGCTACCTAATTTGACTGGAGAATTGTCAGAGTATGTCCAGAGGGTGTCAATATCCGCTAAATACAGATTAAATAGAATGGCAGCTAAATTGCACCCCTGTTTTACTCCTATATATGTTTGAATCAAGTCCGTTAGCAAGTCAGTATAGTCAATTCGCACTCTATAATTTGTGTTGTTATGTAGTAGTGCGATCATGGCTATGATATAAAGAGGAATCTGAAAATGTTGCATTTTTTCCCCAGAGTATTTCCCTGATGACACTATCAAAGGCGGATGATAGATCAAGTAAAGCCATAAAGATGGGTCATTTTTCAGATTGCCTTCCCATTAACTTCCTGAAACTAGTTTAAAACCGTGAAAGAATTTGTCTTGATGATATCACTTGATTCAACTCCTTGAGAACCAAGGATGCAAAGACCTTCGTGGCTACATCCAGCAAGGTGATCAGTCTAAAATTGCCGGGTTGGCAATCGGGCCCTTTTTGTGTAGGGGAATAATGATGGCAGTGGCCCATGAAGTTGGCAATGTTTTAGACAGAAAGATATGGTCAAAACAACGCTTCAGGAAGCCAGCCCAAAATATTGGGTCACTCTTCAAAACATATGGGGGAATACCGTCGGACCCAGCTGCCTTTGAAAATTTCAGTTTCTTAATGACTGCGTCTATATCTTCTACTCCCCAAGGGCAGGACACCGGCATCAATGTGTCAAAGTTTTGTGTCATGATAGTGTTAAATCTTGTAGGAAGTGCATATTTTATTTTAAAGAAATCCATTCAGGTCTGGCCACTGACTGCAGATTGAAGTGTAGCAGAGTTTTTCCCAAATGGATCGCTCAACAGGTCCCAAATCTCACTAGTTTTTTTTTGTGGTCAAGAGGTTAATCATATATTTTTTTTAGATAACTATTAAAGTTAAGATATTTGACATAATTTTTGTACCTTGATATAATTCTATTTTTTTCCTTTTGACGTTCAGCGAGATTAGTCACTGTTAGGAGCACTTTGCAAATTGTTGCTTTTTTGTCGTTTGGCTCTGGCAATTTCGCTATTAAATGTGTCAGACTTTTGGGTATATTGATCCTGTTTTTGCTGAGTAACTAGTGATAGCAGGTGTTTTTGAATCATGTCCTGGTTTCATGCATCAAATGCGCCACACTCCAGACCCAACTCCCAATTCTCATCAATGATCATAGCATCACGATTCACCAAGTATGTTAAGTTCCTACATAAGACAGGAGACCATCTCAATGATAGCATATGTCCATCTGCTTCTGGTAGGACCAATGGTGAAACAGATTCACATTTCTGAATTAGAAGACCAAGATAGCATTTTAGAATACCATGATCGCTATTATTCAAGCAATTTATAGCACAAGATGTTGAATGTCCTGCTAATGCACTTGATAAGGCAATATAGTCAATACACAAAGTATTAAACCCACAACACCACGTCATGGGTGTTGATTTTGATGAGAAAGGGATTATTTGAATGTCTCATGCTTCAAAAAACTTTACCCAGTGCAAGCCTCTTTCATGAGATAACACGACGTAAGAATCAGTCTGGAGAACGTCCTGGGAGACATCACTGGCAACTGTTGAAGATCTCCTGAATAACTATGTCGTTTAGCTGCCACTCGTAATTGTCTGCTCCCAGCCTGCTGAGCCTGTCCGCATCCAGGTCCAGGAGGTGGACTGCCGAGAGGTACATGTCGTTTTCCAGGGCCCATTCCCACATGCTGATCGTCAGCCTGCACAGAGGAGGGGATCTGGTGCCTCCCTGCTTGTTGACGTAGTACATGCTGGTCGAGTTGTCTGTCTGGATGAGGACAACCTTTCCCTTGAGAAGCGGTAGGAATGCTCTATGCGCTAGCCAGATGGCGATCAGCTCCAGCCAATGGATGTAGTATTCCTGCTCCTGTCGAGTACAGGTGCCGTGGACCGAGAGATCGTCGAGGGTGGATTCCCAGCCTTCGAGCGAGGAGTCTGTGGTGATGGTGGCCTGCAGAGAGGGTGGCCGAAAGGGCTTGCCCTTCTGTAGGTTGCAGTCCATGGACCACCAAGTTACATCCGGGTGGAGAGATGGAGGAACGTTGATCATGTCGGATTGCGAGCCCCGCTCTTCCACGAGGCTGCGAAGTGCAGCTGAATCCTTCTCATCCCTAGTCTTGTGTGCGGCACGGCTAACAGGACTGCCGCCAGTAGACCCAGGAGATGTTGGTACCACCATGCCGAGGTCCCCTTTCTGCTGAGGAAGTGGGCGCTGGCCCTCTTGATGGCAAATATTTTGTCTTCCGACGGGAAAACCTTCTCGGAGCACGTGTCCCAAATGAGTCCCAGGAATGTCAGAGTCTGCGTAGAGTGCAGCTGTGACTTCTTGAGGTTGGGCGAGAAGCCCAGGTCGTGCAGTGTGTTCATAAGGGCCTGGGAAGAGTGGCAAACCGCTTCCGGAAATGTAGCCCCGACGAGATAGTCGTTGAGGTATGGGTAGATGTGGGGGCCCTGCGCTATGAGGAGGGCCGCCACAGTGTTCATGAGTCCGGTAAAGATCCTGGGGGCCGAGTTGAGGCCAAATGGAAGGACTTTGTATTGGAAATGGTAGCCCATGATCCTGAACCACAAGAAAGAACGATGGGGCTGCCAAATCGGGACATGTATGTACACGTCCTTCAGGTCCAGGAAGCACATCCAGTCTCCCTTGTACAATGTCTCTGCTATAACAGCTGGCGTAACAATCTTGAATTTTTGCAGGGGTAGGGAGAGGTTGAGGGTGGAAAGGTCCAGCACAACTCTCAGGCCCACCTGGTTCTTCTTCTGAATGGCGAAAATCCTGGAGTAGAAGCCAAAGCCTCGCTGGGAGGCTGGGACTTCCTCCACTGCCTGGCTCTCTACGAGCGACCGGATCTCCGCCAAAAGAGTTGCTGTCCTAACCTGTGGGAGTGGAGGGGAGGAGGGAGGAGAGGCTGGTATGGGAAGGCGGTACCCCGTGGATACTACAGAGAGGATCCAGGGGACTGCGAAATTCTGGCGCCAGAATTGTGCATGGAGAGCAAGCCTGCCCCCCAGCAGAGACACGTGGACCCGAAGGGGCGTGTCATGCCTTCTTTCCATCAGTGGCTGACGCTGAGGAGGTCCCCCCCTTTTTGTTGTTTGCGCCGGTTCTGAGATGGTGGGCGGTGCGGCTGCCTGGATCTGCATTCCTGGAAGCCGCAGAACCCTCCATATGTACGACCCTTTTCCGAGCGCTGCTGAGATTGGGTGCACGATTTGGGCGTGGTCTTTGTAAGAATGGATAAAGACTTTGCTGTTTGTGAGCTGTTTTTCTTCTTATCTACGGATGAAAAGCTGGACGAATGGAAGAGAACCCCCCCCCCTCGAACGGTAGATCTAGAATGCGCTCCTGGACATGCGGGTTGAATTTCGTTGCCCGGAGCCAGGCTGTTCTCCTCATGTCCATGGCAATGCAGATGGCACGGCCTGAGGTATCGATATGAGCCACTGTGGATTCCATGAGGTCATGTGCCACGAGCTTGGCTTCTGCTAGCCCCGCCTTAAAGCTTGAATGGCACTTGGTGGGGAGTTCCGGGAGGAAGTCTGCAATTTCCCGGCATAACCATTGGTTGGCGGCAGCCAGCATGGCATCTGCGTTGGCCTGACACAGGTGCAAGGAGGCGTTGGAGTAGATCTTCTTGCCGTACGCCTCTAATAATTTTTCCCCCTTGCCTAGCAGTGCTGCAGAGGAGGCTGAGGACGACTGAGGCTTGGAGTATAGTGATGCTGCAGCGATCACGAGGAGTGTGGCTGAGGATGGGTTGAGAGAGCAAGAGTGTATCCCTCTCCATCTGGTTGTACTTGCGTCTAGGCGTCCGTTGACCGGCTGGACCGAGTGGGGCTTGAGCCAACCCTTCTTGGCCAGGGAGACTACTACATCGGTTTGCAGTGGAATCCCTGTGTTGGCAGAGGGGCGTCTCGTGAGGACATCAGCCAGAACCCCCTGTGACGGCTGTTCGACCTCGGGTTGGGGGAGGCCCAGTTACTCCTTCAGGCCAGCAAGACGTTCATGGAAGGCCCTGGCTGAGGATGGCGTGTCCGGATCCTCCTCCTCGTCCGTATCCTGCGGATCTGGAGATCTTGTGGGGGAGGAGGAGTAGATGGCGCCGGAGGCTGGGGTACAGGGACCGCAGCCGGAGGCTGGGGAGGCAGTGGAGGTTGCAGAGTTGGCTTTGGAGTTCTTCAGCACCTTCGAGGACAGCGAGTCACATGCCGAACATGATTGCCAACCGTGGTCTGGGACAAGGCAAGGTAGGCAGAGGGCGTGGGGGTCTGAAGTTGGGAAGAGCTTGTTGAAGGATGGACACCTGCTGAACCCTGTAGAAGTCGACATGCGTCGGGGAGGAGCGTGACGCCTGAGGACCGAGTACCTGAATGATAGATAAGACAAAAAAAAGACAAAGAGAAGAAGTATCCATGCATGGAATTACATGGCCGAAGCCAAACCCAGGAGGGCTGGTGAATTCGGCCTGTTCCCGTTGTGCAGAAAAAGGAACTGGGGTGTGGTGCCAGAGGGCGGAGTCAGGGCAGCGCATGCTCCCTGGGCCGAGACCCATGTGCCTCTAAATTTAAAGGCGAAGAAGGTTTTTTTCTGGTGAAAAAGGTTCTGTCGCCCGTTCCTTGCAAGGGACGCCCATACAATATGGAGGAAAGAGGATGGGACATAACAGTGATATGCTTACCCACATGGCAGACCTAGGTCTCCGGGACGCTTGGCGCTCCCTGAAGGGCATAAAACGGGCATACACGTTCTACTTCTGGGTGCATGATATGCACTCGAGAATAGATATCTGGTTGTTATCCCATAGAGTACTAGGGTGGGTGACTGAAGCACGGACACACCCCAGAACACTGTTTGATCATTCTCCCATTCAAATAACGATGCAAATCCCGGAGATGACATTACATAGGCCCCCATGGAGATTCAAACCCCCAGCTTTGACAGACCAGGTATATAAAAATGCATTAACCCAACACATCAAGGAATACTTTGAACATAATGAAGGCACTGTGACAAGCCAGGCAGTGCTGTGGCAGGCCTTTAAAGTATGTACGAGAGATTTCGCTATGTCTACAGAATTCGGTGTACTGAAAGACATATGTAGAGAATTAAAAAGGCATAAAGAGGAAATAGCCTGATTGCAAGAACAAAATGTTAGACACCCAGCTCCCCAATTAGGATTGAACATCAAAAGCCAGATAGAAGAATACAGGAAAGCGGTGGATCGCAATGTTCAGTACTTCGACAGACCCACCGCTGCAAGGCGATATGGAGAGCAGGAACATCCTGGCCGTCACCTGGTCAGGCTAGTGAAGGGCGAATTTGGACCCTTCGTGCATTGCCTGCATAACGCAGCCCGACGGGGTAGTGATAACGAACCAAGCAGAAATAGAAAATACATTCTACGATTTTTATAGGCACCTGTATTCCGCCCAAAGCATGGCCACTGAATACGATTTAGACCAATACCTCGCCAGCATACCCACGACGCTCCTATCCCCCACAACCAGGGACATCCTGGAAAGCAAGATAACTCCAGAAGAAATAGCAGATGCCATTAAAGTTCTGTCCAACAGCAAAATCCCAGGTTCGGATGGCCTAGGTGCAGAATTCTATAAAAAATTTGCCGGGCTCCTCGTTCCCAAATTACACGCGGTCTGGTCAGTAGCCCTAATAAAAAAGGTGACCTCCCAGAAACCACCAGGGAAGCTATTATCACCCTATTGCTTAAGCCGGGGATACCCCCGGAAGACTGTGGCTCATATAGGACACTTTCGCTGATAAATACGGATGCAAAGATCTTTGCCAAGATCTTGGCCATGCGTTTAACACCACTAATGCCACACATGGTCCACGAAGACCAAGCAGCCTTCAAACCATGCAGGTCCACAGCAACAAATATTCAACGCTGTCATAACATATTAGCAACAATACTGAAAGAGACACAAGGGGTTGCAGTAGCAGAAAGCCTTCCATACGGTCTACTGGCCATTCCTATTTCGAGTTCAACACAATTATGGATTTGTAGACAATTTTATAAAGTGGATCAAGGTGCTGTATACACATCCCTATGCGAGAATAAGCATCAATGGTAACCTCTCAGCAGTGTTATATCTACTGGGTGGCACTCGCCAAGGCTGCACTCTGTCCCCCCCTCTTGTTCGCACTAGTAATAGAACCGTTAGCAGACCTACTGAGGGCCAGGTACAGCAAACTCGGATTACAGTTGGCGGGAAGGGTGGAGATCATCACATTGTACGCTGATGATATCCTGTTGTATCTGAAGAACCCCGGACTCAACTTGGGCAGTGTTCTCGACGCAGTTAAAACATTCTGAGAATACTCCGGTCTAAAATTGAACACTGCCAAATCAGGAATATTCGCTCTCACAGACACAACCATCAGACCACCAGAACTCCACGGACTGATCTGGAGCCCCGTCCACATCAAGTACCTGGGGTGTATGTAGCCAGAATAGCGCAACGATCCCACGCAATGAACTATGGAATGCTAGCAGACGCCCTCTGTATAAAGATGGAAAGGTGGAGATCCCTAACTATATCAATGATGGGCAGACTTGCACTTATCAAAATGATAATCCTCCGGAAACTGTTCTACTTATTCATCACTGTCCCGGTTTACCCAGGAAGAGCATTCTTCTCAAAAATCCATAGTGTATGCACTTCGCTGGTGTGGAACGGGCAATCAAGGCTGAGCTGGCGGGTACTCACTGACCAATACCCCCAGGGGAGATTAACAGCTCCAGACTTTGAGATCTACTATCTGTCAGTGCAAGCGCACTACGCGTCACAATGGGTAGTAGATTATCTTTGCCCGCAACACCCGGCAGGGGATATCCAGGCCAGAGGACCATCCGCGCTCCTTCATAAAGCTGCCACAACACGCCCCAAACACCACAACACCACTGACCCGGCGTTGGTGACGTGCACGGCTTGGGCCAAGATCCTTGAAACACAGGGACCCGAGACACTATACAACCCCAATATGCCACTATGGGGGGCTCATTATATTCCACCCACACTAGACGCAGAGATTGCCACACACTGGGGCGCCAAGGGTATTAATCAACTCGGAGACCTCTTCCCTGATAGGAAGTTCATATTATGGCATACAATCAAGGAGATAGTGGGTAGTACCCCGAGAAAGAAATTGCACTATTTGCGCATGAGATCTGCCTTCGCGAACGTGTGGAAAGCATTCCCAGCGGAACCAAAGTGACTGCCAAAACATCTGCTCCAACGCTGTACAAGCTCATAAGGACATCCAGAACGTCAATAACCCACATAGCCAAAGAAAAGTGGGAACGTGACCTGGGGCACCCAATCACTGATAAGCACTGGATACAGATTTGCGCACTGACAAAATACATAATGCACATTATAAACTGATACACTATAAAATTATACACAGGATTCAATACACACCTGCCAAACTGAAACGCATATACCCATCTACGAACGGTAAATGCCCCAGATGCGAGAGTGACGAAGCAGATACCTTACACATGTTTTGGTCATATACACATTTAACAGAATACTGGTCAGATATATATGATGTATTAGATGCTATGGCAGACCATCACATCGAAAGGACCCCAACGGTATGCCTACTGGGGGCCACAGGGAAGATGAACCCCATGTGGGGTAAGCTACTAAATCTAGGCCTACTATTAGCAAAAAGAGCTATACTGATGAGGTGGAAGAATAGTAACTCACCTACTAAAACCGACTGCGATAAAGATATGCTAGGGGCAAAGGATACGGAGGAGATGTATATTGAGCTACTGCAACCCACAACTCGCCCTAAAAATATTTCGGACAGATATAAACAATATCTCGCAAACAGTGCTGATGAGGAAGAAGATGCAACTGAACAGTAACATTGTACAAATAGCTTGAAGATGCAATATTGTTACGTAAGATGTATAACTTCAATATGATTGTTAATGTCATGTACAAGTGCAAGTTAAAATATTTTTTTTTTAAGTTGGTGTTCTGAAGGCCATAAGCCGGGGGGGGGTCTGTTCAATTTGTGGGCAAACTACAAGCTATAATAATCTATAGCGGGTATTGTAACAGACACCCTAGCAACTTACAGACTTGGGTTTGTGATGCTACTAAGGTGGCTGACCGGATACACTTTTTATGTTTTTACCCTATTCTGAAAGGCTTAAGGAACAAATATGTTGTGCCAGTACTTATGGCTTGGAATTTTAAAACCGATATTGATGACAAGAAGTATTTGCTTTCTTTAACTGATTGGAGTGTTACTTGTGCTGTATATTCTTATATTGAGAGAGGTTTGTTTTCAAGTATCACATTTTTGTTTTAATTATTTGTGTTTAAAACCTATTTCTTTCTTTTGTACATGTCAAATTGTGATTATATTTCTTCTTTTATGATGATCTTTTAAGCATCGAAATAAAGTTTATTGTATCATAAGTGGTCCTCATCCTTCATGGTCAAAACAATTAAAATGGATAATAAAAACACTGGTTAATGCAGCAGTATGAAGCAGGAGGAATATAGCATAAACAGAACAGACATATTAATACTTGACTAAAGTGCATAATACTCATAGTTTAATTCATAACCAGGGAACAGGATGCCACAGCCTGTTTAGTCAGAAGAAAGTGAATAGGGAAGTGAACAAGCGGAGAGATGAACCTTTGTTAGTATCACCCGTGTACATGCATATCAGTATCCCAGAGAAGAGGTATTCAGGTGCACTCATGCACTACAGCAGCAACCCAACACACAAACCCTTATGAAATCTTTCCTCACCCTCCTATTCTAAAGACCAATCAATTTCTCTAGACAGATGTTCACATTCATTGTTCAGTATGCTAGAGCTGTAGTAAGAAATGTGTGAACATTATAGCTTGGAAGGCTAAAGATTGAATCAGTGAATAGCAATATGCATAGTACCCATGGTGTCACTTATAGGCTAAATACTACCACAGGTTACAGGAATTCCAAACTGTGACCAACCTTTTGATGATTAAAAGGAGATGAGGAAGTGCCATCAATCACATACATTGAACAATTATGTATACAGTTTGTCTTTCTCTTTTTAAGTCAGATGACCTAGCACTCAGCCAGAAGAAAGACCAATACACCTATGAATTTATTGTGGGGGGAGTATTTGGCATATGTGAGTGGCATAGTCGTAGATATGCCGTCCTGAGGGTGGGAGAGGACGAATGATAGATAAACCTACAGAGTTAGCATATGCCTGGCACAGAGCCGCAAAACAGGAATAAGGCTGAGAAAGAACTCCTGTTTGAGATGAGCAGGAAGGGGCAGCACATGAAAGAAGGCAAGAGCAGGTAGCGAAGGAGGCCCTGAGCCGACGGGAGGGAGGCCTCATGTGTGGACCCAAACAAGTGAATCGAGCAAGAGATGTGGAACAGGTGATCATAATACCCATGGACTGACACCTGAGACCACAGAGGAAGATGCAGTGATAGCCCAGAGTCTGAGGAGAAAGAACGGATGCAAAACCAAAATGGTGTGGGCAGTGAAACAACACATTGCAGGCTGGAATCCTACAGCGAATGTAGAAGCCACATTGAAAAAAAGCACAGTACTTTAATGGGAACCCAAACTTGTGGATCAGCTTGAGAAAGAGACTTTGATCGATTACAGTGCACATTGGCCTAGGGAAAATCTATGCTGGTACTTATAATACTTAAGGGATATTTAGAAAGAAAACTCTGGTCCTTAAACAAGTCAGTGCGATACCTGAAAACAATTCCAACTTTAGTCGAAAATAAAGTTCTGGGTAACTTTGCTTAGTTGTTATTACAAAGTGACCTCATCACCATTTGTACCGGGAGATCCTGTTCTGGTGCAGGTGTCAAGCTCCTCGAAATCAGTGAAATTCTCATGCCAAGTCACCCAGCTGAACCAAGAAAGCTCAGAATCCAGAAAAAACAAGTCCCATACTCCCCCTCTTGGTTGAGAGGAAAACCTGGACCCGATCTGGAAGAGTAACCTACAGATCGGAGTGGAAGAGGCCGATTGCCTATGCTGTTTCGTAGGGACAAGGAAAACCTGCAAGAGCTCTGCCCCAACCTGGCCTACCCGGATGTTGTCAACAGACTGGGGAGAAAAGAACTACCCCTCCTTCAATTCCCCTTTCCTTCTCGAGGAAAACCTGAACTGGACCAAACATACATGTGTGCTGTCCCCCAAAGAGGTCCTTCAATGCCAACACATACCTCCTCCCTCAGGCAATATTCAAAGAGGCTGAAGGAAGGGAAATGTCTTCCAGCAGTTCAACCAATGGGTGAATCCATCCTGTTCTGCCAAAAGCAGGAGAAGATGTTTTTCAGCCTCCCCACCACTTAAGGGGGAAGGCTTGGCACTCGCCTGCGGTTTACAGATGTCAGCTACTTTGCCGGTGTAGGCAAAGAAAGCTTCTAGAAGCAGAACTGGAGAGTAAGAAGGTGCTACACATCCAGGTGAGTGAAAAATTTCCATTGTCCAATCTAAGATGGCGGGTGCCTTTTTTTAAAGACCTCCTTCGGCAGGACAGATGTACACAGCAGCCCACTACTGACCATTGTGACTATTCACAGGATCGCATCACTT
Source organism: Ambystoma mexicanum (assembly GCF_040938575.1). Lineage (NCBI taxonomy): Eukaryota > Metazoa > Chordata > Amphibia > Caudata > Ambystomatidae > Ambystoma > Ambystoma mexicanum. The sequence continues at coordinate 1,282,089,396 of NC_090934.1, forward strand.
CTCCCCAAAGGGGAGCCCTTCCCTATGAGGCTAGGGAGGTGAGGCTGCTACCCAACAGTCCCCGTAGCTCAGGGTGGGTTAAAAAGGCGAGAGGACCTCAAAGCGAGAAACTGCCCTCATGGGAAAAAGGACTCCCATCCTGTGAAAGACCTCCCTAAACCCTTGTTCCCAGAAGCTGAAGCCCAGTTAACTCCTACTCCCTCCCAACCTAAAACTACTACTGTGTGTTATTGTGAAGTCTCTACTATTGCATCTGCAAGACCAGACAGGACTGAGTCGAAGAAGAACCAAAGAAATATACAGAACAACAGAGAAAGGATTTCCCAAGAACTGTCACGATATACAGAACAACAGAGAAAGGATTTCCCAAGAACTGTCACAAGAACCATCCACTAGGAGGCATGAAGATAACTTCAAAGACTTTGACAATAAACATTGATGCTAGGCTGGGGCAGGCCCAGCAGTATACAGTAAAGACAGAGGAAGGACTAGAGGTGTTCAGGAGCAGTGAGGGAAGCTGGAGACAACCCGCAGGGCCCGGAAACCAGTGCTGCCCGAAGCATTGAGAGACAGTCGGTCTCTGAAGAAGAGGTCAAAAGGAATTACGCGACCCAGAGCGAACCTGACTTGCTGCAGTAGCAGAAACAATCCAGCGGTGGCATGGCCTCTCCAAGGTAGACCGTGTGGTCCATAAAACACGCTAAGACTGCTGCAGCAACGGCTCTGCAGGGTCGCACAGACCAGAGAGGAGGAAAGCAGGAAGACACGTTGAATGCATGCAGAACCAACAGCAACCTGAGACCCGGGGAAGAACCAGCAGCACTCCACAGTGAAGATATGGGTAATGGGAGTTGCAGGAAAGCCAGTGGGGTCCAGGGAGCCCAAAGAGTCAAAATGTCTCAAGAGTGAACTCATTCATCACAGTAGTGATATAAAGAGCTTCAAGAGTCAAGTATTGCTCCAGAGTAATCTCCCTCCTCACAGTAGTGATACTCAGAAAACCAAGAGCCAAGTATTCCTCAGGAGTAACTTCCCTCGTCAAAGTGGTGACACGAAAAACCATAAATCTCAAGAGTGCCTCGGGAGTGAACTCCTTCTTCACAGTGCAAAACCGAGCATATGTGAAAGATATCAAAAGGACCAAGAACTGTCAGGGAGTAATCCCCCCAAAAATCAAGATATAAAAAGTCCTGACAAAGCACCAGCAATAAGAAGAGTTGATAAAGCCTTAACTCAGGTGCTCACAAACCCTTGGGAGGAATTAAAGAGACTTCTAATGACTTGTAAAGAGCACTATCAAGGAACAGTCTCCAGAGCTATTTTAGATAGACCAAGAGAAGGGAGTCATTCTCTTGGCCTAAAGATATTTGGTAAATCAGACCCTATTGCAAGACACTGTTGTTAAGTCAACCCAAGACTGAAAGGTTTCTTCTTGGTTTCTTTGTTAGTGGCAGAGATAGAGTAATTGGTTTGGACAGTGGACTGTTTTTTGGTTTCTGACTTACATCTTGATGAGATTCCTAAATCATTCTGTTTTGAGGTATGGAAAACCCCACTAGAAATAGGGAGAGACTGGTTCTTTTCTTTATTTGAATAAAAGTCAATAGCCAAAATTACACCATCTTGTCAGCCGCCTTACTCCATCACGCCACACCATGCTCCGACATGTCATATTTTTGCTGCAGCCAATCAGGCTTCAGCCATTGAAGCCAAGCCCTATATATAGGTCAGATCCCAGCACAAAAGCAGGAAAGAATTTTGGAGATGGAGAAGCATCCTTGGAGGAGGCGAGTGGTGAGTGTAGAAGAAGATGGAGTGGGAGGAGCAAGGATGGAGAAAGGTTGCCAGAGAGCAGCAAGTAGGTGGTAGGAGATAGTGGGTAAGGGGGTGAGCCAAATAAAAAGGATGTATGAGGAAACAGCAGGAGGAGTGAGGTCGGGGAGAGAGAGACCTAGGAGGTTGGGGAGACCCCGCAGTGCTCGGGAAGGAAGAGACAGAGACCTCCGATTGCGTAAATAGACCTCAGTATTCGAGGTGAGAAAAACCCAGTAGGCTGATTAAGGAGAGACCCCAGAGGATGGCGAAGTAGAGAAATCCAGGAGGCGGGAAAGAGAGGATGAGAGGCAGAGGGATTTTTCAAGGAGGAGGTTGGATTTAGTTAGGGTGGATGAGACTAGGAGAGTGCAGGTTGATGCTGAAGGAGAACCAAGAGGAAAGGGAATTTTAGCCGGAGCCAAGGTGGTGTTACAGAAGACTGGGTGGAGCATCGAGGAGGTGGAAGAGAGAAAGAGAGATGAAAGTCAAGAAGAGGTCAACATAGGAATAAGAACGGGGTGCCTCATCAAGGAGGTAAACAAGGACGTGGTGCTGGGAACTAGAGCGAGGCAGGACCTTAAGACAGGGAGGTGAATAGGAGAACCAGACCCACTAGAACCTTTCTGGTGGACAGCCTTGTGGTGTAAAGATGATGTTACACCACCCATTCCTGCAACTGCCAAGGCCTACAGTGCAAGTGCATATATGGCAATAGACTTAGCAAAGGGGGGCTTGCAAGAGTCAAGAATGGCAAGCTGAGGAATTGCACAAGAAGCCAATAAGGAATAGTGTAAATAATCGTGAAGGAGCAAGACTGAGGAAGTAGATCCTGGAACTTGGGAGTATAAACTCCAGAGATCTGTTTTTGTTGGCGACCCAAAGACATTTGGTTGAATCTTAAGAGACATTTGTTTTAACCCAGAAACCTTTACTTTGAGCTCCAGTGACATTCATTTGAACCCAAAGACTTGTGTTTGCCCCAAAGACTGTGAACTAGGGAAAAACTATTCTGCACTGTGTTGAGAGAACACTCAAAACTCCTTCCACCATTCTAATATCTTAAAGAAAGCATTTGCAAAGTATTCAGAGTTTCACGTCATAAGTAATATATGTTAAACAAGCCAAGCATTTACCCTGTCTAGTCTGCCACACTTTACTACCAAACCTTCTCTCGGACTCTTGTCAGAAAACTAGGCCCCAATTACCAAAAGCTACAATTTAGAGCATGCCACCCAATCCTCTTCTGCATCAGCACTTCACTTGGCACTACCTTCAGGTTTTTATTCACCCTTCAGAATACATCACCTAGCTCAACAGTCTACTCCATGCATTTGGTATTCCACAGCAGACAGTAACATAACCTCAGTGCTTCAGACCCTTTTAAAGCAATTGTTTGAGAAATGATCAATGTGCTGGAGGGCTTTTATGGGGAGCAATGGGACCAAGCTAATGTTCCCAAGAGAGGTAAACCTCTTTAAAGAGGACCCTAGGGTCATTAGTGCCCAGTTAAGACACCACCCGGGTTTTATTTCTACTATTACCTAACATAACATCGGTAGTGTAAATGGGGTGATTTTGTCATCATGAATAATAGTTCACACAGAGTGCGCCTGCCATTTCTGGTGTACAAGAAACTCCAATAACATGGCTGCATAAAAATGACAAGGGGACTACATGGAGCCCATTCATTTTTTGGCAGCTTATCAGCAGTAGAGCACGTGGCGAGACATGTGTGAAAGTCACCACATAGGTAAGAAGATCTTGGGCGAGGGATGATCGTACACAGACATGGTGATTGGAGCTAGGAGAGTGGCAAAGGGCCAGGTGGGGAGGCTGGAGTTGACGGTGCAACAAGCTGCTCAGAGCGTTAAAAAATATGTCCCATTCCCATTGGGTAAGACCAACACCAGAGTTCTCTGGCTGGCTGAGGCAAGCCACCCATGTACCTATGAACAATATACCACCTTTGCTTTTTTTCACCATTCAGGAGGACTAAATCTGGTTAAAGTTTCTTGTTAAGAGGTTGTCACAGCAAATGATGCTTGCTGCTAAAATGAGAGGGCCACCCCCACAGCCATTGAATCTTCACAAGCAAATAGTTACTTGGATGCATCAAAATCGTTGTTGGTCAGGGTTCTATATTATGCCGTCGATCACATGCACTATATAGTCTTCTATTTTGGCTCTGATATGTCAACTTTTTTTTTTTTTTAATGGGGGTCCCTCATAACTCCCTCCTCCCTGACCCAGCCCCACCGCCTCCACCATACTAGCCCTAAACACACTTAAGTAACAAAACAAAACAAAAAGTCAGCTTAGAAGAGTTAAAGTAGATCACCACAAATTAATTGTGGTTGATGGAATCACTGTATACTGTTGGTCAAATAGATGGAAACATGCAGATTTCATTAATGTAAAGCAAAAGATGGCAAATGAGGCCACACCCATGTGGGAATGTTCTCAAGTCACTGATGAAAAGTATATAAAGTATATAAAGTCTGTGTTTTGCATTTCAACATTGCCAATCGGACTCGGACAAAAAATGATCCTGGGCACTAAACATGTGTCATATTAAGATATGACTTATCACAACACATTGGGCCTCATTACGCGGTAGGAGGTAGCCATGGTGCTATTAGCACCATGGCTAACCCCTTACCGCATTCCGGGTCCGGGTTCCCGAAATAGGGACTTACCGAGTCATTCCAACCTTGGAGGACCCGGTAAGTCCCCATTCCGGGAACCATTCTCCATTCCCATTCAAGCCCCCATAGGGCTCAATGGGAATGGGGATGGAGCTAATAACGGTACCGCAATTTGCGGTACCGTTATTAGCTCTGTAGTCCCTTAACGGGTCCCATCAATAACGCCTGGTAAAGGGACCTCGGAATAGGGTGGTAAGGGATTACAGGCACCGGTGACCTTACCGGTGCCGGTAATCCCTTACCACCTACCTCGTAATGAGGCCCATTGTCTAAGCAGTACATAGGGTTAATTTTATAGGAAACTCTGTGATAAAACAGTGGATTTTAAGTCCACAAGGATAATTTGTCAAAATAACCAGCTGCACTAGGCACCAAATCATTAAAGTGGCCCAGAAAACCTGCTGCCTGTGGTATTTGGGGCTGGTCTGAGAAACCCCACTAGTCTGTGCCACCCTGCACCGGTTTCTGATGCAAAAGAAGGGTTTGAAAAGGGCTGGAGTCTCAGACCTCAGCCTCCATTTACTGTTCTTATCTGCCCATTACAAAAATGTTCATTGGTTTTGGCGCTTTGTGGCGTATGCCACAAATATGCCAAAACATTGTTACTGTAAAGAAAGGCGAACGGGGAGTTCAGGAACTGTGTATAGCATTGTCTGGCAAAGTTGACACTCAGCGATGAAATGGCCGAAGCACCAGCTGGGGCTTTACCCTCTCGCTCACGTCTGCCAGCATGGGTGTAGGACATGGGGGGGAAATAGGGTGGACAAATCCCCCCTACAATTTTAGGTGGGGGGATATAATGGCATATACCCCCCCCCAGAATCTCTTGTTGTGCACAGACAGTGCACTGCCACTGTCTGCTGCTGCACATAATTCCTGGCTCAACCAGGAATGGCTGCCAGTGCCGGGCACAGGGCCGTCACGAGGTTGGTGCAGGAGGGGCAAGCTGCCCCAGGCTTCGCACTGAATGAATGTGTTGCAGCGCATTCAATGACAGACTGTCATTCCACGCCTATAGAGGCCCAGGGAACATGGTCTCAAGGAGCTCTGGCAATGCTGAGCGAGCTTTGCCGCTATTGGACAGTGGCCCATCTTTTGGCTTGACAGCTTTATATCCCTGATAATTAGGGCGGTAGCAAGGCAAAGCCTCTGAGAGCTTGTATACTGTCACTGAATTGACACATAACACACACAAAAGCACACACGCACGCACGCACGCGCTGTGCGCGTTAGACCAACAGGATGGCATAGATTTTACTAATCGATTACGGAACATAATTTTCAGAAGGAACAGCGTCTCCTATTGAGCTAAAGAACCACAAAAAAACATACCTGCTACTGGCCTTCCACACCACGCTCGGAATGAGTGCTGCCGACCTTCCAATGTACTCTTGCCAAGCGTCCAAACCACACTCAGGTTTAAGGCACATTTCTCCTCTTATAAAGCACACTTGAAATGGGTAAAATATAAACTTTCCATCTTCGAATGCATTATAACATGGAAAAATGATATGCTCTGCATGAACCCACAATAACACGGAACAGTGATATGTACTGCATGAAACCACTACAAACTAGCATTGATAAAGCCAACAAATTTGGCTTTTGTGTAGCCATGAGATAGGCATTTGGCATGTACTGGCTGAATGGTGATACTTGACCATGATACGACTGCAAAATGGTGTGAACACCTGGGCAAATGATACCAGTGCTAGGCAAACGCCTATGATACCTATACACAATTCATCCAAAACTGTTGTCTTTGAGAATGCTTGTTTTTCATATGACTTCAGTGCAAGGAAGAGATGCAAGGACACACACACTACTTATAAATCAAGTGGCTGAAGGCACACTTGGTTAAGACATGTTCTATTACACCAGTAGCACATTTACAGCTGCAATTATTATTTGTATTTCTATTATTATTATTCTTATTATTAAGGTATTTATTGAGCACAGACCGTGCTTCGGCAAGCAACAAAGCGCTTTACAAGTCTTAGGAGAAAGTACACACTGAGGAAAGCAGAGATTCAACGGACCAGGGAGCGAAGAATGGGGGTGGGGGAGCTTAGGCAGTTTGGCAGCAATGGATATGCAAGCAAGCAGGGGAGGAAAAAGGAGAGAGCAGATCCCAAGTCTCAGGATAGGTGGGGAGTTGAGCCAATAACTCTCAGAAGACTGATCAGAAATAATACTGTAAGGCCATCTACTGCAAAATGTTTGGTGTTACTGTTTGATAGAGATTGCTCAAAGAGTTAGCATGAGGATATGTTTTGGTTGGGAAGATACAGGTAGTGGGTTGGTATGGTGATAGGGATAATTAGCATAGGGTAGTCAATGGGTGAGTCAATAAACAAACAACACCCACAACAACATATCTCCTGATATCCCATATCTCTCCTATATGTAATCCAGTGTAATAGTTTTGGCTCATAGGTGGCGCTTAGGCACCACATAATAACCAAAACTAATAAGTGGTGCCTCCTATCACTCTGAAACAGAGGGAAGAATCCACATATTGCATTAAGAAAACTGATAATTAAATTAGTTATAGCCTTCCAACTTTGCAGCAAATTTGAAAATGTAAAATGTGCCTACTTCAAACCTCCCAGGCATCTTATCCTGTGATCCACTCTGAGAACAATAAAACATGTACTGGCCTAAGAATAAATATATTGACAGCCCAATACCTCTGAAAGACTTAGAGGGCTGTTGCAGATTCTATCAGTCGTTAATCAGAGTCTGACGTGAGACTCGCAGAGTCTATCCCAACCCTGCTGACCTCTCAGAGGCACAGACCCTTTGAGAAATGCCTTAATGTGTCTAGCGGTGGGGGAGCCAGCTTGCCCCCACACTGGGTTCCACAGTGCAGAAAACTTCCCATGGCCATGCTAATCCCTATGGCAATTCCCACCCAGTTCTTGCCTACCCCCTCCCAAAACACCTCTTCATTGGAACTCTTTGAGCTAACTTCATTCAAGCCTTAGCATCAAACTTTGCCCTCAAAGTGTCTGCAAGTGGTTTCTCAAACAAGTCTTCTGAGTGATAATAACTAATTGAAGTTGTAACCACGCTACTGCTGTAATAAAAATGTCATGACCAGGTCTGCCTTCAGCCACTTTATTTTAAAGCACCACGTGTCTTTCACTGAAGTCCTGTTAAAAACAAGCAATGGCAAAGCCAACCGTGTGGCTTGTACATAAGTTTTAGGCATTTGCGAGGCACTGCTATTAGATGCTCAGGTACTCAAACCATTTTGCACCTGCTACCATCAACGGCCAGTTAATACCAATACAGCAGTGCCTTTCCCATGCCTACACAAACGCCCAAACTGTTAGCATTGCCAATGCTTGTTTTGCTTTGCCCTTGATTTACAGGACCATGCATGAAGGGTAAAGCAAATATACTACTTGTTAAACTGAACCTCATTGAATATAGGTCGGTCTAGTCATTAATAACATTTATGGTGCATAGTCAGCCTGAACATACTTTCTTTTACTGGCTGGGAGCCCTTATATGGTAATAATGGCATATATTGGTGCAGCCTGAATGGACATAGATGGGAACAACCAGCACAAATATATTTTTATATTAGCATATGTTGTGTGCAAAAACGGCATGACATGCATTGGAAGTTGTTCCTGTGCATGGTTGGTGACTTGCAACTACTGGGTTTTTTCATGTGCTTCCATACAAAACCAATTGCAAACTGTATGGATTTCTAACCAACTTTTCAAAGAAAGTGTTGTAAAAGGCATCATTTTAAACCAATGTTTCAAACATTTTCTTGGGAGTGAAGCACCCCTCAAACTCCCCTTGTTTGGTTGGTCTACCTCAGTGTGCTTTGTCGATCCCTCATAATTGATGCAAACATTTAAGCCTCTTCAGTTCAGAAAATCACCAGCCCCCACTTAACATCATCTATCTGTCACTGTTTATGATGTGTGTTTTAATATGCACACAGGGACAGGATGCTCCTTAATGCTGGTATGACGCAACACACGCTGTCATACCATCATATATATATTTATGCATATGATACAAAAGTTAGTCTGGCATAAACCTTTCTTCAGTACAGAAATCTAACTTTGCTGTAGATGATTTGCAGTTGTAATAATTACCCATATTTGGGTTCCTCCACATAAACTCAAGGAAAGATTTTTCGCGCCTCCTGTTTGCGTCAGTGCTGCCGTTGGCCCAGTGCAAAAAATGGTAAGGGGGCCTCACCCAATTTTTTGCCCCGGGCCTCACCACACCTTTCGACAGGCCTGGCCGGGCAGTTGTTTGCAACTTCACTTGCATGCAGAGACAAAAGTTCTGCTCGTGGTGTGTCACGGCCCGAGCCATGCGCCTGCGCATATGACTCCAGGTACTGCCCGGGCGAGAAACAAACTGTATGTGCCCCTGTGCAGTGCGCTGCTGCGCAGCCGCTGGAGTCCAATCACAGTGCTGCTCAATAATGGTGTTGAAATGAGCAAGGAGCATGAGCGAGCAGGCTGACAGTGGCAACGATGCTGCATGCTGATTCTCAGGTTGGGCAGGGACCGTCACATCCTATTTGCTTTTGCAGCAGCGGCCAGTAAAATTCAAGTGGGTGCAGTTTCGCTTTCTGCTTGCTGGGCTGTGTTGTGTGGGAGGGAGGTAGCCCTGCAGCGGGGATTCTGGTGTGGGCAGGGGTATCCCTGTAGCAGGGATTTGGATGTGGGCAGAGGTCAGTGGTTGTTCTTTGGATAGGTGGACAAGTGTTTAAAGGGATGGTCTAGTAAACATTTTTATTTAAAAAATAGATAGGCAACATGAAAAAAAAATACTAGCATTCTCCGTTTTAAAACTTCCTATGTAAAATTTTGAGCTATTCAAGCATTTTGTGAAATGGAGGCCCTCCTGTGCTGGCTTTTGCGGCACTAATGAAGGAAAAGCCAGCCAGCTGTAGTAAACAAAGGCTACCGCTGGGTGGCTTTCCCTTCATTAGTGCTGTAGGCGGAGGACGGGGACCGGAGACCAGAGCAGGAAAGCTGCAGCTGAATCTCGGTAAGTGCTATTTATTTATTTTTAAAAAATAAGCACTAGCTGCGTTTTTTTTCCTAAGTTTTCCGGGCTGGAGGAGCCCGGAAAACTTAGAAATAAATCCGCAGCTTTAAAAATGTTGTATTTATGTATGCGGTCGCTTTTGAAGCGACCGCAAACATAAATACAACGTTATTGTGTTGGAAAACGCTGCGGTTTTTCTTTCCAAGTTTCTCAGGCTCCTCCGGAGGAGCCTGAGAAACTCGGAAAGAAAAACCGCAGCGTTTTACAACACAACCGCGTTGTTTCTGCCTGAATCTGCTTTCCCATTTGTGGCTCTCGGGCTCCCCACTTGGAGCCCGAGAGCCCCAAACGGTAAAGCAGATTCAGGCAGAAACAATGCGGCATTGCGGAAAACAACCGCGTTGTTTCTGCCTGAATCTGCTTTCCCATTTGGGGCTCATGGGCTCCCCACGGGGAGCCCGAGAGCCCCAAACTGTAAAGCAGATTCAGGCAGAAACAACGCGGCATTGCGGAAAACAACCGCGTTGTTTCTGCCTGAATTTGCTTTCCCATTTGGGGCTCTCGGGCTCCCCACGGGGAGCCCGAGAGCCCCAAATGGGAAATCAGCTGCAGGTAGAAACACTACGCGGCATGTAAACATAACTGCGTGCGTTTCTGCCTGCTGTGGCTTTCACTTTGGGTCTCCGGTGCTCCTCTGGGAGCACCGGAGACCCAAAGTGATAGCCACAGCAGGCAGAAACACACGCGGTTGTGTTGGAAAACGATGCCGGAGGAGCCTGAGAAACTTGGAAAGAAAAACCGCAGCGTTTTCCAACACAATAACGTTGTATTTATGTTTGCGGTCGCTTCAAAAGCGACCGCAAACATAAATACAACGTTTTTAAAGCTGCGGTTTTATTTCTAAGTTTTCCGGGCTCCTCCAGCCCGGAAAACTTAGAAAAAAAAACGCAGCTAGTGCTTATTTAAAAAATAAATAAATAAATAGCACTTACCGAGATTCAGCTGCAGCTTTCCTGCTCTGGTCTCCGGTCCCTGTCCTCCGCCTACAGCACTAATGAAGGGAAAGCCACCCAGCGGTAGCCTTTGTTTACTACAGCTGGCTGGCTTTTCCTTCATTAGTGCCGCAAAAGCAAAAGCCAGCACAGGAGGGCCTCCATTTCACAACATGGATGCGCCCATGTGCTTGCTTTTGCAAATTTTGAGCTTGAATAGCTCAAAACTTTACATAGGAAGTTTTAAAATGGAGAATGCTAGTATTTTTTTTATGTTGCCTATCTATTTTTTAAATAAAATGTTTTACTAGACCATTCCTTTAATTTGGATCCACCTTTAAAAATATAGATTTACATTTGCTTATGCGTCTCCCGGCCTTCTCTGTCCCAGTTTTCTTCTATCCTGCCTCTTCTTCTCACGCCCCTCTGCTTATGGGTGGGGTGATGGGTCGGGTCAGCTGCCTGAAGGGAAAACAGTTGTACTCAAACCGTAACCCACCCTGGCCCCATGCCACATCAGGGACCAGGTCACGGTGACCCGGTCACCCTGCAGCTACCCTGAAACGCAGTAGGGGAACTGCAGAACAGTGCGGGCATTAGGGGAGGTGTGGTATTCGGATGATTACTAAAAAGCTTAGCACTGGCCACTGGCTTTAGAGGTGCTCTATGTGTCTTTTCAACACCCGTGAAACTGCCAAGGCAAAGAGGCCAGCCGGTAATCTCACAGCAGCCCACTGGTTTGCACCCCTTAAATTCTTCGGTGGTCACATGCACCACCTATCAAAAGGCTGCCGCCAGCCCCTAATTTATGTGCATGCATAAAGGGGGCCTAGAAAATGTCCAGGCTTTGAAGGCTCAGAACGCCCATGTCTCTTGTTCTAACCATTAATCGCCAACAATGGGAATCGCCAATGGTGGAAATTTGTGAGAGAATTGGAGGTTGCTACCTTTGTAATCAAGGCACATTGCTGGAAGGGAACTTCTAGCTGGAGGGATGTTAAAAATAATAATTTTTTTAAGTATCTTAAATGGGGAAAGTGAACAGAGGCACGTGTGTTCTGCAACCTAGCAGAACTGCCACCCTTAATCGGAAGCTTACCGCGCTACACTGGAAAATGTTTCACTGTAGCATGTAAGCTTTCCCAGGCTATGCCACACTTTCTCAACAGTAGTAAGGAATTGCTCTGTGGAAAAATCCCAGACAGTGGCACTAAACCATTCCTTGCCTGAATGGATGATTTTAGGTGTGCCCTCGCAATGCTACCCACATCCAGCCCAGACTGAGCCAATCCTTAGAACGCTGGCATACCTATGCTTTTCGGGTTCAGCATGTGCTGGGTTTTTCACCTCTGCTGAAAGAATATGTGTTTGCTTGAAAGCAATCGTTCATTAATTAATTACACGCTCCTATTTCCTGTAATGACATGAAGCAGCTTTGGGTGCTCTCATTGTAGCCTCTTTCACAAGCACAGTTTTCAACTGAGTGCCTTGATGTGAGGAAGTCGCCTCTGGGGGCTACGTAGGTAGGTTCGCATGCTGTATAACATTCACTCTCTGTGGATTACCCTGCATTCCTGTTGAGGCTCTGCCTTTGCCGTCCTATATAACCTCTCACAGTTTTGGGTGTTCATGCAGACTGGACTAAATAAGGCAGGACAGATAGCTGCCCCCCCTCCCCCCTCCTCAATGTGCTCTGGCTCTCTCTGCCAGTTTCTCTTCCACAATTCGAATTTGCTTGCAAATATTAAAGCAGATAGTGGGTGACCATGCATTTTAAGCGGTTTTTACTCTGCTACGACACGCAAAAGTGTAGTATAGTGTATGTTTCTTGACCTTGATTTGAGCTTCAGCTTCGTTCCTGTATGTGGTCATGGCTCTCCTCGGTCGGTGACTGCAATATACTTTATCCCATGTGCAATTCACATGTGCTCTGATTAAAAATACACTGCTGTTGCAAATGTGATTAACCTTTGACACTTGAAACACCTGTGCTTCTGCTGTGGGTATTATCCTGTTAAAACTCTCATTTGTCTGTCTTTTGTATCGCTTGCATCCTAAATTGCACAGATGAGCTTGTTGTCTGTCTTGAGCCTCCTCGCCAATATTCACATTACACATTAGACTCAATCATGTTTGTGTGTGCAATATACACAAAGATATAATGGAACTGGTTGACATACAAACAATAGCAACAGAATTTGACATGCGTACAGAGCGTGCAAAAGAAATGTGGTTTTTTGAACAATTGTGCATGATCATCACTCACTACAAATAAATTGACAGTTAATTTTCCTCTGTGGATTGTGTCTGTAGCAAAGTCCCCAACGTGTCCCCTGCGCCCCCCAGATGTTATGCGTCTCCTACGCCCCTGTCTGCTGGCCTTCTGCTATTGCCGGCGAGCTGTGTGAAGCTCCGAAGTTGGAGCAAAATAAATGTACAGAACTAGATAGCCGTTATATTTTGTTTTGTATGCACCAATGCATTGTGTTAGTTGAATTTATGTCGGGCTATGTCCACTGTAGAGTGATCTCTTTACAGCGCTGCTGCGGGATACCAATGCAGAGTTTCTATTGGCAGGCAGCAGCAACTCATTCAATTAATTGGCTGTTCCTGAGAAAGTCCCACCTCTAGACCCGGAAACACCATATCTTTGGCACCCGCACGCATTGGACTTATTGAGTCCTTATTCAGTCAAGAGTATACTTATCTGGCAGGGGAGACACCATGATCAGTAAGGTGGTTCTCCCAGATTGAGGCTCATTCATTGCACACCGGATGTGCTGACCCCTGCGATGTCTACAAATACAGGATACTCGACTGCATGATTTCTGGTACTAGGGGACTGCGTTTGCGATTAAGTATACGCATGGAATTTGGTGAAATGTAAGGTTAAAGTGAAGTCATCAAAGGGCATTTAGGAGGTAAGTGTGGGTGAGAGGCCTGGAATGGACCTGCTCCTTGTAGAGTCCGTTGTTTTGACACCCACGCTCCAGCCGCTTACCTCATGACAGCGCCATATGGGAGAGGGTTTACCTAGTGCAGCTAGACTGTGTGTGCAACACAGTGTTTTGGCCGCTGTCCATGTGTTGTGCTGTCACATTTACAGGGTAATTCATAGAATTTCGCACAAAAGTGGCGCACGCGGCTGGCGCACAGTGTGCGTGTGCGAATGCCTGTGCCAGCCGCGTGCGCTAAATTCGATTTCCATGCACAGCATATTCATGGATTTTAGCCTCCAAAACCAGCCGTGGCGCAGAGTGGCGCAGTGCCAGTTACGCCCCCAAGAACGCCCTTGCACAAGGAAAAGCCATCAAAATTCCCAATTCAGCGCAAAGGGCTGCGCTAACCCTGGACCAGTTTACAGGGCTGCCAAACAGCAAACGCCAAGCGGGGAACGTGTATTACTGGGGTGTGCGTGAAGTTTCACACGCGAAAGGGCCTGTGCGAGTGTGGTACTTGTATTACTGGGGTTCACGGGAAGTTTCACACGCGATTTCAGCAGGGTACTTGTATTACGGGGTTCGCGGGAACTTTCACGCGCGAATGGGCCTGTGCGAGTGGGGTACATGTATTACGGGGGTGCGCAGTAAGTTTCACACGCGATTGGCCTGGGTACGTGTATTTCAGGGGTGCGCGGGAAGTTTCACACGCGATTTCAGCAGGGTACGTGTATTTCTGGGGTGCGCAGGAAGTTTCACACGCGATAGGCCCTGTGCGAGTGGGGTACGTGTATTTCGGGGGTGTGCGGGAAGTTTCACACGCGATTTCAGCAGGGTACGTGTGTTTCTGGGGTTCGCAGGAAGTTTCACACGCGATAGGCCCTGTGCGAGTGGGGTACGTGTATTTCTGGGGTGCGCAGGAAGTTTCACACGCGATTCCAGCACGGTACATGTATTTCTGGGGTTCGCGGGAACTTTCACACGCGAAAGGGCCTGTGCGAGTGGGGAACGTGTATTACGGGGGTGCGCAGTAAGTTTCACACGCGATTTCAATAGGCCCTGTGCGAGTGGGGTACGTGTTTTTCTGGGCTTCGCGGGAAGTTTCACACGCGATTCCAGCAGGGTACATGTATTTCTGGGCTTCGTGGGAAGTTTCACACGTGATAGGCCCTGTGCGAGTGGGGTACGTGTATTTGGGGGGTGCAGGGGAGTCCTACACATGAATTGGCAATGTGGGTCCTCCCAGGTGTTCCCTCTACACCCTCCACGGCCCCTGCAGGCAGCCCACACCACAGGGGACTACCCTGCACCCCTGGTAATGTCCCACAGGCAGCCCATCCACCATGGGCATGCCCCCCAGCCAAGCCAATGTCACCTTGCACTAGTGATCACCAACGCATTACCCCCTTGCACCCCCACCCCCCAGCAGTGCAGAGCACCTGCCAGCAGGCCCCCACTCATGTGCCCTTGCACCCCCACCCCTCGGCAGTGCAGGGCTCCGGCCAGCAGGCCCCCACTCATGTCCCCTTGCACCCCCACCCGCTAGCTGTGCAAGGCACCTGCCAGCAGGCCCCCACTCATGTCCCCTTGCACCCCCACCCCCCCAGCAGTGCAGGGCGCCTGCCAGCAGGCCCCCACTCATGTCCCCTTGTACCCCCACCCCCCAGCAGTGCAGGGCGCCTGCCAGCAGGCCCCCACTCATGTCCCCTTGCACCCCCACCCCCCAGCTGTGCAAGGCACCTGCCAGCAGGCCCCCACTCATGTCCCCTTGCACCCCCACCCTGCAGCTGTGCAGGGCACCTGCCAGCAGGCCCCCACTCATGTCCCCATGCCCCCAGGTCATGACGATCCTCAATCATGGCCCTTATGGCCAGCCTCCCCAGCCCAAAGACCCAACCAAGTATTGCATCCACCCACATAGAAAAGGCAATTACATGATACAACCCCAATGGCAAGTATGTAAATTAACACATGTCCGTCACACACACAATGGTTGCAAGTGAATGTGAAAACCCATATCATGACATGCATGAAACCAATGAGATAATACCACACATCGAAGTATGAAGAAAAAATGTATTAAACG
This sequence comes from Ambystoma mexicanum, assembly GCF_040938575.1. Taxonomy (NCBI): domain Eukaryota; kingdom Metazoa; phylum Chordata; class Amphibia; order Caudata; family Ambystomatidae; genus Ambystoma; species Ambystoma mexicanum. The sequence continues at coordinate 1,282,104,964 of NC_090934.1, forward strand.
CAACATGAATGGATTTAAAATCAAACAAACAACAATGGGAATAAAAAAAGAAAAGCTGCATGTCTGTAAAATAATGAAAAACAAGAAATCATAATCCAAAGGAAAGGTGTCCAAAGTTACAGTCCAACAAAGCAAATCCAAGGGAAAAACAAAAGTGAAAACCATTGCTCCATGGGGAAATGCAAAAAAAAAGAGATGAATCCAATAGTGAACTATATACAGATGAACAATCCAGGGTCCATGATCCCAACTGAAGAAATGAAACCTATCAAAAATACTACCTAATGAAAAACGATATACAGAAACGTGGTGCATTGTCCAAGCGCAACCAAAATAAAGAAAAAAACCAAAGGAAACCTAACACTAACTATTTACAAGGGCAGCGGGCTAGTCTGACGGCTCACTTTTGGATGTCCCGGGCCAGGGCATCATCGAACTCCTGCTCAATGTCCCGGAGGCGGTCCTCTTCCATGGCCCGAGGGTTCGCAGGGATGACGACATGTTCTCCTCCAACTCCCTGCGAATTGCCTCGAGGCAGTCGGCTCGCCTCAGGGCCCTCCGCATGGAGTTCTCCGCCCTGACCATCATGAGCCGTGCCTCTTCTGCCCGCTGCCGCTCCGCATCTATGGCATGGCCTAACCACTGCTACACAGAAGACACTTCCTGTCCTGGGTCCTCCTGCCCTCTGGCCGATGCCTGCCCCTCAGATGACGAAGGCCCTGAGCCATCATGGCTCCCACCTTGTTGCTGCCACTGCTGTGCCTCTGCCCGTGCCCTGGCTCTTGCTGCCTGCACATCATCCTCCGGCTGGGGTGCAGTTGTTGAGGTGGCCACCCCTGCTGGACAACTGACTCCCGACTGTGGAAGGGATGTGTCCTCCACCAGCCTGGCCGCAGGGTCAGAGGCAGCTCCACAGGGCACCCAGGTGACACATGGGTGGGAAGATGGCACGGAGTACGACTGGCGTATAGGGGGTTCAGGTGAGGAGGGGGTCGGAACAAGGCCCAGCAAACGGAGGAATCCGGCCCTGGTGACCTGTCCCAGTAGGTCGACGTGGTCAACGAGCCATTCGAGACGACATGCAGTCTCCCCATGAAAAGACTGCATTTCGCCTTGCATTGCCCGTTGACGCAACGCCACACCACCCAGGACAGGCTCAACTAAGTCCCGGATAGCCACGTCTGCAAGCAGAGGCAGGCCAGCTGTCGTAAGCTCATCCCCTGCCTGAAAACGGGTCTGGATGTAGGTATGCCTGCTGGTGCAGGATGATGCAGTCACAGGATCGGGGACAGGATTACACACAGGCACCTCCGCGGCGGCCTGTGCTGCCTCCTGTCCCTGCCCCTGCACTGCACCACTAGCACCAGTGGAATCCCCACCTCCAGACCCCGTCTCTGTCCCTTGCACGGCCTCCTCCTCCACTAAACCCCCCACCAACATGGATGACTCCATGCCATCTTCCTCCGTCGGGCCCTGTGGGGTCTCAGCTGCCCCTTCTGCTGCCGAGGAGTCCAACTCCGACCTCCGCCTCTTTGACCTCCCCTCGGCAGCTGCGACCTGGGACGAGGCACCGGACTCCTCACTCCCCGACGAGATGACAACCTGGGAGGGGTGCCGGGCCTTGCATCTCCGGCTGGCGGTGCGATCCCTGCCGCTGTGCTCCACAGCACCCTCTCTGCCCTCTTCATCAGTCAACGCTGCAGACAGGGAGAGATAGGACACAGGCATCAGGGCACTGTACAATGGACTCATACACACATGACAGTTGCACACAAGTGTCACTGTCAAACTTCAGACATGGCATCACAATCCCCAACACACATGTCATTTCAAATCACACACATGAGCTATTCCACAGCCATATCACAACAGCCAGCACCATCCATACACATACAACAGCGTGGCCTGCATGCTTACCCACAAATGCACCATCCATGTGTCTCACACATGAAAGGACTTGCATGTGTCAGCCTCACGGCCCTGTACATACACATCCATACATGGCCCTACAAAACCACATGTGCAACCTGCACACTATTGGCACACCACCACACGCACAGCTTCCAATCAGTATGCATGTACACTTACCGCTCGACTCCAGACGGGTGTGCCTCTCAAGGACCTGGACATGGAGCGCTGGGCATACGCGTTCCAGGAACCTCATTTGGTCTTCCAACAGGTGGCCCCGGCGCCCCTTAGCATCCGCTGCCTTCAAGAGGCGCCGGGCCTTGTTGAGGGTCCTGGACCTGAAGTCCTCCCAGCGCTTCTTGACATGATGGAATTCGCAGACTGCCACCCCATCCGCGTTGATGGCAGTCACAATGTCTGTTCAGATCCTGGTCTGTCCTTCCTTGTCAGCGCGCGACCTTCAGAAGAAGGCATCATACTGCCCCAGGACTTGCTCCACCAGGACACCAACTTCGGTGGCAGTGAAGCTGGTGGCCCTCTGCCTCTCTGGCTGGGGGTTGCCAGTGCCGCCAGATGGTGTAGTGCTGGACATGGCAACCCCAGAGGCAGGAGTGGGTGGGAAACTGGGTCCTGGGGCTGGGCTGTGGAGCGATGGAATCCTAGTCGGGAGTCTTCAGTTCCAGCAGGGGTGGTCACAGCAACAGCACCCCTGGCTGACGTGCATGCAGCAAATGGCAGGAGACGTGGGCAGCAGGCAATCAGGCAGCAGCAGATGGCAGGTGGGAGCGTGCTCGGGGCTCTGGGGGGCAGTAATTCGGCCTTCTGGGCAGGAGCGTGGTCTTCCGTGTGTGAACGCGTGGCCAGCTTGATACGGAGTGATTTGGCACGTGACAATCTTGCACGTTAGCGTGTATTTCGAGGAAAGGCCCTTAGCGCGTAATCGAGTCAGAGCACATACGCAATTTCATTGGACCAAAGGCCCTTAGCGCGTAAGCGCGTCTGTGACATGACGCGCGTGGGTGTTTCCCTCATAGTACGTGATGACAGAGCACACATGGAAAAGCTGCACGTCCGAGTGTCAGCGCGTGTAATTGGAGGATAGGGCGCGTACACGCGTAAGTGACGTGTACGTGTGGGCCGGTTTAAAAGGTACGTGTAGGACGCCATTTCCTTGTACGTGCTTTTTGTGGAGAGCGAGTGGGTGGATTCTGTACTTCTTGTCGGTTCACACGCGATTACTTCACAGCGTTTCAAGTTCGTACTCCCTGTTACTGGCAGCTTTCATTTTTCTACTTTTTTTGGGCCCGTTTCCTCAAACAGTGTTCACTTCTCCTTTTGTCCTGTCTCCTCAGACAGCGTACAATTCTTCTTTTGGCGGGGGTATTGTCAACGCGCATATTTTTCACGTTCTTTTTCCAGGCAGACGGTGAGTTCCGCACGTACTTAGCAACTGTGCTTGCCCCGTGTGTCGCTTACCCCTTCAGAGGTCATTGTAGGATGCGTGTATCACGCATACGCTTATTTTTGTGTTTCTGGGTGCCACAGCGTAGTGCGGGTTCATTTTTCCACGCACTTGGTCTACGAGGGGTGGCATACACGTTTATTTTTTGTTTTTGGGCTGCCTGTGCGTTGCGTGACCCGTCATCCTCCCCCAGGGGTCACAGACGGCCTTGTTAGAGCACTAGGGTACGAATTCCATCTAGTACCCTACCCCTTTGACCCCCAATTGCCCAGGACAATAGTTTACTGCTCCTCCCATACGCACAACAACATCAGTGCCATGGTTGGGAGGCGACCAAGCGGTAAGGGAGGCAAAGGTGGCCGACCTTCAAAAGGTGGACGTGGTGGGCGCGGTATGGGACGTGGCTGGGATTTGCAGGGTTCCGCTATACACCCATGTGTGGAGGACCAATCAGGGACACCCATGCCCCCCCCATGGTTGAGGGAAACGTGGCTGAGACCATCCCAGCTCAGTCCTTGTTGGACCAGCCCATTGTGGCACCTGACCTGTCAGCAAGTCCAAGCCACATGTGGCGGTGCAAGTTGTCACCAAGCCACGTGGATCTGGGGCAGCTATGTCATCTGCTGCCCCAAGTATGCAGGTGGTGAGGTGGCAGGGGCAGCTGCAGCTCCATCCGCCCCAGCTCTGACTCTCCCAGCCAGGACAGTGTCGGGCCTGGTCCATCATACTGATGTTCCCCCTGCCAATATCACACTTCAGACAATGCCTGCACCAAGTCCTATGGTCAATGTGCATTCGCACACTCCAACAACCCAGTCCACCGGTGATTTTGCCCCTACTGACCAGAGCGGCGTTAGCCACTCTGGCTCTGCTCCACCCTCTAAAAAGAGGAAGAAGGGTGCTCTGGCACGACAGGCTGAGACCCCAGGCACAGCTACACACTCCGGTACCTCAAGGAAGCCTTGCTTCAATGATTCGGAACTTGATGCACTTGTGAGCTATGGATTGGCACATAGCCACAAAATGGTGGTGACTGCAGGGTCCAAGACCACACCTGGTCAACATAAGGCACACTGGCAGACTATCGCCAACCACATAAGTGCCCTTGGATTTGTGAGGCGCTCAGCTGATGATTGCTACAAGCGGTGGAACGACCTGAAACGCAGAGCAAAGAACAAGCTGGCCTCAAGTCATGCCGCTACTCTGGTGACTGGCGGTGGGTCTCCACAAGAGGACAACAAACTCACTGAACAGGAGTCTGTTGCTGAGACCTTCATCACAGAGGAACAGATCTGAGGTGTGGGAGAACTACCCGATTATGACACATTGTCCGGTGAGTGCCCATGCGTTTGTGCGTAATGCATATGTATGTTGTTTAGGTGACGGGATCTGATTGAGTGGCAGGTGAGGGTGTGTGTGACCGAGTAGTATGGGTCACCCATGTGCTTCATCCAAAACATTCTGCGGCCTTGAATTTGGGTGCGACAGTATCCCTTCTGCCCACAGTAGTAATTTAGCGCGACATTACGGCAGTTGCCCTTGAGGTGGCATCATGCAACAACATTGTTTGTATTTTTCAGTGTTCTTTCAGGCTGATTGTTTCAATTCTCCCACTTTTGCAACACATTCCTCAGCCCTATTGTGACATATGTGACATGCTTCTGTCATTGAAGAACCCCACATTGGCCCACATGTGTCACCTTGGTAGTTCAATGATTTGACCATTCAGGCTGAATGAGTATTGTCCTGATCACATGATTTTTTGGGCCTGTTTGAATGTGAAACATGCTAGTTGTTTCCTGTCATGTTGAAGTGCACAACCATTGATGTGTACATGGCCCTGCAATCACTGTATTTTTGTACACTGGATGTGTTGCAGTGTGTGGCACATGGCGTATCTTTTCACACTATGTGGCATTTTTAATCTCTTCATGTCCATCTCACATGGATGTGTGACAGTACTCATTCACTGACATATGGATGTACTTGTGGAATGTACCATGGCTATGGTACATGCCATCTGTGTGATGGCATGTGTCATTTATGTGTTTAGGACATGCCACTCACAGGCCAATGTGTGATGGCAGTGCAACCCAGCATGTAGCAAATGTGTTGCTCTTCCATCTTCGTGTCATCAGTGTCCGATTTTTGCCTCCCCTTCCAACTCTGTGACAGTGCATGCATGGGAGGGTTATAGTCATGTGGGACATGTGTAAATCATGTACTGGTTCTGTAGCTTGTCAGGCCTATTTGTGTGCTATGGTGCTAATGCCTGTTTCCATTTTTTGTCTTTCATGTTTTAGCAGGGGATGATGCACTTGATGCTGTTGAGGTTGAGGAGATGGTGCAGACCCGGGAGGAACCTGAGGCACAACCGGCACCAGTGGGGGACGTGGTGTGGTGGTGTGTGAGAACCCATTGTTGCTGCAGACGATTCTATCAAGGGGTGTCTCTGAGTGCACCTCCCCAGACCTCTATTCGGGTGCTGATTCGGATGATGAGACCTATGTGGCGTTGCAGGTAAGTGTTTCTGGAAGGGGCTCTGTTCTGTCCAACCCACCTGCACCAGGGGTAGAACTCTCTATGGGGATTTCAGTGTTGGTTAGTCAGCCTTTGGCGGTTACGGGTGCAGGGTCACACTCCACAACATCTGATCCTGTTCCTGGGCCAGCAGATCAGAGGGGGAATGCAGACCTGCAGTCTCAGGCAGTGCCGGCACAGCAAGGCGCAGATCGCCTTGCCCCAAACAGGTGAGGTGCCCGCCGACGTGGTGGCCGTACGCCACCAGGCAATACTGCATGGGAACAATCCATGTACGGTATGGCAACACAACAGGCAGCATCAGTTCAGATGATAGCTCAAGCATTGGAGAGGGTGGCCACTTCCATTGTCCCCCCTGAAAGGCAGATGGAGCAACTACAGCAGGCAACAGACTCCATTTGCCAATCACACAGGGAGGACATGTTGGCGTCCAACAGGGACAGACGGGCGGCACTGGAGAATCTATGCCAATCGATATCAATAGAGTCCCAAGGCCACTGGGAAGCCCTGAGGGTAGAACTCCATCACCTCAGGGAGACTCTTGTTGACCTTGAGACTTCCACTAACTTGAGGACAGAACAGCAGCTGGAGCGGCTCACACGTTCGCTCTCAGCTGAGATGCAGGCAAATCGGGAGGAGATCCGGGCATCACATCAGGTGCTGCATGGGGATCTCCGCACTATAATCCTCCAGAACGAGACCTTCCACACCCGCATGCTTGCTGCCATGGAGGACCATACCAGGGCTTTGCGTGGGCTGCCTCCCATAGCAACACCACCTCCTGTGGCAGCAGCAGAGGGTGATGAGAGCGACAGCAGCAGTTCTCACACATTGGCATAGCCGTGCAGGCCATTAGCCCATGGAGGTGTTTTTTTTCCCAACATACACACAGGCAGCTGTTGGTGCGCACCCTGTCCTCGGACCTCCTGGGTGGCCTCCCCCCCCCCCACGTGGCCATTTTTGAATATTTTTTGACAGTGTGTTGCCTTGTGTGGCTTCTGTGGGAATCCACTGTATTCCAGCTGGGCACATGCAGGCTTGTCCTGAGTTTGGGTTCGATGCTTGGGTTCGTTAGACACACACCCCTCCTGCTTCCCGTTTCCATTGGCTTGCAAAGGGTGTGACCAAGTGACAGTGATGTACACAGTGATGTTGGGCTCCCATGAGCTGTGTGGGCAGTCTGTAGTCAATACTGTGTAGACATTCCTTGTGTATATTGCTGTTGTATTGTACACTGCATGTTGGAATTATGTATGCTTCTGCTTCCATGTCTCCCTCTAAATTTGCAGGTTCATTCCTCATGTCTTCCCATGCCCGTCTAGTTTGGAGATGGAGTTCATGTTGTATGCAGTACACAGACAAGTTTTGAAGCCTGCAAGACTACAGTCGGAAGGGGGCGATGTGGTGGCATATTCAGGTTGTAAGACTACGACTACTTTAACTTAGTACTGTCATGTTTTAGTTGTGTTTGTGCTTGTGTAGCTGCATTGTATTGTTGGTAAGTATTTGGTCATGTGTGTTGTTAGTTCAACATTACTAGGAGCATATTGTGTGTGGCCAGTTTCCATTAGGGGCACTGTACTTTGTGACACGTGTGTCAGGTTTTCTGGATTTCTTTGTTTGCTCTCACGTAGCATGACATGCCATGGTGTGTTGGGTGGCTGTGCTGGGGAGGGGGTGGGTGACATGGCACTGTTCTCATGTTGTATTTTGCAAGTGGGTAATGCATTTAGCAGCATATGTGTCTTTTGATGACACAGCATTGGTGGTGTTTCTGTGGGTAGGGATGCACACATTGTGACACTTCCAGGTGACCAATTTCAGGCTGGTATGGTTGTGACAGTTGACTGTCCCTTATGTCATCCTCATTGATTGTCAGCTGGTATGTGGCAGGGCTGTGTGCACTCCACAGGGGTGTGATTCTAAATGAAGTAATTAGCCACCAGCTGTGTTCGGGCTGCCTCACCCCGTGCCCTTTCCCCTCCCATGCGCAGCGGGCGTGCATGCGGTTGGGGATGTGGGGGCACCACCATGTCCACCGGCAGGCCCCGGCATGTTGCAACGTTGTGCAGGACACATGCTGCCACTATGATCCTGCACACTACTGGGGGAGCGTATAACAGCTGCCCGCCAGAACGGTCAAGGGAGCGAAAGCGTGACTTGAGCACTCCGAATGTGCGCTCCACTATGCCCCAGGTTGCAATATGGGCTGTTTCGTATCTTACCTCGGGTGGCGTGGAGGGGTTACGAATTGGCGTCATCATGTGGGTGCTCAGAGGGTAGGCACTGTCCCCTGGGGAGGTGGTTATGGGTATCATTAGTGGGGTTGTGACATTACTCAGTATCTGGCATGCATGCATGTGCTGTGGCATTTATACTCACCAAGCAGCCATGTATCGCCATGCCGCCCAGCTTCTAGGTCCTGGTTTAGGGTTGACATTCTGTAAATGAAACTTTCGTGGGTGGACCCTGGATAGTTGGCATATACTGAGGTGATGATTCCCTTGGCATCACATACTACCTGCACGTTGATGGAATGCCAGTGCTTGCGGTTTCTATAAATGTGCTCTGATGCCCTGGGGGGACGTAGAGCCACATGGGTGCAATCAATGGCACCTAGGACTTTGAATTGTGCCACCCCGTAGAAATCCTGGACGGCAGCCTGCCTTTCTGCAGGTGTTCTGGGCAGGTATATGTGCCTGTGGACTGATGGGCGTGCAGTCATGATGGCCAAGACCTGGTGTAGGTAGCGTGACTGCGTGGCCTGTGACACCCCCCCACTATGGCACTTGTCTGCTGAAATGATCCGGTGGCCAAAAAGTGCAGTACATTGAGGACCTTCTCCAGGAGGCTGAGTGCTTGGGAGCAGAGGGTGGGTGATGTGAGGTCATCCTCCCACTCACTGACCAGCTAGAGTATTATGTGAGGTGGAAACCTGTACCTCCCATACACCTGGTCATCAGGCATGCCAAAAAGGCTTGTTCTGGGTGTGAAAATTATGGGCCTGACTATCCTCCTCCTCCTCCTGCGGTATCCCACGACCACTGCTGCTAGGAAAGGTATGTTCATCCTGGCGTCTGAGCTTGCTTGTTGTTTGCGTGCACTTTTATGCTGCGCGGGTCCACGTACGCCTGCTTCCTGCTGGCGTACGTGTTTCCGGATTAGCGCGTCTTTTTTGGCGCGTGCGTGTGGGCGTTCCGCGCATTTGCCTCCTGTACTTCCCCGCCCACCCCAGTAATACACGTACCCCGCTCGCCCAGGCCCAATCGCGTGGAAAACTTCCTGCGCACCCCCGAAATACATGCTATTTTTGACACAGCGGGTGTCCGTGTTTGTCGCGTACCCCTTTGCACGTCATTTGTCCTAGAGGGCCACAGTATGGGACATTCATCAGAGCTGTATATACGTGCTTTTTTTTAGCGCACATTTTCTTAATGCGCAGGGACGCTACCGCCTGCCTTCGTGTGGCGGACATGTGTTGATGTACATAGTTGACTTTTGGTTTGTGTCATGAGATCGCCATTTCACTGCTGGGGGTGGGGGTGCAAGGGGTTATGAGTGGGGGCCTGCTGGCAGGTGCCCCTGACTGCTAGTGGGTGGGGGTTGAAGGGGACATGAGTGGGGGCCTGCTGACAGGTGCCCCTGACTGCTGGGGGTGGGGGTGCAAGGGGACATGAGTGGGACATGAGTGGGGGCCTGCTGGCAAGTGCCCTTGACTGATGGGGGGTAGGGGTGCAAGGGGACATGAGTGGGGGCCTGCTGGCAGGTGTCCCTGACTGCTGGGGGTGGGGGTGCAAGGGGACATGAGTGGGGGCCTGCTGGCAGGTGCCCCTGACTGCTGGGGGTGGGGGTCCTGGGGGACATGAGTGGGGGCCTGCTGGCAGGTGCCCCTCAGTGCTGGGGGATGGGGGTGCTAGGGGACATGAGTGGGGGCCTGCTGGCAGGTGCTCTGCACTGCTGGGGGGTGGGGGTGCAAGGGGACATGAGTGGGGGCCTGCTGGCAGGTGCCCTGCACTGCTGGGGGGGTGGGGGTGCAAGGGGACATGAGTGGGGGCCTGCTGGCAGGTGTCCCTCAGTGCTGGGGGGTGGGGGTGCAAGGGGACATGAGTGGGACATGAGTGGAGCCTTGCTGGCAGGTGTCCTGCACTGCTGGGGGTGGGGGTGCAAGGGGACATGAGTGGGGGCCTGCTGGCAGGTGCCCCTGACTGCTGGGGGATGGGGGTGCTGGTGGACATGAGTGGGGGCCTGCTGGCAGGTGCCCCTCAGTGCTGGGGGTGCAAGGGGACATGAGTGGGGGCCTGCTGGCAGGTGCCCCTGACTGCTGGGGGTGGGGGTGCAAGGGGACATGAGTGGGGGCCTGCTGGCAAGTGCCCCTGACTGCTGGGGGGTAGGGGTGCAGGGGGACATGGTCGGGGCCTGCTGGCAGGTGCCCCTAAGTGCTGAGGGGGCCGGGGTGCTGGGGGACGTGGTCGGGGCCTGCTGGCAGGTGCCCCTCAGTGCTGAGGGGGCCGGGGTGCTGGGGGACATGTCAGATATGTCAGTGAATGAGTACTGTCACACATCCATGTGAGATGGACATGAAGAGATTAAAAATGCCACATAGTGTGAAAAGATACGCCATGTGCCACACACTGCAACACATCCAGTGTACAAAAATACAGTGGGGTCCTGCTGGCAGGTGCCCTGCACTGCTGGGTGGTGGGGGTGCAAGGGGACATGAGTGGGGGCCTGCTGGCAGGTGCCCCTGACTGCTGGGGGGTGGGGGTGCAAGGGGACATGAGTGGGGGCCTGCTGGCAGGTGCCCCTGACTGCTGGGGGGTGGGGGTGCAAGGGGACATGAGTGGGGGCCTGCTGGCAAGTGCCCCAGACTACTGGGGGGTAGGGGTGCAAGGGGACATGAGTGGGGGCCTGCTGGCAGGTCCCCTGACTGCTGGGGGTGGGGATGCAAGGGGACATGAGTGGGGGCCTGCTGGCAGGTGCCCCTGACTGCTGGGGGGTGGGGGTGCTGGGGGACATGGTCGGGGCCTGCTGGCAGGTGCCCCTCAGTGCTGGGGGGGCGGGGGTGCTGGGGGACATGAGTGGGGGCCTGCTGGCAGGTGCCCTGCACTGCTGGGGGGTGGAGGTGCAAGGGGACATGAGTGGGGGCCTGCTGGCAGGTGCCCTGCACTGCTGGGGGGTGGGGGTGCAAGGGGGCATGTGTGGGACATGAGTGGGGGCCTGCTGGCAGGTGCCCTGCACTGCTGGGGGGTGGGGTGCAGGGGGCATGAGTGGGACATGAGTGGGGGGCTGCTGGCAGGTGCCCTGCACTGCTGGGGGACGGGGGTGCTGGGGGACATGAGTGGGGGCCTGCTGGCAGGTGCCCCTCAGTGCTGGGGGTGGGGGTGCAAGGGGACATGAGTGGGGGCCTGCTGGCAGGTGCCCTGCACTCCTGGGGGGTGGGGGTGCAAGGGGACTTGTGTGGGACATGAGTGGGGGCCTGCTGGCAGGTGCCCTGCACTGCTGGGGGGTGGGGGTGCAAGGGGACATGAGTGGGGGCCTGCTGGCAGGTGCCCCTCAGTGCTGGGGGGGTGGGGATGCAAGGGGACATGAGTGGGGACCTGCTGGCAGGTGCCCTGCACTGCTGGGGGGTGGGGGTGCTGGGGGACATGAGTGGGGGCCTGCTGGCAGATGCCCCTTAGTGCTGGGGGGTGGGGCATCTGCCAGCAAAGGGACATGAGTGGGGGCCTGCTGGCAGGTGCCCTGCACTGCTGGTGGGTGGGGTGCAAGGGGACATGTGTGGGACATGAGTGGGGGCTTGCTGGCAGGTGCCCTGCACTGCTGGGGGTGCAAGGGGACATGAGTGGGACATGAGTGGGGGCCTGCTGGCAGGTGCCCTGCACTGCTGGGGGGTGGTGGTGGAGGGGGTCATGCGTTGGTGATCAGTAGTGCAAGCTGACATGTGGCTTGCCTGGGGGGCATGCCCATGGTAGATGGGCTGCCTGCGGGACAGGACCAGGGGTGCAGGGTAATCCCCTGTGGTGTGGGCTGCCTGCAGGGGCCATGGAGGGTGTAGAGGGAACACCTGGTAGGACCCACACTGCCAATTCACGTGCAGGACTCCCCTGCACCCCAGATATACACGTACCCCACTCGCACAGGGCCTATCGCGTGTGAAACTTCCCGCCAACCCCAGAAATACACATACCCTGCTGGAATCGCGTGTGAAACTTCCCGCGAACCCCAGAAATACACGTACCCTGCAGAAATTGCGTGTGTAACTTCCTGCGCACCCCAGAAATACACGCACCCCGCTCGCCCAAGGCCAATCACGTGTGAAACTTCCTGCGAACCCCAGATTTACACGTATCCAGGCCAATCGCATGTGAAACTTCACGCGAACCCCAGGAATACACGCACCCCACTCGCACAGGGCCTATCGCGTGTGAAACTTCCCACGAATCCCAGATTTACACGCACCCCGCTCGCCCAAGGCCAATCGCGTGTGAAACTTCCCGCGCACCCCCGAAATACACGCACACGCTATTTTTGACACAGCGGGTGTCCGTGTTTGTCGCGTACCCCTTTGCACGTCATTTGTCCTAGAGGGCCACAGTATGGGACAATCATCAGAGCTGTATATACGTGCTTTTTGTTAGCATACATTTTGGCGCACATTTTTTTCATGCGCAGGGACGCTACCGTCTGCATTCGTGTGGTGGCCATGTTTAGGCCTGTGCGCGTCTTCGCCCGTGCGCTGGTTTGCCCTATTCGATTCCATGAATACGTGTTGTAGGCGAGCGTGTGCGCGTTCCGTGCACTTGCCTCCTGTACTTCCTCCGTGACGCCCATATTTTCACACGTTGTTCCGCGTGTCACACCCCATGTTACACCTTCTTTTGTTATGTGCGCCGTGCTATGTGCACTTTCACTGTGGCCGTAGCACACGCCGTTAGATGACCTGTGTGCCGGCGTGTGCCACGCAGATTTTCAGAGCACATCCCAGATTTTACTCGCGCACGGACTTCCATAGTGTCACGCCGCCCGCATTGGGGTCCACTTACTTGAAGCGGCGCGCCCCGTCCTGGAGGCTGTACCCGCGCTTTCGCTTAGGGGTTCCTGGGTTGTTCTGGTCATCGCGCGCTTCCGGGTTTCCTGGGCAGGTTGGTCAGTGCATGCGCGGGCGGCCGTTCCGCGCTCTTCGCGCATGCGCGCTGCACGGAGTACTCGCTTTGGAGGACCTTGCGGTCCACGCCTCTCTCCGAGCCAACCAACGCTTGGTAGACGGCACGGCTTGCGTTCCAAGCCTCCTAGGGGTTGGCAGTCCTATTTAAGGAGCCCGGTCGTTCATTCAAACTGCGTCTCAACGCGGTTTGATTAGGATCGTGTTTCCTCGCCGGTTCCTTGTGCCTTCCTTACCTGTTACCTGATTCTTGTCCTCCTTGTTCCTGGTACCCTTGGGTACATCTGTAGTTGCCTTGCCTTGTCCTTCCTTCCCTTGTCCTGTGGTTGGGTGGTTCCCTTTCCCCTCTTCTGAGTTGGGTGGTTCCCCTCTGTCTATTAGTTGGTCCTTGCCCTTGTACCTTGTCTGCCTGCCCATTTCAGCCTCCCTCTGCCTTGTGTCTACCTTGTGAGCCATTCCTCTACCTTCCTTCCCGGATCCTGCCTCCTACCAACTTCCACTGTGTCCTCTTCCTTGGGACTTCCATCTTCCGGATCCAGTCTTCCTTGGGACTTCCATCTTCCGGATCCAGTCTTCCTTGGGACTTACATCTTCCGGATCCAGTCTTCCTTGGGACTCAGTATCGTCATCTGGAAAGGCTCCCCCTGTCAGTGCTTGCACTGTCCTGACGCCACGTTAATCAGGGGTGAGCGGACTCGTGGCGTTGGGAGCTGGTTCATCTCCAACCCGGTTCCATTCGGGCGGGAGCTGGGCTGGCTTCTCGCGTCATCAACCACATCAACGCAGGACTCCTGACAGCCTGGCATCATCATCAAGGTCTTCAACCAGACGAACAGGTACGCAACGTCCTCGTGACGCAGTCTATAACACATGAATCGATGTGTATGGGTTTTGCTGCGATTTTCGCACTTGCACTGCGATTTTCACACTTGCACTGCGATTCGCACGGTTTCGCACGCTTGCGCGGGAATTTTCAGCGCACATTAATTCCATGAATCGGGCTGTTAATATGCATCTGCTTTCCGTGTTGTTCTCTCACATATAATATGTATCTGCTTTCCAAACAACTGTGGTCGTTTCGTTTTCTCTCCACGTGGTTCGCCGGCTTTCCGAGCCTCTATTTTAAAAGACACTATACATATCTACTGTGGAGTTGGTTGTAAGGTTTGCGAGGCAGCGTCCTGCCTCATTCTCATCTTTGTAGTAAGACTAAAGGCAGCCGTGCATGCACATAGGCCCGTGGTTAGAGACACAGTGAAGAGTAATGCTCAGTTAATGCGCAATCGGCAGCTCTATGAGCAGCAAATATTTGCAATTGCAAATGCCTATTTCATGTGTTGATTTTCCATGAATAAACACAAGTCAGTCTTTCATGTTGTTTTGGATGTTCAAATTTAGTATTTCTAGTTATTAAACGAAATCAGTCAGGCATGTAATTAAATCAATTATGAGCCGTTCGTTAGGCCTCCATGGAACGCACCTGTGTCCTGGAGCCGGTATTGTACAAAAATGTCGCCCTCATTTGTGCGCCCCTGCAGCCACTGCGACTTTGAAGGCGCACAAAATGAGGGTGACATTTACTGCGCCCAAGCAGAGCGGAGGTTGTGGGGTTGTCCCCCTCTCTACCTGGGCGCAGTAACGGGGGTCGTGGTTGCGGTGGTGTCCCCCCGCTTATCATTTCGGAAAGCGGGTGACCCGTAAGAAAAAAAAAGAAAGAAAAGAAAAAAAGCACCCTGCAACGTCAGCTCTAACTCACGCTAGTGGGAAGAGCTGATGCTGCTGGGATCGCAGGGGGCGGGCGAAACACTTCTGTGTGTGCCGCCCTAAAGGTGAGTGGAGGGGGGGCGTTGGGAGGGGTAATGTAGGCCGGGGGAAGCAGGCACAGTGATCCATGTGATCACTGCGCCGTGCCGTAAATAGTGTCGGCATTTTCGGCCGTCGCAGTTACGGGGGCGCAGTGATCACATAGTGGTAACTCCAGCTGTGCGTCTGTAAAGCCCTGGGTGCCCCCAGGACATGGTGTGCCCAGGGGATAAGAGGGTGATCGCTGTTCCAGCAGATGTCAGCAGGATGCCCCCAGCAACTGGATGCCTGGACCCTGTGCCCAGGGGTCCAGGCATGACACAGAAGTGGGGCAGTTTTGAAGACACTTGGTGAAAGCAGACGGGATGCCAGGTGCTCAGAGTGTTTGGGGGATGGGAAGGGGGAGCGGTTTAGAGTGCTTGGGAGCTGTCAGCCGGTTGCTGCATGTGGCCTGCCCAAAAAATCAAATTTAGCTGTGCCCAGTTGCTGCATGTGTTTTCACCTTGTCCTTAAAAAATCAAATACCCCTTAGTTACTCCTCCCTCTAAACGTGACTGTCGGGGGGCCTCTGCAAGTATTGTTGACCAAAAAACGTACCGATGGTGAGTAGTATCTGCAGCCTCTACTTCCTGCCCCTTTTCTACTCCTCCACTCCCCTTGCCACCCTACCCCACCCTCTCTGCTAGCACTCGCCTCTTCTATCCTCCTTGTATTGTTGGTGTATTGCCTCCCCTTGTGTTTTCAAACCCCCCTCCCCGCCACCCCATCCTCGTCTCCCCTCCATCCTACTTGCCCATTCCCTTATACCTAAAACTGCTTAACTATTCGGAGCGTAGTAATGCCCAGTAGACTACTTTTCATACATTCCTCTTCCTTCCCGCTCTCACCCACCCATCGCCTCCACTGTATTTATATCATGCTGCTATTTAATTGTATGATCTGCTTCAACTTAGCATTGTATAGTAACCTATCTGTTCTACCCTGCCCCCCATCCACCTTTACCCTATTTGTCTAAGGCACTTTGAAAAACGAAGGCTTGTTATCAGACATGAGTTATCTCCACTGTTATATGTATTATTTGCACTTATTCCTGCACTTTCCCTGCTTTGTGCAGGCCTGTATCATTCAGAAAGTCAAGGGCTCTGAATTACTGTTTTTTCCCCACTGTTCTACCCCCTCCTTGAGCGCTTTGAAACACTGTGTATAGGCCCTAGTCGAGTTGTACCGTCTATTAGGCCATCAAAGCTCCTTTCCACCAAAAGTATATTTGTGTGCCCACTTTACTCTGGAGAGAACATGAGACCGTTTTTTTAATTCAGGGCGGTTGAGTATTCCAATATACCTGAAGATTCCAATAGTCCAGTCGAAGTTGTTAAGTTATTCCTTGGTAAGAGGTCAAACTGATTTATACCCTCTATGCCGTCTACTGACCTTAGGGGGCCCTGGGGAAGCTTCAGCGTCATCTGCATTATTCACAGGTACAGCCATTGAGTCAAAAATGATTCCACTAAGTGCCGGAAGTGGCAGAAACTCAAAAGTATTCCTTAGGGTGTCTCTGCCCTTCCTGGCCTCTGGAAGTAAGGCCTGGGGTAGCAGCTTCAAAGAAGAAGATAAAGAAGGAACAATGAACAATATCCTCAATATTAACCATATCCTCAGACCCAATTGTTCGTCCAGCTTCTCCCTGTGCTGTGCTGTTCTCAGCAGCAGCATCTTTGCCAGGGCCCGTACAGTTCTCTAAATACAGGCGATTTATAGAACATTCCAAGGCCTGACGTATAGACTGATCTGTAGAACCCCCATTCATCTGTTTGGTGTCAGGTGACGAAATAACCTTGTGAGCATACTCTGCAGGAGGTGCAGAAAATCCTACCCGGCTAGCCAACTGGCCGTCCATCATAGATACTTCAAACATTTCTGGCCTTTCTATCACCATGTCCAGATCCGAATCCATCATTGTAAGGGGGCCTCCTTGGCAGGGTAAAGGATGACTCAACAAACTAGAGGAGTCAGGCAGGCTGGATGAAAGAGGAGACTGCGCCTATGTCTCAGACTGCTTTGCACCAAAAACCAAAGGTTCCTCATTGATGGGACGGCTCCTCAATGCCCACTTTATAGTGTTCTGCTTCAACTGAGTAGTATGAGCAGACAGGTGGGATATGTGGAACAAAGCACGCAGACTAGCACCCCCGCCCCATGCTGTTACTGATGGGCTTCTAGGATTCCTGCGCTTGAATCTGCCCATCTTGGTAAGGTTTAGTAAAGTAGACATAGGGCGGTTTTATAGTTGTTATGGTTATAGTTATTGTAAGAAGTATTCTGGCCACTTTAACTTCAATACTGCAACAGTAATATTACTGGAGGCTATTACAGGGAGGGCTATTAGCTATTATGGCCATAGCTATTATGGGAGAAAGAAAAGGGGGGGGGGGATGAAGTATCTCATATCAACGCACGCCCCTAAGCACAAGGTACAATCCTTGCGCCCTTCACATCGCCTGCAATGAAGCCAGCAAGTAAAGCAGCAAAGTAATACCTGCTAAAGTGAAAGTAGGTGCACTAAATAGGGTTAAATAGGTCCCCACATGGCAGCCCGCCTGTGGTGTACTGATTGTACACGCCGCACGGCCACACATCCACCAAGCTGCTGGACGGGGGGTGGGGGGGCTCACCATGCTTCTCCACCCTGACAGTTTCCTGTTCCTGGTGCCTCTCCAACTTGGCTCTACTCCGACAGGCAGGCAGGCAATATACATGGGCCCCGGAGGTGGGAGGCCCAGAGGCATAAAGTAGGAGTTGGGCTTGCAGGAGGAAGCGCCTCTCGCCGGGAATTATGAGCAACACCTAACGGGTGCATGTCCAGTGGCACCCAGGTGTGCAGGGAGGGCCACAAGACCACCTAGACAAAAGGGACCCAGACTACTGGGCACCTCAGCAGGCTGGAAGGTGGCAGGGACAAGTAACAAACACCTTTCAAACAGGCGGTCCCTGCCCCTGACCGCTGCATCAAATGTCCCCCTCCCATCCGGACGGGAGGACACAGGGCCTTTGATGTGACAAAGGAGGCTACCTGCCCTCAGGCCGTTTTTGGCCTATATCTGAGTAGGGCAAGGTAGCCCCTCCAGTACTCCCGTTGCACTGGGACTTGTGCTTTCCTGCACCAAAGGCTGGCACGCTGAAGAAAAACGGGATAAAAAACCTCCCTCCCATAAGAAGTGCTAGATTTAGGTAGCACCAATAATAAATGACAGATGCGGACAGTTACCGCTGGGATAAGGGTAAATAGGCAAAAACAATGCACCACTAAAAAATCTAATTACTGAAACATAAAGGAAGAAAAGGATGAATATGGAAAACTACTAACACCTCGGAAGAGGCAATATAAAAAAGTGAAATATGATGGATAAAATGAAGGGAGCACATGGAGAACTAAATAAGGCTACATGTAGCTACTGCTTAAATATGGAAATGATAAATGCTAAAAGAGCTAACGCCTCGCAAGCGGCAATATAAAGGTGAAACATGCTGAGCAAAAAGAAGGAAACCGATGGCTAATTAAGAAAGGCAACATATAACTAAAACACAAAAATAGGAAGAGGATAAACCCAGTGAAGAGCTAACGCCTTGCAAGAGTCAATGGGAAAAAGGAAAGATGCCACATAAAAAGAAGTAAACAAGTGGCGAAAATTAGACCAGACACAGCTCAATGCTGGGTCATCAGAAAGTCTCGAGCTTCTGTATGAAGGGCGGCAGGGTTCAGCCTCGAGTTGGCCCTACGGTGACCTGATCCCATGTTTCCCTAAATTGTTTTGTTTTAACATTATGCTTTGTATGGTTGGTTTTCTTTACACATAGCTCCTTATCTAATAAAGCATGTGGCGAAAGTTTTTCCACCTTACCTGGCGGTTTGTCTCATGATTATGGTACCCTATGACCTGTTATGAGGGAAAGGAGTGGGGTGAGGTGGGGTGTTGTGGTTATTTCATTATGTCATCCTGTCTCTTACCTGCACTGCTAACCTGCAGTAAAACACTTCCAGGCTTAAGTCAGGTAATCGGGAACCAGCAGGTAAATGCGCCGGTCCTGCTCCACCCTAGAGGAAAGGTCCTAGCACTCTTGTTACTTGCTGTCAAGCCACATTACGCCTGCTCGTGAAACACAAACGAGTAGCTGCCTCCGACAGCTGAGATAGAAAATATTGAACAAAGTAAGTCCAGCACTGTTCAGCTGCAATAACAGGTGAATTGTAAAGTCTGTTTCTGCAGCCAGCACACATTGTAAAAACCAGTTCCCATGGCACTTGATTAAAAAAAGGAAAGGTGGCTTCTTGTGCACCCCAGCATTGGGATAGGGACATACCAAAAGAGAACAAGAAAGCAAAATTTGGATGCAGCCCCCCGCAGAATGCACATGCACGCCACGGGAACCACAGTGCAGCTCCAGCTAGGGTAACGCGAAAGGTGCACTAAACCACCTTACGCCCCAGCAGCACTCATCACACCCTTGTATAATAGTTGACAAAACACAGGGGAAGCACATTCACAAACTATGGGCCTCTTTACGAGGCTGGCGGTAGACGTGCATGTAACACAGGCATGGCTGCCGCCGGAATTTTATTTTTTCCGGCGCCCAGAAATTGCCAATTACCGGGTCATTACGGCCTGGTATTTGCCCATTCCCCATTCCCACTTGAGCCCATAGACCGTTATGAACAGTGCTGGTGCATCCGTGCTGTGCTCGCGGGTGCCGCTCTTCTCGCCAGGTCAGACCTGGCGGGCAGAAAGGCACTTGCAAGCACAACTCGTAGTTTGCCGGTCTGGGAACTACGGTACGTAGTTCCCAGACCGGCAAACTTGTAATGAGGCCCTATGTTTGCATTTTATTTTCGCCGAACTTCTACGACGCTCCCTTGCGAAACAAATCCTTCTGCTGGCTGCACAGCCAGGGCGAGTGCAGGGATTAGCTCCAGGTGGAGCCGGGTCTGCCGGGAAGGGAGCAGTAAACAGCATTGCCTAAGGACTATCAGGCCTGTCAGCTACGAGTGCGGACATTGGAAATAGGGAGTGTCTGCAGATTTCTGTGTTGGAAATGCACTTGGATATCACGCTACAGCGATGATTAAAGGGGTGTTCTTTAAAATGGCTTGTCCAGGATGGAGCGGCATGTCAAGTGTGAATTATGCTGGGTTGAGTTGGTAAATGAAAGGCACCGATCGCCATGGCCTGATCCTATCTGGTCATAGAACAAATAAAGGTCCGGCGTGCTAACTACTTACAGCGGGAAACACTAATCAAACTAGTATAAATCACAACGAGCATGCGGTTTCAGCAAGTTGGAATTAGGGTAGTTAGTTGTAGGTTAAAGGTTTCACAGTCACTAAGTGTCAGTCCGTGTTTGCGAGTGTTTGGACACCACGTGTAGAGCTGCATCTGAGCACAGGATGAGTGAATGAGCAGTGTGTGATGGGGCGATGGACCTTCCTGTGCAGATCACCCTCCCCAACTTAGTGTGGGCGTCAGTTATGGCCCCCCATCTGGTGCCTGTTCACAGCCACAGTGAGAGTTATATGGCACCATCTTTTGCTACCGGGGCAGGGGGGTTCGGAGGGGGGGGGGCGCGGGGTAAAAGCGGTACAAAATGTTTGTGGCGCTTTGGCCTGCGATAATAATCAGAGCTGGAAGTGTAATATAAATTCATGTACAGAGCGCACCTTATTTCAAAGGCTCAAGAAACGCGCCTACGCGCTTTCTCCTGAGCCCATTATAGAATGGGCTCAGAACGGACATTCAAGCCCTGCCAATTTCTCAGGTCACAGCGAGGCGCGCGCGCACGCACGCACGCACGCACGCACGCACGCACGCACGCACACACACACACACACACACACACACACACACACACACACACACACACACACACACACACACACACACACACACACACACACACACACACACACACACACACACACACACACACACACACACACACACACACACACACACACACACACACACACACACACACACACACACACACACACACACACACACACACACACACACACACACACACACACACACACACACACACACACACACACACACACACACACACACAACACCCCCCCCCCCCCCCTTCATATGCATGATGGAACATTTCCAACTGAAAGAGCTCGTAGGCCCCAGTTACCTTGCTTATCTGTGATAGCTAAAGTGAGCAACACAAAGCAGCATTTAAAGATTTGTTCATATCCTTGATGTCTATCTTGACATGCAAAAGAAAAGTTGCTTTACATCACTAATCAAATGGTTTCAACATCATGAATAACAACGAGCTGGAGGGGTTGTGACAAAATCTCCATAGCTATCCAAGTTTATTACACAACTTCTTCTATTCCATGTCTTAAATCACATTGGGTCGCATGAGTTTTAGAGGGTCCGGAAACAAGGGTGCCAGTAAGCTTACCGGCACCCTTATTTTCGGATCTGCAAACTCGGAGTCAGCCTGCCATGGCCGTGGTGCCTGACAGGTCTGACCCTCCGGGGCGCTGCGGTCCCGGTAGGCAGACCATTCACTGAAGCCCCGGCACAGTTAGCAATGGTGCCGGTGCTTCCGTGGTCCCCACTGCCGTAAAGTCCTATGGGACTCTCTGGGAATGGGGACTTACATTTTACCAGCACCTGAGTTCCCGGGCCACCGGACTTTTAATAGCCTGGTGGCACTGGGAAGTCAGAACTGGTTAAATATTACGAGTGCGGCGGCGGCAACTCGCCGGTAGCACCGGCACGGTTACCACCGGACTCGTAATGAGGCCCATTATCTTGCATTCTGGGACTGATCGTTTACCATTCGGGATGTGAAAATTCAAGCCACAATGATATTCTTTTGGCTTAGCAAGTTGCTATTAGGATTTTACATGTTGTGTGCACCCATTATCCCATCCTTCTTTGAAACGTTGCACTCTCCACCTTGCACCCCGGTGCCTATCAATGCAAAATGCAAAAAACAGCAGTAAGCGCCAAAACTATTGGCACTGCTAATGCTTCTTTTCATTCGGGTGGTTGTGAATAAAATGCTAGTACAACCAATCTCATTCAATAAAATCAAAACTGCAGTGCAGTTTAGAACACTGAAAATAAAGGGCGGGAGGGGTGGGCGGGGGTTAGACAGCTAAAAAAAAAGTCCTTGAGTCAAGAAAGCATGAATAGTGCTCAAAGGTGAAGGGCCAAAACAGCACTACTTAGCTGCAGACAAAGTCCACCAGGGAGATGTCAGCTGACATCATTCCTAGTCTCCATAACAGTTGCTCCTGGAGTAGTGTGCCATTTCTAGCACAAACACTCTATGGAAGGGGCTACAGAATTGTTTAACTCTGTTGGAAGTTTATTTTGAGATATCCAAGATTTTGTATTTAAGGATTACTGCAGACGTGGACCCCAGGAAACATAGTAAATAAAACGTTAAATGAGCACATATGGCTAGAATATATGCTTCCTGGCTATCACTGGGACCCCTTTAAAGAGTACCCTACATTGCCATTTTTACTTCCTAAATTTAATATTAAAGTTTGCATTAGTCCAGTACACTTTTTTGATTTAATGCATTGATCTTGGCAATCCAGTGACGTGAAGTGACCAACTATAAAAACACTGATATTATTTCGCAAATGATAAAATGAAGAATACCTGAAGGTTAAATAGGAGTTTAATGTTTACAAACACATGTGGAAAAATGATGCTGCAACAAAATGATGCATTTCGGATATTAAAGTGGAAACGATTCTATTGACGTCTGAATGTATAATTGAACTTGCAAAAAAAGAAAGGCAGCTGCAATGACAAACGAACAAAAGTAAAGTGGTAAGGGGTGGCAAAGGCTTGGCATATATTGGTTATGGAAAGTTAATGCAACAAGCATTAAATTATCGAATAAAAACAAGCATGTCATAACCCTCTGGCATGCCCCTATTTTGCGAACTCCCATAACGCTGAGGAAAAAAGATTTGTCGGGAGTCTTCAGAATTTGCAGAGGGTGTGGGGCACACTGCTAAGTGCAAACCCCGTCACACACACATTCGGATGTATATTTACACTCTGTGGCAAACACTAGGTTGATGGAAGTTCCTGATCACTTTGGATCAATTGCTTGCAATGCATTGCAGATAAATGTAATAGCAGGTAGCGTTAACTAACGAGAAGCAAGGCATTTATGACCCTGAGCTGAGGGCAAGTACAGACCTGTTTTTCTCAGGATAGGCGTGTGCAGCACTCTGATCCGGTTTATGCGAGCCGCCATCACTGTCCCGCCTGTCGGGATTTAATTCGGCGGCATAGGCCACTCTGGCTCTGCTCTGTTGCTTCTCCCACTGCCGAGCAGCATTGTTAATCGCTATTCTCTTCTTTTCCTGTAAAAAGATTAGCGTGGTTAAGTAGTATCTGCACTGAGGCAACAATGGAAAAACTATAGTCTCGCAAAGCAGGTCGTTGCCCTACCCACGTTTTCACCTGGGATTTGGTGGTTGCTTAGCTAATCAAGTAATGCTTTTCAGAGTATTTTGTAAACCTCGACATTCTTTTCAAAAAGGGCAATTTATGTGATAATAAAATATCTTTGAATACTTAAGTGCATGCAGCATTACAGAGAAGTGTGATCAAGTGAACAAGATCAGAGTCCTGCATCACACTGTGGGATGATGAAATGGGCTGGCGGCTGCCATGAGATGGTGGACAAAAGTGGAGTTATACAGGCATCCCCCAGTTAACACCAACTTGTTTCCTGCACTAAGGCAGTCACAGGATCACTCATGTGTGCTCATGTGTGTCTGTAGTATACAGACACATGATAAAAAAACACCTCAAAGATAACTGTTTCCCTAAGGTCAAACACCTTAGCAAGCCATTTCAAAGACCCAAACCCCCAGCACAGAACATAATTCCTTCAACTTTAAAGTTCTAACATTTCAAAGGCAAATGCGAGCAAAGGCATACATCTCTTTCTCCTGCATCAGGGCAGAGGGAAACATTTTCTTTTTTGAGTGATGTTTGAGATCTGAAGGACACAACATGGAATGGACTCACACTGTACGCAAGAGAAAACACAGCCTATTCTCCAAATCCATTTAAGAGTCATGGGAGTTACAAAATTGTAACTCTCCCATGACAGAGGATTTATATAAGACATTAGACAGCCTCATCTGCTTACCAGAGGGTTTCCAGACTTGGAATCCACAGGCTGTGACACCAGAGGAGCCCAGGGTGCAGTAGGCAAGAGAACCAGAAGCCCCAGACTGAAAGAGAGAACACACGTTTGAGGCCATTCTAAAATGGTGGCAGGCCTTAAAATAAGCTTAGGCCAACACCCTTGCTGACTAGCTGACCCTCTGAGAACTACCCAATCATAAAGTGGCTCAGCCGACATAGCCCAGGTGCAAACAAGGTCCATTATCACCACCAAAGGGGATGGGTGTCCATCCTATGAAAGGCAGCAAGTTCAGTCTAGCACCGTCGGGCATTAGCGAAGGAGCTGGAGGAAGGTATTTGGAGGATGTTGACAAGCAAGAGGTCTGCAGAGATGAGGAGATATTTGGAGATTGGAGGGAAAGTGTACTGAGGAGAGAGGAGGCGGTGCTAGTGCCCCAAATGGAGACGAGACTTGGAGGGGAAGAATATTGAGGAGCAAGAAAGGAGGGGATGCAATGTGGAAGTGAGGATTGGATTTTGGAAGGAGAATATTAAGGAAGTTGGAGGTGTTAGTACCACCTGAAGGGAGATAGAGTGAGAAGGTTAGAGGAGAATAGGCCCAATATATATAAATAATATGATTGGAGAACAGAGGAAAGCTAGATGGGGAGTAAATCTGGCAATGTTTGCGGTGGTGGAAGTAAAACATATACCTCTACTCGTAGGAAAGTGCAGAAAGGTTCTGGCGGAATCTGGCTTGTTAAGGGCATTCTTTAGACGTGGCAGGAGGTACGAGATGGTTCACCCTCACAATAAGGATCATCAGGATCAGAGTGTTCCTGTGACCACGACCCTAGAGCAGGAAGGGGACTAGAAGGTAGCAGGGACCCCAGTCCTTGTACCCTGGAGAATCAGACTCTTGGTGGAAAAAGCTGAAGCAGTACCTCTAACTCATGGAGGAGACTGATGGACTGTTCTTGGCCTTGGAGCGGTGACCTGTGGATGGCCTGTACCCAAGGCTTATCTGAAGATGGTTTGGGAAACAACTAATCTGCAGCCTTGAGATGAATGCAAGGGTCCTCTCCTTGACTTCATTCACTGGGCAAAGACTATCCAAACCCAGAATTGTTTAGGAGAATCATTTGTTCACCATGATATGCTTTAAAGAGAGATGTATTCAAATCTGGGTTCCTGTCTGTGTAAATAAAGCATTAAGAAATGTATCCTTCTGTCAACCTCAATTTGTTCCACTTGTGCAGCTTGTGACACCTCCCAAATGTTATTGACTTATTTTAGGGTGCAGAAGGAGGACACTGACACACAGGTGGAATGATGGTTGGCATAAACCTTCATTGTAGATAAAAGAAACCTATCCCTCCCTAACTCGAAGAGGGGTTTCCCTGCCTCAACTAAGGATTCAGTAAAAAGAGTCCACTGTCGTATGTCAAAATGCCTACTTCTGTCCCTCAGACCTGTAACTAAACTAAAGAGGTAGCAGATCTTCTTGGTCCAGAAGAATGGCTGACTTCCTCTAGACAATGGATCATAGTTCAATTGCAGGTGGGAACCTCGCCTGAGAGAAAAACTCACTCCCCAGATCTCAGTTCAGGTTGTGGTGGTGTAAAGTTCTCAGTTCAAACACAAAAGATAAAGTTCCACCTCAAACATCAACATTCCTTATTGTCTATAGTTTTCTTCACGATTGGGTTCTCGGAGAATGACTCCCTTCTCCAGATATCTTGTTATCAGTATGTTAGTGCCAGGGGAATGACTCCCTTTTCTGTGCCTTCCTTGGATTTGCTTCACGGTACACAACACCAGAGGGTTTGCTTCCTTTCCCTGATCTCTCTTGGCTTGCAGCTTCACCGTAGTAAGGGGAATGTCTCCAATCCCCTGGCCCTTCTCAGGCTCTTTGCCACAGTTTCCACCCTTTCTTCCTTAATCTTCAATCTTCCCGAAAATAATGTGATGAGGAATATGCCCTCCACCTTCCCCTCAGCCTCTCACAATTTGGGTCTTCAATCTTCCTGAACATACTGATACAAGGAAGATATCCTCCACCTTCCTCTTGCCTTCTCACAATTTGAGTCTGCCCATTAACCCTGTCTGGTTTTCTTTACTCCCTGGGACTAACTGCCAGTCCCAGCATGAGTTTGGCAGCACTTCGCAGTCCCTCGGTATCTGCCACAGCCTTATCGGGTCCCCAAAGCCTTCCCAGCCACTTGTGTAATGTTGTACATGGTACGCATGGGTTCGGGCGTCTCCTGGGCATCACTCAACAGCCGCAAGTTCCTTGTGGCTTCCGTAGACTTCTGCAAAACTGAGGCGGCTCCACAGTCTTTGACTTCTCCTCAGTTGTGCGGCTTTACTGTTCCACACCACCCAAGCTTCAGGAATGACTGAAGCTTCCATCCGCCAGCTTGCCGTGCTGATCCTCTTCCTTGGACTGGCTTCAGACTTCTTGGCTCCTCCTCCTGCGTCCCGGTCTGCTCCTTCTCCCGCTGCATCGCCTTCACACTTGCGGTTCCTCCAGAGAGGCCTCGACCCTTTGTTGAGTCCTTCGTCTGTTTATAACTTGCCTTCATAAAAAACAAGTACATGTATGCGCGTTCTCTTGAAGACTCTTCATTGTTCTGCATGTCCTCCTCATCCCAATATCTCCTAGGGAAGTATTCCTAAAGTCGTTCCTAATCTTCCTCGACCCAGTTACCAGTGGATTATCAATGCTACAGAAACTAATGGAAGTGTGGGCTACAGAGGGTTGAGAGAAGAGATAGGAGGGTGGGTAGAGGTGATGGAGGGTTGGCATACTGCATTTCCCTTGGATGGTCCTCCTTGTCCATCAAGGGGGAATCTCTCCCCATGAGATCCTCCAGCTGGGTGCCACCCCCAGGGGGACTATTGGGTAGCAGCCCCGCCTCTCTGGAGTCTTCCCGTCGGAGAAAAGTGACGACATCCAAGGATTTGTCACAATAACCAGAATAATGTTTCACACATTTAGGGAAATGTGAAGGTAGTTTACACTAAAACTGCACAGGTGTGTTATATAGAGCATTGCACTTGACCTATAAAATAACACTAATGAATTGAAACATTTGTATTTTGACAGTTATTTCATTCCACAATGCATTAAACCTAAAAAAGAGATATATTAAAACTAAATCAAAATCTTAAAAAGATAATGTGCTGATACCACTATTAGGCACAATATATAATTCCTTTCAATCCAGTTATATATTAATTTGTCCTGTTTCTAATCTGTCTTCCTAGTGATAATTGATCATAAATAACAACATGATGATCATATACTCCTTTAATAATATCAATGTTCAGGTGGCCAACACATGTTTTACACTCCTAGGCTTACGATTCACTTTGTGTGCATGCTTCTTTAGGGCCTCATAGAATGGTCTTCCTTGTAACCAACCTTTGCTAATTATTAAGACATAAATGTACTCATCTGTCCATACAAGGAAGGGTTCCCTTTGATCCTTAACTATATGTAAACACAAATTATTGTGCTGTACAATTGTCTTTGCATTTTAGTTACATGTCCTTAGTCTCAATTTTTGAGTGTACACATTTTATATCCTTATTGTGAAAAGTCCTACATTTATATTTGTGGAAACAGATTGCGATTTTGTAATCTTCTGCAGAACAACTGCCGCATGATTTCTTGCTAGCTGTGTTTGGGCCAATTTAATCATTTAGTGCACTTTGCAGCTGATAGTTGTGGGCAATTTTGCTGGCCCATCACGCTTCTAAATGCACCATTTGTCACTACTTTCTCTCCTGTGGAAAATCAAGCCCTTCATCCCAGAAAACAACTTCAGATCCGCTGTCCAAGCCTTGTTCCTCTTCCACCTGGATGGTGGCTATGCCCTTTTTGAAGGCCTTCTGGTGACTACCCTGTGTGGGGTACATTTAAAGCCTAAGAATACTGCATTTCAGCAGTCAGCCAAAACCGGTTGTGCTTATGTCTGCTGATCACGTATGGTACGAGAGTTGAACACAGCCACTCCAAGAATAGTTGCATTTTGTTTTCATTCACGGGAATCCAGAGAAAACAACTAAAATTCAGAAAGGCTGTGCCTTGCTGTTCTGTCATTTAAACATTCAAGGCTGCACAAGAAAATGACCTGGATTTAAAAAACGGCATTGCACTGGTGCTTCTTTTATTTTTAACATCACAAGGTTTTATTCTATTAAAACACAGCCCTGTCTATATATTTCATTTTGAACAACATCAAATAAAGACATCCCTCTCAGAACGGCATTGTTTCATCAGTAAAGTCCAGGAAAAGCAAAAGAATTCTGCTTCAAGTCTGCACGGCTTGGTTTTATTTTGGCAATTACCAAGAAACCATTTCAAGCATATCTCTGTGTCCAGAAACTGACCAGATCTATAAAAAGCCTTTCAGAAAGTAAGAAAATGCTGTGTGCGAGAAAAACGCATTCTGTGAAAGGAACATGAGAAAATAAATTAACATGTGTAAATCTGTTGTTGCAAAGTAGAAAATGACCTTGGGAAAGCGAAATGTGAAATAATACTGTAGCTCGCACAGAAACACAATTGTACATGTTAGGAGAGGGGCTGCAAAGATATTTATATGGTGCTCTGTTTTTCCCCCCAAAAGACAAATAATCCTGGCTGAGGCCCAGGAATTTCTGTCAAACATGTTTGGCAGCAAGGCCAATGTCGCACCTCCCTGTGAACTGATACTGCAATGGCATGTGCTCTGTTCTCACGGACCTGACAGTGTGATAATTACAGGTTCTGCCAGGCTGCCAGGCAGAACTGCTACCAAGGACAAAGAATGGGGGTGAAGCCCTGTGTTTTGCCTCATAGGTGTGATTTCCTCTGCATTCATTCCCAGTATCCACTGGAGCACTTCAAATGGGAATCATGGAAACACTTGTGCAAGCTGACCCAGACAATTTGGATTGTGGGGGTGGCAGCACCGCCCGCATCTTTGGCAAATCCACCTCATTGACAATGCAGGACATTTATACTTTAAGACATTTTTCTCTGCAATCTGAATAAGCAGTAATGTGAAATTATGACAGTGTTAATGTGATTTTTGGACAAGCACAATAAGACTATGTACATCTCTCTGGCACGTGGTGAAATGAAATGGCAGAAAAAATGCATTTCTGGTGGAAGCATAAATGGTACAGATATTAAACTTGAGGAATCCATGCCAAATACTCTTATGCATATGTGTAGCTATTTGCAGAATTGTAGATAATATGTTTCTCCTGAAAACGGTGAAACTGTGCCCAAGGACGAGGCAACATCTCACAGAACTGGCGTTCGAACCAGCATATGCCTTGTGAAATATGGGATCTGCCTATCTGACATTTATGAGGGTGGCCATTGTAAATATGAAGTTTTGCTCCATAACCCACTTTTGTGAAAAATAGGCTTGTGAGACAAAGGGAGTCATAAAAAAAAGTCCAGGGTACTGCTGCACATATTGTAAAATTCTCTGATGTCATTCTGGCTATATAAGGGGTAAGACAGGGAGACATAGGGGGATTCAACATTCAAAATTCACCCTGCAAGATTCCAAAAATCTGAACCAGGTCCAGAAGCAGCTGACCCAGATCCAGGCAGAACCGCCTATCCAGAACCACATTCATCCCAATAATCCAGGGAGAAAGGATGAAAGGCAGCTGATCCTCTTTAGGAGAATCCAGTGACCAGACCTTTTGCCCAGTTGACCCATTCCACTGTCCACAGTGACCAGACTTTGCCCAGCTGTTCCCAACCAGGAGCGCCCAGCTGACCTAGTAACCAGATCTCTTGACCCCTTTGCCCGTGACCAGATCCGTGGCCCGCCGTCTAGAGACCCTGCTGGCTGTCCAAATGACCAAACCCAAGCTTGCCTTGTAAGTATCCCATCACCCAGTACCCAAAAACTGCATATCCTACTATTTTATCTTGCATCCTGTTCACACCCTATTAAAATCCCATAAAAACCCTAGTCATTTTCCAAATTGCCAGTATCCTATGTTCACCCTTGTCCTAGAACAATCGGTTTAGTCTATATCTGCTAGAATATTTCTTTTCTATTTCCTTCGGTTACCTGTGTAAGTCCCTAGTATCATTTGGAATAAATTAATTAATTCCCCATTGAAAATTCATGTTCATTATTGCTGCACTTCGAAAGTAACAATTTTGTCGAGTGTTTTTACTAATTATAGCCTTAAACTATAGTTTCAGTAGAACTAATCATTGTGCTACCAAAACCGATCTTACCCGTGTATTTTGCCTTCTTTTAAAAATCTGATTTACATTTCCCATTAAAAAACCATATCACCATCCTATAAAGAGTCATCCCTACTCCTCAGTTTCCCATCTGTTGTGTGTATTTGTTTCCTATCCCAAAAAACGATTTCCGATTTTGATTGCTTATCCCATTTTCTTAGCAGTTTCCTAATATAAAGGGCCTCATTACGACCCTGGCGGTCCCATAATGAACGGTGCCGGTACGCGACCAGCACCGTTAATTACGGGCTGCCCTATTACCAGTACTACTGCGGGACCCGCTAAGGAACGCCTGGTCAGACCAGGCATCCTTAGCGGGTCCCGCTAGCAGTCCAGGATGCTAACAACGGGCCCGTCATTAACGGGCCCATTGTTAGCATCCTCCTCATTCCCATTGAACCCTATGGTTCCCACTGCAAGCCAGTATCATCTTCAGATCCTGTTGCATTATCTACAAAACAGTCACCCTGACGTCCCCAAGATACCTCACTGAGAAACTCAGCATCTCCGGAAGGCTGCAATCCACCAGAAGCAAGGACATGTGCAAACTTGAAATCTGCCGCTGCAGGAAGGAAAGAACCAGAAGACAGGTATTTGCGGTCCACGCTCCAAGACTCTGGAACCTCTTCCCCGTCAACATCAGACGTTCCCCATCACTTCTACAGTTCAGGAAATAACTCAAGACCTCTTCAAGGAATGGCTCCTCCTTAACACCTATGTCCATAACCCTGCACTCCCCACCCTACCTGAGACTCAGTAATCTGTTCCCCACTATCTCCCACCCTGGTTGCTCGTAGCTCGCTTGCTGCCAATTTTCCTCCCATTAGCTCCCTTTTTTGTTTCTCTGCTTCACTCACTGTGTTCTTCCCCTATGATTGTAAAGCACTCCGTTGCTTTATCGAAGCTAGGTCAGCGTTCAAAAACTACCTAATAATAATACTTCCAAAACCTAAACAAGTTTTTTGCAAAAAGTAGCAAACAGCAATTCAAAAGTATGCACCACTGTTTTGCGCCAAGGCCTAATTTTTGTCCCAGTTCAACCCAGAATGGCAGGTATAAGAGAACCATGTTTACAGAAGGGAGGGCGAGGGGTAAAGAGAGGAACTAGCAGAAGCAGGCGCTTAGATATACAACTAAGTTGTGTCAATTCAAAAATATGCCCAGTTTGCGCTCCATTTTAATGTTATTGTTATGTTTTCAGTCAGATACAAGCTACACAACACTTGAGGATGTGTAGATTGGCATCTCCACATCCTCAAGTGATTATTACATACATACTTCTGGCCCTCTCAATGTTTATTTATCTGGACTTAATATGTTTGATTAAAAACATAATTGAATTGGAAGTGCATGGGACACTGATTGGTAGATATTAGTGCATCAGAGTTGGAACAATGACTCCTTAGAAGGTTACCGCAAAAGAAATCTGCTTCTACCAAATGAATAAAACATTTGCCTCAACTACAAAAACATCTATTATTTGGAAATATACACACAGAAAAACAGTCTGCGACATTCATTCAGGAGATTGTGTGTCGATGTACTTGCGTGACTCTTGGTACTGTCACTGGGATGAAAATAGGGTTGGGAGCCTCCCTGAAACAGTGAATGATGTTCTCCAGGAAGTGTAAAGGAACAGAAGTAAGGCTCAGACGCAATGGTGGCATATTTTTGGGTACAAACTTGTATTGATAAAGAAAGGGTTGGGAAAATGCCTCTCTATCCCTAAAGCGAAGAGGGGTTTCCATGCCTCAAAGAAAACTAGTGAAATTGTCAGGATGTCCAAAACTAAAAAGTCTTGTCACTGTTGTGTCTCAAAAGCCTACCTCGGCACTGAACACCAATAACTTAAATCAACTGTGGAAGGATGATCTCTTCCCAACGTAAAGTGTTCATAGTAGGTCCAAGCAACAGAAAAGTTCAGAGTCTCTCAGGTAATCCAAAACTGACGAATTAAACAAAGTTCACAAATAGAACACCCTCAAAGCTAGGGTTGTGTTCCTTTCCCCTAAACTGCCACGTATTCCACTTTCCTTCCTTTTGGGCTCCCGAGCCCTGTACTTTCTTATGCAAATGTCACTGGATAATTCACAAGAATATGCTTCTCAGATTCACAGTTCTTTATCCCAACAACTTGGCACACTTCCCTACCAAGCGTAGGATTCCTTTTTAAATTGTCTCTTTCAGATACAAGTTTCTTGACCCACTTACTATCAAACACTCATTGGGTGACTTGGATTACTCTCCTGCCAAGCAACTATCCTCTCATGGACTGTCTCTCTTTCTCTCACAAGGTACCAGCCCCTCTTATTCCTTGTTACTTTAGGTTCTTGTCTCTCATATGGGTGCAGGTCCCAGACTGCCAATGTAGCATTGTATCTGCATGGCTTACTCCCCTGCCAAGCAGATAACTCTTCCTTGTATGCTTCTTGTACAATCAGGGTCCCAGACACTCTTATTCTTGGCTTCTCATATGGGTGCGGGTCCCAGACTCGCAATTCATTATCGTATCTGTTTGGTTCACTCTGCTGCCAAACATAATATTGCTCTTACTTCATCTTGATTATTGTTGGGTCCTAGACCTTCTTATACTTTGATTTCCATATGGCTGCTGGTCCCTGACTCGCAATCACTTCTAGGGGTCCTAGACCCTCTTGTTAGCTTCTGCTTTCACCCCCTTGCTTCCCCAGACCTCTAGCAACTCTCGGGTAACCCGCGTACCTATTTGTCTCTTCCATTCAGGTACTGGAACTTCCTGAGCAGCTGCGTCTCTTCGAAGATCCGGTTGCGTTCGGGTAACCGGCGGGGTCTGCAGCAGCTATGCAGGTGTCCGACACTTCCCGGCTGCACGTCCTCCCTCTCGGGCGCTTTGCCAGGCACTGGGATACTCAGAGGTTCAACTCGGAAGCAGCACAAGTAGTCCTTCCATCATGGACCATGTTTGGGTTCTCCTTCTCCTCCTCTGCACACAGCTTCCCTTTCGGCTCTCGACTACTCGGCTGGTGCACGGCTCCCACAGTTCCTCCTCTGAGGAGCAGATTTCCCTAGCGTCTCAGCCGAGCTGTCTTTAAACCCCTCTGCTTCGTTGAATCACATACCGCGAGAAGCTAGACTGATCACTCTGGTTCTCTAGAGTGATCCTCAGACTTCTTCACAGTACTTGGTTAAAAACCATGTTTAACATACTTTGTATTCTTTAGTATTTTAGTCTTGTCAAGTATGTTAGGTAGACTGACTTTACAACAAAAGACATTGACTCTAGAGAGGGGGAAAGAGGATGTGGTATTGAAGCAGGGTTATACTGCGTTCTCTGAAAATGGTCGTCCCCCATCCCATAAGGGGCTTCCTTCCCCAATGCGATCCCTCAGTGCACCACCCCCAGGGGGACTATTGTACTGTGGGCTCACCACCTGGCTCCATGGGAAAGGTCTCCCCCTAGGGGAGAAGTGACAACATCCTCAGATTCGTCACAGAAGGTACATGCAAGGATTTTCTAGTCACCCTCTCTTAGTCCCCACTGCTTGTCAGGGGACAGTCACAGAAACGCCTGGTATGGACCCCCCCTCCCGAACTAAGCAAGGCTGAGCTCTCCCTAGGCAGACCGAAAACCAGAGAGGGGACAAACAGTGTGTCCCTGTAACCAGAGTATATGTATCACAATGTTGCAGGTTTGTCGTTTCCTGACCTCAGCATCATGAGAGTCACTTTCAAGCCCCAGTAAGACACCAATCAACTACACTGAAGACCCACACTTAACACAATGTTGCAAGTCTGTGGTACAATGTTAACAGTTCATTGTCTGCCGGCATAGTGTTCCCTTGCTGGAGACACAATGTTGACACTTAACCATGAGCCACCATGCTTGGCACATTTAGGGATCCCAAAAAAAATTCCTAGCATAGAGTACGCACTCTTAGGGAAACCTGAGACCAGGGTCTTGCACATACAACACAACAGAGTGGCAGATTGTAATCCATGATGGTGGACAGGCACAATGAGGTCTGGCCTACATCCCCATGTGGGCTGCTGCATCCAGGAGTGGCAGCCAATCCCAACCCGACAAAGGTCCTCATTACAACTTGGGAGGTGGGGGTAAAATGCAGTGGTATTACTGTATACTGCCGCATTACCGCACTGCCCAACTATGATTTGGGCCGTAAAGTTGGAGGATCCACCTCCAGCTATAAGCTGGAGGTAAATCTGCCAATTTTCTGCCTGATTTTGGCAGAATTACCACTGGCTGAATTACTGCGGTGATAATTCTGCCAAAATGCTCCAGAGAGTCCTATGGACTCAAAATTAATGGGGACTAACACCAGCACCACCACTTGTAATCCAGCAGTAATACTGCCGGACCAAGTGGCGGTAACAGTATTACAGTTCAGTGGTATCTCGGCAGATTTACCGCCGAGATACCACCAAACTTGTAATGAGACCCAAACATCTGCAAGAAGCCCAAGCTGTGGAGAAAGAAGAAAGGAAAAAAAAACTATAAAACAGAGAGAACCAATTAGTTAGTGTGGGTTTTTGAGGGCGGGGGTGGAGAGCATTGGTAAATGATGCAAGGAGCATTTTGGAGGTGATGGAGGCAAGAGGCTAAGAAGTGACAGGAAGAGGAGGAGGAGGAGGGGAAAACATCAATTGGTGGAGATAAAGGTGATGCAGAGAAGGTGAAGTTGCTAAGATATGAGAAGGAGATTGTGCTGAAAAGAAGAGAGAAGGGGTGGGAGGATGAAGTTAGATCTGGAGAGATAATTAAAGTTGCGGTGGAGGAACATGTGGAAGAAGAAAGGTTTTGGGAGAAAGTTATGAAAGGTGGAACAGTAGACACTGAGGAGGGAATGCAATCGAGCGAGCAGGTGAGTAGGGAAGGGGTTTTGGGGTGATGGTGTTTGACCATATGCAAAGTGAACAGACTTTGTGTGGGCTGTTTTTTTTCCGTCAGTTTGCAGCGGTCACTTTTCATACGGTCAAACACCCCAAAACCAGATATTCAGAGGCTCTTTGGGATAAAGGGGTTTATGCCTGCTGACACTTCCATTTGGCATCCAGGGCACTGAGTTGCATTTCTTCACTTCAGCTGCCTCAGCCGCCATTCCCAGCCTACATTAGGTGCAAGGTCGGCAATGGCCCTACATTTTGTTATGAACTCCATTGTTGGGCTCTACGATATCAAAGATGAGATGAAGCTGCAGAAACGGGAGCTGGACGGATATTACTCTGAGACTATCCTCTATTGAGGCTATTTTGCAACAACTTAAAAATGAACTATGCTGGGCCAAGTGCCCTGCAAGATGTGGATCATATTTAATTAATCTCCTGCAAAATGCAAACGGGCCTTGATGATCACCAAAGTAGCCTCTATCTATGGGTCTCAACTCCCTACTGTTGAGGAAACAGTTTTACCTGTGGCAAAAATAATAATAATAAAGAGAGTGGCAGAAAAACGTACCAGAAATCCCAAAATATGACATGAAAGACTTATAATAATAGTTGTAGGCCAGGGAGGTTTTTAAGATTATTGAGCAAGCCTCCTTTTAATGAACAGGACTGACTCCTATCCAGAGGAGACGATTACTGGAAATGATGAAGCAAATTCCATATCTATCAAAATACCCACCAAGAGATCCAAGATGGTTGCTGCATGGTAAGGTTGTGTGTGAGGGCTCTCCATATCCACCTAGAGAAAGCAGAGCTGGGAAGGTCTCTCTGAGCCATTCGAACACAGTGGGATGTTAGAGGGACCATCCCCAGAGGTCCCGCAATGGCGGCCTAATCACAACACCGTCACCTCTTGACCTGGTGAGGACAGCACCCCATGCACAGGCTTGGCACATAGTGATAGGCAGAGAAGCAAGGCAACGAAACACCACTGGGTGTGGTCCCAGCGGCAGAGCAGATTCTCTCCCTCTCGCAGAAACCACCTTCCGAATGGAGCCTCCTGGGCTGACGCCTACAAAATGAGTAAGCAGCTGGAGCGGCACGCGCTGAGACTATCGGCGAGGGATTATGTGGGAGGCTCCCGCGTGACATGAGAGGTTCAGTGCACCTGACGTAGAGGATAAGCAGTAAGTGCCGGCTGAGGCAAGAGGCATAAACAGAGCTGGTAACATCCTACATTAGAATCCGTTGATAGCTGGTGGACCAAGCTGGCAGGGTGATTGGCAGCGTGGGTCAAGTAGGCTTTGCATCCAGGAAACGATAAGTAGATCTTGCAACTGGGGAACGGTCTACAATTGAACAATGACTGAAGAAACGTAAAGGCGCACAGAGAGACGACTGGAGAGCCAGACTTAGAGGGCCAACCTCGAATAACCAGCGAAATGAGAGCACATTGAAGGGTCTCTACTAAACACAGGGCTAAACCAGCTAGCGAAGATTCACAAAGGAATGGTGACAGAGAGAGACATTGTGGATTTCATCTGTTCATGTAACAGAAGCGGTTGGTACGCTACCTCGCACTCACCCCTCGGGTAGAAGGAGACTCACAGCCTGGTATTTGTCCCCCGGGTGACACTAGTTTCTGTGTCTCACACCAGGGAACTTTCTGGGGAAGGGTTTGGGGCAAATTGGGGAAAAGGGAGAGGAAAGGGGATGGGAAACGGGAGTTCTGGGGCTGTAATCTGGGGGGCAGTAGTACTATGTAAATGTGATGATAGACAGATGTGCTTGCATAGAGGCCCCATGGAGGATAGATACAGGTACACGTAATTCAGGTGTTTAACATTGAATATTAGGGGGCGCAATACCCCACAGAAACGAAGGCAGGTGGAAGAACTATTGGGGCGCCACCAACCTGACTTGGCGGCTCTCCAAGAGACCCATATACGGAGGGGGGACAGAGGTAAACTCTGCGTCAATATCCATTAATATTGCAGGCAAATGCTGAGGGGAAGGTGGCCGGGGTGCTCACAGCCATTAAGAGGGGAACTTTAATCAAAGTAGTACGCTCCAAGATCCACAAGGAGGGTAGATATATATTCTCCATTTTGCAAGTAGGTGTTAACAAGTTGACGGTGGCCTCAGTATATGCCCCCAACATAGGTCAGGAAGGTTTTCTGAAATCCACCCTAGGGCTGCTGGAAGAGTTTGCGGAAGGGGAAATACTAATGTTAGGAGACCTCAATATAGCAGGGTCCCCTGTGCGAGATCGCGCACACAAACACACCATACTCAACCCACCCTAGGGCCTTAAAACAGAAATTCACACAACTTTCCCTAGTAGATGTTTGGGCTGCCCTTGGGGGGACAGACAGGGGTTTCACATATTACTGGCATGTGCATCGTTCATTCCCACGTACTGACTATAGGGCCTCATCACGAGTTGGGCTGTAGCCCTTAAATGCGGTGGTAACGGTATTACAGCCGCATTTAAGGGCTGGCCCTATCACGAGTTGGGTGCTAAATGGGCTGTTTTACCTCCAGCCTTTCTCTGGAGGTGAAAATCCCCTGTTCTCGGCTGTATTACCGCCGGCTGTATTAGCCCGCATAATTAGCGCTGAAAATACCCCATTGAATCCAATGGACCCAATTGGGAATGGGGATTTACCGTTAACACCCAACTCGTGATCCGGCGGTAATACAGCCGGACCGGTCGGTGCTAGGGATATTACAGTCAGCGGTATTACAGCCGGGAATACAGCCCAACTCGTGATGAGGCCCTATGTCTGGGCCTCGCTCACGCTCTTAGGAACAATAACACAAATCAAGACACAAACTATAATAATATCAGACCATGGGTCGATTATCACGGAGATGACAGTTCCGAAATAAAAGCCACGGTTATGGACATGGAAATGTACCTTAGGATTACTGCAAGACCAAGTTATTAGGGGGAATATTGCTGAACATATTAGAGATTTCTTTGAAATTAATGAAAAGGGGTACACAGCGATATGGGTAACCTAGGATGCCTTCAAGGCTACAATGAAAGGTCTCCTTATAGCGGAAGAGGCCATCAGACAGAAGCAAAAGGTGGCATTGGAAATAGAATTAGAATGGGAAGTCCGACAAGTACTCTCACAGATGGAAAAGAATACAGGCCCAAAGTTTCAA
The DNA here is from genome assembly GCF_040938575.1 of Ambystoma mexicanum. Taxonomy (NCBI): domain Eukaryota; kingdom Metazoa; phylum Chordata; class Amphibia; order Caudata; family Ambystomatidae; genus Ambystoma; species Ambystoma mexicanum. The sequence goes on from NC_090934.1 coordinate 1,282,143,345, forward strand.
AAGGTATATAGGGCGGCCATTGGGAGGCTTAATCTTCTTCATACAAAAAAGCTGAAAAATCCCTTCTTTATCTGAATAAAAAATATTACCTAAAAGCCAATAAACAGATTGGGCCTCATTACGGCTCAGGCAGCAACCGTGCCGGTGCCATGCCGCCAGACCCGTAATGATTTACTGGCGCCTGACTTCCCGGTAACACCGGGGGATTACAACCCCGGTGGCCCGGAAAGTCAGGCACCGGTACATTTTAATCCCCATTCCCATAGAGTCCTATAGGACTCTGTGGGACAGAAGCACCGGCACCGTTAACGCAGAGTTGTAGTGTGCTGGTCCCGAAACAATGGTGCAGGTAACCTTACCGGCACCTTTGTTTCCGGACCGGTAGGTTCTGAATGAGACCCATTGTCTTCTAGCTAATCGGCTTGGTCAGCGGGTAGCTTCATAAACTATACAGCAGATTAGGCTCCCCAATGGTGATATAACTACAGAAACCGACCATATTATTACTCAATTTCATTTTTTTTACTCAGATCTTTATCGATCCAAATCTCCAGACCTGCACGCTCAATGGGAATATTTGGAAAAGGTCTCCCTTCCGAGGCTTACGCTATTGGAAAGTCAGGCACTAGAAACGGAAATCACACAAGCAGAGGTTCATCGGGTGATAGGTGAATTACCAGAGAATAAATCCCCCGACCCGATGGTTATCCGGCATCCTTTTATAAAACCTACAGCGAAATTCTAACCCCAAAATGAATGAAGCTATATAACTCCTTTGTGCAATCAGGAGGTATTACTTGGAAGAAGTGAAAATAGTACTGTTCTCCAAACCGGACAAAGACCCAAGCAGTTGCGGGTCATGTTGTCCGATCGCTTTAATAAATGTCGATGCCAAAATGTATACTAAAATATTAGCCAACAGGATGGAAGACCTTTTATCCCTCTTAATAAATTCAGATCCAACTGGATTTATAAAGCATCGGCAGATGCACGATAACATTCGGAGGGTATGTCGCATACTAGGGAAAACAGAGAAGAAAACTATTCAGGCGGTCCTTGTCTCATTCGATGTGGAAAAGGCATTCGATTTAGTCGAGTGGTCTTTTCTTTTACTCACAACGGGAAAGATGGGTTTTGGCCCAAAATGTATAGACAAAATCCAGGCCAATTATAAACTCCCTACGGCGAGATTATTGGTAAATGGGTAACTATCTCTCCCTATTTCGCTTCAACGCAGGACTAAACAGGGGTGCCCCTTGTCAGCCTTATTGTATGCAATACCCTTAGAACCACTGCCCGCGAAGATTAGACCGACACAGGATATCAGGGGAATATGTTTTGGGGGTATTTCGCATAAAATCATGGCATATGCAGATGACATGCTCCTTATAGCAGCAGACCCTTACGCAGTTGGGCATAGTGGCAAGCCTGAAAATAAATAATGCTAAATCGGAGGTCCTGAACCTGTCTCTATCGGCGGCGGAGATAAAATCTTTGAAGTTAAGCACACAGTTGGGGTGGGTGAAGGAAGGGATAAGGTTGCTGGGGGTTACAACAACTTTAACGATAAATGGGTTATATGTGGCTATCTATCCTCCCTTGTTAAAGGGTATTGAAACACAATTATTAAAGGTGGCTCCCCCCACACCATTTCCTGGTTAGGCAGGATCAAATCAGTGAAAATGGTTACTCTCCGAAGGGTTTTGTATTTTTTTCAGGCATTACCTATACAGTTTGCAGTGGAATTCTTCCAGAAGCTGCAAAGAGTAATGTCCAAGTTTATTTGGTACAACAAAACACCAAGGGTATCCCAATGCAAATTAATGACTTCAACTGAACAGGGAGGGGTCTCCTGAATTTTATGAAATATTACCAAGCCGCACAAATAAGGGTCCTAAATGACTGGTCTATGGGGGATTCAGGGAAACTATGGTTACCAATGGAGAAGACTTTGGGAGAGGCCAATGTCCTAGGGATGTTCTTTGACTACAGATCCAGATTGACCTCCTAATATACATCTTAGTGAGATTACGGGGCCAATAGAGAATAGTGGTTAAAAAATATCACCCAACAACATACCCTTCCCCCCTTATGCCCTTGTTCAATAATCCGCAATTCATCCCTGGTCTCGATCACAATGCATTTAAAGAGTGGAGGCATGTGTGTTGCGAGAGATTGAGAGAGATGTTTCAGGGAAATTACATCAAATCATTGATACAATGCAAACAAGAGCTTGCTCTGCGGGAAACATCCCAGTTCCAGTATTTCCAAGTTAAGCACTGGATTTTGGCCCCACCTGTGAGGAAGGCTGCAGTAAGAGATCTAACACCTTTTGAGAGATTTGTAACCTCTAATCGTGGGAATAAAGCGTTGATTTCGAATATAAAATTATTGTTGGTTGACTCCAATCCTAGGGTGTCAATAATGTATATACAACAATGTCATAATACCGTGGGGGAGGAAGTATCGGAAGAGAACTGGGAGGTATTATGGAAAAAGATACCCAAATTTACTAGGCCGCTCCAACGGAGATAATTTTGGTACAACCTACTAGAGCAATGGTACTATACACCTCCTCGATTACGGAGAATGGTACCATCTATCTCTGATAAATGTTGGTGGGAATGCGGAATGGTAGCGGATTGGGAACATATATGGTGGAGTTGTCCAGCTTTGGAGCAGTTTGTTTGTTTGTTTATTATTAGTATTGTATTGGGACGAGGTTAACAAATGTATGGTAAAAATGTTTTCTTTGCAAGTACCTAGGTCCTTGAGATCATGTCTTGATGGTCTTTGATGAGAACCTTCGACTGAGCTCTAGACCAGTACTGACATTTTTGTTATATTACAATGATCTGCTCTGCTGCGCATAGCCCAAAGATGGAAGTTGAAAGAACCACCTCAACTCACCGATTGGCTCTTTAAAAGGTTTCAACTTTTTGGAACTGGAATGGTTAACAAACTCTATACAGGGAGCTCATGCTAAATTGACGCTAAATTCACCCAAAACTGGAACTTGATCCTGAGTGTTTTACAAAAAGACTACAATGTTAGATACTATCCTCAAAATCTTTGCATTTTAGGTATTGCATGAAAATGTGAATTTTGGAAATAATTGTTTGGCAATCTGGTCTATATACTTGATGTTTTATGTAATCACTCCGGATTTGGGAAGGGAGGTGAGAGGGTGCGGAAGTTTGAAGGTTGGAATATGTTAAAAACTCCACATTTAAAAAAATACCCACCAAAAAGGAACACTAAGAAAATAAGTAAAAAGAGCAAAAAGTGAATTCAGCCTACTGCACCTTTTGATGAAAACATAATGCCCTATTTAACTGCAAAAGAGGTGCGCATTGACGCGCTGACTCAAGATCCTATCCAGGAATCAGATCCTATATCTGTTGAATTAATTAATATATCCATCTACCTTTCAGATCAGGGCAGTATTAACAATTCTATAGATGATGGGGGGGCATGGCCAAGTGGCAACGGAGATGGCCGTATAGATGTCGAGCGCCGAGGTAACGTTCAAACATCATGAACTTACTGCTTTACTTTTTTCTACTTTTCCTAACTACTACATGTTAGTAACATTTAAAACGGAACTGAACTTCAAATACTGGATGTGTTTATAACCTCCTATTGCTTCTAAGCATACTTGCCATAACTCTGACACAGCTCCTAACGGCGCCTGCCGGCTAACCTCCTTGAAGCATCACGTCTCTTTATTCGATGATCTGCCTTTTCTTCATGGGCATTTGTTTGGTACTGCTTTCTGCAAGATTTCATTGTGGTATCCCGAAGCCCCACTAGTTTTACTTCCTCATATGACTCTGACCGAGAACCAAGGTCTGACTGTTCGGCTGGAGCGGTGGGCGAGGCCTGCAGCTGGAGCCTCACCTCATCTGACTCGCTGATGCGTCTTGTCAGCTGATCCGCACACACAAACTGGATGAATGCTTGCTGTCGGATAACCGATCCCTGCACTACAAAGGCCGTAAGTGCTGTTTAACATTAACAGGAAGATTAAGCCTCCTTTATTCATGCCAGCAGGAAAATAAATATGTTTGTACACTAGCAGCATTCATAGAACTTTACACATGAATTAATCTTAATTTTCTTGTGAAATAGCACAGTTAAGATTATTGATGATCAGCTGCTGTACTGTCGAGGCAACTTACTTCATAATATAAATGGGCAGCACTTCTTAGTAACTTCTTGCCTCATCTAGATCTAATTCTTATTCTAGTCTTTGGTAAATTCCAACCTGGTATTTCCAATCTCATTGCTAATGGAAGCTCTGCCTGACAAGAATACCAGCTTGCACATGAGAATCACCTAAAATCTTGGTTTCACAACCCTATGCATGCTATGATGAATACCAAGACATTTTACCTAATTGTCTGCTCATCGTCTTTTACAGTGTTCTTGGAACATTCTACTTTTTCCTTTTACAAGATTCCGGCGCATCTTAATTCTGCCATAAATTCAGGCGGTATCTATCATCTCCATATCTTTGGCCCCACTGACTCAATTAATGACTGTCCTTTAGGCTTACCTCCTTTGACGTGGAAGCTTTCATTCCGCTGCCCACTCTCACCGTCAAATCATTCACAGACTACTTTACTTCAACTCAATTCAACATATTGCAACTATGACATATCTTGATAACACACCATTCAATTCCTGTATGGAAAACATTCTAGAAGAACTTGGCAATATTCAGGCATCTATTTCACGTTAGATTCCCGCTCCTCATCCATGCAAGAAGAATTTAAAGATTTCAAAAACGTCATCAAAACATTGTCAGGAACACTTGATGAAACAGAAGAGAGAATTGGTATTGTGGAGAATAGAGTGCGTGCCTCAAGAACATGCAAGTAAGACTTGTGCAACTGGAAAATTAAGTCACTGAATTAGGAGAAAGGAATCACAGGCATAACCTCTGCTTCTATAGGATCCCTGAAAAATAGAAGGAGATGTTCCAATCACCTTTCTTGTCAATTGGATTCCTTCTGCCCTAGGGATCACGTTCTCACCTCCTTTGGAACTGCAATGTACTCATAGAATTAGACCTAGATTTTCCAGCAACAACACCTCACCAAGACCCTTCATTGCTTGCTTCCTACATCACCAGCAAGCACGTCAAATCCTACTAGCAGCCATGATAAATTCCCCCATCCTCTTCCAGAACAATAGAATCTTAATTTCTTCAGATTTCTCTAGGATTACCCAAACTAAAAGGAAAAGATTCGTAGATATGAGACCTCTTTTGAAATCTCTTATCAGGTATGGCTTGTTAGATCACGCAAAGATGATTATTACCATTCCGGATGGCCCTACTAAAGAATTTATGGATCCAAACGATCTTCACAATTTTCTTCAAACATCACCAATGGATACCACCTTGCTGAATCCTCTGGTTAATACTTCCAAATCAGATCCCCCGCTTTATTCGCCAAATTTCAAGACACCCAAGAACCAGCGCATCAAATATACACCCAAACGGAGTGGATCAACTTCTTCAATCCCATTTTATGCTCCATCCATTTAAACTCATCCGAGGGATAAATCAAGATCTCCCATTAAATTAACAGATCCTTCTCTCTCCTCTTTACAAACTTGATTTGTTCTAATACTGGATGATACGTCATGGTTTGTCTTATCTAACTTGCAATTTTACCGCCTATTTAATTATTTGGTTCCATGTTATTGTAGTTTAATGGTTAGTTTGAATGTTCATGACTATTCAACTTAAACATTACTATCACCACATGCTCTTGTTTCTCTTCACCTATACCTAATCCCTCTCTGTACTCTGGTATCCCCCATGATACTCTTGCTCACATACTTTCTTGCTAACCTCATTTGTACCCTTCTGTCATTACTTATTTGTATGTATCCCTTTTTTCCAACATGTGCAATCTTATGTTCTTCTCTCTTTTGTCGTTTACCCATCCTTTTGTTTTTTCCCTCTCAATTCATTGCTACCATTACATTTAGTTTTGGTTATTCCATTGACGTCCTGAATTTCTTTAGATCAAACTTATGGGAGTATTTTAATGTTTCATTATCCTCTGCTTATTATCCTGTTATTAACATTATTTTACTTATCTCTCGTAATGTCTATTTAATTTACTACTTGGAATGTGAAAGGGCTAGGTCACCCTATCAAACGGAGCAAGATTATTTCCCAACTTGCTAAGCAAAAACTTGATTTTGTGTGTTTCCAAGAAACACATTTGAGTTCAGACAGCGAAAAACTTAAGATTAGAGCCCCTTGGATCAGTCATACACTTTTTCTAATGCTTTAGATAAGAAAGGTGGAGTTTTTATACTAATCAATGAGCATTTGAATTTCTCTTTAATTGAAGAAGAAAAAGTCCCAGAAAGCCGATGGATAATTGTGGACGCAATCATTAATAACGTACCTGTTATCATTGTTAATGTTTATGGCCCCAATACTCCCAATCCCTCTTTTTGGTCCAATTTTATTACAAAATGTTCACAGAAGAATCCTGACAAGCTCGTGTTTTGTGGTGACATTAATCAGATTTTTTACTTTGCCCTTGACTGTAAATCCTCCTTGAATTTTACCAACAAAAGCTCGCAACAGCTTCTTAAATCTGTTACAAAATGTCAATTTAATTGACTCATGGCACTTCGGTCATCCAGAAACTAAAGCTTTTACATTCTTTCCCCACCTCGCCAGCCTTTTTCCAGACTAGATTACATTTTTGTTAACTCTTCTTTAACTTCTTCCATTTTAACCTCTGAAATCAGTCCCATAACCATCTCTGATCATGCCCCAGTATCCACCACTCATGAATGGGCTCCCTCCAATAAATTGTCTCCTAGATGGATAATTAATTAATTCCTTCTTAAAAATCAGTCCTTTATAAAGAAAAATAATGCCTTCATTAATGAATTCTTCTTTAATAATCGTCCTGAACACACATCTATGCACAACAACTGGGATGCTTTTAATGCTTACCTCTGTGGATTCATAATCCAATTTGTTGCTATCAAAAAACGGCAAACTGAATACACTCCTAACTCCCTTTTAGCCTAAATAAAATGCCTTGAGCAATCCTATTATGCAAACCCGACCCTAACATCATGAAAGCCCTTATGGTTAAACACATTGAATTCAATCACATCTGCACTGATAAAGCTGCTAATTCCATTCTCAGATCCCGAACCAAATTCCACAATGGATAAAAAAAAGCTAGCAAAATGTTAGCCTCATATCTTAAGAAGAAGAAAGAAAAATCCAATATAACCCATATAATCTCATTTGAAGGTAACATATTAACCAACCCAAAAGACAAACAATGCTTCTCTTGATTTCTACACTAATTTATATACCCCTGATATCAACTCTTTCCTCGAAGTAAACAAGACAGTGAATCTCTCCGAACCGCTTGGATTATCCCCTATTGAGACCCCCATTTCCCTTAGTGAAATCAAACAAGCCATACTTGATCTTAAACCCAACAAAGCCCCTGGCCCGGATGGATTCACTTGCGATTTTTATAAAACTTTCATTGATTCTATTGCAATTAAACTTTCAGAATTATATTCCTATTTTGTTGAAATTGGACAAAGCCCTGAATCATTTGGTGAGGCCCTCATAATACTCTTTCCCAAGACCGACAAAAATCCACTGATAATTAAAAACTACCGACCCATCTCTCTCATCAATTCAGACTTAAAGATTTATGCTAAAATTCTTGCTAAGCGACTAGAACAACATCGCAAAATATCACATGCGGAAGGGCTGGCATTGCTGAATGTGGAGGAAGAAGAGGAGCATGGAGAAAGACGAACAAGGCCCTCCTCCCAACGTGGGATGCGACAATGGGACTGGTCTTGGGGAAGAGGGGTATTCGAGGGGTACATTTGTAAGGTCCACTGACACGAGGTCAAGGAGGAAGACTGGCAGGGGGTAGGGAAGGTGTCTCTTAGAAGTGAAGAGTGGCATGAAAATCGAAAGGGAGATAGGTAAATAACTGGGGCTGAATATAGAGAAAGACGGGAGCGGAGGACTGGTGGAGGATGTCTTGGAATCTAAGATTGGAATCTAAGGGAGGTGTTAGGATAATTCCCAGAAGGGGCGACCACAGGTGACTTTCTGGGCCTTAGTCTTGGGGATATTCCTGAGAGTATGTTAGGATCTTTTTTTCTTTTTTTTATTTGTGCATGGTTTAAAAGAAAACCTTTCCAAAAATAACACAATAAAGTCTCTAAAATACTACATTAGTATCTAACACAAATTCCATCTGACATAAGAAAACAAGCAAGAGGTAAAGGAAAATGCACTTAGTATAAAACATCTTAAAAACAATGTCTAAATTATAATAAACAAAATAAGATTGTCTGAACACTTAATTAAAGACATTTTTTTTAAATCATTCTTTAACAATTGCGATTTGCCATGACTTGACGAATGCTGCAACTGCCCCTACATCAGCTAATGATGTCGGGCTCAAAATCCTTTCCACAGTTCAATTAGGTCAAAATGTTTGTTAACGCCCACAATTCTGTTAAAATACGAAAGCCGTTCAAAGTGCAGGCCTGGACAGACCATAAACAAATGTCTAGCATTCTCTGTGATGTCATTATCATTACAGAATCTACAAACAAAATCCAATGGGTTAATGGCACCCCTCCTGATAAGAATCTCCTTAGTATGAAGTAGATTCCAACGTAAATGGAATATCTGTCATGCCTACGAGAACTCCACGTTTCTCTCACGTCTATGGGAGAAGGACGTGGTGTCTGCCCTAGCGCCTACAGCAATGTTCGCGACGACTTCCTTAGGGCACTACGGTTCCCAACGGGACCCGCGCTACATGCGTCCATGGAACGCTGGCTCTCCTGCGTTTCACGCTTCACTTTGTTTTATGCTTCCTACTTAGGCCACACCCCCCCAAACACTGTTGCTCCTAAACCATTGTTATGGCAAGCAGCGTTTGTTTTCTGTGAAATTTCCTCGTCTCTTGCTTATCTGGTACTTGGACCCGGCTTGCCTCCTGACTCCCGCCCAGGATTTTGTTCTGCCTTGACGCCTCAGTGTATTAGCCTGTTACGTGCCTCTGACTTCAGATTGCTATCAAGGACTGCCTTTTGCACGTCGAATGTGTTCTGGTTACTAGCCCCCTTTTCCGACTCCCCGACCCTCCCTGCGTTTACTCTGGCGCCTCCACCCTCGAGAGTTTGAGCGCTTCAGCATCCCCAGCTTTCAGCTACTTGTGCTTTCGCTGAGGATGCTTTATTGGTAATGTTCTAAATATATTTTCCCTTTGCGCCCCTCTGGTTACAGACACTGCCCTTACCTCCCTGGACGCTATGCTGCTTAGGAAGGGAGGTGCTTTGTACTTTTTGTGCTCCCGGATTACATTACCCTTACCTCCCTGGACGCTCTGCTGCTTAGGAAGGGTGATGCTCTGTACCTTTTGTGCTCCTGGTTTCCACTGCCCTTACCTCCTTGGACGCTCTGCTGCATAGGAAGGGTGGTGCTTTGTTCTGTTGGAACGCAAACACAGACTCTCTGCATAGATTTTTGTGGATTACTTCCTGTTACCCCCTAGCTGCGCCCTCGTTCCGCCCGGGTTAGGGATACTCCAGTCCTGCTTCAGGAACAACAGTGGTGCCTGTTTTCTTCCGGACTCCTCCCAGCCTGGGTTGAACCATTGACCCTTTCTACATCTTGTGTTCATCACAAGTAGGTGCATCGCTGATCAAGGGATTATCACAGGTAAGCTTGTGGATATTGGGGGGAAGAGGGTGAATGACGTATTTAGCCATCACAGAACAACGGTATGTAATGATTGCCTTGTTTTCCTCCATCTAGCTCTGCTGTGCATCCTGCCTTTTTGCCTGAGCCCTTGGCCTGACAGGTTTTACAATCCTGCAAGCTGAGCTCTCGGGAAGAAAGTCTATTTTCTTCAGTGGCGAAGGGTCTGTTTGGTTTTCTGGACCATCAATAGACCCGACAGAGTATGACAATATCATTGATCGATAATGTCTATATGGAAATATCAGGAGAAAGGGGGCAACCAAACCTCTACGCTTGTATTCATTTGACAAATGATCTAAAGAAGGAAAACCATGAAGTGCATCGGTTGTTTCAATCCAATCTTGGTCATATAGGGCAGCTTTAACCTTGACCAACGTGAGTTTCAGAGTTGCTGTCTCAAGCCGTAAGTTGGAAAGTAGTGATTCACAGTGAGATTTCAGGTTGAACAGAAAACCGGATGAATAATGACAGACAACCTTGGCTTCTGAATATAAGGAACCTTGATCAGATGTAAGAATTTTATGATATAGAAGCAGCATCTGCCACTGCACATGAGCTTTTAATGAGAAAAGACCTAATTTGAATGTTATAGCTGCTATTGGGACTGCGTTAGGAACTCGCAGAATCAGTCTCCACATTTTACCTTCTAAAGTGCCTAACAAAATTTGAGGTTTGTTTGTCCATATTCCATCCCGTAGGTCAACTTTGGAATTACCTTCGCCATGTAGAATTTTAAAGTTGTTCTAATAGAATAAATTCTATATTTTCTATCAATTAGAGACAGTTGGTTAGTTATGTTTTTTGCTTTGCAGATTACTGAAGCCTCAATGGCAGCAAAATTGGGTCTTGACGTGAAGTGGAAGCCTAGAAATGTCAGACTCAAAACCACTTCCAATTCCTTTGTCTGCAACAGTCATTTGGCAGTATTGTGTTTTCTATCCCTGGACAACACCATCATTTTTGTTTTTAGGGGGACAATAACTAAGGCATTATCCTTTGCATATTTAGTAAAAGGTAGTAGTAACCTACGCATCATGATCTTGGCCTGATCAAAGAGCATAAAGTCGCTCGCGTAGGCCATCCACAAGGTTTTTATGGTGCCAAACAAAGGGGGAATTAATGCAGCTGGGTTGAGTGTCTCGCTGATGTCAGACGTACAGGTAAAAAAGACAGGCAGCTAACACACACCCTTGTCTAAGACCTTAGTTAGTTGTAATGCTGCATGAAAGATGTCCGGCTTGGTTTAGTCAAATGCAAATGGCAGTGTTGGAATATAGACAAATAATCAGGTGCAAAAGGCTTTCAGGGACCCCCAATTTGGCCAATTTAGACCACAACCAGTTGCGGTCCACTTTGTCAAATGCTGCAGAAGGGTCTATCAACGTGACATAGATTCTTTTGTTATGAGAGCTCCAGGCAGCTTCTTGTAGCTGACGCAGAACTGCTCCACTGACTTTGGTGGAGTGGCTACGTCGAAAACCAGTCTGGAAACAATCTAATCTACATGTCTTCTTCACACATTTTTCCAAGTGGGCCAAAAGAACTTCTGCAAAAATCCTACTTTTGACGTCTAGTAGAGCGATTGGTTAATAAATTAGAGGGTCGGACCTCTCGTCTTTCTTGTAGACAGGAACGATGTGAGACAAACCCCAAGAAATACGAACCGCTAACGTGTCAATGATACTGGCAAATAGAATGGATAAGATATGTGTATGGATCTTTTTTCACTAGATTAATATAAAGTCCATTTGGGCCAGGTACCTCTTTATCAACATCCAAATCTCTTCAGGATGTGGTTTTGGGAAGGACAGTGCAGCAACAAGGTTGCTTTGTATCTCGTGAGGGTCTACCAATGACAAGGTATTACTTGCAAATAGAGACTTAAAATGAGAAACCCAGGCAGTTTAGGACTGCATTGACCTGTTAGCGAGATTGGGGATTAGTTTTTTGCGTTCACAATATCCCAAAAGAGATGAGAATATTTTCCCATTTTAACATTATTTCTGCATCATTCTGTGTTAAATTTGCTTTAATCTTTTTGCAGAAGTTTCTATACATCTGCTTTATTGTTCTTATTTTACAATCCTTAATAGGTTGCTTAATCGGCGAGTTCATAATTTACCTAATCGCTCTTCTAACTTCTCGTTTTTTAGAGGCAAGCTGTTCATTATACTGATGCGAGTGATAACCCAACTTGGTGTTAACCTTACTAGGTTTGTCAGATAGGCTTTTAGACAAGAATCACAAATATGGTCTTTGCCTAGTTTTCAACCCCAAAGCAAATTAGTTTTGACTCAAATGATGTGGTTAACAGCAAAGAAGTGAGTTCTTTGTTTAGTTTATTAGCGGTATTGTGCGTCCAACGCAGCATATTGCCTCCATTATTGACTCTGAGGTTAGTAGGACCATGAGTATTGACTCTGGCATCTATCAAATCAATTTTGATCATTATATTGTGATCACTCCATTCATTTTCAAAGACGGTAAAGTCAGAACAAGCATTCAATAAAAGGCGATCAACAAATATGTAATCATGGGTCGAACAACTATTCCCCTTGTGCCATGTGGGTGCTCTGGTGCCAGTCTGAAGGTCATCCCTGTTAACCATGAACAGATCCAAACTGCGCATGGTAAGTGCCCATTCTAGGCCTGCTAGTGCCCTTGTGCCTTTCGAGAGACGACCAGCAGACACTCTGTTAAAATCGTCATCAGGCAGGGCCCAAGGGCAGACCGCATTCAAATCTCCGGCAACTTAAGATAGAGCCGCCCCTTGTTTAGCGCCGTCCATCGTGTTATACTGGTATATAAGATCTTTAAGAAGTCGTCTATTGCAGCTATTCCTTTATGCCAGTATATGTTCACAAGAAGAATGGGAGCGCACAGATTGTCAGAGTGCATTTCAACAGCCAGGACACCAAACAGAGTTTTTGCAATCTTCATGACTTTCAGGGCGTGCTCAGTTCGAATTGCTATGATTATCCCACCAGAGGGTCTGCCTGTTTCCCCTGAAATAGCTGCTTGATGAAAAATGTTGTATCCGTATAAACAGGGACATTTGGTTAGCCAGGATTCCTGAAGGAACATAACAGTGTTAGTCTTCAGTTGGGACCAGGCTTTGGCATTGTCATTCAGATGTGCAAAGCCGTAGGTGTTCCAGCTGATAAATTGAAGAGAGAGGCTAGTGGCATTGTCCACAGCAGGCCCATCAAGCCCTGCATCAACTGCAATTTCTGTCCCACTGAGCTACGGGCAAGTTGAAAAGAACACGGTTTTGGGCACTGCTAACCTCATGAGTCAATGATTTGCCACCCTTAAGCAGAGATTCTGAATTTACTAAATTTGACTGCGGAACAGTGTGGCAAACATCATGATATGATATGATATGGCATTTGTAACGCGCCTATACACAGGTGTTTCAAGGCGCGACGAGGCGGGGAGGAACAAGGGGAGACAGACAACGATCCTACTAGGCCAGGTGTCATTCAGATCGCGCAAGTGCAGGGGTGGGGGAGGGGGAAAAGTGCAAGGGGAAGGGGAGGGGGGAAGTGCAGTACAAGGTAAGTGGCGTAAAGTAATAAATAAATAGGGCCAGCTGGTGGCAAGTGCAAGGTAAGTGCAGAACAAGTGCTGGGAAAGGGGGGGGCTGTAGGGATACAGAGACAGTCCCGCAGTGCAGAGGGGTTCCAGGGCATCAGTGCAGGTGGAGAGTGGCTGGGCCCAGGACCGAGGCCGTTAAGAGTGGTCCAGTTGCAGAATCAGTGCAGTTTCAGTGAAGAATATTAGCTGTTCAGCAGGGGAGAGGGAGAGAGAAAGCAGAAGCAAAGAGGAAGGATGGTTCTCCTCGAGTTTCAGGGAGGCAGGAAGGCTGTTCCAGAGGGAGGCCCCTGCCGCGGAGAGAGATCTACCCCCAGCTTGTTGCTTCGAGAAGCGGCTGACCCTGAGGGAGTTGGAGGCGGATGAGCGAAGGGCTCGGGAAGGAAGATATTTGGGAAGAGAGAGTTGAAGATGGAACAATTTTGTCTCACTACTTCTTTCTATATTGAAGCCTAGAACCTCAAATTTAGCTTTTTCAGCAAGAACTAGGCTCATCACTAGATGTGAAGCAAAGTGGATTTATTTGCTTGCAAGCGATTGGGGATGTGAATTCTTTCAATGTCAAAAGAAGACATTGATCATAAGGTGGAGATTTCAGCAAAAATTGTTAAAACGTTTGATCTGTTCAGGCAGGCCTCCCTCGCATTGGGGAGCTTGCAGGTCATAGATAGCTTTCTGGAGTCCTTTTTGTCTTGATGGTATGAAGACTGTGTGAAGAGAGACGCCTATGGCTGTTGGGAGCCAGCCACTGGTCGTGTTGGCCTAAATGCGGAAATGTAAGCAGGCAGGGGGCATTTTCAAAGGTTAGGTCGTCGTCATCATTGTTGCCATTTGAATCGGCATCTTTGGCACCGTGGAGAACACTTTGAGACGCTGATACAAGTCTACAGGGTGCGTTTTGATCTTGATTTGTCTCATGCTGAGAATTCGCCACGTGAATCGTTAGACCTGCAGGGTTTCATAAATCCAGACTAGGTTTCTGGTGAGGTTCATCTTTCGTCAGTGATGGAAAGTGCCGACGAAGGTCTGAGCGAGGCCAGTAGAGTTTGCCTAACAGGGACCTCATGTCGATGTTGGTGGTGGTAGAAGGGAAGTTAGTAGGACTCTCATGGTTGACCTGTGCTGGAAATGGACGGGAATCAAATTTGCTCTCAACATCAGTATTGGGGGAATGGAGTGCCTTATTCACAGAGGTTGGAGAGATGGGCCTCACAGACACAAGCAGGAAGATGTTATTCTTTTTGCAAGCTTCCAAGGGAGAGAATAATTTCTCTTCAATAGACCAGGAAACTTTTCCTGGTTGCGGACTATGTTGGTTAATGTCTGGCCCAAGACGACGTTCGAGAGGGAGATCCGACTGCACACCAACAGAAACAGCGATAACCGCCATGGGATTGTTTGGCAAATTAATGTCAATTGTTTCAGAGGCGACTGCCTGTAAGAGGACATTTGTATATTGCAGTTCTTGATTATTGCTATGCTTCTTGCATCGCTGAACAGTTGAGGAAGAAATAACTTCCGACGCAGTTGATGTATTTCCAGTGGTGGACGCTTGTACACAATGCTGATTTTTATCAATCTTTTTCTCAGGAAAGCCTTTACTGTTGATAATAATTTTGTAGACTTATTGAGCACTATTCTTTTCCTGAGTGGCGATTCCCTGTGCTTTAAGGACTTTTTTCAAAGGCGATATCGAGGTGATCATCATGGATGATATCGTAGAGAGCGATGAAGGAGCTAAGCACCATATTCAGCGCCAAGATTGTAGGTAAGGTCAGGCGAATCCTGTCGTCAAGTTCCAGAAGCGTGTGGTGCTAGCCAGCTCTCTCTGTAGATAAACTGCTATGGTGGGATGCTACTGCAGCCTGAATACCTTTGTTTTCCTCAAGTACATTAACAAGTGCAGTTGGAGAGTCATGGGAAGAGGCATCAGATGACTGTTGCATTGAGAGACTCGCAATGGGTGGAAAAGGAGTCAAGGTCAATGGTGCTCCTAGTGGTTCAAATTTCAGCGAGGTTAATCATGCTGAGGTCATTAACACGAGACTGGTCAATGACGTTAGCAGTCCTTGGTCTTTCAAAGCATTTGATTTCAGTACTTGACACTGATATTTTAAAGAAATGAGTAACTGGATTCTGTGTCAAGGGAGAAGATTTCAAGTCTTGTGCACAATTAACTATAGGCACCAAGTCAGTGGTTTTGTTTGAGTACTTTTATGCACAGGTAGTGGCAGTTTCCTGACTAAATGTGTCAATAGTTCAGCGACGATCACGTCTTCTTGGAAAGAAACACAGTTGGAGTCTGCTTTGGTATAGACTTTAAAGGTAGTCTGAGTGCTATCTGTCTGAGCATGTTTGTTCAGTAACGCTAATTTGGACTTTCTCGAGGAGCACTTAATTCCGCCCTGGCTCCTCAGCCAGTTCCAACCCATGGCAACAATTCAAGTGGAAAGAGACTTTGGTGCGGTCCAGGAGGTTAGCTTCAATTGCGGCTGCCGATCCTCGTCTCGCAGACCGCAGACCGATAACACTTGTCGGTCACTTTGCAGAGTCCCACGATATTTAGGCAAAAGTTCGAGAGGCCAGGAGGTAGAGCCAAGTCAAGAAACACCAACGTGAGCCAGCAGGAGCAGCAAAAATACACAGCCACACAGACCACAAACACTTGCCGGTCACTTCTTAGGATCTTACGTGGTCCTGGGATGGTTTGTTGGGGGGTGGGGCTTGGTTGGGGATAGTGGTGGTCCAGAGGGGAGGGGGGCAGAGGAAATGATGAAAAGCCAACTTCTAATACAGGGGAATAACTATCATGGCAATGAATAATTTATGTATGTTTTCGTTTAAGGTCATATCACATAATGTTAGGGGATTAAACTCCCCTGTACAGCAAAAAAAGGTGGTAGCTTTAATTAAAAAGAAAAAAGTGGATGTCATCAAGTTACGAGAGGCACACATTAAGAAGGCAGATAAATCTGTTGGGAAACTGCAGCTGTTTTCCCGAATCTATCAGTCCAATGCCATGATGAAGACCTTGAGAGTCATGATAGGACTCAGGGATACATTAAGGGCTTCGGTAGTGCAGACCATGGCGGTCACAGAGGGGAGATATATTTTTCTATTGGTGCAATTGGAATACAAACAAATTACCTTGGCATGCGCCCAATACAGAGCAGGTAGGATTCTTGCAGGAGGTAGTAACCAAGCTGGAGGATTTTGAAAAGGGGGGAATAATGCTCACATGCAATTGTAACTTCGAATGGGACCCTACGGTAGATAGAAGTTGAGGCGCGGGGCAGGGAACAGCATTACCCACAAAGGCGTTAAAGGAAAGCTTAAAATAATTTAACATTGCAAGATGTTTGCCGGATTAAGAAAAGAGATGAAAGGTGGTACACGCATTTCTCGCATATATATCAGTCCCTGTCCAGAATTGATTATGTTTGGGCAACAGCTAGCTTAATGGGGGAGGTAAAGGAAATAGATATGGGACCTCTATCATTGTCGGATCATGTCCCCCTGATAGTACTGGTAAGGGATATGGGGCTGCCCACTGGGCTGTGGGATTGGATGTTTCCAGATGAATTGCTAAACGATGGAGTGATGGTAGAGGAGATAAGAGACAAAATAGAAGGATATTTATCTGCTAACAGCAATCAATCGGTCTCACCTGAAGGGATCTGGGACGCCTTTAAGGCAGTAATTCAGGGAGAACTTATTGCATTGTGAGCCCAGTGGGAGAAACAGAGGACGAAAATGGAAGGGCACCACAAGGCTCAAGTGCGAGATACTCAACTGTCTATAGCGAATCACAGAACGAGGGCTCCGTCTACAATATTGAAGGAATTTTATAGTCAGTTCAATCTGTAGCAGACTCGAAGTGCAGAGGGATCCCTGCTGACGACCAAACAAAGATATTATGTGTGCACCAACAAAGCAAATAAACTACTGGCCCGACAGCTGAAGGGATTAGAGGCAGCTAAGATGATACAGCGGATGTCGCAGCCAGATGGGTCGATAATAACTGAATTGGAGGCCATAACTGAGAGCTGTGCCCAATATTATGAATCACTATATGCGTCAAATCACCCGGCCTCTCGGGAGATACAACGCTATTTGGTGGATATAAATCTGCCAAAGATAACTACTAAGTAGTGGGAAGATCTAGACAGGGATTTTAGGGAGGAGGCGGTGGTGGCAGCAATAAGGGTGCTGCCCTTGAATAAAGCGCGGGGACCAGATGGGTTCCTGGCTGTTTTTTATAAAACGTGTGCTAGGCAGTTGGTCCCAAGGTTAGTGGAGCGGGTGAAATGCGGGTCATATAGACCCATGACTTTAATGAATATTGATGCAAAGCTGTAGACAGCTATTTTGGCAGCGAGACTGGCACCACGTCTCCCCGAATTGATAAATACAGATCAGCTGGGGTTTATTATGGGTAGACAGACCTCAGATAACATTAGGAGGGTGACAAATCTAATAGAGAAGAACAAGTTCCTTACCCATGGTAACATTCTTTAGAATGGATGTTCCTCCCACGTATTCCTTATCTTTGATATTTCCAATATCCCAGCTTTTTCAGCAGGGGGCGCTGTGCGTCGATGCCTGTCAAGTCAATGTCGATGTCCCTCGGAGGCCTCCGTCTCAATGTCGACGTCACTGCAGTTATATGTAGGGTTGCAGCGCCCGTTGGCCTCAGTTCTGTTTTGACGAGTGGAACTTTACCTTGTGTTCGATGGTTACTCCCCTTGAGAGAGTGGAGACTGCAACCGCAAGGGAAATTCTACTGCGGGGTAGGTTGTGAGGTGCGATAAGGAACCGTGGGAGGAACATCCAGTCGAAAGAATGTTACCATGGGTAAGTAACTTGTTCTTCGAATGGATTGTGTCCTCCCACGTATTCCTTATCTTTGATACACTCCCAAAGCAGTTTATGTAATTTGGAGGTGAGAGTAGAAATTAGTATGTTTATGTATGCACTGAGTGCAATACTGCTTTTCCAAAAGCAGAATCTTGGCCCGAGGAGGAGTCTAAACTGTAATGTTTAGTAAAGGTGTGCACAGGCGACCATGTAGCAGCCGCACATATATCTTTTATCGGAACTCCCTGCTGTAAGGCAGACGAAGTGGCAATGCCCCTGGTCGAATGAGCGCTTAGATGTTCTGGAGGGTCTTTATCTGCCAGTCTATAACACTGCGATATTGTTAGTATTATACATCTTGATATGGTTTGCTTGGTAATGGCCAGTCCTAATTTGTGACCTAAATAGCCCACAAATAACTTGTTATCCAGCCGCAGTTTTGCCAATCTGAAGATGTAAAAGCTCAGTGTACGTCTAGGGTGAAGCCTGTGAAGTCTTTCTTCTTCTTCTGTGGAGGAGGATAAAAAGATGGTAGCGTTATTTTCTCAGTGATAGAAACTCAGAAACAATTTAGGGTAGAAAAGTAGGCTTCTCTTTCAGTACCACTCTATCTTTATGAAAGACAGTATGAGGAGGCTTGCAGAATAAAGCCTGTAGCTCACTCACCCTTTGGGATGATGTTATTGCCACTAAAAAGACAGTTTTCAGAGTTAGAAGTCTTAACGGACAAGAATGTAGAGGCTCGAAAGGAGCTCCCATCAAGTAGTTTAACACCAAGTTGAGATCCCATAGTGGGACTTGAAACGGAATTGGAGGGTAAACATTAGTCAGTCCCTTTAAAAATTGTACTACTAAAAGGAATCTTAAAGTAGGAGACTTCTTCTGAAGTGTGCTTAAAAATAGATAATGCTGCCAGATATCCCTTGATGGTACCAATCTGGAGCCCCAGATTTGCCAGATGTAATAGAAAGGATAACACCATTGGTATTTTACATGCGAAAGTGTCAACATTCTTATCTCGACACCAGCTGCAGAACTTATTCCAGCGGCAGCGGTATAAAGATTTGGTTGCTGGACTTCTGGCCGAAAGCAAAACCTACATTACGTCGTCTGGGAGGTCCCGATCCTTGTATCTCAACCTCTCAGAAACCATGCGTGAAGGCCGATAGTCCTGATATCCGGATTGAGAACCCGACCCTCTTCTCGCAAGAGAAGGTCCTCTCTTTGTGGAAGACGTATCGGAGGGCAGATAGACATGTCCAGAGGTCCAGGTATCACGTCCTCCTGACCCAGTCCAGGGCAATTAGGATCATGGATTTCCTGAACCTTCTCAACCTCCTGATTA
The DNA here is from genome assembly GCF_040938575.1 of Ambystoma mexicanum. Lineage (NCBI taxonomy): Eukaryota > Metazoa > Chordata > Amphibia > Caudata > Ambystomatidae > Ambystoma > Ambystoma mexicanum. Next base: position 1,282,162,943 of record NC_090934.1, read on the forward strand.
CGCGAGGAATGACGGGGATTGGAGGAAACGCATATAAGAGTGGAAACTCCCAGTCGACCACGAATGCGCCGCCTAGAGCTCCTCTCGGGGGAAATTCCCTTGAGAAGTACAGTTTGCACTTCCTGTTGGCACTGGTCGTGATCAGATCCACTTGTGGGGTTCCCAAAAGGGTGAAGATCTCCTGAACGACTTCCTGGGCTAGTTTTCACTCGTGGGAGACTGTGCGGTGCCTGCTCAGAGTGTCCGCCGCCGTGTTCTCTCTGGCTAGGTGAACTGCAGACAAAGATATTACTTCTTGTATTGCCCAGAACCAGAGCTACATTGCCTCTCTGCACAGTGGTAGTGAACCCTACACCTTCTCTCTTTTTGAGGTAGTACATGGCCACTGTGTTGTCCGTCATTATCAGGACATTCTTTCCCCGTACAGAGGGCAAAAAGGCCTTCAGCGCTAGTCCGAGATTGCTGTCAGCTCTAAAAGGTTGATATGTATTTTGGATTCCGATGGAGACCAACAACGCTGATGGTCAAATCGTTAGTATGGGCTCCCCAGCCCGTGAGTGAGGCATCCGTGACTACTGTTATCTCAGGCCATGGATGCCAAAAAAGTTTGCCTTTCAAGGTGTTCTCTGGACAGGCCCACCACTGAAGATCTAGTGAGACTCTGTTTGGGATTTGTAGGAGATCTGAAATCCTTCCTGAGATGTTGGGCATTCCGGAATGTTGTCACCATCTGCAGAATGTCTTGAGCCCTCACCTCTGGTGGCTAGGCTTTTCCCAGGGATGCATCCAGGACTGCTCCGATAAATTGGAGTCTTTGAGATGGTATCATGTGGGACTTCCTGAAGTTGAGGGAGAAGCCCAGCCTGTGAAGGGAGTGACAGGTGGAGCGGATATGTTCGAGCCTGTTCTGGGAAAGAGGCCCTGATCAGCCAATCGTCCAGATAGGGGTAGACGTGAATCCCCCCCGCTCCTGAGACTCGCTGCCACAACCGCCATTAGCTTGGTGAAAACCCTCGGGCGGAGGTCAGCCCAAATGGCAGAACCCGAAATTGATCATGAGAACCGCCAACGGCGACCCTCAAGTACTGTCTGTGCTTGTGATGGATCAGCACATGAAAGTAAATATCCTGGATGTCCAATGATACCATCCAATCCTGAAGATGGAGGGCCTGAAGGATCTGCGTAAGGGTTACCATCTTGAACTTGTCCTTCCTGAGTAACTTGTTCAAGTCTCTTAAGTCCAAGATGGGTCTCAATCCTCGGCCCTTTTTGCGAATTGGAAAATGTGGGGAGTACCATCACTTGTTCCTCTCTGCTGCAGGCACTGGTTCTATAGCACCTTTCTCTAGCAGGGTTAAAATCTCCTGCATAAGGAGCGGATTTGGAACCTTCAAAGAGTTGTTCCCCGGTGGATGGTTCTGAGGTTTTTGCAGGAAAGGTAGGCAGTAACCATGGGCAACTGTTTCCAATTCCCAAGCATCTGAAGTAATAGCCTGCCATTCTGTCAGATGCTGTGACAACCTGCCTCCTACTGCATGCAGTCTTGTGAAGGAAGACCTGAGAGAGGTTTTGGAGCAGCTGATGCAGTGGCTGAAGGTAAGGCAGCCGCTGCTGTTGCGGTCTTAATACCTCTTCCCAGTCCATCACAGAGGAATCGTCTTTGTCCTCTTTGGGCTGGCTGTCCTCTGCCTCTTCCAAATGTGGGGTATTGGCGAAAGGACCTTGGAGTTTGTCTTATTGCAGCTCCAAGGGATTTTGTTGCTGCCACCTTGGAAGTTTGCAGCTTCTCCAAACTCTCATCAGCTTTGTTTCGAAATAAATGCGTGCCGTCAAAGGGCATATTGAGAAGCCTGGACTGTACGTCTGGGGCAAATCCTGAATTTCGCAACCAAGCAACTTTGCGTATCACTGTACTAGCCGCCATAGCTCTGCTGATACTGTCAACAGAGTCAAGATCAGTCTGGAGGGATTCCCACATTGCGTCTTTCCTATCCTTGACGATGTTAAGGAAACCGTCTCGCTCCTCCACCACGGGGATATGGTCAGCGCATTGAAATGCACTCCCAAAGGGTGTGTGTCAACCTTGCTAGCGTGCGCGTAGCATTGGCAGACTTTAAAGCCATACTGCCCGCCGAAAAAACCTTTTTGGCCATGGCATCATAACATTTGTTGTCTCTGTCCTGGGGTATGGTAGAGTTGGTATTTTGTCTACCTGTGGAAGTGGCTGCATGCACTACAAGGCTATCTGGTGTTGGGTGCTTGGAGAGGTAAAAAGGGTCCGAGCTAGAAACTCTGTACTTAGCTGTCCGTTTTTTATTTACAGCTGGAATAACCTCTGGTGCCTCCCAATTAGAAGCCACCCTCTTTTGCAAGGCTTGGTGAAAAGGGACAATTCGATCCTCCTGTGGCCCTCTGTCCAATATGTCGGTGAGCTCATCCTGCTCAAAAACAGGTGTGGGTCTCGATCATACCATGTATTCCATGAGCCTTGACATTAGCCATCTATATGTTACCTCAGCGTGGTCACTAAGGTCTGCCCTTCCAAATTCAACATCAGGAGAGGTGTCAATGCCACTAGCCTCATGAAGGCACTCTTACAGGTTCTTCATGGCTGAGTCCCATGATATGAGTGCCTCAGGCACTAATGGTGCCCCATATTGTAGGCCAAAGGGTCTTTCTTCATCAGAAAACTCCTCTGCATTTTCATAAATTGAAGAGAGGGACTTGAAGTCTGAACTTGGTAGAGGAGTATATGTTTTTTTCAACTGAAGTTGACATTATATTAGTTGTTATAGGAGCCAAAAAAGTTGAAAAATTGTCGACGTCGGTGGCTTCGTCGATTGAGTCGATGGAATCGATACTTGTGGCGTCGAAGAGGTCGACACTCGAGGCGTTGATGGCTTCTCCACCGGTATCGGTGCCGATGGCCTCGATGATGCACTTTTCTGACCAGTCATAGTGGACTCCTTTGACGTCGATGACGTAGGTATCTTAGTCTTCAAGAAGACTTTTTCTCGACTCGAGGAATGGGATCGCTCTCGATGTGACTTGGCGGCTGAGTCCGAAGACGCATGGCTCTTGTGCTTCTGAGGTCTTTCGACTGGAGCATAGGTGTTTTCGAGGGGGGCAAGGCCGTGATCTCAAAAACCCTTAACATTCAGAGTCTTAACTCCTCCCACTGAGCCGGTGAAATACACAGGCCAGCCAGATAACCACAGTAATATTTGATATATGGGATTGGCTATTAGAAAAGGGAAATGTATCTACGCGTCTATGCCCGTTTACTCCGCTATTTGGAAACCCGCAATTCCACCCAGGGACGATTCAAGGAGTGTTCAGACATTGGCGGAAAGTGGGATGTATGGAGATGAGAGACATGATGCAGGGAGGAGATATCTGTACAATTGATGATTGTAAACAACCTGTAGGTTTCTTTGAGAAGGACAGGCTGGAGTATTATCAATTAAGACACTGGATAACAGGTTCAGGGGTAGAGCAGTAGCGGGAGGGAGCTCACTATGTTTGGAAGATTCATCACCACACATACAGGGAACAGGCAAATGGTGTCCAAGCTGTATTCGATATTGATGGAAGGGGAGATGGGGATGGTCTGGGGATATATGCATACGTCGGAAAAGACTTTAGGGATGAATCTTCAGAGAAATCATTGGGAACATCTATGGGAAAACATTCCCAAAATGGCAAGGTCAATTAAAATCAGGGAAGCACGGTATAGCATCAGGTTTCAATGGCATTATACCCCGGAGAGACTGCACAAAATGTTCCCGGCAACTACGGAAAAATGTTGGAGGGGCTGTGGAATGACAGGGGATAAGAGACATACATGGTGGGATTGCCCAATCTTGGGGATGTTTTGAGAAGAGGTTACGAACCAGATAAAGATGATGGTTTCCCCTGATGGGATATTGGCATCTAGGAAATGGATGTGTGGTTTGTTCGACCCAGGGATCTGTCTACCCACTAAGACCCAATATACAGCTTTTATGTTAATGGTGATAGCTGCATGGTTGGTGATAGCAGGTGGCTTTAAACAGAAAAGACCACCAAAGTTAAGAGATTGGTTAGTTAAATTGTGGTGGTTTATCGCAATGAAGTGGATGATGTATAATTTGCAAGGGGAACATGCAAGATTTCAAAAGAGTGGACTATGGCTTGGACTATTTAAAGGTGACTTTGTACAACCATGGTGTCCACACAACCTAAGAATATTGAATATTATGCAAGCAAGAACACCTGTTGCCTATTCGTACAACGAAAGTAAGAAAATATGACTCTTCCCGGGGGAGAGTGGGGGTAAAAGAGGGTTGGAGCAGGGGGAGCAGGGGTTAATTATGTTTTATTTGAAAATGCCAATAAAAATATATATTTTTTAAAATAACCTCATCGAGAAAATAATCATCCTTTGTCTGGGAAATGGGCTCATTAAGGCTGGAAACTTGGGATTTTGCAATTGTGGTAAGCCAAACATGACTGAGATGTACACAAATCTCAGACTAAAAGCAATGGTCTTTATGGGCCAAATGATTACATTTGATCGCACATAGGGATGCTTACCCATCTTGCCACCAATACATTTTTACAAACTAAAAGTGACACCGTCCCTGCTTTATGATGCAGAGTTCCTTTTCCTTAGACCCTCATTTTGGGATTGCATTGAGGAGGGGATGTGGAGGAAGGTTTTGGCCATTCATTCTGAATAGGGGCATATATCCCTGACACCCAGGATCAAATAGCAAAAGCTTCTAATCTATATAAAAAATTCTGGCATCGTCCTGAAAATTCGCTTTTTTCACTATTGCGAAATTCAAATATACTAGGTGACTCCCAGATTCTTTTAGATTGAGCAATGTCTTGTGAATCTTTATTGGATGCTGCATGACCAGAGACTGCCTAATAAGTGACCCTTTGAGGGTAAGGAAAGCTTTGTGAGTTATGGATTGGTGCCTGATGAGTAATCATGGATGGCGGATCACTTTTTAGTTCTAAATACCACAAAAACTGAGGTTCTTTTCTCTACAGCCTGTACAGTTCCTCCTCCGATTTCTATTTCTTTTCCTCCCTCTATGTTATTAATTTCTCCTATGGTTCGAAATCTTCGAGTCTGCCTGGACTCTTCACTTACATTTGCAAATCACATTTCTTCCATATCACGTTCTTGTCAGGCACATCTATATAACATCTGTCAAGCTTGTCCTTTTCTTTCTTTTCATGCTTCAAAACTGCTTCTATCCTCACTAATCTTTTCTTGCCTTTTATTGCTCTTGTCTTCTTTTTGGCTTCCCTATCTCGCAGCTAAACCCTCTTAAATCTATCTATAACGAACCAATTAATTTCTCTCTGTTAACCTGACTCTATTGCTCCTGCACTTTCTTCTTTGCACTGGCTTCTTTTCAACCCTTGACTTAAATTAAATTATCTCTGCCTAGTCTTTAATTCTCTTCATAATCTCTCCCCATCATAATTGTCTTCCCTTGTGTCATTTTATTCCCCTCTCAACCTATCCGTTCAAACTCCCAATTTCTTCTTACTGTCTCTCACACTCCTCATGTTTCCATTCATTTGTGTTATATGCCCCGCTTGAACTGGAATGTGCTTCCACTTCATCTTTGCTCCAGTTATTCTTACTCTCTTTTTCGTTCTCACCTCAAACTCCATCTTCTCTCGATTTAACTTATTATTTTTTTCTTTATTGCCCATATTTGATGTACTGTTTTCAATCTGTTTAGCGCTTTGGTATAAAGGACGGTATACATGCAAATAAATGCAATGATCAAATAACCCACAAAATGTTTAGAAATGTGTACACGGAAGACAAGAAGCACAATACAATACCGCCTTAACTAATTATACGTCTAGAGGTGAGGTGTAATATCATCTGCGAGCCTGCAGATTAGGTCATATTTGACATCAAACGGAAAACCTGGAACATTGGTTCTTAGAATGCACTGCTCTAAATGATTTGAGGAATGTGACCTTTGAACGGTTTATGATCCTGCTTCTCTGAAGTTACCAGATTTCTGGCATCAGACTCTGAATGGATTTCAGACCTTTTTCATTATCGCAGCTGTAAAATTCCTTATGGCCATTTTTAAAAAGATATAATATTGTGTTTAACTGGTCTTCGATTTTGCACTTTGTGTATTAATCAGGAATGATCTAAGTGGTGTTTTCTTCTAGGTATTAACATTCAATTTTTGATGTATTAAGTTATTTTGTATGTAATGTGATTTGTTTGTTTTGATTTTGCTGTGTGAAAAGTTTAGTTAGTAAACTATAACACACTAAAAAAGAAAAAGATACATTTTCTTTAGGTTTTGGTTCTTGATCTCCCCCTTACCAATTTTAAGATCTGAAGAGAATGAAGGGGGAAATACTGGGGGAATCAGAAGTGCCAAAACTGCAAAACGGCCTTTTCCTTGACTTGGTTACTATCCCTGTACACTGGCACATCCACCTAGTACCCTGGACATTGTTTACACCAAGGCTAATGATCTAACACAGAGGCAATTCACTTGAGATATAAAGGTTATTTGTTCACTTCCCCTACCAGAAATCCTAGATGTATCACAGCAGGATAATCAAGTTGGACTAGAAGTTCTATACATGGGCCGTGGCACAGCCACCTTAACCAGTGAAGATCAGGGTCCAGGATACCCAAACTAACAACAGCAAGGGTCAGTGGGTTATACCGTGAGAACAAATTGCTTACTGTATGCAATAAGTAGTCTATGATTCATGAAATTAGTTGAAATGGTTACAGATCTAAAGAAACAGTGCAATTGTGCTACGGGTTCCTCCTTCATGACTAACAAAGGAATTTATTACAATGGATATATATGTACATTTATAATAAATGACTCGAGTAAGACATCACGCATTAGGGGTTAAAATGTGCTTTTATTTTGAATTTTATTTTTACCAACGTAGTGCATTCTCAGGAGATGGGCATGGAAAATAGGATTTTAAGAAGCAATATTTATTTATGAAAGTACCCCAATGCAGTTACTTTAGTTTATAGAAAAGCACTTAAGTACAATGCGCTGGGTCTAGTTAATCATAATTCAAAAGGTAGTGTTTGGTATTCATACATGTATTAGGAGCATAGGTCCTGAATCATATTCATATACATTCTACGTATCCATGTGTTATAGCTCTAATATAAACGTATAATGATCCAAAACCATGAACATTTTCAAAACTAGTTTATATGCCATGAACATTTTCAAACCTAATGTGTATCCTGACACAAACCCATTAGTGCATGTGCATTGTGTTTCACCCCAAAGGGGCTTTATCAAGGCTGTGTCAAATTTTCTACATTAATTACAATTCAGAATCTCAATATAACATCATAGTAATAATCATTGTACTTGAAAACGAAGGGAGAGAAGAAAAATAAAATGAAAAAAGAGAGGATGATGAGTTTAGTAAATCAAAACATACAATAGTTCCACAAGCTGTTGTAAATTCCCAAATTAATGGATAATCTGGTCTTCATCCAAGCCTCAATTAATCATTCTTGATTTAGACTGTCTGCATTACTGCTACTCAAAATTCCGTACCAATATTTGTGTATCTTAAAGTGTACAAAAGGTATTTTGTATGAAAAACGAGTGATGAAGTGTGGATTTGCTTCTTCTTATTAACCCAATACTGTGGGTCTAATGTAAGCTTAATATAGCACAACTAACCTTGTAATTAGCAGTAGTAAGGGGACCATCATTCTATTCAAACAGCGTTCCCATTCAGGTTAATATGTGCCATCATTACTCAAGGATTGTTTCCCATGCTTTGTACATGGAAGCATGCAATACGTGCTCTCATTAGAAGATGAGTCTGATATGAACTTGTTTCCTCTTTTTAGAGCAATTAAATCTGAGGATAGGTCTACCCACTGCTCCATAAAAAAAAGCTCACCTTCAACTAGGGGGGGTCCCATTTCTAATATAACTGAATTTCACTGAATGTATAACACTAATTGAAAGGAAGGCACATCACTTGGAATTCTTCATCACATCCAACCTTAGTTTATAGACTATGCAAAATGCTTCCTTTCAAAAGTGGGACTGTACAGATTTATCAACATGTCAAAAATTGCCACTTTGAGGATCCCGGTGCTGAGAAAGAAGAACAAATAATCTGTTTTACGGGTCGGGCACACTCAAGAGGGTCTACAACCGCGTTTTATCTCTGGTTTATACCAGAGGACAAGTACAATATCTACAGCAGTGCAGCCTTGCCCACAATGACAGAGCAGCACCAACATGCCATGCAATTCTGCTGTAAAATTATTACAAACAGGAACCCCCAGACAACTGGTTCTGCCTTGTTGGGCATCATTGGTGCGGTGCCCAGAGAGACGGTGTACCTCAGCTCACAGATGGCCCCCAACACGTCACAAACAAATGTCTGTTGGTACTAATGTCTACAGGGGTATTGCCTGACATTTCAGTGCTGAACTGCCCTGACCAACAAAAACAATGAGTGTGGAGAAAAACTGCTTTAATATAAATAACAGATGGTGAGCTTTGGTAAGCACAAGGGTGGGAAATCAAGCATTTTGGACACTTAATTGGGATGTCCTATGGGACACGACAGGAGGTCACCCAGCTCGAAGTTCCACATCTGGAATTTGACCAAGACAGATGGTTTGAAAAATGTATTTAATAATGAGACACACCACAACAATGAGAACTGAGGTCATTCCACAAAGGGAAGAGTGATGTACTTGGGTGTTCTTATGGCAGGTCGTCATTTCTCCAGTGGAAAGAAATGTGTGTCTGTTCTAGCTTCGGACACTTTTTTCCAAAAGCCTGCTCTTTCTATTAAACAATACATTTCATCCGCCTGCATGAGTCTGGTGATTTATCACAAAGGAAACCAAAAGGATGTGACAAACCAGCACGTTCCTAGAGTGTTTCTCTTCAAAATGAACCAAACTGACAAATAATAAACTAACAGATCCACATTAAAACATGTCTTACTGGGAGTGAGACAGCTTTAGAACTCAAGCTCTCCAACTCAAGCCAACAGTCTAAACTAGATCTTCTATCTTTAATCATTCGACAAGGTTATGTTTAGGCCCTCTAACGAATTCAGGACACAGCATTAAACTGTCTTTAGGGGAAGTGGGCATTAAAGCAGAATCAAGCAAGAAAAGGTTTGAATCTGGATTGCATTTTTGATTCTGGCATCAAACACATTGACTTGGCTGGGAATAGTTTACTGTTCTACTCAGAATGTCACTTTGTATTTGCAAGCAAAGCGCTGAGGCTCTGGAGATAGACTGTAATACCTGGCAAATGTATTATGAAGCCTATGAACAATTTCAGGGGTCTTCAAACGGCGGTTCTGCAGATGTTTTGGGCTGCCTTGATCCCTCACCATGGACTATGCTGTTAAGGGATCATGGGAGTTGTAGTCCAAAACATCTGGAGAGCCAATTGTTGCCAACCCCTAATATACTTTTTTTTATATATTGGTAAATTATACAGTAAAAAACAATACAAATTGGTTCAGAGAGCAAGGAAACTGGTGGGGAGTGTGTTGAAGTCTGAGGAGCAAAAGGGTGAGAATTTTGGATGAAAGGTGGAAGAAAACAGTTTGGCCATTCCATGTCGTGGCAGGCATGCATTCTGGGGCAAAGTAGAGGCAGAAAGTACAGCAATGCATTACAAATCATACATTTTTAACACTCACCCTAAATACATCCATTGGCAAGTCGGACCTTGTAGGGCATGCATGTATATCACAATGATGGTAGAGGGCCTGCTGTTCACGATGAGGAGGTGCTTATTCCTATTGCGTGTCTTTCTGAATGTAAAGAAGTATTTTTGTAATCTCAGGTTCTAGAGAGATTTCTCTACAGTTGAGGTCCCAGGGAGAAGAGCAGCATCTTACTCAGTCATGTTTTCTTAGCAAAGTGTAGCTGATGCATGCTTGCAGAGTCTGATCTGAGTAGACAAAGAGGTTTGTAGCGGCTGCAGTGGTTGGAAATTATTTGTGTCCTCTTCGCTAAGTTGCACAATGGGCCATGCAGAAACTCTTAAATCTGATCCAGTATATGGTAGGGAGGAAAGCTGGGTCTCATAATGTGGCAAATACTTCAGTTGGGGCAGTACATTGATGATTTAACATGATAGGCCCATGCACAATGCAATAAACAACACTCACAAAGAGATAACGCTGAGAATGCATTACCACATGGTCATGGGCACTGAGAGGGAGCAGGAGCATAAGGCTCTAGTACCATGCCAGGTGGAAAATGTTAAGACTTTCATTCTTTCTCTGTCAAGTTTGATGAGAAGCTGCAAATTGAAATAAAATGGACTCGGGAGTTTCCTGGACAAGCACATTAGGGGTCATATTATGAAATCTTTGGATAATTTCATCATATGAAAAGATTTCCATTCCCATTTGGCTTAAAGTTGTTTTTTCTGCAGACTGAATGAAGACTCAAACTCTTCAGATGAGCCTGTTGTGAATTTGAGGCAGATTAAACTGCAGAACACTGTAGGCATTCTCCCGTTCCCAAATGCAAGAGGTCAGTGCAGTAGAAGAGATAACCACCTAAGCATCTACTGCTAGTATACCTGGAACACAGTATTTCCTAGTTACATACACACTGGAAGATAAACATTGTGAAGGCATATGTGGCATTTAAATTAAGAAAAGATGTTTCCACATGCTTCCATAAATACAGAATTATCTTGATCTGATAATCCGAGGTACATCAAAGCACCAGTTGTCACTGACAAATACCATGTCTACAGTAGAGAGGATTCTTCAGTCTCTTAAATTAAGGTTTGGTGTCTCCATCCAGCAGCGAGATGGACAATACCCTAGAGAGATGACCAACAGCTAAATTCTTGTGAGTGGAGAACAAAAAGTGGCCTGTCTGAGCATTCTTTCTGTTGTAGTGCAAGCTCCAAAACAAAGTATGTTGAGGTCCAACAATTGGGAGCCACACTTCACTGTCTCTGTCATCAGCAGCCTGCAGGTAAGAAGGATCAAGGCAAAGGAGTTAGGCCAATAGGAGAGTGGGGTGTGTACTATGAAAATGTGACAAAATAATACAGAAACTGGCACCTGCCCTGGTTCCAAATTCAAACCAGGTGTTCACTAAAGCAGCTACATGTATGTCACTCTAAGGAGTTAGAGCAATATCCCTAAACTGTAAGTCCGTTTTTTGCATTATATTGTTTTCATGAAGCAATTTTTAGTGAAGAAAATATATTTTAGAACTATTTTTACCCATACCGTTCTGCAGACACTCTACCCAACCTTGACTCTCGACTTGCAAGACCCTACCCTACCATCAACCTACCATCACCAGAAGTAGTCTGATTTGCAGACATTTCCAACATCATTAAAAATCTCACCTAGACTCTCCAATTTTTCTAGGATCATCCTTTCAACTAAGCCTCTTCTTAGCACGCAGATGGGTATAGAGGGCTACCAGCGGTTAATGCATGGCCACTGGGTTGCTCTTATCCCACTTCAATAAAATAAGTACCGGAAGAATCTGGATTTCTTTGCGAATAATTTTCTGCGGTTTACCATGGCTATAGAAATGGCTTCTACAGCTGCAAATACAAGTACTTAAAGTAGAATACCCGATATCATAAAAAACATTTAGCCTCATTCGGAGTAGGGCAGTGTGATAAAAAAGTGGTGGTAATTCTATTCAACATTGAAGTGGAGGATTTACCTCCAACACGATGCTGGTGCTACATCCTCCACGATAAGGGCAAAACTACACAGATTTCCTGATTGCGGTAAATCCATCACAAATCCCCAGGGAGTCGTATACACTCCAAAATTGGAGATTTATACTGCCATCTCACCAATAGTAATCCCATGATAATGCCAGATGACTGATTTGGCAGATGTATAGTCAATTTTCTATCAAACCCGTAATGAAGCACACTAACCTTAAATAAACTTGATCATGAAATCAATGGGGTTATCCCTGAATTTCTAAATCTGTTCCATCTCTCACCTCTTTGCCTCCTTAGTTGTGCAAACAGACTCACCTTCATTCTTTGCTCCATTGCTCACACCACTAATTGCTGAATATCTAAGTAATTCAAGAATATCTGTAATTCCTTCATTACTTGAATGGGCCAACAATGACCCAATTATTAAAATGGCTAGTCAGAGCTTTTTGCAAACTCGGGCAGCTCTGCTGCATCTTCTTAGAAACTATGGCTACTGATGAAGCACCATCTAAGAGTATGTTCTTGTAGGATGCACACCTTTTAATATCACTAGAGATGACTTCTTTCTGTTGCTTTGGCCTTCCTTCTTTTACGTACTGGTCTTCCTGTGTGCACCTTCTCTTTAATACAATATATGGGTAGGCAGGTAGCCCTTTTATTGTATTTGCAATAATATTGCATATTAATATCGTTTTGGGTAATGATGTGCTCTTCAGTTTGTTTAGGCGGCCTGTCACTTGTATTGTAAGAAATCTAAAATAAAGAGTTCCAAGAAAATGCACTTCCTGTCTACCATAAGGTTTGTCTATTCTAGAGCAAGCCTTGATAAGCCTGTTGACAACACTGCCACTCCATCACTATAGTTCTCCCAAGACCTACAGACAAGTGTTAAGTGGCCTTCAGCTTCCTTACACATGGTGACTAAGAGGGCAGTGTAGGGGAGGGTTGGTCCAAGAGACCCCCCTTGCCTACATCCCTTCCCCAGGTGGTGGAGGGCTCACCTGCTGAAGACATTGCCCACACGTATTGAATTTAGCTAGGCCTCAGAAACCATTTTGTCTAATAAAGATGGTGTGAGCTCAGCGCACTGTAGCGCGGCCCCCACCCTCGGAGAGTTTCAATTATCCCTGTTGCCGCAGCACCCTGGCAGATCCGCTGTGAGCCCGTTCCCACGAACAAGACGGACATAAGCTAGCGTAAGATACTAACACTGTAACATTTCACCTTCCGCAGTGTATCACTGCTCCCAGCATGACCCGGCCAGCGAGGCCTGGGTGATGGAGAGAACTGTAAAATGGTCATCGGATGAAAGCAGAAAAGTCCCCAAATACTAATGCCAAAACTACTTGTAATACGCGCATTCTCTTCACAAAACTTCTTCTAGTAAAGAAACCTGTAAAAATGTGTAATTATGGTACAACGCATGTTCACATGACACCAGCAATGAAGGACCCACACCCCTGCAGTTGTGTGCAAATAATAAAAAGCGTTCAGGGGGACTATTCGTTATATGTATCATTGATAAGCTTACACTCCACGGTCCCGCGCCATAACCAAATTAATGCTGCTAGAGTACAAGGGAAGACAAGTGTAATCATACAGAGGGCTCATGTGAAGGACGCGCGAGAATGCACCCGTCATGTGTGTATGTCTAAGCCCTTATGTGCCACTACCGCCACGCACGGTGGCGGGTCTCTTTCTTTGTGCTCCACCAACCACACTACTACCTCACTTACTGCAAATGTATATGCATATAACTAAATGCTGTAGTTGTTAAAACATAGTGTACAAATAAGGTGCTCAGACTGGCTATATTTGAGAGACATTTAGCAAAGTTGAAATGTATGCTTTCGAGTGATCGAAATGAGTATTATAGAGTGTTCAAATGTTTGTACCTAAAGTCAGCAACACACGAGGAAGATACCTTTGTGAATATGTGCAAGGCCATTCCCCCTCCCACCCTGCGAAGACTGCCAAACAAGAGAGCAGAGGCCCGCGCCGCGCTACTCCACCTCCCCCAACCAGGCTGGAGCCGCTTCAAAGATTTGTAGTCCCCTCTGCAGCACCCAAGGCCACGGCCCGCCACCTGCATTATTTACAGCATAGCAGTAAACCTCTGCCTGAATACACAAATCCAAAGGCGCCCCCTCTTAAACCCCACAACCCACCGGATCACCTTAGACTTATGGCCCTGTGCAATTAGGATACCCAATACTGTGGCAACATACAGCAGCCCATTCATAACGACTTCTAACAAGACAGAGAGGCATGTACCGCCCGTCCCATGCCCTGAGACTTAGCCCCTCGACCTATGGTACCGGTCAACAGGACACTGGTAACCATGCACTGATGAATGACCATCAGACCCCTCACAAGGTGCATTCCTCCTGTGTTGCATTAACCTGTAGAATAACCTATTGAAAGATTTACTAAAGAAGATAATATTGCAATAACTGAATGACTGCGGTGTGCATGGCCTAGGGCAAATAAGTCAGGAAAAGACATTCATCTCTGACACTGGCCACAATGGCACAACAACACCGCCCGGATGAACTCAGCCGACCCGCCAGGCCCAGCCCAACCCACGAGGCTGACCAGTGACGTCCTCCAGCCAAGGCCAACCACATCGCAGCAGCACCTATAGCTAGTCATCACCACCCAATCCCATTGAACTTGTGCCCCTTATAGTATGTAGGTTCTGATGACGTGTTTTGTAAATATATACGCCTGTCTTTGCTATTGTCAGACAGAGCGCTCTCGGACTTTGCAGAGTTCTTTGCATGCCCTATTCTGATTGATAAACTCCCATTTAAGCTCACCCGCACTCTGTCTTGGCTTTATTCCCAACTTGGGAGTATCCTTCATTGTCTCTCATTGCGGGGAGGATCATGCTGGTTGGGGACGCTTGCCTTCAGCAGTCTTTCAATTCAACTTGCAAATCTGATGTACAATGGTTTATGGGGCAATATTAAGATGAAATGTAGACCGAGCATGAATTGTCCAGAGGAAGCACCATTATAAGAGTCCTCAAATGAAGGTCATTGTTGTGAGCAGGTACACACACGTTCAACATAGGCACTTTAACGCGGCACACAGCTCACGATAGACACTTACATAGACCACAGTTCAAAAATGACACTTTTATGTAGACCATGGTTCAACATAGACACCTTTATGTAGACCATGGTTCAACATGCATGGTTCAAAATAGACACGTTTGTGTAGACCATGGTTCAACATACACACTTGCGTGTAGTTTTTCAGCATAGGCACTTATGTGGGACATGGTTCAACATAGACACTTTTATGCAGGCCATGGTTTAACATACATCCTTTTATGTGGGAAACTGTTCAAAGTAAAGACTTATGTAGAAAACGGATGGACAGACACTTTCATGAAGTTGTTCAACATAGACACTTATGCGCGACACGGTTTAACTTAGACACTTTTATAAAGACAATTAACCAACACACTTTTATGAAGACCATGTTTCAAAATAGACAGTTTACTATTGACCACATTTCAACATAAACACGTTTGTACACTGTCTGCTGGCAATACAAATGCCTCTTCTCTTTGAAAGAAAGCTCATGGAATGTAAGGCATGTCTGAGTTGCCCTGTTCTTTTCTACATAAATACACACATCAAGCCTGTTTTTATCTCAAACCTCGGGAGGAATTGGGACCTGATGAATGCCACATTGTGAACTTTCCCCATTTTCACCCTTCAGAATTGTATCTGAACAACTGGCAAATTAAAATGGCAAACAATTTAAAATTACTGAGACATAATTTAATTTCTAGTTTCAGTCCAGTTGGTTCTGCTCATTGTGATGAATCTGATGTTATCACTCCTTTGCCTTTAGCCAGGGGACGGCAACCACTAGCTAATCCTGACCCCTGTGGGCGGCTATATGAGGGAGGACTGCCTTGGGTGGGGGTAATGGGGGTACCCCTTGTGGTAATGACAACACTAGTGAAAGTCACATACCCTCCATTCCCCTTTGCAGATGTTCCACCCATATCGCATGCCTTAATAGCATACTGTAAGACTCTTCCTCAACCCCTTGCCAGACCTACTCTTAGTATTGCCCAACCTAACACAAAGGTTAATACATCAACTAGTGAGATGAGAAAGAGGGAAAGAACAATAAAGATCACTAAGACCGGTAAGCCTACACACTTCTCTAGTCGGTGGAGGTTATTCAATCTTGCCGTGAACTTTCAAAGTAGCACCGCTGACAGCAAGAAATGGGAGCTGCAAACACAGGGCTGTATGGCGACCGGCGCAGCAAGGAAAGTGAGCTGCAGAAACAGGGCTGTATGGCCACCGACACGGATACCGATCAGTAAACTGTGCGGGATGCCACAGGAAACAGTGTCCCAGTTGATACAGGCGGTCGAAAAAGGAACCCAGAGTGCAAAGGGCTCACTGCCCCAGAACGCAAGGAGGCAGGAACCTAAAGACACAGCGAAGCCGACGTGGTTCACAGGATGCACGCCAAGCCAGCAACCGGAAGGAAATCAAAACAGAGAAGCACAAAGACACTACAAGCACCCGGTAAGCTCAGGGAAGTCAGAAGGGTTACCAGGTGGCCTGAAAGTGTGCGCTGCTTAATGGAAGCGAAACAACAATCACATGAAGAGGCTAACCTACTTGTAAGCCTTGCCATAAAGGGGTAATTGAGCCCATATTCCAAAGGGGACAGACTTAAGCAAGAACAGAACATAAACACAAATTAACTGGGATAATAGGCTAAAGCCCATTGCCTAAGGGAGAGAACTATTAAATAAATGGACATTATTAAGCAGGGAACAATACAACAATATTGGGCAAATATCGTTTCATGGGTGAAAGGAAAGTAAGTATATTAAAGTCCTGGCAGGATACTACACCAGGTGAAGATAAGTGTTTTGTTTGTATGAAAATCCTGGAAGGAGAGTAAACCAGGTGAAGGCAAGTGTTCATAAGTAACTCTGTGAAAGTCCTGGCAGGAGACTACATCAGGCATAATCAACTGTGTGTAAAAGAAGAAGAATCTTAAGGAAGATCCATGCCCTTGAGATTTACCAGGTTACCCACCGTAGTGACCATCTTACTCCTAGTCCATAGTCCTCTTTCCTCCATACTTATGGGACATCTCTCCGTCCTGTGGGACGGGACCGGAGCACTTTTGTAAAAAGCATCCACATTTTTTTCAAAAATGTGTCCCTCCTCTCTTTCCTGCGCGGGGCCCGGCACGCGGCCGTAACCCCGCCCACCTTGGCTCCACCCCGCGCATCGCCCATCAGTCCTTTTCTATCGCAGGGTCCAAGACCCATTAGCAATAACAGAGGAACCTTATTAGAGGGGACGGCGGGCAGGCGTATGGAGGAAAGGGGACTATGGACTAGGAGTAAGGTGGTCACTACGGTGAGTAACCTGGTAATACTCATACGTCCCGTCCCCTTTCCTCCATACTTATGGGAGATTCCCAAGCACTCCTTACAGGAACTATGGGTGGATGGAAATACCCCTTACTGAAACAGGTTCTTCAGCACAGCCTGGCCGAACTGAGCGTCGGCCCTAGAGCTCATATCGAGGCAGTAATGCTTACAGAAAGCAGATGGGGAGGCCCAGGTAGCTGTTCTAACGATGGACTCCCAGGGAACATATTTCTGAAAAGCAACCGCAGCTGCCTTGCCTCGCACCTGATGTGCATGGATACCCTTAGGTGGTTTCAGCTTTTGGACGGTGAAAGTTTCTGTGATACAGGCAGCAATCCATCTGGAAATGGATGCCTTAGACGCCGGCCTGCCCTGGGGTTTACCGAAGGTCACAAACAGTTGGGAAGAGCTCCGAAGCTCGGCAGTCCTGTCCAGGTAGAATTTAAGAGCTCTTCGGACATCCAGGCAGTGTAGAACCCTTTCCGCCTCCGAGGCAGGGTTCGGAAAAAAGACCGGAAGGAAATCGACTGATTCAGATGGAATTCGGTCACTACCTTTGGTAGTAAAGCTGGGTTTGTCCGAAGGACTACCTTGTCCTTGTGAAAGAACAAGAAAGGATGCTCCACCGACAATGCCTGGAGCTCACTCACTCTCCTCGCTGACGTAACGGCAACCAGAAAGGACACTTTCCAGGACATGTACTTGAGGTCAACTGGAGCCATCGGCTCGAAATGTTTATGGCACAGCGCCGTCAGGACTACGTTTAAGTCCCAGGGCGGGTGCAGACTACAAACCAGAGGGTAGATTTGTGTCAAACCAGCAAAATGTCTCTTCACCACCGCGTTAGTTAATGTATAAGAACACCGGTCTGTAGAGAGGTAGGCGGAAATCGCCGAGAGATAAGTCCTGCAGGACAAGACATGAACCCCTGACTCTGCTAGGGAGGAGACAAAGGACAGCACTGTGTCAATCGTCGCCACCCTCGGGTCCAATTCTTTCTTCAAACACCAATGACAGAACCTGAGCCATTTACTCTTGTATTGGGATCTGGTCGAGGGTTTCCTGGCTGCCTGGATAATGCGCATGTTATCCGCAGACAAACCCAAAGGCTCTAGAGCCGTGAACTCAGGCACCATGCCGCCAAGTTGAGGAATTGTGGGTAGGGGTGCCACATCTGCTGTTCCCCTTGGTGAAGAAGATCGGGAGTTACTGGTAACCTGATCGGTGGACACACCGACAGGTGTTGAAGTTCTGAGAACCAAAACCTGGCCGGCCACCACAGAGCTATCGGTAGAAGAGAACAGTTGACAGAACTCTTCAACTTCCAAATTGCTCGATTAACCAGAGGAAGAGGCGGGAAGGCGTAAGCTCTCATGTTGTGCCATGGGATCTCGAGTGCGTCCCCCAGAGAAGAGGCTCCCAGCCCCCCTCTGGAGGCGTACTGAGGAAGCTTCTTGTTTACCGCCGTGGCGAAGAGGTCCACCTCCGGTGTGCCCCAACGCGAGAAAATCCATGATAGGATCTCCGCCTTTAACTCCCATTTGCAGCTGACCACTGTCCGCCGGCTGAGGGCATCCGCGGTGACATTCAGCCGGCCCGGGATGTGCACTGCAAACAGCCAGATCCCATGAATCACGGCCCACTCCCAAATCTGAATGGCCAGATCCACGAGAGGGGGAGACTTCGTTCCCCCTTGCTTGTTTATGTAGTACATTGACACCGCATTGTCCGTTCTTATGCGGACCACCTTGTTGACAATGAGAGGTCTGAACGCCTTGAGCGCCAGAAAAATCGCCAGAAGCTCCAATTGATTTATGTGCGGGAGCTTGTCCTTAGGTGACCAGAGGTCCGAAGAAGATCTAACATCGCACCCCACCCGAAAAGGGAGGAGTCTGTCGTGATCGTCACCATGGGGCTTGGGTCCTGGAACCCGACGCCCACTGACAGGTTGCTGAGAGAAGACCACCAATCCAGGTCGACTCTCATGGAATCCGGAATCATTATCCGTTTGGAATCCGGGTCCACAGCCTGACGCCAGGAACTACGAAGAGCCATCTGGGTCCGCCTCATTTTGAGATGAGGAAGAGGAAGAGCCAGCACACACGAGGCCATGAGGCCCAGAAGCCTCTGGAACCACCAGGCCGACATGCTCTCCGACTGCGTAAACATCTGACACGTGGCCAACAGATCCGCCATTCTGTCCCCGGTCAGATACACACGGTAGTCTATAGTGTTCCAACGAAAACCCAGGAAAGTCGGGTCCTGTGAGACCGTCATGGAGGATTTCCGCCAGTTCACCGACAGCCCAAGATGGAACAGTAGCTGAAGGAGAGACTGGAGGTTGCCCGCTGCTGCCAACGGGCAAGGGCTGCGTAGGAGCCAGTCGTCCAAATAGGGATACACATGGATACCCTGGAGACGAAGATGGGCCGCGATCACCAACTTCATTTTCGTGAAGACACGTGGCGCCGAACTGAGGCCAAAAGGAAGCACCCGAAACTGGAAGTGCTCCTCTCCCAGAGAGAAACGGAGGTATCCCCTGTGTGGGTTCCAAATCAGGATATGCATGTACGCATCCTGAAGATCCACCACGCTGAGCCAATCGCCCGCCTGCAACAAGGAGCGAATTTGGCCGGGCGTAATCATCTTGAATTTCTCTTGGGGTAGGGCAAGATTGAACTGGGAAAGGTCTAGGATGGTGCGCAGGCCAGCCTGGTTGGGCTTGGGCGCCGTAAACAGCAGGGAGTAGAAGCCCTCCCCTCGCTCCCCAAGGGGAACGGGTTCCACAGCTCTGAGGAGCAGAAGTTTCTGAACCTCGGCCTTGAGGGAGGGTGAGCCCGATAGCTGAAAAGGAGGGTTGAGGGGTGTGGTAGGGGGTAAAGGTAAGCGAAAGCCCGCTCGGGCGACTGACAAGACCCATCTGTCTTCTGTGATGGTCTGCCACGCCTCCCAATGAGACGCAATGCGTCCTCCCACCGGCGTCTCGTGGAAAACCCTCATTTGGCAGGTTTATCGGTGGCGGTGCCACCTGAACCTGATGAGGAGGCTGAAGAGCGGGAGAAATACCGCGTACGCTGTTGTCTACGGCGGTTATTCCTCGCAGAAGTATCCACTCTGCGATTTTTGCGGTCGAAGAAGCCACTAAAACCAGAGGAAGGTCGACCTTGCGACGACGGCCTTTGAGTCTTGAAGGGAGGTTTAACCATAACAGACAAAGATTTGGCCGTCTGAGTGCTGTCTTTGGTTTTGTTGAGCTCTACATAAGTAGAAGAGTGAAAAAGCTCCTTACCATCAAATGGAAGGACCAGGACCTTGTCTTGCACCTCCTTCGAGAACTTAGTGGCATGCAGCCATGCTTGCCGCGAGGTATCAACCCCTCAAATCATACCCCCAGCCGAGGTGTCTACGTGATGAGCCGCAGCCTCCAGGAGATCCTGGGCCAAGACCCTGGCATCGGAAAGGTCTCCTCTGAAATCCTCCACCTTCTCGACCGGGATATGCTCCTCAAACTCCGACAGACCTCTCCACATCCGCATGTTAGCTCCCGCCAAAATCAATTCTGCATTGGCCTGCCTGAGCTGCAAGGCCAAATTGGCAAAGATTTCCCTCCCTAGGGAGTCCAGGAGCTTGTCCTCCTTTCCCAAGACCTGAGTCACCGTCGCGGAGGAGGAAGCTGCAGGTCTGGATTGCAACGTGGCTGCAGCCACCACTGTGGAAGAGGGAGGCGGACAAGACGACAAGGCCACTTCTTCCGAGGAATGTAGCCTGTACCTCGCGTCAATCTTTTTATTTACAAAAAGTCCAGAGTGTGGCTTTTCCCAAACTCTTCGGACCTCGGCCAGAACATCCTTCTGCAAGAACAGGCCGGTACGCTCCAAAGGAGACAAGTTGAACGCCCCAGAAAGCACGCCCTCCTGCAGAGCAGGTGCCTCGGGCACCGGAACATCTATGAAGCTCATCATGTCCAGTACCCGGTCATGGAAAGCTCTGGTAGAGCGGGGCAGGTCCTTGTTGTCCTGATCGCCTTGAGGGTCATCTGACAGGTCCGGCTCCTGCTGAGCCGAGTCAGGCACTGCCTTGTCCACTGGGGACAATGCCGGCACAGGCGGAAGCGCAGGGGGAGGCACCACGGGCAAGGGAGGCGCCGGCGGAACCACAGACGGAACGGATGGACATATCTCCTTGAAAAGCCCCTTGAAATATTCCCTCTTGGGGTCGGTGCGCATAAGCGCTTGAAATTTACCGAAAAAGGCGTCCTCAGGAGATTGTTTCGGAACCTGAGGAGGCCTCTCATGAGGTGGACAAATCCAGGGACGCAACGGGGAAGGGTGCCACACAGGCCCCTCCGCCGACGTATCCACATAAATCAAGGGAGCCGCCCCACGGGCAACGAAACATTGTGCGGAAGAGGCATCCGGGCGTTCCAATCAAAAACTGGCCGGTAAGGATGCGCACAAGGGACCTTAGGTTCACCCGAAGGACAGAACCCTACACCAGGGGCCGATGGCGTAGTTGTAGGGGTAGTACCTAAAATGGCTGCCGTGGTCGTGGCGGGAACGGGCGCCATTTTGTCCTCATCTGAGGGGAACTGCGGCACGTGAGGAAGTGAGGCAGGGGTCCCCGTCGATGGATCAGGGATCTTAATTTTAGCCTTAACGTAAGGAACCTCGGCAGAGCCGATACTATGAGGCCTGGAATGTTTCTGCGACATACCAACTGCCAACTGATCCTTCGAAGGAAGAGCCTCGGCACTGCCGGTAAAAGAAGAAACCTTCTTCTTTGCCCCCTCAACAGATCTGGTGTCACCACAAGAGCGGGAACGGTGCGCTGTCACCGACAGGGCCTTGCCCGTCCCCTCAGAACTGCTGGTAGCCTTAGCCTCTGTACGAGGGACCTCGGACCTAGGCCCGGTAGAAGCCTTATCGGCACGGGACATGCGTTCGGTAACCTCAAGCCCAGCCAAGACCTCGGGCCGTACCCCGGTTTCGTTTTTGAGGGAAGCCGAAAGAACGGCCTCAGAGCAAGCTCCGGTACCGCACGACTCAGTAGAACTGGGTCTACACACAGCCCCCACAGGAGGGGCCTCGGAGTGTACTCCGGTGATCACAGGCCCCTTACGGAGACCCTCGGAGAAACCTCCGGTAGAAGGATTAGGCCCGACAGGCACCTCAGGGCGAACCCCGGTAACAGAGCGATCAACAGGCACGAGAGGAACCCGGGAAGGTATCCCCCGGCCGGGGTGCTCTGGAAATCAAAGAACTTACCGGGCGTTTTTTCTTCTCGTCAATGAACGCCTGAAAATGCGAAGGAGTCGTCCGTCCGAACACCTCCTCCCACCGCTCCAACCGACGTTGAAGAGCCCGGACCGAAAGGGAGTCACAATAAAAACAGGAGTCCCAACGGTGTTCCGGACCCAAACACTAAACAAAGAGGATGGGGATCCGCCCTCGCGAAGCGACGGTGACACGATCAACAGTCTGGAAAATCTAGTTTAAAAGACATAGACAGACTAGTAAACAAACACTAGCGAGAGCCAGAGAGGCGAAAACGCAAGAAAATCTTCCCGAGGATGCAAGTGCGTCCGGCCCCGATCGTGCGGAGAAAAGGACTGATGGGCGATGCGCGGGGCGGAGCCAAGGTGGGCGGGGTTACGGCCGCGTGCCTGGCCCCGCGCAGGAAAGAGAGGAGGGACACATTTTTGAAAAAAATGTGGATGCTTTTTACAAAAGTGGTCCGGTCCCGTCCCACAGGACGGAGAGATGTCCCATAAGTATGGAGGAAAAGGGACAGGACGTAGGAGTATGTGGAGTGTTGAGAAAAAGAAAGAGCCTGGCAGTAGAGTGTACCAGGTGACCTGCGAGCTTGGGAATAGTAGCCAAGTGGAAATACTGTAATGAAGAGAATCCAGAGGGAGTCACATACCCTTAAGATTTTGGACAGTTTGAAACATAAGGAGAAACCTGTGGAAGGGAGGTATTCCCCCGGAACTGTGAAGGAGTTTGATTATTCTTTGTTGGAACTTTTTGTTTTTGTGAAATCTGGGGAAGGGAGCCATCCCCTGGAACATTGAAGATTATCCACTTGGAACCTTTGGTTGGATTCTTTCATCTTTGTGTTGAACATTTGTGCATCCTGAGATCCAAAATCAACACCTTTTGCACCTTACAATTAGTTTTAGCGTGTGTAGGCCAGAATAGGATTTCATACAAGGACGTATTTTGCTTTGGGCATCTTGACAAAGGACAGGCCCATTCGTTTTCGGTTGAGGTAGGGAAATACATTGTAGATTTGAGATAGTGAGTTTTAACCCCTTTATTGTTTTGAATAAAACTTTATAACCCAAACCAAGAGTTCTCTGTACCTGCGTCCCATTCATGTCTCCTCACATCATCCACATCAAGTTGGCAGTGCCCACCCTATCTCAAGATTAAAATGCTTTCACAAGCTACTTGTCTAACTGGCCAAGATTCTGTAATTCAAGTAAAAAGCACCAAAGACAAAAAAGGAAAGCTTGGAATTATGTTTCAATGTGACAAGTATGTTTTCCAACGCAATATCTGCACTGTCAACGATAACTCGGCAAATGAAGGTTTACATAGTTGTACTCTTTTAAACAGCCAAAATGGAAAACACATTTGAAAGAAATGTTTGGTGCAATAATTTCTCACACTTATTAAAAAAAAATTAAAAAAATAATGTTCATTTGAGAAATTGTGAACTGCTTGCACCTTGAACTCCACCAAAGTTTTCCAGTGCGTGCCCCATAATGATTTACTATTTTAACGACCATTTACAATTGTCCACTTCATGCCAAATTATTTTTTTTTATTCAAGTGTTTTGGTTAGAATATAACCTTTTGACACTATTTATTCTAAATACACTGCTATTTATTCTAAGACATGCTATTCTAAAATTGTATTCATTTGTATTTATTTTAACCTAATAAATAACAAATCAATACAAATTCAGAATACATCATCAAAGATACAAATACAATTACATACATATTTGATAACTCCAGGACACCATTACACAGCTCACACAATGATTCTAACCAATCAATGCTAAATAATTCAAAAACCTAAATAAAATATTTTATAAATTAATAGAACATTTTGATATTTCTTCGAGCTAACTCACAGTACTTGATTTAGCAATTTAGTTATCTAAAACCATACTACTCCCTGAAAATGAAAAAGGCCAAGATTGCTTTGTGTAAAAATTATCCAACCTCTGGCAAATATTATAATAGCCTTTAAAGTAGTTTTCCCTTAGTTCAATACAACCTGTCAGCAAGTGCCTAGGAGTTTCCATCTCTGATTTACAGAGGCAACATAGTTGGTCCGGATATGATGCATTGTTCCAAGCACCTCATCTAGACAGTGTGGGAAGCAGACCGAGATGTAGTTGCAGGATGAATCTTCTTACTTTTCCAATTTTCAGTTTCTCAATATAACTAAAAGGAGTGTTTAAAGGGAATTACTAGCTAACTTTGCCAGATTGTTATTCATGCCCCAAATAAAAGCTTTTTCTTTAATTTCCTTATTTGCCAGTGCAACATTTAGAGGTTTCATCAATTCATATCTGATATCATTATAAAAAGAGAGAACATTCTTCAGACACACCTTTAAGGTTCGCTAAGAGAGATCAATTTTCAGGAGTTCTTTCAAATCGGAATATATAGAGTCAGGGTTACCTTCCTCATTCATCCATTTCAAATAGAATGTCACACTATTCATTTTATTTGGAGTACAAAATGATGTCAAACGCCATACTTTTCCCACAATGAACTTAAGCCAGGCAGTTTCTTTATCATGCCAATTTAATAACAATAGTGTACTGAAAACTGCTATAACCAATATAAAGGAGAAGGATTAAGTTTTGTAGTGTCTGTACGTTAGAAGTTAATAAACCTGCACCTGGGCATTAATTTGTCAAGCAACTAGAGTGCAGTTTGTAATTGGAATGATGGCAACAAGGATAGTGCCACTTCTTTCATACAGCTAAGTGTCGTAGAACAAGAGAGGTGGTCTTGGCACTTTGAGTAAGTCTTTGTAAGCACTAGGGGGATACAAAGCCCTATTAGTAAGAAACAGTGTGGTCACTTGACTTACAAAGACCAAAATCTACTGATGACATCTGAATGCATTGCCTCTTGCTGGGCATTTGTGAGAGAAGAACATTGGGAATGCTATCGTGCAAGTGGGAATTCATATAATTAAGCAGGACAGTCTGATCATTTCCAAGAATAGAATTGGCCCAAACCATAACGGAACAGCATTCTGGAGCAGACTCCTGATGTTGTTCACACCCTTTCATCTATACAAACACGTTCAGTAAATAGTTACCCTGACCCACCACAAATTCAGCATGCCAAGCCATTCTCTGCTTCCTGAATCCACACAACCCTGTCTGAACTCTCCTGCCTCTGCTGTACCCCTCCACACCACATCTCTTCCCAAATATTCTCCTTCTAGAGCCCTTGGCTCGGCCTCCTCCAACTCTCTGCAGGTGAGCCGTATCTCCAAACAGTGATTTGGGTGTAGATCCTTATCCTCTGCAGGTGCCTCCCTCTGGAACAGCTTACCTACCTCTCTCAGTCTTGAGCCTGACCTCCTTAAGTTCCGGAAACTCCACAAGACTTAGCTCTTCTCTTCCTCCTTCTCTCTCCCTCTCCCCTGATAACCTCCTTACTTATTGCTTCTTTCCCTCCTTCCTTCTCTTTCCGCAACCTGCTCAGTTAGCTGACTGCTCAACTGGTGCAGGTCCAGAGCCTCAGTTCTGCACTTGCCTCCGCACTCTACCTGCCACTACTGTAATATGCTACGTTAGAGGGGCATCCACTTTGCACTTAACCCGGGCCCCTGCTGGACTGGGCGCACTTGTCCCCATTCCCCTCCCTCGCACTTCCTGTTTTGCGCACTTGCACGTTCCTTGACCTTGAATGTTCTAGGCCTTGCAAGTTTGTCTGGCCGACCTCCCTCTGTCTCCTCTCCCTAGGCCGTGCTTGAAATACTCATACATAGGCACATTGATAACCAACTACCAAGCAATCCTGAAATGTTGGCCAGGCCAGAACTGTTCGATTGACCTGTATGCTCCTCTCACCCCACGCCCCCTTTCTCCCTCACTCTGTGTCAAGCACTTCACTATTATATATGCCTCTGGCCTAGTATGCTAGCTATTGTTGTAAATCATTCGGAATCTTCAAGGCCTAAGAATGATGACTGTACTCCCTTGCTCCCTTCCCGCCTTGAAGCACTTTGAAGCACTTCACTTGTGTATAAGCGCTTCACAAGTAAACAATTACAATCATGCCCCATACCCATCTGCCTACTCTGACCCTGGAACATAGCCTCCGTTTATTGCTCCATGTCTCAGCAGTTACCCATTTTCTTGGGAGAGAGAGTGGGGGGAAGAGAGAGAGAGAGAGAGAGAGACAGAGAGAGAGAGAGAGAGAGAGAGTGGGGGAAAGAGAGAGAGAGAGTGGGGGGAAGAGAGAGAAACAGAGCGAGAGACAGAGTGAGAGTGAGAGTGAGAGTGAGAGAGAGAGAGAAATACATACTGTAAGATCATAACAAACAGCCTGGTTCTCACCCCTTGCAGTTCGTGTTCCCAGAGTCAGGCTGGGGTGTCTTACAAAGTTGTATTGCCCTCTGAAGAGACAGAACAGTGAATGCTGGTATTTTATTAAATGGAGGCCAACCCAGCTCACACTAGAGCCTGGAGGCCAGCCAATGAGCCAGAGGGTTGGGTGTCCTTAAGTTCAACCAGTAAATGTACTAGTCTGCATTGACTATGGTCATAGCAAAGACAACGGTTTTGCAACCTTTGCCTTTCCAGAGGTTTCGAACTACATTCCGATCTCAAATGGCCAATATAATTCATAGTGGGGGATCATGAGAGCCACAGTTCAAAATATCTGAAGAGGCGCAGGTTGCAGACTCCTGGCAGAGACCCTGGTCCTGTATACCGGATGATCTTTTATCACTGTTCTTCACTGCCTTCTCTCACAGTAAACAATGCCACAGGTATCCTGCCCACAATATCCCCTACGTTTCAAGAGATGAACAAGTTACTCTCTTACCTGGGATGAGATGGTCCGGCGACGTATTCCATATCTATGACAGTAATCACCACAGCTGTGCTGCTTCGGAAAATCTTTCGGCGTCTGCGTCCTGCGTCGATGACGTCGATACGCTCCCCTCGAGGACTTCCTCCGACGGCCGACGTCACCAGATATTATAAATAGGACGCACGACGCCCGTAGCCTCAGTTGTAGTTTTTTCCCCCAGAACGTGTGGTACCAGTCTTCTGCCAGTCTGACACACAAAGCCTTGGGGAAACGTTAGTGGCAATCGCACAAGAAATTCTGTAGCGGGGAAGGCAGGGAGGGAGCGATATGGAGTACGTCGTCGGACCATGCCATCGAAAGAACGTTACCAGAAAAGAGAGTAACTTGTTCTTCGAGAGGATTGGGTCCTACAACGTATTCCATATCTATGACAGACTCCCAAAGCAGTACCAATGCAAGGAGGTGGGAAAAGAATTTAGAAAACAGAAATTTAGAATGCCCAATCAAATTGCGGTGTAAAGGACCGCCTTGCCAAAGGCCAGATCCTGCCCACGGATGGGATCAAGGGAATAGTCACGTACAAAAGTATATACCGAAGCCCAGTTGGCTCCATCACAGATGTTACTAATAGCAACACCCCTCTGTAGGGCAGTAGAGGCAGCCATACCCCTGGTAGAATGGGCCCGCAAGCCGACCGGTGGGTCCTTACCCGCCAAGCGGTAACACTCAGAGAGAGCCAAAATAATCCAGTGAGACAAAGTCTGTTTCGTCACAGCTTGTCCCAAATGCTTTCCAGCGTAACCAATGAAGAGCTGATCGTCCACTCTGACCCGGGACATGCGTGAAATATAAAAGCTTAACGCTCTCCTAGGATCAAGCCTACGGAGCCTCTCCTCTTCCTTACCAGGATGTGGAGGAGGGTAAAACACCGGAAGAACAACCTTCTGGCCTAAATGAAATTCCAACACCACCTTCGGAAGAAAGGAAGGACGAACTCCAAGGACAACCCTGTCCTTATGAAACACAGTGAAGGGTGGCTTAACTGAAAGTGCCTGTAACTCACTCACTCTGCGAGCGGAAGTGACCGCAACCAAAAATACAGTTTTAAGAGTCAACAGTATCAAAGGGCATGAATGCAAGGGCTCAAATGGAGCACCCATCAGAAACTTGAGAACAAGGTTCAAATCCCAACTAGGCACCTGGAAAGGTTACGGAGGGAACACATTAGTGAGCCCTTTCAGAAACTGAGAAATTAAAGGAATTTTAAAATAGGAACATTCTTCAGACGAGCGCTTAAATATGGACAGCGCCGCCAGGTAACCTTTAACGGTACCCACTTGTAAGCCCCTGTGGGCCAAAGAAAGCAAAAAAGACAGAACCATGGGAATGTCACATGCAAAAAGGATCCACATTCTTAACCCTGCACCAGTCGCAGAACTTACGCCAACGGTACAGGGACTTTGTTGCTGGCCGTCTGCCCAAATGCAACACCTCCATCACGTCTTCAGGGAGGTCCCAATCCTTACACCTCAACCTTTCAGAAGCCAAACGTGAAGGTTGAGGGATCTGACCTCTGGATGGAGAACCTGATCCCCCTCCCGTGAGAGCAGATCGTCTCGGTAGGGAAGACGACGTGAAGGGCAGATGGACAAGTCGAGAAAGTCCGGGTACCACGTCCTCCGGGCCCACGCCTGAGCAATGAGGATCATCCAGGAACCGAACCTCCGTAACCTCTGCAGTACTTGCGGGATGACGGGGACTGGAGGAAACGCGAACAGCAGTGGGAATGACCACTCCACCACAAACACGTCTCCTAAGGCTCCTTTTGGAGGAAATTCCCGCGAGCAGAACCTCTCGCACTTCCAGTTGGCAATGGAGGCGAAGAGATCCACTTGAGGGGTCCCCCAAAGGACGAAGATCTCCAGGAGACTCTCCTGAGCCAATTCCCACTCGTGAGAGATCGCGCTCTGCCTGCTCAGAGCGTCCGCCGTCTCGTTTTCGTGTCCGGCCAAATGAACTGCCGAGATCGAAACTTCCTGCTGGATTGCCCAGAACCAGAGCTGCATCGCCTCCCTGCACAGAGGAAGTGACCCTGCCCCCCCTTTTTGTTGAGGTAGTGCATGGCCACCGTGCTGTCCGTCAGGATCAGCACATTCTTTCCTCGCACAGTTGGCAGAAAAGCCTTCAGGGCTAGCCTGACGGCCCTCAGGTCCAACAGATTGATATGGAGTCTGGACTCCGACGGAGACCAACGACTGCTGACTGTCAATTCGCTGGCATGAGCTCCCCATCCCATAAGGGATGCGTCCGTCACGATCGTCACCTCTGGCCAGGGTAGCCAAAAGTGAGCCCCCCTCATCAGATTGCCTTCGCCGGCCCAGCATAGAAGGTCCTGGGTGACCGAGGACGGCACCTGAACAGGGTCCCAAATCCTGACGGAGGACTGAGACTACTGGAGCTTGAGTGCCCATTCCAAAGATCTCATCCGCAACCTGGCCTCTGGTACCAGAAGATTGCAGGATGCCATGAGGCCGAGCAGTCTCAAGAACTCGAACGCTGGGAAACTCTGGGCAAGTTGAAACTTGCGCACTATCTGCTGAATGTGATGAGCCCTCACCTGGGGAGGAAAACACTGCTCCAGGGACGTGTTGAGCACTGCTCCGATGTACTGGAGCCTCTGAGTTGGTGTCAAATGGGACTTCTTTAAGTTGAGGGAGAGGCCCAGCCTGTGGAGGGAGTGGCAGGTGACGGACAGATGATCCAGGACTTGCTCGGGAGAGCGCGCCCTGATCAACCAATCGTCCAGGTAGGGGTAGACTTGAATCCCCCTTTCCTGAGATGCGCTGCCAATACTACCATGAGCTTGGTGAAGACCCTCGGGGCGGATGTCAATCCGAACGGCAGGACCCGAAACTGAAAGTGCGAGTATCCAACCGCGAACCTCAGGTACTTCTTGTGCTTTGGATGGATCGGCACATGAAAATAAGCGTCCTTGAGGTCGAGAGACACCAACCAGTCCTGAAGTTGAAGGGCCTGGAGGACTTGAGAGAGAGTAACCATCTTGAACTTGTCCTTCCTGAGGAGTTTCTTCAAACCGCGCAAGTCCATGATGGGTCTCAATCCCCCGTCTTTCTTGGAAATCAAAAAATAAGGGGAATACCATCCCTGGGTCCTCTCCGCTACAGGCACCAGTTCTATGGCACCTTTCTCCAGCAGGGATTGAATTTCCTGCGCAAGGAGCGGATTCAGACTCTTCATAGAGAGATTCCCCGGTGGATTGTCATGAGGCCGCAAAGGAAGACAGTAGCCGTGGGCTATGATCTCCATAACCCAAACATCTGAAGTAATAGCACGCCACTTTACAAGATTCTGTACCGGCCTTCCCCCAACCGGCGAACCATGGGACATGGCCTCATGACTGAGCTGAAGCGGCTGCAGCGTTGCCTGAGGGCAAAGAGGAAATTTCCCGAGTAGCCTTGGCACCTCGAGTACCCTGTTTTCCACCTCTGGCACACCTACGGTGGCCCCTTTGACTGGCAGCTCCTCTCGCTTTACCAAAGGATGAGTAATAACGAAAGGAACCTTCCCTCCACTGCTGTCCCCTAGGACGAAAAGGCAGAGGTTGTCGAACTGCAGCGCCCAACGACTTCGCTGCAGCTTTGGAGGTCTGCAACCTCTCAAGGCTCTCGTCAGCCTTGCTGCCAAAAGATGTTCCCCATCAAAGGGCATGTTGAGGAACCGGGCCTGCACATCAGGAGCAAACCCGGACTTCCGCAACCACGCAAACCTGCGTATCACGGTGCTCGCCGCCATGGACCGGCTGACGCAATCTGCAATGTCCAAACCCGACTGAACGGCCTCACACATGGCATCCTTGCCATCCTGAACCATGGCAAGGAAACCATCCCGTTCGTCCCCTTCAGGAATATGGTCAGCCGCTAAGGAAACACAGTTCCACAGAGTGTGCGTGAAACGTGACAAGGCACATATGGAGTTGGCCGCCTGAAGCGCCATACCCCCTGCAGAAAACACTTTCTTCGCTCAGACGTCAAAACGCTTGTCGTCCCTATCAGGAGGGATGGTAGGATACGACGCCTGCTTTGCCAGGGCCGTAGCCGCCTGCACCCCCAAACTCTCCGGAGTGGGGTGCTTGGACAAGTAGCAGGGGTCGCTACTGGCTGGGCGGTATATTCGCAGCAAAGACTTGCCCACTGCCGGGAGACTCTCCGGAGCAGTCCAAGCCGCCGCCACCCTCCTCTGTAGAGCCATATGAAACGGCAGTACCGGGTCAGTTGGTGGACCAAGGTCGAGGATATCCATAAGGTCATCCTGAAGAAACTCCCCTGGGGGAGCAGACCATCCCAAGTACTCGGTGACCCTAGACATAAGGTGCTGGTACGAGGAGTCAGCATGAGTGCCAGGCTCTGGCCTACAAAACTCCACCTCCAGAGAGGTGTCCAGCCCACTAGCATCGTGCAGAGACTGCCTCAGGTCCTCAAATTGGCTATGACCCGAGAGAATCTCGTCAGGCACCGTATTAGGAACCATGCCATCAACAGAGCCTTCATCCACCTCTGAAATAAACTCAAGATGGCGGTAAGAAGGCACAGAATGTGAACCAAAGCCATGCTTGACCTTGGCCAGAGCCTTTCTAGGGGGTTCCACCTATCCCCGGGGGAATCCCCGTCGACAAAGCCTCGAAAGGCGTCGAGTGAATCGGCGTAGACGCCAAACGTGGCGCCGATAGCATCGATGGCGTCGACACAGGCCTTCAGGCCGGAGCCCAGAGTGTGTCCCTCGACAGCCTGGGCGCCGATGGCAACGACGACTTCTTCAGAGGCGGGGCCTCGAAAGAGTCCGTCGACGACCTCGGCGCCACCGGTGCCGACGTCTTCCTCAAAGACACCACAGGTTCACACGGTCTCAAGCGGTCGAGGACCGGGACCTGGACCGGGCATGACGAGAACGATTCCCCTTGTCCGAGCGGGAGCTCTCCCGCGAATCCTGCAGACCACCTGAGCCCGAAGGCATGCGAGCAGTGTCTCTCGACCAATCACGACCGACCCCACTCAGAGGCGCAGACGGACCGGTGCCCTGCGATTCAAGAATCGCTAACATTTTCTTCCCGAAGGAAGCCCATTCCTCCGGCGTTGCATGCTTGGTGGGATAAGCGACCCGCCGACGGGCGGAGTCCTCGGATGAGGACGGGGATGGCGACCAATGACGGCGCTTCTGGGAGTGCCTCGAAGAGGCAGAGGAGTGGCGAGACCGACTCCGGGACCGAGACCCACTGGACTTCCGACGACGATGCAGAGAGTCGCCCCTCGAATCATCTGTCGAAAGCCCCGCAAACCTCTACTCCCGTGGCTTGGACACCTTACCTACCGACAACTTCTTCTTGCGCTCCCGCAAGGCTTTGGACGTGAGCGACTGGCAGTCGACACAGTCATCCGTGTCATGGGCCTCCCCGAGGCACCAGGGTCAGGCGTTGTGCGAGTCAGTCACGGACATCTTGGACCCACAGTCCCCACAATTCTTAAAGCCCGGACGTGGGGTGGAAGACGAGGTAGACATCCTTCACGAAGAAGAAACTTCACAAAACAAACAGGTCCGAAGAACCAAGATAACAACAGAAACTCCAAAGAGTCGAGGCGCACCGAGATTCCCGAAGCGAACACGTTCGCGGAAAAAACGGAACTGAGGCTACGGGCGTCGTGCGTCCTACTTATAACATCTGGTGACGTTGGCCGTCGGAGGAGGTCCTCGAGGGCGGCGTATCGATGTCATCAACGCAGGACGCAGACGCCGAAAGATTTTCCGAAGCAGCACAGCTGTGGTGATTACTGTCATAGATATGGAATACGTCGGAGGACCCAAACCCCTCGAAAATTACCCCCAAATCACAGGACTGGTCATGGGCCACCTCTTCACATTCTTCCCTGAGATGGTAACATTTTAAATAGGGTGGCTGGAGAAGTAAAGACTAATAAAACAGCTGTTCACATCTTGGAACAAATACATTCATGTCGCAAACTTGAAATGGCTTTTCCTGTCTAGAGTGCAAACAAGGGGTGTATGTGGCAGGGATTAGTGCAGAGCAATCAAGCCACTTAAGACTCTTATCATAAAGAATGACTCATTGTCGCTTGTTCACAACAGAGTTTCCCCATGTGCTTTTTAATATCTGCTTCTGTGCGCTACGGGGGACACAACCAATCACATCACAGAGAATGGCTCCTTTAATGAGATATCATCTGAGGGTGAGCCACTTAAAGCATCTGAAAATGATTTGCCCATTTAAAAAGTGAATGTGGAATGAGGATGCCCCTCCAGAACCAATCTTTGGAAGGCAAGGTGTAACATCTTGTAAGCCTCTTTACGATCATGCTTCATTTAGGGATGTGGAATGTGAAAAATTCAGTTAGCATTTAATTAGGAAGCTGGGTAAACTGTGACCTTTATTGTTTCACAAGTTTTAATATTGGTGTATGTTTGTTCAAAGCAAGAGCCTAAAATGTGTGACAATGCAGCTGTTGAACACGAAAAGTATAGCCGTATGCAAAATTAATGCTGGTACTATTGCATTGTAAGTTTAGCAGTGTGTATTATAAGCACAGGTAGAGTAAGATTGTTGTCTCTGTCCTCCCTCTGTACCCCTTTCCTTGCCTCGTCGCACCTTGAAACACTCGTGTACAGACATGTTACAAATGCCATATCATATATCATATACTGTCCATTAAAGCTATAGCAGTACTATCAATTAAAAGTGTACTGGGTTTGCTGAGAGGTGCCAGCACCGCTGCAAACCCTGCAGAGACATGTCAGAACTAATTTGGTGGAGGCTGTGGGGGGTCAGAAATGCAAGGACACAGGTATAGTTTTCTCACAAGTTGCTATTTTCTTAAATAAAAAGGGGTGAGACAAACTATTCCTTCCTAACAAACTAAGGCTAAAGAAAAATTACCTAATGTCCAAAAAGTCCCTTCCATTAATATGCAGACAAAATTATACAGGAATTGTTTTAAATGCCAATAAATAACATATAAAAGTCAAAATGATTTTGTTTGTTTGTGGCAAAGCGTTCTTTCTTATACAATTCCACACTGTTTCCCCAATCTGCACCAAATTGTGCATAGTTGCCCGTTAGGACCCGCCGGACATTACTAGCTACATGACATTTGGGCACCTCACCCCTTTTCCTGGATTTAGCAAAAATCTAAATTTGTTTGAGGGTTTGTGGCAAAGCGTTGTTTCTTATACAGTTCTACTCCGTTTCACTAATATGCACCAGATTTTGCATAGTAACCTGTTAGGGCCCTCCGCACATTACTGGCGACATGGCATTTGGACACCCCACCCCGTTCCCAGGATTTCAGCACAAGTCAAAATGTGTGTGTGGGTTTGTAGCTTGGCAAAGCGTTGTTCTTTATAGAACTCTACACTGCTTCACCAATCTGCACCAAATTTTGCATAGTGTTAGGAAAGATTTCTTAATTGTGGGTAATTTTCCTTCCATGTGGCAACCCCTAAACTTTTTGCTGTTTTCACCATGATCTAGACTTTGCCAGAGAAGTGCAGCCTTCTGCCGCACTCCTCTGGGCTTTCGCTCCATTCTTACGGGGAAACTGACATGCCCTTAAGACAGTCAGTGCCGGGAAACGTTGTTTTCCGTAGTTTCTTTATCATGTTGCAGCTTTCGTGCAACATGGCACAAGAGGGCACTGTAAGCTAAGTTACTGCTCTCTTGGGTCTCTAGTCTTCTACAGGTCCTAGATACTCTCTTTGGATTGTAAATGAACGGTGCAAGTGAAACACGGACGGGATTGGTGGCAGCGATCGTTTCTTGTGTTTTTGAGCTCCTTTTGGCGTTTTAAGAGCTTTTCTCACGCTTAGCCCAAAATGGTGGCCTGGCTCCCAAAATGGCCAGACCACGAGGCTCTTTGTCCTGTCCGCTGACCGTCTTGCCCCCTTCA
This sequence comes from Ambystoma mexicanum, assembly GCF_040938575.1. Lineage (NCBI taxonomy): Eukaryota > Metazoa > Chordata > Amphibia > Caudata > Ambystomatidae > Ambystoma > Ambystoma mexicanum. Next base: position 1,282,198,161 of record NC_090934.1, read on the forward strand.
CCTCCCCCAGGTCGAGCCGACACGGGGCCTTCCTTATTTTGGCATGTACTTTCCCGCGAAAAACAGATGCTTTCACGGGCTTCTACAGGCTGGTGTGTGCCTCCAGGATTGGGGCTGGGATGTCTGGTCCCAATACACATCCTGGGCGCCAGAGAGTCTAGGGTGGTGTGAATGCCTGGGACCCCCGTGGTCCGTGATGAGATCCACAGATGGTGTAAGTGTTTTATGAGCGGATCTCCCATTGGGTCCCCTCCGTTTTGGCGCGAAGGGAACCGTGGATAAGAGGGGGCTGGAAACGCCACTACCATGTCTATCTCCTGAGTTCTCACGAACAAAGGAATACAGGAGCCAAGTATCCTGCAACCACGAGGCTGGACCGAGGAATCGCTGGTGACCCGCTGAAGTACTGCACCTCTGCACTGCTGTCGCTTTATGAAACCCTTTCTACCTCGGATCGAACGAGAAGGCCTGTACTGGTACTTCGATCCTTGGAATAGTGGGAACAACTGTTCTCGGCATCTTCACCATCTCCTGCACGTAAGCCTTCGGAAGTGTCTCTGGGCCATCCAGCAGACTGACCAGCCTACCCAGGAGTCTTGCTCTGTAACCGCCGTCAGGTTGTGTTGTATTACAAGTCCTTGTCACTCTCACACGATTCGTACACTTGGCATTCCCAGGTCTGAAGTGAGTAGTGTACATTTGGCTGAAATACACACGGCCGCTCCGTTGCCCTGCTGTGGTAACAAACTGTGCGGGTTCACTACGTTTGGGACGTCCTCAACTCAACTTCTGCTGCTGCGGAATCTACACGACGACGAGACGTCCCCTGCTCCTATCTGAACCTGCCAGCACTGAAACTAACGCGGAGAAGCCTGGATCTGCTTGCATCGGGGACCGGTGCGTAGCATCGCTAGGAACTGGTCGCCCTCCTGCAGGAGCCCATAGCTTTTCCCCGCTGTGTCCAACAGCACGCCTTTCCATACTCGCGCTCTGCTTCTGCCCACAGTGGAGGCTGCACTTGAGTCGCGGAGCTCTGTTCATCTTCATTGGTTCACCGGACTAAACTGCCTGATTCCCTCGAAGAGACTCCCCTTTTTGCCCGTTGGCACCAGCGTGTGCAGGTACTTTTGAGCGCAAGGCTCCACTCTTCGTAGGGCTTGGACTTCCATTTAGTTAGGCGCCTCTGAAGGCGGACTGGATCTAATTATTATTCGCACTGCCCGTTTTCCTCCCCATCTGGGTGGTCTACACATTTCGTGCATCTAACTCGTTAGACTCATTTGTATTTGTATATATATTGTATTGGTTTGGTATGTGTTGGTTTACTGGAGTTTTATTGTGATTTCTCGCTACGGTCAATGTTACAAAGGCCTTGTGATAAATGTGTATATATTTTTAATATAACACCTGCTTGGAGTAATTTGTAAGTGTCCTTGCTTTGTGTGCTCATTGCGGGCTTTCAGTCACCCTCACCCCTCTTGAGACCTAGTCTTGACCGCCGCGATCGCTACCCTGATTGGTCTAGCTTGTCCAGAGGTTACCCTGTTCCAAGAAACTAGGCTGGCCTTCAATACCTTCACAGACGATTGCCTGAAATCTGTGAAACCAATGTGGTCGTAGAAGGATCGGTCTCGAATCGGGGAACAAAACTTGACGGCCAGGCCCTAGAATGGACGGTTTCCAAGATATTTGCATCGCAATGCACTGCAACGAACTGCAGCCTGCCAGGGGGAGGCAACAGGCTGGAGAGAGCACACAAGGTCCCAGTATGCAGTAGTACACCAACTCTCACCACCCCCTAATGTCTGCTCCGGCGTATGTCAGCCAGCCAAACAGGCCCATTCTCAGTGCAGTTTTCTTCAGGGTGCAAAGCACATCAAATGGTAAGCGAATCGGAATAGCGACCTACAGTATCAGTGTTATTTCGGTCTACAGAACTACTTCTGCTAGTAACATATGAATTCAAACACAAAAGTTATAAACAACAAGCCTTGTGACCAGTGTAAGAAAGGCATGGTATCAAAGTAAGACAGACACAAGTGATCACAGTTCAAGGGTGTTTAATAAACTGTAAAAATGGGTTAGATAAATGCCTAATCTAAACCTAAATCTAAGATGGGAGCAAGCTACAACCATCAAATAATAATAATACAGTCCAAGTGGAGTCTAGACAAAAACAAAAGGCCTACATTTTTAAAAATAATCTATTGCCAATCCTTACTGCTATGCTACAAAATAGTGTGGGATAATGTTCACAATAAAAGAAAGAAGTGTTTACAAAATGATAAGTCAAGATGTTATTGCTGGGGTGTCGCTTCCCCACTTTTTTAGCACAGCACACTCCTGGGCTTCTCCGACACAAGCTTACAGTTCATTTTCCTCTATATCAGGGCCTTCTGTGCCCAAGTCTCTTCTCATGCAAAGTCTCTTGCTACAGAGGGCCTGGTATGCCAAAAATAATAAAACAAGCAGCTCCTTCTGGTAGCCTTCACATCGGGTGATTACTCTTCACGCTAGGATCCCCTCCGCCACGCTTCGATCCTGCTCTCAGCGTTAGCCTCCCAAAGCACTTTCCAATTCAAAAAGACTTCCAAAGGTCGAGCATGTCTCGCTGGGTCACTTTGTAAGCCTAAAGCAAGTGCAGGCTTCACAAAATCACAGTTTGCATGGCATTCCCCTCAGGCGGGCGCAAACGCTAGTTTCACAATACCCTCAGTAGGGTTCACACTTTCCACAGTTCATAATTTCAACAATCTTTTGGCATCCCTCCATCAGGTTCACGTTTGACACAGTTCACAACAACAAGTAATTCTAGACCCCTTAGGTTCTACCCTTTTCTACCCTTTTCCTAAATCCAGGTCTCAGCCCCCAGTCAGGCTTTCCCTTAAGGCCCCAGTGAGGCTTTCTCCAAAGCCCCCAGTCAGGCTTTCTCTAAAGCCCCCAGTCAGGTTTTGGACAGTTCATTTATCACAATGTTCTAGGGCGTGTTAGGGTTCACCCCAATTCTCAAGCATCCCTCAGTAGGGTTCACGCTTGCCTTCACAATATGTCAAAGACATTCGACTGTACAAGGGGTTTGGTTTGACTCTTGTATGACCACTGAAGGCGAGCGTCCCCCAGATAGCACGATCCTCCCCGCTATGAGAGACAATAATGGACTCTCCCAAGATGGGAATAAGGCTAAGACAAAGTGCGGGTGAGCTTAAATGGGAGTTTATCAATCAGAATAGGGCATGCAAAGGACTCTGCAAACTCCGAGAGCGCTCTGTCTGACAATAGCAAAGACAGGCGTATATATATTTACAAAAAGCATCATAAGAACCTACATGCTATAGGGGGCACAAGTTTGTGGGGATTTGGTGGCGACGACTAACTATAGGTGCGGCTGCGATGTGGTTTGCCATGGTCGGTGGACGTCACTGGTTACCCTCGTGGGCTGGGCTGGGCCGGGCAGGTCAGCTGGGCTCATCCGGACGGTGTTGTTGTTGTTGTGCCAGCCGTGACCAGTGTCAATGATGAACGTCTTCCCTGGCTTTCTGCCCTAAGGCCACGCACACCGCAGTCATTCAACATTGCAATATTATCTTCCCCGATAAATCTTCCAATAGGTTATTCTACAGGTTAATGCAACACAGGAGAAATGCACCTAGAGTGGGGTCTTTTGTTGATACATCAATACATGGTTACCATCGTCCTGTTGACTGGGTATCATAGGTCGTGAGGTTGGGTCTCAGGGCACGGGACGGGCTGTCCGAGTTATCATGTCTCGTTAGAAGTCATTATGAATGTGTTCCTGTAGTGTTGCTATAATATTGGGTGTCCTAATTTTACAGGGGCCATTAACCTAAGGTGAGCCGGTGGGTCGTGGAGTTTAAGAAAGGGCGCCTTTGGATCTGTGTTTTAAGGCCGGGGTTTACTGCTGCGTTGTAAATAGTTCAGGTGGCAGGCCGTGGCCTTGGGTGCTGCGGGGGAATGTGAATGTTTGAAGCGGCTCCAGCCGAATTGGGGGAGGTGGAGCAGAGCAGCACAGGCCTCTGCTTTTTCGTCTGGCAGGCTTCAATGGGAGGAAGGGGGAATGGCCTTGCATATGCTCACAAAGGTATTTTCCTCGTGTGTTGCAGATTTAAGTGGAAGAGACATAAACATTCACATAATATACAATACTCATTGAGTCTTTTCAAAGCTTATGTTATTGACATTGTTAGTGCCTTTGACATGGCCATTTCAAACGCGTTACCTATACGCTAAGTATTTAACAACCAGAACATTTTGTTACATTTCTATACATGTGCGGTAAGCGAGGTAGTAGTAACGTTGGTGGAGCTTTCAGGAACAACCCTCTAATAAGACTGACTGTAGTGACACATAGTGAGCTTGGACATACATATGGTGCATTTTCGTGCGCCACTTACATGAGCTCCCAATAGGGTTGTATTTGTCTTCCTTTGCACTCTAGCAGCATTAGTTCAGTTATGGCATGGGACCTTGGGGTGCAGTCTTCTCGGCGAAACATATAACATGAAAACCCCCGGGACACTTTTACTATTTGCGCATAGCTACGGGGATGTGGGTACTTCATCCCGAATGTCATATAAGCACACATTCTGCCATCTTCATGGAGGTTACAGGTTTTTAGTCAGAAAGGTCATGGAGAGAAAAGTTTCATCACAGGTGGTTTGCTCATTAGTATTTGGGGACTCTGCTTTTGTCAGGGGACCATTTTACAGTTCTTTTCCTCCCCGGCCCTGCTGGCCGGGTCATACTGGGAACAGCGATACACTGCAGAAGGTGAAATGTTAGTGTTGGTATCTAAAACTAGCTCATGTCCGTCTGTTCGTGGGAACGGGCACTCAGCGGATCTGCCAGAGCCACGGGGGATAAGTGAGACTCTCCAAAGGTGGGGGCCGCGCTGTGGTGCACAGGGCTCAAACCATCTTTATTGCACAAAATGGTTTCCAGTGCCTAGTTAAATACAGCATGTTTGGTCAATGTCTTCAGCCAGTGGCCCACCCACCACCTGCGCCCTGGTGGCAGGGGGAACCCCTGACGAGCCATGGACTTCACAGGGGAAGAGGATGCAGGGGAGGGGGGTCTCTTGGACCAATCCTCCCATACACCACCTTGACACCTCACGCCGGCCTCCCCTAAGCCCTCTTGTTACCTGTTGTTTCTCCTGGTTCGGGAGAGGGGGCACTAGCCAGAGACCTTCGAATGAGCGCCCATGTGGCGCCAGACCACTCTATCTCTGGTGCCAGTTTCCCTCCCAAAAGTTCACAAGGTCTCCCTCTACTGGGCTCGGACCCTTTCCACAAAGTTTGCAGGGGTCTTCCTCTGCCGGGCACAGACCCTTTTCACAAAGTTCACAGTTTCTCTCCCAGGAGTATGTTTTTGGACTCCCAGTCCCAGAATGCACTTGTAAGAATTTCACTCCCACTTCACAGCTCCCCAAAACGGCATTCCATGTCTTGGAAACATTAGGAGCCACAAGGGGGATGTTTCAATGAGGTCAGGGTCTTACCTTCTGCCCCTCATGGACCTGGGTTCGCCTGTCTGGTTCCAGGGGAGGAGTTCTGCTGTAGGTGCCGCCAGGCAATCTCAGCTGCCCCTGGTCTGGCCTTCTGGAAGTACAGCTTCCCTCCTTCACATTGCAGTCTCCTCTCAAATAATAGGGCCAATGTTTCGGTGGTGTTCTCCTCCTCCAGATCTTCCAGGGTTTCTGCAGCTCACTAGGGCTCTCTCTTTCTCTCCATTACCTTCCAGCATCCCCGACTTGCTCAAAGTGTGCTTCTCTGCTCCGCCTTTTATGCTGTCTGGGAGAGACAAGTGGAGTCAGGTGTGAGTAATTAAAGAGGGATGCCTGACTTAGCCTGGCCTCATTAATGGGACAGTCTGCTGTAGAAAGGGGAGAGTCTATTTTCTGTGTCTGTGATTCCCTGTTGGTAATCTTCATCCTCCTCGTCTCAGTGACTTTAGAAAAGAACAGAGGGGAGGAATTATGGGGGTTGTAGGTTTCACTGGTAAAGTTAGGAAATTCTGGAAAATACTGTTAAGAAAGGGGGTGGACTACGGTAATCCTGTTGTCGCTCATGGTGAGTTGTCTGTGAGAAAGTGTTGGTGTTGCTAAGGGGGGTTTGAGTTTCTAAATATCCTACTGTGCAGAATGGGGAAAAGGTGTCACAAGGAAGAGGATATCCAGGTGATCCTCCCTCGCTCATCTACCCCCAGAATTGGAATCGGAGAGTGCCAGCCCTTCCCTGGCCACCTGAATAAGGTATTCTTGGGGTCTACGAGGGAGAACACCCTTAGGTTTCTCAAACCAGGGTTGGACTCCCTTCCCCTGGATCAATTCAGGATTTTCTAGAACAAAGTTCAGTTTCAAGAAAGTTATGATCAATAGCAAAGTTTCATTCAATGTATGATACAAAGTCCTATCCATTCAATATGTCCTTCACTGGACAAAGTGCCTATCTCACTACCAAAGGTTTGCTCACAATTCAAATGAATTATTAATGTTTCCACAACCTCCTGTTTGGCAAACAAAATGTCTTTTTCTTCAAACATCAGTTTGGAAAAATGCAAGTGTTCTTTTCTCCGAATAACCAATCACTTGTTAGCACATCATACTTATTCTTTATAAGTAACACTTTAGTCGGGATGGTTCATGCAAAAGAAACACTTTCGGTTATGCAACAGTTCATCAAAACAAGGTGGTGGAATTGATGCTTCTTTTCCACCACAACCTTTTACCACAACCACAGTACTTTAAATGATCTTCTTGCTGGTACACTCGCCTGGCAGGACTAACTACAATTTGTCCCTTTCCTGGTTTACTCACCTGCCAGGATAAAACTACTAGTACTGCAACTTGTATTCTGTGGTAAGGATTGTTCCAAACTCTCCACACTCAAATCATCAATAGGGAAATTTGAATCAACAACTGCTTCTCTGGTTAGTCTTTTGACTTCTAACACAATTGTCTTACATCTTCTTCCACAAGGATATTTCACAAAAGGATAATAATCTACTTGTTGGTCTGTTTGCGCTAGGCAATGCAGGTTACAGTTCTCTCCCCCTTGATGATCCCTTTTATAAGCAGGGCTTTGCTCCCGCTGTCTTTGATTTCTATCTGTGCAACCTTTTGGCTGCTGGCAATGTGGTTTACAACTTTTTCTCTGTGGATATCTCTTTCTGTGAGTGTTATATTCAAATTGCCTTGGTATTACTCTCAGCCTTCTCTGGCTTTGGCAATGCAGGTCACAATGTCCCTTTATAGGAAATCCCTCTTCAGGAGAGTTGTGTCTACTTTGCTTTACTATTGCTTTTCTTTGGCTTTGGCAATGTGCGTTAAACTATTCCCCTATTTGGAATCCCATAGTGGGAGAGTTAAGCCCAATTTGCCTTTTTATCTCTTTTCTTTGGCAATGCAGGTTACAATGTTCCTCTATTCGGAAACCCTCAGTAGGAGAGTTGCACACAGTTTGCCTTAATTCAATTGTTCGGAATTCAAAATAATCATTATTATCTAGCAGTCTCCTTCGGAGCACCCCGGGGTCACCTCCTTCAGGCCAACTCACTGGTATGCCCTGGCATCTCCTTCTGACTTGCCGGTATTGCTTCTTCGTTCTCCGCGACCTCCCCTGCGTATGACAGCTCCTGTCAGTCTGCCGCCACTCGTGCTGACCTTCAATGGAGCGTTTGCAGCTATGCTCACTCTCCGGTGAAAACCCAAAAACGGAGCAGTTTGCAGGGTGTAGAAAGCTTCTCTCTCTCATGGGATGGCTGGCTTCTATACCGATTCCCGCTGTGCATACTCTGCATAACCCAGGAGCCGTGATCTCTGCCATGTTCTTTACACAGTGTTCCGCTGCCGGCACAAGATCAACTCCAGCTTTTGCTTCTCCCGGTTGCTTCTTCTCCATCTGCCCCTAAAAGGCCTTTAAATGTTTAATGGTCCGATTCAGGTGTTGGTCATTACAAGAACTAGACCGCTGACCACAGTTTAGTAACTCTGGACCCCTCTTCCTCGTCTCAGTACTAAGACTTGAAGTCCATAATGTTCTTGTTTGTTCTCTCATTATTAATTAATCCAATCTGTTTGGGTGATGTATAGGATTTACAGTTATGGGAGGGCTTTAAAGGAGGTGATGGTTTTCCCTTGAATCTGAGATGTAAACAAAGTAGAATTGTAACTGCTGGAAGTGGAAACATTAACTTCCTGAATCCTTTGTGTACCATTTTCATGTTTGTTAAAAGGGTTTTCATACTTGGCACTTTGGGTAATTCTGGAAGATGGCGCCTTACAGTGCCAACATGCCATTAAATATTTAGGCATTTGTGAAATTTCACCCTCAGAAGAAGAGAAATACCACCTCTCTCCTAACGGAGTCAACACTTTCCCCAACACCCTTCTCCTCCCATCTAAGCCTCCCTCCTGACACCACCGCAGGGTTATGATCAGGTAGCAACTGCCTTTCCCTGGCCACATGACAGGCGACTTTAGGCTGGGATTTTGTGATGACTCCGCAGGATTTATCACAATGCATGATGTGTTTGCAGAGGGTGAATTCTCTGAGTAATGTTTGTACATTTTATGAAAACATCCTGGGTAGTAATATAGACTACGCTACTTTGATCATATCCTCTATGAAGAGGAAATGCGTTTTTGTCACTGTGTGGCTTGCACATCTATGAATGCAATGCAACGCAATTGGAAGGGATGACACAAAGGTGGGGCAGCTCAAAGGCCTGATGGTTGTGTTGCTGCTGCTTAATTTAGGTCAGCCCATGTCCCTATAGATAGCATTCCATTCCGTCTTCATTCAGATCATTCATGCCAAGTGATAAGGCTAGTAATCTGCCCTTGTCGAGAGGTGGTGTGAACCCTCTCAGCCAGAGTTTGGAGGCATCCCAAGGAGAAATCCAGTGCCAGTCCTATCCATAAGGTCGACAGTGGCATTTGGAAGGGCTCCAATTCCTGCCCTCCTGTACTACCATGTTTTTATGCAAACCATAATTTTTTCCAGCCTTCCTGTTTTCCAGATACTTGCCCCTTGTCTTTCTGTTCATTTCAAATCTTGTGATTTGTCCGAAGTAAAAGAGAACCCGAACCAGAAGAGACAACAGACACACCACCTCACTGATGCAGAGATAGAATGAGCAGAGAGAGAATGCTGCTAAACAAATAAAAAGCAGAAACACTTCCGCCTAAGCAGACTGGAGATGCCAGAACAATACGATGAAGAGAGCGAGAACCCAAATACCTGCCGGGCAGCAGAGGATAAAAAAAGAGAACGTAATGCAGGAAGTGTAGGGCTTTCAGGTAAGGTCAGAGGTGGAGGATGACCAACAGATCAGAAGGAGTGGTGGATTGTGTGGAGGCAAATTGTGGAGCAGTTGAGGCTTTGGCTAGGCAATTAAAGTGGTACTGCAGCATGAGAGTGTGTATTTGTGTGGCAAGTGTTTAGGCAAGCTAGTGTAAGGAGTGATTGGGAAGCAAATGACTACTCTATGAAAGGAGGGTGACTGTGCAGATTATTATGGAGGTGGGAATAGTAGTGTAAAGGAGAAGATATTAGTTTGGAGGAGGGAGTACTAGTGTGGAGGAGTATTGTGAAGGAAGGAGGAGTGGTGACATCAATGGGTAGAGGTGAGACCTAGGAGTGACAACATTTAAGAGACAGACAAGTGGTGGGAGGAGCTAAGAGGAGGAATAGTAAGAGTACAAAAGGGGGAGCTAAGAGTGAGTGTGGTAGAAAGGGGCCTCAAGAAACCTATGTATTTACAAGGCACCATTCCAACTTCCCAATAGAAAACCAACCATTTGAAAGTGAAGGGGTAGTTAGGAGGTCCTGGAGGAAGCCTAGAGAGATAAGGCATTCAGCCTTCAAGTTATCACTTACAGCTGAAGACATAACTAGGCAGTAGGGGGTCAACCTTCAGTAGATACTAGCCCAGGATCAGGGATGTCTGGCTTAGGGTGGAGGTTCTAAACTAGAGAGGAAGGGGGACGGTCAGAGGCCCCACAAAATCTGCAAAAAAACGTGAAATGCTCTGAGATTGGGAAGATTTTTTGAGCCATCATTGACATTCATTACAGAAGAAGACAGACACAGCGGAAACCGTTCTTGATCGTAGCACTCAAACCCCTGCAAAGGAGCGATCCAGCCAAAAGTGCAGGATATGTGCCTTCTGCACCGAAAACTCAGCAACCACAGACAGGCTTTAGCCTAATAATCATTAATGTGCAGGTTGAATTCCTTGCCTGTACATATATATTTTACATAAATGTTAATCTAGGTTTTTTGTCCATTTCTTCTCACACTGTAGTGATCTCAAAGCCCCAAGCTTGTGCGCAATGGGCACCTTGTGCCCCCAACAGGGATATCAAAACACTTGCCTTAACACATAAATGTCTTCACGGTCTCCTACCCCCGTATCTCGAACAAAGGATCTCTAAACAAACAGCGACCAGACCCTCCAGGGCCGCCTATGCCAACTGCATCCTGATTCCTCACACACGTAGAGTGCATGCTGGGGGCTCGAGCTTCCCAACAATAGCAGCCTCTCTCTGGAACAAACTCCCGAACGAGATCAGATCTATCGAATCACATGCTGCCTTCCGTAAGGTCCTAAAAACTAGGTTCTTTGTCTAGAGGTCCTACCCATGTACGATGCACGACTCCTGACATTGAATGTATGTACTGAATGTATCACACCTTACAATGCATAAGACTGTTTCTCTGTCTGTGTCACACCCTACAATGTACAATAAATAATACTGTTTCTCTGCAACTGTACCTACCAAAGCAAACGTTATACACATTCTCTTGGGCCGCTTATTGTAACCCTCAAGCAAGCCTTCTTAAGTATCCTTGATAGAGCCTCTATGCCCGCAGGCTGCAGTGCGCTCTACAAATACAAAAATAAAAATAAATCCAGACCCCAGTCTGTGGAGGAATATCTTTCCTTGGGTAATATTCCTTTAAAAACATCAATGACAAGCAAGCCACAATTCATATTCCTTTGAAATGAGTAGACTGATCTCTTGATGTGGTGGAATAAAGTTTCCTATGCCTCAGAAACAGAAGAATGCCTGCTCATATGTTTTGGCAAAACCTTGTTGGATTACAGAACCGGGGCTTGTGCAGAAAATGTATAGTGTGCCCTCCCCCCCCCGCACCCACCAGGGATATTCAGACCTCAGTCTGCGGATTAATATCTTTTTTCGGATAATATTTATTTAAAAACACGAACTACAAGTACTTTGCCAGTCATGCTCATTAGAACTGAGCAGAGTTTCTGATCTCCTGGTGTGGTGGTTCCTGTGCCCCATGAGCCAAGAAACTGAAGAATGCCGCTTCACATGTTTTGTCATAACTTTGTTAGATTATGCCCCCCGTCAAGTATGGCAACTGTGATCAAGAAGTACAACAAGACCATAGACGATAACTCCATGCAGGGTTTATAGTCATTGCATCGAATGCAATACCATCGAGTGCCATACCATAGAAAAAAATTCATCCAAAAAAAGCATTGAATGCATTTTTTATTATTATTATTATTTTTTTTTAATCGGGGGCTCCCTCTCATCCCCTTTTTTTACCTTTAAAACCCATTATAATTAAACTAAACCCTTTACCTTTGAAAAAAATGCATTTGATGCTTTCTTTTTCGATGCATTTTTTTCTATGGTATAGCATTCAATGGTATTGCATTCGATGCAATGACCAGATACCCCATGCGGGTATTTAAGTTTCAGACCGTGGATCCAATTCCATAGTCTTTAAGGTTGCCTCAACTCCTTGTCTTTAGGTTTTGCAGATTTATGGTGATCCCGAACCCTCTTCTTCAGTCTACTCTAGTTGCAGGCTTTTATACCTCTGGACTGATTCTGGCACCAACACTTCTGGACAGACAGACAGGCATTGGCAATCGCAGGCAGGGAATGCTAGAGAGAGCCCCCGTGGCTGTAGAGCATATCATGTATGTTTTTAGATGAGAATGTTCTATTTATTTTGTATGATATATTTATAAGTGTGCTATTTGATTCATGTTTTTAGTGTAAAAGGTTGTAAGACGCAATCATAAGCACTTAAATATAAATAAGAAGTAGAGCATATCCTGTATTTGCTGCCTTCCTTCCTTCGCCTCACTGAACATAAAGTAATCTCCCTGGCTTTGTCTGGTTCTTCATGTTCTGTCTGGTGCTACCTATGGTTCATTTGGCCATCTGAACCTTTCTACTCTGGCTGTCTAGTCCATGGCATTTCCAAATTGTCTCTCCTTGTCTTATCTGTTCAGTTTCCTCATCCTCCATATCACTTTCTCCATCTATTGTCACTGGTTCAGTTTCACTGCCAGGCCCTGCTGTCTGTCTAGTCCTGAGGTTCTACCTCCTCCTGAATTCTCTCTTTCACCACTTTCTTTCTATATTTCGATTTTTCGGCATTTCCCTCTCCCCTTCCTAATCCTCCTCCTGCACCTGTCCTCCTTTTGGCCTTAAGTCCTTTTCTTTCCATGTCTCTCCTTTTGTTTCTAGCTCATCCTTACAATACTCCTTCCCCGTCACCTCCACCTGCCAAATCTCAGGTTCACATCTTGCCAACTCCTTTTACTCCCACATAGTCTTAGTCATACTTTCCCGCTCTCTTTACCACCTCCTTTAATACCATCATCTGCCTGCCCCCATTCTCACCTTGAATGTGATCAACTCTTTTCTCTCCACCTTCTTCTCAATCTGAGCACTAACCGCCTCCCTCCATTGCCATCCCCTCTCAGACTTCGTCTTTCCAGCTACATCTTCTTCCACCATCTTCCAACATCACACCCCCAAATTTGAGAGTCCTTCAACGCACACCCAGCAACTGAGGCGGCTGCTGTCGTTTATTCTCTCTTCTTCGCCTCGTAGGTGGTGCTTTTTCTGAGGGTCTGCACCTGTGAAAGGGAACTGAGTAAAGGATGTGATTGGCTCCTGCTTTTGTTTACTTTTGTATCAGATTGAGGCTTGGTGGGGTGGACAAAAATGATTCGAGGCTCAGACACCGTTTTGATTTTTCTTGCGGTATCTCTATTCCTCCCATGGCTGTCCGGGCTGGCTAACTTGGGGTACGATTATTCGTTGAGTGTGGTTCAGAACTACCACTGTTAATAATTTGAACTCCTCTTTCTTTAGCACAGGCCAGTTTGCTAACAATGTTTAATTGCCAGGAGTTTCTAAGATCAGGTAATGGAGTATTTCCACCACAGGGAACACTGCCGAGAAATGGAAACCAGAGGACAATGAGGTTTCTGTCATTGCACATTGATTTTGGAAGCCCCATAAGATGAAATGCACCCAGGAGATTCAGGTGTTCACTGTGATGAACTGTGTCCTTACTAAATATGGCACATCCATGTTTCATCAAAGCTTGTGTATGAAGATTGATATTTCTGAGCAAATGTTACTTTTACTACGTCTTTGAACAGCTTTTCCCTTAAAAGGCTGGGCTGCAACTTGCTGGCTGGAGTTAGGGTCTTAGTGAAGTGCTATAGATTGGAGAGAGGGTTACCAGTGTTGAGGTGTGGGGTGGTGATGTGTTTGCCGCAGGTGGGTTTGTAGTAACGCCATGTGCCACCCCTTGCCAAGGGCTGGCCACCAAGCAAAGGTGACCAAGGGATCTGGCCTATTCCACCCCTTGGCTCATCCACTAGCTCAGGGTGGTAGGTGACACATGAGTAAGGGCCCTGCTGCTTCTCAGAGCCAAGCAGCGGACTCTGTTAGAGTAAGTTCAGGATAGTTTGCAGGAGTCTTGAGAGTCAATACAACACACACGCAGGAGCAATGCACCCACAGGTAGTCGGAATAGTACACTGTGAGATAAGGTCCCCCTATGTGGACAGAATCTGTAGTAAGAGTTACATGAAGATATTAGATTAATACTGCAGTATTGCAGACATGGAACAAGAGTGCATGTATACCAAGAATATAACAGCCCCCAGTCAGTACCTGTATAGTGTCTGCTGTCCTCTTTTACACCTGCGAGATGGAAGGCAAGTGTTGATGGGGAGAAGGGACATAGAAGGAAGCACTAGAGGAACTCTGGAGGACATTTAAGTTGTGGTAGAGGCAGGGAGGTACACAGAGTCAATCTAGGACTTGGTGTGTGGGCCATTACCAGTGGGTAATGCCTGCCATTCAAGCCACATGAAAAGCTGAGGAGCACCATCCTGGTGCTTATGTAACTTAAGTGTACTATTCCAGCCATTTACTAATCAATATGTCAATTTGTATTGTCTCGTTATCATTGTATTCTTCTAATTGACCGAATAGCTGGGGCATAAACTCTTGTCTGTTCTCTCAAGTTTAAATCATTTTTGGTTTTGGTGCATATGGCGGTGGCTGTGGGACATGTGGCAAAAATATTGTTAGTAGTAAACAGAAAGAACTAGTGTTGAGAAGCAGGATATTTGGTTGGCATATATTGACTTAGTGTTTCCTTGGTCGAGAAGTCTGCTTCCCCGTGGAGTACTGCTGGTATACTGCGGATTTAAGAAAATGTATCAAAGATCGGAAAAAGGTGTGGAGCGCTCGCGTGGAATCCGGTGGCGAGTTCAGTCACTCACCTTAAAAGCCCCTTCTTAGGACAGCTCACTGTGTTTCCTTGGTCGAGAAGTCTGCATTCGCATGAAGTACTGCTGGTGCACTGCGTCTTAAAGAAAACATATAAAAGATCAGAAAGAGACACAGAGCGCCGGCGCAAAGTCCAGTGGTGAGTCCAGTAACTCACCAGTTAACCACCGGTCGGCCGCCGGTGTCAGAGCCTGGAGTTTGTCTCCATTGGAAAATCGCACCAACTCTGCTCAACAAGTCAGCACTTTGGGGTACAGTGTGGCGATGGAGGAAGGTCACAGCTCGACCTAAGGCCTGAAGTCAGAAGGCCCCCCCTTCTCAAGGGCGGGAGAGGAGGTAAGAACATTCCCACTCCTGCCTGTTTTTGCTCAGTCTCTGGCCGCAGTACACACTCTTCCCCTGTGCCAAAAAACACGCAATGTGCCTCAAGTACTGTGCGCCTCTTACTCCTGCAGCAACAGGATTTACCTCTGCATGTCAGTGAATCGCAGAGGGAGTTGGAGGGGGGTGGGGGGGGTGCCAGGTGCTCAAGGCCGGACTTCCCTTAACACAGCCCGGGAAGGGCTTTGTGGATCCGTCAGACGCAGTCGATACACTCTTAGGAGCGGCAACTGACTGTATTAACAAAGGGATTGTAAGATCAGGCATACAAGCCTTACCACAAGCCTTACCAAACCTGATTGGAGTGGGACAAAACATCTACCTGGCCCTGCAGACGGCGACCTCTCCTATGTGAGAATCAACCCAAGATCAAGCATTGTTAGGCAGGGGAAACTGGGCCCTGCAAAATTGCTACATCTTTTTCCCCGGATAAAGCAAACTTGTTTTTGGGCTTGGTTTTGACTCTTGGATCGGACATGAATTTGACAAATTATGTGATCAGTCCATCTGATGCCAGTAGGGGCCCTTCAAGGGCGTTGGAGGAGTGCCTCTGGATCACTTCGGTTTCGGTGGGGAAAACGGGCTGAGGGCCCACTGACCCAACCTCCTCTATTGGCAGGCCTTTACCCCCCACATTTGTAGGAGGTGGCTTGCCAGCACCAGGAATAATGACAACTGAAGTCAATTCAAAAAGACAAGCCAAGTCAATTAAATTTACTGTTCAACCCTGTGCTTACCCAGAGGCTGCAGATCGCCTTAAAGCAAACACTGCCTCCAACTTTTAAGACTTCAAAAACAGACCCATTATCCCTGTTAAGTTAGCAGCAAAACCTGGTAGTCTTGTGGGCGATTGAAGTCGTGACCAGCACCGACAGGCCTATGAGGTCTATGAAGACATGCTTCAGACAAAAGGTGTTGTGTTTAGTACCCACCTTAATAGGAAAAGGGGGCCAGTGGCACCCCGCTGGAGGAGGTTTTAGAATCACCAGAGTGCTTTGACATTGTTAATGCAGTGGACGGTTCACTGAAGTTAAATCTTCCTACAAACTCTGTAGAAATTACTAACAAGGCCAGAGGGAAAATAAAAAAATTTCCACAAAAAAACAGACCGCAAGAATGGCCAACTAGTCAGGGAGTAGTAACAGGTGTTGAAATCCTGGAAGGTGCGCTAGAGCCGGGGTACTAGGCTGCCTACCCTATCACACCACATCAGAATACGTCTAACTAGTGGATCTATAATGTCCCTCCCTCCTGTATTTCTTGGAAATCCAACCTTAGTTATGGTCAAAAGCCAACCCCTGCATAACGTGACTGAAGAAACTAGACCGTTGGGTGGGGCCTCCAGGGCGCTGAAAAATGCTCATACTAGCTCCCCTGGCCACACAGCTTTCTTTGAGGTAAAGGCAAGCGGGTAGGTGATAGAAACCTATTTAAGGCGTGATAACGCCTGAATCGAAAAGATGATTGAAATGGTTGACACTGGCCGCACTTCTTCGACAAAGAAGCTGGTCCAACATTTACACTGGGGCAGGACTGCGAGCAAAAATCTAGCTGAGGCAAACACAAGTACAGAGATGCCACAGAAACTCTAGAAGCCCTTGGAAAAGACATACCACCGGCTGGTCATGACACAGCCAGGTTGTTGGAGTGGATACTCCCACCCCGTAAATCGTTCATACACGGTGGACTCATCAGATTTTTCTTACTCAACGCAAAACAAGCTGAGAAATTACCAGGAAACCAGCTCCTTCTTCAGGAGAGGCACACCATGTTGGACCTTCATAGCGGCATGTCATGCCCTGGCCCCTTTCCTAAAACATTGAGGCAATCAACAATGGAATTAAGGACCAGGCAACCTTGCTTGCCATGTTGCACTCTAAAGTGGTATTTATAGAAGGATACATCATAGCTGATAAGATGTCGGGAGTCTAACTTCAAAATGAAAACTTCAAAATAGTAAAAGAACAAGTGGAAGCTCTCCTCTCTAAAGGCACCCTGGGTCTTCGTCGGAGTAGTGTGGGAACTAACTCTCTTGGCACAATGAAAAACTACCTTTGTCTCAAAGCCATAGGCCAAAAAGGCCTTCTAAAAGCAATGGCACAGGAAGAACAAGTAGATCTACAATCAGCTAGCCCAGCAGATGACCAGGACGAACGTGTGCAACCCCCCCCCGTTACCACAGGGCCCCTGGTTGCCCATACAAGCACACGTCCTAGCGTACAATCCATCCAATTAAGTGAGCCAGATAACGGTGAGGAACAGGAGATTTTGGAGATCTCAAGACCATACCCAATATTTGGGCAAAGAAGAAGGAAAAAGGTGGGGAGGACAATGCAGGTGGCAAAACCGAAGAAACAAAAAGCGCAGTTAGGGTTCAGGTCAAACGACTCAAGGAAATTCTTCAGAAGCTTCTCAAACCTTCAACCGAAAACAGGCCATTGTGGTAAAAGCCTTAAGAAAGGTGACACGAAGATCTGAGTGGATAAGAACAGGCAGCCTTTGGAGCTCTCCTCAGAGGAGGTCGAGGTTGTCGTCGCTGCCGTGGACTCGGCCAAGAGTATTGAAATGAATTGGTCCGTCTACTCAAATGGAACGGAAGGTGCAGGACCATGCCTCTATAATTACTGAGAAGGAAAGGGTGGTTACACAATTGGGTGACCAGAGAGGGGAGGCCACATCCCAAGAGATTGAGTTCCTAACCCTGGAAGAAAAGTGCCTGAGTGCAAACTCCAAACTCTCGTTAAATCAACAAACAAAAACACTAAACAACCCCTCTGTAGGGCAAAACAGATTGGTCAAGGCCATGGTCCATGCTTAAAACACAGGCTTTAGATGCCATAATGCTCGAGAATGACAGGACGGCCTTGCAATATGGCAGTCAGGGAGAGGAGGCCAAGGCTGGGTTTCAAACCATGGCAGAAAAAACGAATGAAGACAGAATTTATATTGCTGTTAAACCAACACGCAAATACATTTGACAACCTTTCGGCAGACCATGACGGCTCATTTAAGGTTTTCAAAAACTTCAAAGTACATGTGAAAAACCTACATTAGCAGAATGGGAAGGTGACCAGCAGCCGAAATGGACGGCCCACACATGTCCAAAAACATCTCGTCATCATCCCTGTCTCAAAAAAGATTGTGGGTAGAAAATAGTCCTAAGAAAGAATAGGTGTTAGTGCCAAGGTCTTATGAACAAATGCACCAACGGTGCAAGCTGGGCAGAAGGAGTACATCCACCAAGAACAAAATTGAATGCTGGCGCTTGCTCTTGGAAAGACTAGTGGAAAGAACTGAAAGGCTGATCCTGAACAGACAAAACGTTATGGCCCTATTGCACTGCATACCGAACCTTAGGCAAATCCGTTTGGACAACCTAACAGCGATAGAGTTTGTGGAGGAGGTCCAGCTAGACGTCGTCTTCCTCCATATACCCTGTCGAATTGTAAAACAAACTTTGCTGGAGGCGAGTGGGAGCCTCCGCCAATTGGGTTTTCGACTTGACTCCAACTACTGGAACGAGTGATGAACGTAGTGAATCCCATGGAACAGAGCAAAACCTAACCAAGTTTGGGGTAAAGTACCAAAGGGACTCCAAAGTCTCAAAACCTATGGCTCTTGAAGGATCTCAGAATATAAGTGACAACCCATTCAAGGAGGCCTCTACCCTTATATAAGACTACATTTGAAGGAGAAAGTTCAATCCCCTTGGCAACACCTGAAAATGACGGCCTCACTTGACAGTGCCTCAGAAAGTGAGAGAAAGGTGGAGATAAATGAGAAGACCCAACCGGACACATCCGTAGAAGATCAATAGTCCTGTTGGGCGGCGGCGTTGGTGAGACCAAAAGGGCAGCTGCTGACCACATACAGGGGTCCAAAACTCCAGATCATGGCGTCATTGAACACCAGGGACTTCGCTCATTTATTAAAAAAGACAGAGATGTAAAATTGGGAGGCTTTGACATCATATGCTTACAAGAAACCTGGTTGCATAACAAACCCACCATGGATGGCTTCACAGTGATTCTTAAAACTGCCATCAGGGCTTCAACGGGAAGACCTACTTCAGGTATTTTATTGGTAGTCCGAAATGGAATGGTTCTGGAAGTCAGTAAGGCTGTCAACCCAAAACCACTCACGCAGAAAGTGGAGCTGCAATGGTGCCCAAAAAGCACTAACAAACAGATGACGGACGGAAACCCCTGACCATTATAAATCTATGCTGGAATCCTGCTTCAGTGGGCACTGAGGAGTTCATTGGAAAAGTGTCTGAACTCATTGACATCTACATTGCCGACAAATCGGGATAATATGTGGGGACTTGAACATCACTTGCCTAAACGATAAGGGTATAATTAACCGTGCAGATGAGGTTAATTTAACTCAATCAGGAAAGTGGAGGCTCCTATAGTCTACACTCATGAATTCAAGGGACCTAGATATCCTGAATGGTGCCTTTAAGGATGACATCCCGTGAAAACCTACCTGGTCGCGTGGCAATCATTGATGACATAAATGCTAAAGACTTTGCAGTAGTGACTGCATCGGTGTGTGACCACAACCTGTTGAAATTTCAGGATTATCAGGCCAAACACGACATTGCAAGTAGGTAATGGAGGTACCAGGTTGAACATGACTCAAAAGAACATTGAAAAACTGACCGACGAGGAGATCCACCAGGGGGCGCCGAGATGTGTTGAAGCATCTCCGCTCGTCTCCCCACCAGGGCGCTGTTCGAGGGACCCGAGCCCCCCCCGACACCCCCGGAGCGAGACACTGACACTCCCCCCCCCCAGTACGAAGGTGCCGGGCACCCCTGGCCCAAATCTGAGACCCGGGAGTGGAGCAGAGCCGGAGCTGCGAGCCAGCGGATCCTGAGGGCGCGGAACCCCTCCCTCCTGCGGCCCTGCGGCTCCGCGAAAAACAACAGCGAGCCCGGGCCCAGAGAGGCCTCGCAAAGGCCCAGGCGCCCGAGGCCGAGGGATCCTGACAAGAACCGACGGCAGTTCGCGGCAACGGGACGGCCCAGGAGGTGGACCGAGGAGCGGGAGGAGGAGGCGCCGCAACAGGACGAGGAACCCCCCCAGTGGAGTGCCAGCGAGGGAGAGGCTCCCCAGGAGGGCGCAGAGTCTTGCGAAGCCCGCGAGGGGCGAACACGAGTGGCGTGGGAGAGTCCCCCCCCGAGGTAAGGAGACCCACCCCGGGGCTGGGCACCCACAGGGGGCAATAAAACTCACGGCCCCCAACACAACGGTGGGAAGAAAAAATAAATAAATAAATAAATAAATAAATAAAGTAAAACGGAGAGAACCGGTGAAAGTGAATCCACCGCCCACGACAAGTGAACTGCCTGGGGCTCCAGCCCCCCCACAACCTCCTCCCCGCCCCTGGCCGCAGAGCTACCAAGGGCCCCCGCCCCCCCTAGGACGCAAAGGAGACAAGCAGGCCCCGGTGGCCACAATCATTTGGGGGCAGACACCGGGGAGCAAGAGTGCCCAGGGAAGGCCTATGACCTGGAGGGAAACTCTGCAGAGGTTTCGGCGCCCGTCCCTTGAGCCCCAAACAACCCCTGAAATGGCCGCCCAAACGCAGCAAGAAGCGGCAGACGCAATCTCGGTCTCCAGGGGAATGGCGGCCCTGTTGGATGAAATTAGAGGATTCCGCGCAGACATCACCCTTAGGCTGGACACCCTAGACAAAAAGGTTGAAAACATAGAAGACAGGGTGCAGTCACTGGAGAACATCACCCCTTCGAGTGACATTCTCGAATCGCATTTTGACATGCGCCTGTCTGAACTAGAGAGAAGAGAAGAAAAATGCTCATTGAAAATGGATGACTTGGAAAACAGAGAAAGGCGCTGCAACCTACGTTTTCTGGGCTTCCCGGAACAGGACGGGGAAACCCAGGCAGACATTGTCAAGGCAGTCAACGCGGTGGTGAGAGTGCTTTTCGACGGATCTAACACCAACGAACCCACCATCGACAGGGCCCACAGAGCAGGGGCAGCCTCCAGAGGCCCCAGATCCGTCTTAGTTCGCTTCCACTACTTCTCTGAGAAAAGCAGGATCCTCGAACTAGCTCGCAAGAAGGGCCCGGTGGAATGTGATGGGGCCCAGATCTCAGTATACCAAGATTTGTCGGCCTTCACTTTGGCGAGACGCCGTCTGTGTTCCCCTCTGACGAAAATGCTCCAAGCCAAGGGAGTCCGATACAGATGGGGGTATCCTTTTTCACTTTCTTTCGAGCTCGAGGGAAACAAGTATACCCTGATCACCGAAGACGACATCCAACGAGTGACAGGCGAACTCCTAGATAACTCGGATTTTGAACCGGGAGACCGCGATCGCGAGCGCTCCCCGAAGGGCCCAAAAAAGATCAACGCTCCGAAGGAGAGGCGCAGAGTACGAGGCCAAAGGAAATTCAGGAGAGTGGCACCAGCGTCGCCGGACCCACAGAATAGCTGAAACAAACTACTAGAATCGGATGTAAACTTTCTCCACTCGACGTTGCACAGGGGGGATGTTGTTACATTTCAAATCCTTGCACCAAGCCTGAAGGGGCAGGGGGGGCTCGAATGGGTGTTTATAATGAGGTAACGAGCCCGGAGGGGGGAGACATGGTTGGCCGGTTGTGTGACTTTGGGACGATGCCTCAACACGACCAGGCGATCTGGGGGGAGGGGGGTGGGGGGAGTGAAGAGGGGATGTTGGAATGTTGGGCAATTTGTTATAATACGCCAAAGTTTGGGGTCTTGATCGCACCCTGGGGGCAGTTCCTAACCCTCAGCGAGGTGCTGAAACATAGAGGGAGTAACGACGCTTGCATCCTTGAAATTGGAGTTAGGTGCTTCATAACGCATCCTAATGGATGATTCACTCCAATCCTTGTCAGTGGGGTCTCTGAATGTTCGGGGGCTCAACTCACCCACCAAGAGGTCACTACTCATGCGGGAATTTACGAGGACGAAACTACAGTTTCTCTTTGTGCAAGAGACCCACTGGGTTCGGGGGAAGGAACCCAAGCTCAAAGCTAAAAATATAGACCAGGTATTCTCAGCCTCTACCCAGTCCAAGAAGAGGGGAGTAGCTCTGCTGGTGTCCCCCGGGGCTCACTTTGGGTTTAAGGTGGCACAGGCCGACCCCGAGGGTCGGTATCTCATGGTAAAAGGGGATGTGCGGGGACGCCTGTTCACCTTGGTTTGCATATACGCCCCAAACGAATCACAGGACGTTTTCTGGGAAAGCATGAAGGGGACAATAATGTCATTTGCGGAGGGGACCCTCCTGGTGGGAGGGGACTTTAATATGGTACTCTGCCCCGAAAGGGACAGAAAATCTGTGAACCCTTGCCCCAACATCCGCCTCCACAAAAAATTGGCATCAACCTTCCAGGCAGTGAATGGGGAATTGGGGTTGTGTGACACGAGTACACCCAAGAAAGGTCTGAACCCCGACTACACTTTTTACTCTAAGCCTCACGATGCCTTCTCGCGTATAGACTACATTTTGATAGATTCAGCAATGCAGGGTGAGATCACCAGCGCTGGGGTGGAAACCGTCCCCTGGACGGACCATGACATGGTGAAGATTAGGATCGGCCTCCCCCCTACCCCTGTAGCCAGCTCCCGATGGAGTTGTAACGACCTCCTACTACATGACAGGGAGACGCGCCAAACCCTTCTTACAGCCATAGAAGATTATTTCTCCATGAACGACAACGGGGAGGTAGGCACTATGGGAGTATGGGAGGCTTTTAAGGCAACCATCAGGGGCACCCTAATTGGCATAGGGGCGGGGAAAAAAAGAGAGAGGGACCGGGAAGAGAAAGACCTGAAAACCAAGATAGAGGCCATACAACCGGGTGGTAAACTAAAAACACAGATGTTCCCTGGGCAGTGGGAGGAATTGCAGAAGCTGCGCACTAGATTGGCTCACCTCCAGGTAGGGCAAACGGAAAGGAAGCTCTCGTTTCTGAAACAAAAATATATGGAAAAAGGGGAAAAGGCCGACAAGATACTGGCCTGGAGACTCCGCGAACTTAGGAACAGCAGGAGAGTGAACTCAATCCGCTCTGTGGACGGTAACTCGACCGCAAGGGACTCCAAAATAGCGGAACAATTCAGGCTATACTATGAAAAATTATACTGCTCAGAATACAAGGGGGACGGGATAGAAGTTGATAGGTTCCTGGATTCCCTCCCTGTCCCGGGCCTGCTACCAGACAAGGCCGACACTCTGGAAATCCCCATTTCCCCGGAAGAGGTAATTGACACTATCTCCTCCTTAAAAAGTGGCACGGCCCCGGGGGACGACGGCTTCTCAGTCAAATTTTATAAGACCTATAGATCTACACTCGCCCCCTTCCTGGCCAAGTTATTTAACTGTGCACTAAGCCATGGGTCCCTCCCTCCCACAATGATGTCAGCCTTAATAGTGGTCCTACCGAAAGACGGCAAAGACCCAGCCCTATGCCAGTCATATCGCCCCATATCGCTCCTAAACACTGACGTCAAAATACTGGCGAAACTCCTGGCGAACAGACTGGCAAAATTCCTCCCCACCCTGGTACATGGTGATCAAGTGGGCTTTATCCCGGGGCGCCAGGGGTCAGATAACATTAGAAAAACCCTCGACCTTATGCATGAGGCTACCGAACAGGGAGTGGAGGGGTACCTCCTTTCACTCGACTCTGAAAAAGCCTTCGACCGGGTCGAATGGCCCTATATGATCAAGGTTCTTAGGAAAATGGGATTGGGAGATAATTTCTGTAGGTGGGTCGCAGCTCTATATAACTCGCCCTCGGCGAGAGTATCAGTTAATGGGGGCACTTCCGAACCCTTTTCCCTTTCCCGAGGCACCCGGCAAGGCTGTCCCCCGTCACCTCTCCTATATGCCCTGGCCATGGAGCCCCTGGCTATAGCGGTTAGGAACGACCCGGAGATTAGGGGTATACGATGTGGGGAGTGCGAGTTTAAGCTCTCTCTGTTCGCTGATGACATACTGGGCTATCTGACCAGCATTCACACTTCCCTACCGAGGCTGTTTGATCTCATAAATCTTTTCGGCTCCTTTTCGGGGCTGAGAATAAACGCATCCAAATCAAGTATTATGCCAATGGGCCCAGGGGAACAAGATATTGAGAACAAAACCGACATTCAAGGGGTTAGAATCGAGCGAACATCCACAAGGTATCTGGGCATCATCATCCCCAGAGATCTGTCTCATCTATACCAAGGGAATTTCCCTGGAATCCTCGCCCAGGTCAGTAGCGATCTCAAAAGATGGGCCCCCCTCACGCTCTCCTGGCTTGGACGCATGGTCTCGGTTAAGATGAACATCTTACCTCGCCTTCTCTATCTCTTCTCAGCTCTCCCTGTCGTGATACCTGAGGCCTTTTTCGAGGTGCTCCAGTCTCGTGTCCTTCACTTCATTTGGAACGGCAAAAGGCCCAGGGTTAAAACTTCTACTCTGACCCTCCCAAAGTCTCATGGTGGCTTCGGACTCCCCGATTTTAGGCTCTATTATAAAGCAGCTCAGCTCAGGGTGATGTTGGAGCACATGCGGGACGACATGCGTACATTCTGGACGTATGTCGAAGACATCCACGCACATCCGAAGAAGGTCAGGGACTATCTATGGGCCTCTCCCAGGTCACTCCCCCCACAACTCAAGGCACATCCTACCTTAGCAGTCCTTTGGTCACTGTGGAAACCCAGCAAAGCTAATAATTTGATATCTACATGGCCTTCGCCTCTGTCATCTCTATGGGGCCCGCCCATCGATCTGGACGTGAGGGGCTTTCGGGACACCCAGGCATGGTCTGACAAGGGACTGGAAAGAGTCTCCCAGCTTACACGAGAAGAGAGTTTCATTGAATACGACAGCTTGGCAGAGGCTCTGGTGGACAGGCCCCCCACGGTTTTTGAATTCCTGCGGCTGAAAGGGATACTTACCCAACCGCGGTGGTCCGACCAGCTTAGTCGCCCCCTCACCCCATTCGAACTAATTCTGGCCAAAAGTAAATCCCTCAAAGGTTCGCTATCTAAGTTTTATAGTGTGCTGATTACAGCCGACCTAGAAGGCAGACAACCCTTCAAGCGCATATGGGAAGAGAGGATGGGGATGCCAATAGAGGACCACACCTGGAGGGCTGTTTTCAAGTGCATCTTCACAGGCTCCCTATACACAGCAGCTATGGAACATAACTTTAAAATCCTCCCCCGGCGCTATTGTCTAGAATGTTCCGGGATGTTTCCCCCCTTTGCCCCAGGGGATGCCATCAACGGGGAACCTGGTTTCATATGTGGTGGAGTTGCCCGTCCATACAGGTATACTGGACGGAGCTTCTAAGCTGGATCAAAGATATCGAGGGGTACGGCCCATCTTTGCACCCGCTGGAAATCCTACTGGGCTCCCCCATGCCGGATTCGGAGGTGAATGCCTTCCCCAAGGTCATATGCGCCATGTTGCGGGCAGGGAGACTGGCGCTTGCGCAAAAATGGAAAAGTGTCCGGGCCCCCTCTAAAGAGGAATGGCTCTGCAAGCTCAGAGCGATATTCAGCTACGAAAAACTCTCGGCGATAGCAAACAATACTATGTCTGATTTTGTCCAAGAATGGACGGCAGTGCTGCTGCACGATGATTGTATTACTATGCGATTGTAGAGGGGCGATTGAACAAATGTTTAAACCAATGGTTGCTATGCACTGGTCCCCATGCCCCTCAGAGGGTTGGTCTTGCCCTGGCCTAAGCACCACATGGTTGTACCCCACTGTTTCGAGGATCACATTTCTCTATCGCCGCGCTATGCAAGTGTTCTTCCCTATGCTTAATATAGTTGCATTTTCCCTAAAGTTGGCGTAACAATTGTTTTGGGGGAGGGTTCGGGAGGGGGGAAGGGGGGTTGGGAGTTAACCAGAAAATGTTTCTGACAATGGCCCTCATTACGACCCTGGCGGATTTTTTCCGCCATCGACGGACTTTTCCGCCATGGCGTAAAGTCCGTTTACGCCATGGCGGATGGCGGACTTACCGCCCCATTCCGAGGTTGGCGGGGCGGTAAGTCCCCATTGACCCATTTACCCTTCCCCATTCCCATTTCGGCCCCATAGTGCTCAATGGGAGTGGGGAAGGCGTTAATTACGCCACCGTACATTACGGTGGCGTAATTAACACCAAGGTCCCATAGCGCCATGGATTTTTACGCCCGCAAAAAGCGGGCGTAAAAGTGACCATGGCGCTTTGGGAACTCGTAGTTGGCGGTAAGGGGTCGGCGCAGCTAACGCTGGCGTAAACCCCTTACCGCCAGGGTCCTAATGAGGGCCAATGTGTCTTTCCTTTTTTTTTGCATCTATTGCGGGTGGAAAAGGCCAGTAGGCCCACCCTGTCGTGTATGTTGTCAATAAAAATGAATTTAAAAAAAAAGAAAAACTGCCCGACAGGTACAGCTCCATTGCAAAATCAGATACCGGAACAGATCCTTCGCAGTCTCTGTATTACACTGTGATTCTGCAAAGTTTCATGGTGAAAAAACATGGCCAACTGAGCAGCTTACTCGAACACCGCTATACTTCCGACTGTACAGTCATAGCTACAAGAAGGGAACTTCAAAGAAGTCTAAGAAGATTAAAAACCTTGGACCCTAAAATGGTTGGACTGACCACTCAAAGGTTAAAAAATGCATGTAGGTACTGGCTCTGAGGTCATAAAGCTGTCAAAACCGCAGAGGACATGCTTAAGGCAATCTGTAAAAAAACCCTGGTGAAGTATGGACCTTGAATAAGAGCAACCATACCCCTCAGGCCGCTTTACAAACAGAGTATCAGAGGCATCCTGGACAGACCACTTCAAAACTCTGTATTCTACATCTCCGTCAACAGCCCCTGAAGTTGGAAACAATCTCTCAGGGTCATGGCTTATCCTGAAGGATTATGAAGATATCCTGAGTCTGATTAAAAAAGTGAGTGCTTCTCATGCTCCTGACCCTGACGGTCTGGCCAATGCCATGCTGAAACAGGACCGAGAACTGTGGGCGAATATCATGTGTATGGTGTTTGAACGGATCAAACATGAGCGTACCATCCCTGACTCATCGAGATGTGCCATCATTGTCCCGATATTCAAGAGAGGCAGTAGGAACGATCGCCCTATTGCCCTTCTGGATGTCATGGGAAAGATCTTTGGGGCATGTCCGTTGAAGAGACTGAATCAATGGTCAATTGGTGAGTTCCCCCTGGACCCTTTCCATACAGGTTTTGTGAGAGGCTTGGGAACCAGCCAAACAACACTCTGATTAACGTACTAAAGAGCAGGGCCATAGCAGAAAGAGCAAGGCATACGTTGCCTTTATAAACCTGGACCAACTTAAGGCCTTATACAGAGACACCAGCGTAAGGGTGAGGCAGAACAGTGCCGGACCGTTATCAGAGGAAGGTCATACACCTTGTGAGCACCACACACCGTGGGTAATAATAAGCAGCGCTCAGATACCGGAGGGTTTGTAGCACTATATAAATGCTAAATTATTATTATTATATTATTATTTTACCTTGAGGGGGCTAGCACCGGCATCTTCAATCTTTACATTTCCAACATAGAAAATAAACTGTCTGAGGAAAAGTCGTTTCCACCTAGGTTTGGATATACTCCAATTGGCCACTTGTTATACACTGATGACCTGGTATCGATGGACCAGACTGCCATCGGTCTCCAACATCAACTTAAGAAATTAGAAGAATAAGTGGAAGAAAATGAACTGGCCATAAACATTGCTAAAACAAAAGTCATGATTTTGGGAAATCGCCAGAAAAGCTTCAAACGGCAGACATCCTGGTTTTTTAATTCTTCACGGGTGGAAACAGTAGACTCATTCAAATACCTGGGAGTCGTAAACATGAGCAAGACAGAGGCTAACACAGAAGAGACAATCAGAATCAAGGGCAAAAAGCTAGCGAACCAAGCTAGACTATTGAACAAAGAATTCTGCTGCTTTTCGATTATTCTGCTGTTGGACTTTTACAAGTTAAAAACGACAGCAATTCTAACTTACGGAACAGAAGCATTGTTTTTCATCCGCCAGACTATACAGTCGACAGCCGAGGGAATTCTCTGGAAGGGGGTCCTGGGCCTTACTAAATCCACCGCAATACAGATTATCAGGCAGGAACTGGGGTTTGGTTTTGCTAAGAGCTATGGCAGAGTGAAAATCTTTGGCCCTCTTTAGGAAGTGTATATACTGTCAACCTCTCAGCCCCCTATTGCCTCCATAAAACACGAATGGAATTGGGCCGGGATATAACCCTTAAATAATAGGAACTAAACTGTAGTGAGACACTTGAGGGACTATCTGTCTGTGAGGAAGTGTTCAAAACAAACCGGACCGGACTAAGATAAAGTGTAGTCTATGGAAAGCAGATTGGATAGCAACTTTGGAGGAGGCCAACAAATACAAACTGTTCTGTACCCTGAAACATGAAGCAAGGGCCATTGGTACTATACCAAAATACTTGTCTAAATTCCCAAATGGCTTCTATCGGTTGCAATTTATGAGACTTTGTCGTAATTTATACCCGACCAAGTTAGTTATATCTGCAAGATCTGTACTAAGACCAAGAATTGTACAATGCGGTTTTTATGGTCAAGTTGGAATGGTGGAAAATATAAGTAATCGATAGATATTCTGCACAGCCTTTACGAACTTGAGGACTAAGCATTTTGCCAGTTTCTTAGAAAACTATAGCACTTTAACATCGGCGGAATGGTGGGCTCTTCTACTGAATGAGGAACTGACATTTTTGGTGCTAGCAGCAGTATCTTTTTTAGAAAATGTCTTTGATAGAAAAAGTGGAATATTACTTAGAATGTAGTTGTCGTTTTAATAAAATTATACTATTTGCGTGGAACAGGAGTGGGAAGGAGTGGACACAACTAAATAGAGATGATTATTTTAACAAACTTTTTTTTAGGACCAAGACGTAAGGGATTGGAATAACATGTTTTGTAAAAAGGTTTGTAATAAGCCAATACTGCAAGTAAAAATATATATTTTTTAAAAAGGGCAAAATATTTTCTGGGTTTTCTGACATATCAACCAGTGAGGAGGGTGTCTACTAGACGGGGCCAATGAGGAGTTAGGGGCCAATGAGGAGTTAGGATGCAGGAAGGTATCCACTCTGCCCCTGCTGGCCAGGCACCACTGTTTATTACCATGCTCAATGGTGATATAGGCAAGCAGGTTTTTATCACCTTGCTGCCGCTTTATAAAATATGGTCTTCATCATCTGTGTGCACTGCACTTTGATGGAAAATTAGACTCTCACATCAGTGCCATAGCAATTCCCATGGGACTCGGTCAAATGCTTATTCTTCATCAAGACTTAGAACCTCAAGGTGTACCTAGTACTAATAAGCAATTTCTAATGAGTCAGGGATAGATTCTTGTTGCCCGATCTAAATAATTTTCTTTGTAGTATTTATTAATAATAATAATAATAATAATAATAATAATAATAATTTGGCATTTATATAGCGCTACAAACCCTCAGGTATCTGAGCACTGCTCATTATTACCCACGGTGTGTGGTGCTCATTTATCGACATCGGAAGGATGAAAGGCTGATGCCAAAGCGAGCGCTCTACTCGCTGTGCCACTTGACCGGCTGATGAAAAGACTGTTGCAAACTTTGATGCAGTGCTGCAAAAGGTGAATTTTTTAGTATGGGAGACAAATATGCCGTTAAGATAACTCAGCGGGTTGAGCACTCGCTGCTGCAATCTGAGCGTGATCTGCAGGTTGCAGTTTCGAATCTCGGCAAGGCCAACTCAGCCTTTCATCCTTCCTAGGTCAATAAATGAGTACCGATTTCGGTTGGGTGAAATTGTATGTAAATATGTGCTCTGTAAAGCGCTTTGGATTAAGGTGTATATAAATAACACATCATTCTCATTATCATTAAATATGATCTAAATATTTTACAGATTCTTTAAGGTAGGCCATCCTGGCCAACTGCCTTACCAATAGTAAGATTTTTGATTATTGCGTTAATCTCTTGCTCTTATATTGAGGATATTGATGTCTTACTTCCAAGTGCTTGTAGATTCCATGTATTCAATATGTTCAGTGTTTTTTTCCTTTGTGGCTCCTTTATATATTCATTCAAGGACATATCTTCTATTTACATCCAACTCGTTAAAGGGATCTGCCTGTGAGAGATGAATATTCCTAGTGTTGTAGGAGCTTATGTAGCATGAACCGGAGTAGGTTGATCATCCCAAGAGTTTGTTGATGTCGAAACCATGGCTTTTTTAATAATATTGGTTATGCCGTAGTCACCAATAATGTTGCGGGTTGGTATCAAAGGGAAGTTGTTTGCCATTTTTCCAGATAGGGTCCTCCCAACTTTGACTTCATCTGTTGTTCCGTCTGAGGGTTAGAGTTAGTCGGAAAGCTATTGTTGGGACTACCTGCGCTCCCTTCTAGTCTCTATACTGAACTCATCAGTGAACTCACTCATTCAGGTCACTCCTAATTCAGGTCAATTAACCTCAGTTTCTCTAGCCAGCCAATATTCTGTTTTTAGACTAGGTTTTTGATCGTCCCGTTTCTGTGCTTTTTTGCATTAGTGGAGAATTCAGCATAGATCTTAGATATTTAATAGAAAGGAAGGTTGTGTTGACTGATGTTAATTTTTTTTTTTTACTTTTTATTTGTTCCCTTGTGAATCTCTTCTCATAAAAACGGCAGAAAAGAAAAACAAGAGAAATTATCTTGCTGGGAGATTTATTAAAGAAGGAAGAACCAGGTCCGCTACACAACAAAAA
Organism: Ambystoma mexicanum; assembly: GCF_040938575.1. NCBI lineage: Eukaryota > Metazoa > Chordata > Amphibia > Caudata > Ambystomatidae > Ambystoma > Ambystoma mexicanum. The sequence goes on from NC_090934.1 coordinate 1,282,228,972, forward strand.
CCCTTATTTAGTAGGTCAATGATCCAAAATACTGGAGCAAGACTATTCCTGGGACTAAGCAGAAGAGACCACATCACACCATCCCTGAGACGCCTACACTGGCTTCCAGTAAAAGAACACATCTTTAAACCCCTCTAAATCTCCCACAAATCACGACACGAACAAGGACCGAATTTCTCCAAACCAAAATTAACCGCTACCAACCAGGAAGAAACCCAAGATTAAGCAACGACGTCCAAATTGAATTGAAACACAACGAGAAAAGGACATTCGAAGGAACCGCATTCTCCCATTTGATAGCCAAACTATGGAACTTGATAACGAAGGGAACAAAAACGACAGAAGACCACCTAACCATCAGAAAACGACTGAAAACCTGGCTATTCATTTCACTGAGACGAGCATAAAAATTAGCGCCCACGCAAATCATACACCAGATCCCAGGCAAATATGGGACAGTGCGGATCGTGGAACCGATAATAAAACAACCACACAACCTGAGCCTAAGCCTATTACCCACCCCCTTGCTCCGTTCTCTCCCACATACCTCCCACATACTACACATGCCCAAAGGACAAGCCCTACTACACACAAAACACACAAGCCCCACACCCACCACAAGAACACAAAGCTGCAAACAACCCCAACACTGACCGTTATCCTCTCCAGACACAACAAGCCCAAAGCTCACTCAGAAAACCGACACAAGCAGATGCCAGTTTCTCCTGGTTCTGCAATCAACAGAAGAGCACAACCTCAATCCTATCCCTCTTGCCACACTAACCAGCCCCACCCAATTTCTTACAGAGCCACGTAAGTGCCTGGAGACCATGAAAATGGCCGTGGTGCATGGTATAAATCCACATAACATAACATTGAAGCAGCACATTTCCCATCTTTGTTGGCCTTCAGCTTTTCTTGAGATGTAGTTGGTTCTATAGGAGGAAACTCAGCTATTTTAAATGACCTCATTGACATCAACGGTAGCCTGTTAAGTTTTCATAGTTCTCATTTCTTCCACCTATGCATTGGTAACAATGTTTGATTACCACTGTGGCATTGCTTCATCATTTACGCCACTGCACGCTTATTTTCCGGCTATCGAAGATATGACAAAAAGATTTTTATTCACCATTAGTGTCAAGTTTAAAAGACCTTAAAAACTATAGCTGAGCACATATTTTGAAGGTTGCTGGTAACACTAAAAACAATACAACCTTTTGAACATTCCGTGCTATCAAAGTGTGTCAGAATTCCATCTGTGTGGGAAGAATAGCCTGAGCTTTTTTCGATTTTTAAAAATAAAATGATGTGGGTAGCTCTGCATCTGAAAGTGAGGTCTTCTAATCAGTACCCTCCTCCCTCATCATACTTCATGTTACAAAAGCATAGTGTTTTCATTGAGCTGCATGGTGACGCTTCTCAGCAGCTGCCTTGTGGTTTGTGCCTAGGTAAATGGTAACATATAGATGACAAATCTAAATACAAGTCATTTCTGGTTGTGACATGGGGTGCACTTGGACCACACAAACACCTTGGTCAAAATCTACCGTGGTCATTTTCGACTTGCTTATTTGTGACTTTCCTAGCGAGGAGCTCTTGTGTATTCACTGTGTGGGACTGTGTTCCTCCAAAAAAAAAAAAAACAGTTAAGGTTGGTACCCAGCAAAAGTCTTTGTCTTCACTCAGAAAGGGTTGTCACCTAATTAACAGAGACCTTTTGATGTAGGCAGACAAGGGAAGAGGGTGGAGAAGATTAGATTAGCCAAGGAGAGAATGTTCCAGGGAGAGAGGGGTTCAACCATCTTGAATTTTCGTAGGGCTCCAAAACATACTGTCCCTCTCTCTATTTCCTGCAAACAAAGACCTCTGAGTATGACATCATGAGGCTAGAAGATTCTGAAACAGCAGACAGGATTGGACCCCCAACAGAGGGCTAGCATTGGGCCAAACTGCAGTGGTATTTTACCTATATAAGGGAGGGGCTCTACGCTTAGCTGATCCATCATTTGGCAATTGAAGAAGGATTCATCTGAAAGCTAATTGGGAATACAGTCTGCTCCAAAGTCTTCTGTAGAGAAGTGAAGACCAAGATCTTAAAGAAGGAACAAGTTACTTACCTGTAACTGTTGTTCTCCAGCATGGGTCTGGCATGGATTCACATGCTCATGAATATTCCCCGTCGTCAGGCTGGGAATCCTCGGTAAAGAAAAAATCAGTATCAGTTTCGTTTCTGATCTGTCTTTCGTAGTAGTAACCAATCACTGATCTCTGCGTCATACTGACCACAGCCAATGACTGCCATCTCCCTAAGCCCCGCCTCTGGCAGCCATCTTCAGATTTGGTAGCATGTGAAGTGGCAGTATGACCAAGTGAAGAGCCGCAGAGGGGTAGGCGGGAGGGTTCGCATGTGAATCCATGCCAGACCCATGCTGGAGAACAACAGTTACAGGTAAGTAACTTGTTCCTTCTCCAGCATGGGGTCTGGCATGGATTCACATGCTCATGAATATAAGAATACAAGCAGTACACACATGCACAACCACGGGAGGTGGCAAAGGCTCAACATTAAGCAATACAACAACTCAACATTAAGCATCTCTTACCTCCTCACCAGGCTCACCTTAAGCGAACAGGTTGCGCAGCACTGCTTGGCCGACCCTGGACTCCTCCCTGGAATCCCGATCGACACAGTAGAATCTCGTGAAGGTGTGCGTCGACCTCCACGTAGCAGCCCTGCAGATGTCCAGCAGGGGCACACCAGATAGGAACGCAGTAGTAGCAGCGATCGCTCTGGTCGAATGGGCTCTCGGACGGCCTGGCATCGGTCGGTTAGCCAACCGGTGGCAGTGCATGATGCAGCCGGAGAGCCACCTGGAAATAGAAGACTTCGAGAGAGCCTTCCCTTGATTCACAGGTCCAAAGTTCACAAACAGCTGTGATGTCCTCCGAAAACTCTTCGTGCGGTCCACGTAGAACTTCAGCGCTCTAGCCACATCCAGCGAGTGCAAAGTCCTCTCGGCTGGCGACGAAGGAGACGGGAAGAAAACAGGTAACACCAGGGGCTCGTTAAGATGGAAGCCCGATGGCACCTTGGGCATAAAGGAGGGGTGCGTACTAAGCACCACCCTCGAGGCATGGAAAGTCAAGTACGGTGCTTTGCAGGATAGGGTCTGGATCTCTCCCACTCGTCGTGCGGAGGTAATGGCCACCAGGAATGCAGTCTTCCACGACACAAACTTCATCGGTGCGGAGTGCATCGGCTCGAATGGGGGCCCCATGAGCCTAGTCAGCACCACGTTAAGTTCCCACGCCGGGGCCGGGGCCTTCACCGGCGGGAACGACCGGAACAGTCCTTTCATAAACTCTTTCACCAGTCGATGGGATCACAGGGACGTCCGTCCTGTGGTTCTGGTATATCTGGAGATCGCCGCCAGATGAATCTTAATGGAGGCATGGGCTAGCCCAGCCTTTGCCAGCGATAGCAGGTACGGCAGCACTTGAGGGGCCGTAATCCGTAGGGGGTTGATCTTCTGTGCTCGGCACCAGATCGAAAACCTCTTCCACTTGTGACAGTAGCATTTGAGAGTCGAGGACGCCCTGGCCTTTGCAAGAACCTCTCTGCAGTCGGCCGGTATATCGTACCCTCCAAACTCTAGCGCTGCGGGAGCCAAGCCTGCAGGTTCAGCGTCGCCGGGTCGTGGTGGAAGATGGCGCCTCCTTCTCTAGAGAGGAGATCCGCAACCGCCGACAGCTTGATGGATGGGGACGTTGACAAGTCCAGAAGGTCCGGGAACCAGATCTGCCTCGGCCACGCCGGTGCGACGAGGATCATCCTGCACCGGGACCTCTTGAGCTGGTTGATGAGTCGAAGCAGCAACGGCAACGGAGGGAACGCATACAGGTATAGGCCGTCCCAGGGGAACGAGAACGCATCGCCCATGCTTCTCGGCTGGGGAAACCTGCTGGCGAACCTCTGGCACTTCGAGTTCGTCGCTGTTGTGAACAGGTCGATTTGGGTTCCATCGTCAGAAGAGTTGATCCACCTGATCCTGGCACAGCTCCCACTCGTGACACGTGCGCAGCTCCCTGCTGAGCGAGTCGGCGATGGTGTTTCTTTCTCCTGCCAGGTGGAAGGGAACCAGGAACATCCCCTGGGCGACCACCCAGTGCCACAGATCCTGTGCCTCCTTGGATAGGGCTGGGGATCTGGTACCTCCCTGCTTCCTTATGTAAAACATTGTCGTGGTGTTGTCCGTGAAGATCCGCACCACCTTGCACTTGAGCGACGGGAGGAGAGCCTAGAACACGGCTCAGAGTTCCAGGATGTTGATGTGCAGGAGCTTCTCCTCCTGGAGCCAGAGGCCTCTTGCGTGGAGATCTCCGGTGTGGGCGCCCCAACCTTCCAGGGAAGCGTCCGTCGTCACCGTCTCCTGGTACGCCAGCGTCTGAAAGTCCTTGCCCGCCGTGAGGTGCGCTCGAACGCCCCACCACTGAATCGCCCGCCGGAACACCTCATTGAGGGGGACCCTGTCTTCGAAGATGCCCGTCGCCTGCATCCAACGGGCGTCGAGAAATTCTTGAAGAGGGCGCATCCGTAGTCTGCATAGGCGCACCAGGTAGATGCAAGAGGACATCATCCCCAGGAGGGACTTGATGGACCTCACCCTGGCCACATCCGTGGCTAGCAGCCGCTGCACTTTGCCCAGAATGGTCTTCGTCCGTTCTTCTGACGGTGCCGCCAGGCGCCTCACTGTATCGAGCTTCGCTCCCAGAAACAGGGCCACCTGCGACGGCACCAGGTTGGACTTTGTGTAATTTATGGCGAATCCCATATCTGTGAGTAGCTGGACGGTCCTCGCAGTGTGTTCGATGAGAGGATGAGCCAGTCGTCCAGGTAGGGGTAGACGTGAATCCCCTGCAGGCGCAGCCGCGCCGCCACAGGTACTAGGCACTTGGTAAAGACCCTGGGGGCCGACTTCAATCCGAACGGCAGTGCTCTGAATTGGTAGTGGCGTCCCTGGACGACGAACCTGAGGAACTTTCGGTGACTTCTGAGGATGGGAACGTGCAAGTATGCATCCTCCAGGTCCAGCGACGATAGAAAGTCGCCTTCCTCCAGCTGTCCCAGCAGGTGCTGGAGGGTGACCATCCTGAACTTTTGTGACCTGATGTATTTGTTCAAACGACGAAGGTCCAGGATGGGGCGCCAGCCGCCCCTCTTCTTCCTGACGAGGAAGTACCTTGAGTACACCCCGGAGCCCCGGAGCCTCTTCGGGACGGGCTCGATGGCACCTTTCCTGAGCATCGCCCGTACTTCCAACAGCAGTTGCGGGACGTGATTTTCCTTCCTGGCCACAGGTGGAACGTGAGGGCACTTCTTCAGGAATTCGATAGAGTGTCCTCTTGCCAGGGTATCCAGCACCCAACGATCGGTGGAGATGGATTTACACACGCCGACAAACTTCGTCAGCCGGCCTCCCACCGGGGTGCTTCGGTGGGGGCCCGAGGCCACGGCCGGTTCAGACCTGCTTGGAGGTGGTGGCCTTGCCGCCCTGGCCACCTTGCCGATGGCGGCAAGGCGCTCCCTGCTTGCTGCGACCCCTGTAGGCCTCCTGAGACGAGGAGCGTGCCGCCTGGCGGTAAGACGACGAGCCACCTCTGGATCCCTTGGAGGCCCCCTGTCTGCCTCCGGAGCTCCGAAAGGGCCGTCGTTGCTGAAGGGCTCCTAGGGTGCGGGCCGTCTCCATGTCCGTCTTTATGGCTTCCCGAACAAGTTGCTGCCGTCGAACGGCATGTCCAACACCCTGGTCTGGACGTCCTGATGGAAGTCGGTCGCCCGGAGCCAACCCCGTCGTCGTAGGCAAACTCTGTTGCCCAGCTGGCAGAACCCGGTATCGGCAATATCGGTTGCCACCGTTATGGCGTGGTCCGACGCCACCTCGCCGTCTTGAAGTATTTCCAGGGCCTCGGACCTCTTGGCGTCCGGTAGGAAGTCCAATATGGGGGCCAGCTTAAACCAGAGCTCCCTGTCATAACGGGCCACGATCGCCAGGGCGTTGGCCGCTTTGATCGTCGTCGCCGCCGACGAAATGACCCGTCGCCCCATGGCGTCCAACTTCTTTCCCTCCCCGTCCGGAGGGGAATTCGATGTTGAGGCTCCTGACCCCGCCGCTTTCTTCTTCGCCGCAGCCGAGACGACCGAGTCTGGCGTTGGCTGGGCCCTGAGGCACAGGGGGGGCGGTCTCAGGGACCCGGTACTTCTTCTCGTACCTGTCCCGTTTGGCTGGTGCCGTGGAGGGGTTCTTGAGTACCGACAGGCCCTCCTCCCAGATGTCATCGATTAGAGGCACCGCGATGACAGTCTTCCTCTTGGCCTCCCGGCGCTGATAGAGGAAACCTTCCTTTTTCTGCTCCTCCGGGCAGAGCTGGAACAATTCGGACGCCCTGGCGATCATGGCGTGGAATAAGCCAATCTCGTCGGGCGGAGATGCCCGTGCGACGGGAGACCTGTTCCGTCGTCGTCGCCCTCAGAACCCGTCGTCGAGCCCACCGCACCGGCATCTCCCGACTCGTGGGAGGATGAGGAGGGAACTGCAGGCCTTACGGGGGCGAGCGGAGGAGAGGGTTGGGTCCTCCGTCGTTTGTTGTGAGGACTTCCCGACGGGCCAGGTTGCGGGTCCTCCAGCCTTGGCCGTGGTAATCTCGTCCTTATGTCAGAGCATAAGGACTGGATCGCAAACAAAATGGCCGCCGAGCTATCCTGAGGCCTAGGTTCCGGCTGCGCCGGAAGGGAAGGCTGCTCTTCCTCGCCATCGTCGTCTTCCTTGGTTATCTCCCGAGGATCTTCCTTCCGGGACCGAACCTTCTCGAATTGTACTTCGAGATTCCTCGCGACCTCGGTCAGTTCCCCCTCCGAGGCTGACTCCGAGCTCGAGGAGGCTACCGTGGCCCCCCCCCTTTTTTCCATCACGGGGGCCATGACGATGGGCTGAAAAGAGGATTCCCTCCTTGGCGGCAGGGAAACTCTAGTCCCGGAGGCAGTCTCCGCTGGCTTGGCCAGAGTTGCCGCAATCGCCTCGATAGAGGCCTTTGCCTGCTGGGTAGGGGCCTTCACCACCTTAGGTGCTTCCTGGGCCTTCTCCTTAGGGGGAGGGGCGACGCCTCGCTCCCCCTCTCCCGAGATCGGACGGGGCTTCTCGCGAAGCTTACCCGGGGTCTCGGACTTCCTCTTCCCCGAACCGGAGCGCTGGCTCGTGGTTGAAGGTGCCGGGGAAGGTGCGCCCTGCCTGGCGACCGAAGAGCCCGACCTTTCGGCGCTCCCGGAGCCAGCGGACTCGCAGCGCTTGGCCTGGTGTTGGGCCCCCGTCGCCGGGGCGCCCGCACAGGACTTAGAAGCCCACTCGGACCCTTTCTTCTTCTTCTCACCCGTTGAGCCCTTCTCCAACCAGCTGGCGAGACGGGATCGACGGTCCCTCATGGTCCGCTCCAACAAGTTCTTGCAGAACTGGCAGACCTTCTCTACATGAGTCTTGTCCCCATGAAGACAGTAGAGGCATCGCGAATGTTCGTCCTCCTTAAACACATTCTGCAGCCCGCATCCAGGGCAGCTGCAAAACAGCTTGGGTCCGGGTGACGAACTCGCGTCCTGGGCCATCTCGAAGTAGGCCGCAAATCTTCTGGAATCCTCCAAGAGGTTGATTCGACGAAATCTTCACCCTTGAGGGGCGAAGGAAAATCCCGCAACGGGTACCCGTTAACGGGAGTAGAAACGGTGGAGCTTGAGGCTCGATTAACCGAAAAAATATGAAAAAGCGCGAAACACGCAGCAAAAGCTCGAGAGCTAAGCACGAGGACTCCCAACTCTTGAACGTGCGGTAAAAATCTGAAGATGGCTGCCAGAGGCGGGGCTTAGGGGGATGGCAGTCATTGGCTGTGGTCAGTATGACGCAGAGATCAGTGATTGGTTACTACTATGAAAGACAGATCAGAAACGAAACTGATACTGATTTTTTCTTTACCGAGGATTCCCAGCCTGACGACAGGGAATATTCATGAGCATGTGAATCCATGCCAGACCCCATGCTGGAGAAAGAGGCAAGCTCTCCTCCCTAACCTTTCTAATGGAATATTTTGTTGACTGCTGGCTGGACTACTGCCACCAAGACCTCCAGCACCAAGGACCTGTTCCTCTGAGTTTACAGAACCCTATAAGTGCTCCCTACAAAATCTCCTGGTTGGGAAGTGGAGAAAAGAAGACTTTCCTTGTCTCTGGAGAGCCTGGACAGAGTCCCACCGACACCCAGAGAAGTCAAGCACCAGCTCTGGGCTCTTTCTTTCCACTTCTGAGCCTCTGCAAACACCAGGAGCTGCCTTTGCCATTTACGAATTTGTCAATCCAATCGCCATTGTAAAATCATTTCATGCTGCTGGATCTCTTTAAACCCACTCGAGCAAAACCCTCTTGGTTTTTTCACTCAATTTGAGCCGATCACCAGTACAGGACTGCACCGAATCGTTAGACCATATTGAACCGACTAGACTGTCGCAACACCCACGATGTAGTTAGAATCACCAACTTAAATGTCTTGACCCCGACTTCGACCCATTTATAGCCCATAGAAGTCTGGCTCGAAGCTGTTGAGCCGCTACAATAATTTTTAATACTCCCTTCTCTAACTTTTTAGAGACATTTTCAAATACTTTGTTAAATGCTGCTTAAATCAGTGCCCGTGTATGCCTCTCTTCAACCTTGAGTGTCCCCTTTATGTCAAAGTCTACATTCTTTGTGATTTCTTAGACAGGGTTGGCGGATAGTCTTTTTGATTAGTTTGTATTTCTAGTTTAATTAAAGTAGAACCATGGTTGGACATTTTTATTTTTGTACCACAACACAATTGTTCCTTTGGATGCTTCGGTAATAACTCACACACCTCATAAGAGTATAGCATGTCCTGCCTGCTGTGCCTTAGAAGACAAAGGAGATGTACATGTGGGGTTGTGCCCGTTTCAACTTTATGACTAGGACCACTGCTAGTTTAGTATTAGTGTTGGGCTGAATAGGAATTGTATTCAATAGTCATCCCTACACTTCTGCAGAGCAGTAGTCATTTCATCACATAAAGCTCCCAATCTGTTGTTTCACAAATAACAGATGCCACAACACAAAGCAACATGTACTATATGCTCACAGGATTCCCCTTGGCTTCTAGTGCTTTGATAAAAAGCGCAGGTAGCCACAAATAGTTTTTAGTCTCGCACCCAGATCCAACAACTAGTATTGCAATAAATAAATCCCAAAACATGATTTCCCCACTATTTTAAAAACGTAATTACATCAGCTGTGATAAATCTGAGGATGTCAGCCCTTCTCCCCTAGGGAGAGACCTTTCCCATGGGGCCAGGGTGGTGCCTCCACAGTACAATAATCCCCCTGCAGGTGGTACACAGGGGGGATCATATATGAGAGGAAGCCCTTTATGGTATTAGGGACGACTCTTCCAAGAGAATGCAGTATAATCCCACTTTATCTCAAACCCCCGATTTTTCTAAAGAGCAAACCTTCTTTCCTATCTTCAGATAGGGCCAACATTCTTTGTTGTACAGTCAGTCAACTTAATACCTCAGAACTGAATAGAATACCAGGGGCCACTATTGGTTTTCCATGTAAAGATTACACAAGTACTGCGAAGAAGAAGATGCCCAAGAGGATGCAGATCACTCCAGAGAACCGGGGTGAACGGTCTAGTCTTCAATAATATTTGACTGGTCCAGAACAACCCAACAGGGAAGAGCGGGAGTTCAAATCCCTGTCAGCATGGAACACTGGGAGAAAGCTACCCTCTGAGGAGGAGAGTCGAGAGCCTCCGTCAGCCAACAAGCAGCTGCGAGAACTGCACCGGCAAGCCCGGTAGAGAAGGGGGTGATGCTGCGCACAGAGGAATTCCGCTGGTAGTCCAGGAAGAAGGGACGGTACGAGCAGGTACCCGAATCAACCTCCAGGTGTCCCCGAACCGTTGAACAGCAATGCCCAGCGTAGCCACTCCGAGAAGGACGCCAAAAGCTGCAGCAATGCAATGAACAGCAAAGCCAAGTCTCCAACTGCTGCCGGAGCCTCACAGAAGAGCACCGTCCCTCAGAAGATGCAAACCAAGATAAAAAGGTACATGGGCATACCGAGAAGGGCTTGAGGTCTGGGAAAGCCAAGGGAGAAGTGTGGAAAGCATTTGAGAAGGGTCACGGACCCTGAAAGTACTGTGCGACGCTGGGACGCGCTCCTCGATGAGAGACAGAGAACAAGAGGGTCTCGGACCTTGAACATAACTAAAGGAAGTGAGAGAGGACCACATGCTTGCAGGAGAGTGAACCAGGGCGTGTTGAACACGCACTGTGAGCCTGGGACTCGCACCATTGAAAAGAGGGTTTGGGACCCTGAAGAGTATTAAGACATTTAAAATAATTTGTTTTCCATTGAACACTTGAGACTTTGAGAACTTTGAAGTGACAAGAACTGTCACTACTAGTTTACTTTGGAGTTTTGGAGTTCATGCACGTTAGTCATTAGTTACTAGTGTTAGGGTCAGAAGTAGGGTTTGGGGACACAATAATGATATACTATTTTCCTTTGGACATTCTGACAGTTTTCCTTATTTTCTTTAAGGGAAGGAAACACCCTGTTTTTGTATAAATAAAGGTTTATAACCAAAACAATGCCACATTCATGTCCGGGCCTTACTCCTGCACCCTCACACAGCATGTGTAATCTTGACGGACACATGATGTGCCCTCTGATGGAATATGACCAGCTGCATATCGTTCACAGTATACTCACTGTCGTGGTTGCCTACCATGCTGCTCTGCCAAAAGCAGGAGGAAAAGCAACAGGCAGAACAGTATCTGCCATTTTGGAAAGGAAATTCTAGCCACTATTGGGCACTGTATATGCCAAAATTCCCAGACTATATGCACTTATTTCTATTTTCATATTGTGTGTAAAGGATGTTGGATTTGTGTCATGGTGTTGGTGATATTGTCCGGTTTGTTAAGGCAATAGGATATGCATATTATGATAATTATGCTCCATCCTACCTTTCAGCCTTGGAAATACACCAAAATCCCCCGGATGGGTAAAAGTAGTGCTGTCACTTTTCTTGACAGTGTTTACTGAATTGGGTGTTTAGAAAATTACTCCCCCCTCCTTCGCCCCCATTCCCGTGATTGTTAAGGGATTTGGTCTAAAAATGGCCAGCAAATAATTTCCAACCACTGCTAAGTAAAATATTTGCACAATGATACTTTCTCAGAAAAGTAAAATAGTATTCCCTCTTGATCCCTCAGGGTAGGTATTGTTGTTACTTAACTTTTGCTGCAATTTTAAACTTCATTACGTAAACACAATGTAGAAAATACCTTCACCAAGGCCAATTTATGACCTTCGCGCTTCTTCTCTTCCTCTTTTCTTGCCAGGACTGATGCTGTGCGCCTTTCTTCCTCCTAGAACAATGTTATAAATGAAAAAGTGTCATCAATTAAAATAATCAATTTTCATGTCTGAGGCAAATGTCAGTCTGCTGTTAACGCAAGAAATCAATTAAAAGCTCTTAAATGATTTATGGCCATCCTCAGCGACTGACCATGTCTGAAATGAAATTGACCATCATTTGAATGCAAGCCTGAAAATAGAGAAAGATGCAATCTTATACTCCAACGTTGTTGGTCTGTGTATTTTTATGAAAATAAACTCAGAGGAAATCCTACATCCTAATCTGAGGAGTACTCGGACATTAGATGTATTTGCTCTGAATTGCTCAAATTCCAAAGAGTGCCGGTGATGAGAACATTTTTTGATACTATCGTGTTCGTGCCATGGATAGGTAACTCGTGGAACTAATGAGATAATATGCATTGGCCATTGTAAGGGAGTACAATGATGGCTTAGGTGATTAATGGCCAATTTTGTGTTTAATAATCTGAATATCTGAATTTTCGGAAGGGAAGAAATTCATATTTTATTTAGAGTGACTTGATCCCATGTGGTGCTGCAGGAAGACCAGAGAACATGCATGACCTTGACTAACGTGTACATTAAAGTGGACAGTTGAATACGTTTTCTCATTTTAATGCAACTGTCTATATCTCTCGATCAGCATTTTTCTCATTTAAAATGATTTTCAAAAGCATATATAGATATTCATATATTACATACGTGTTTATATATATATGTTCCCATTTCGTTACATTGTTTTTATACAATGATTAATGTAACAAACTGTTGATTTTAAAATGAATTTCAAATATATATCACAAAAAGAACAGCGAATGTACTCACTCTGGGGCAGGCACTGCACGGCACACACAAATGTGAAAGTGTAACACGTTCACACCCGTAGGAGGCAAAGTACATTAATACGCATAGCTGCAGCTATAATACGTTTTATTGTGCAATAGACAACCGATGTTTTACTGTTCTACACACCTTAATAATGATTAAAAACATTGAAAAAGGATAACCTTTTATAGCTGTTTTTTCGAATCACTGCACTCCCCATATTTCCTGAGTGGGTTGAGTAGTTCTAATAAACATATAAAACAGACTGCACATTGAATGTGATAAAGTGACATTGTGCATAATGAACTTCAACGTGCTTAGTGTAAAAGTGTAAAAGAAAAATTCATTATACATTAAGTCAATTAGATAACAGAGTTCTACAGCTGAATCCATTAAATCTTACTGAGACTACAATATTGTCTGATCTCATTAATCACAATTCCTGAAATCCATAGCTTTTGTACAAGTTCGAGAGATACAAATGTCATTGAGGAAAACAATCATAGCTCATCATACCAAAGTGGTCCTATTACCTTCATATTCAGGTACATATTGTTCATATCATCTGTACAGTGAACGGATACTATAGACCAAAAAACATGTATTTGTTGCTCTAGTGGCAAAAACCAAAGGAGCAACCGCTCCGGCACTCTGTTTACCAGGCCCACCAGGACCAGTGCTGTGAACACACAGGACCCGCACGGATCATAACCAAGACCCCACCCAGGGCCAGACCCAACCATACCAGTAGCCTTGATAAAGACCCACGAGGCCGACACACATGTCGGCTGACCACTACTAGGACCATGAGTACATACCGAATGTAAAAATAAATCTGCATTTGTTAAAACCGCAAAGAGCGTGGAAGAATCTAATTTTCCGAAAATCAGAATTGCAAGGTAGCCAGGAACACCCTGTTTTCCTAACCATACAAGGAGGTGTGGGCTTCACCGCAACACAAACCTGTGACCTTTCAGTAATTCCTATAACAGCACCAAATAGCTAGAGCCTAGCGCATGAGTGTTCCAACTCTAGGGCCCAGTCTCTTTCTTGTATATATATATATGTATATATATATATATATATATATATATATATATATATATATATATATATATATACATACATATGTTCCCACTTTGTTACATTGTTGGTACACAATGATTTACAAGGTAAAAAAAGACCAAATAATAAGTGATGTGTTTGAGAATTTGTCGTTTCCATCTAAAAAAAAAGTGAGGCGTGTACAGAGCCACCATTCAAAGTTTAATGTTTTTCTGCTCTCTGAATCTGGGTATCATCATTTTGATGACGGAGATAAAAATGTTACACACACACCCATCCAACTGTGCTCCGAAAAAAGAGAACACACAGATTGCCTTAAAGCCAGATATCCCAACAAAGACAATGAATGGGGGAGATTTATAACAGAGGCCGTTTCACATCCATGCATAGATTGCGTGCTATGCGCAAAAGTTGGATTCGACATGTGTAAGTGTCCAGTACGTGTTCCCAAAGTGTGAACAAATATGTAGAACAAACATACAAAGAGGTTACCTGATCTGGGGCAGTGGGAGTTCCCAACACTGTGGACATTGAAGGGCTTGGGGATGCCAACGCAAAAACATGCTGGTTTGGGTATTAAAAAGCATTCAACCATGACCATGGCATATTTAACAGGCCCTACACTTAAATTGTGAAGCAGTAAATGTGCCTTAGTGTGGCCTTATGTGGGATTTCTGCTGAATGTGTGTAGGAAGCAGTGACATGCATTTAAACAATATTTACACAACTGAGAAAAAGTTAATTCACAAGAAAAGAAATTCCAAGGAAGCAAAAACACAGGCTAATGTGTGGCAAGCCCCATGAACCATCAATCGTCTGCAGAGTACCATGGTATGATGGGAAGAACAGTGGGTGGATGCTGGTCCCCGAACACCTTTCAACCTCCTTCAGGCCCAGGCATGTCCATTCATCATCTATCACCTATTCCAAGTGTAAGGGGAAAGATAGAGGCTTGGCAGCACTTAGCCATGCATCCTGGATAGCCTTCCTGCAAAGCTGAGGGCACTAAAGAAGTGGTGGAAGGCTAGAAACAGCTCGTCCGCTCTCTTTAGTCTCACTTTCTCACTCCCACGTGGATGCATAAGAGTGTGATAGATATTTCAGACACTTGGACAGCAAATAAGTGAAGCCTAAGAGTGCAACCTGGCGGTAGAAAATGAAAAGGGTTTGGTTTCTCCTTATGGCCAAGTAGAAAGGATTCAACATGGTAATGTTGGTAATCATTGATAAATTGAAAGGATAACAGAGCACACAAGTGTCTTTTCCAGTTTGGCACTGCGTCATTGAATAAGAGTTTGGTAGGCTTTGTTGGCAATTCATTAAACATTACAATGCTCAACACGAAGCAGTTTTTAATCATAGCTGTAATTGAAACATAAACGCTTTGTAATCAGATTCCAGAAAACGTAAAATGACTTGATTAATTCGTTTATTTACTCTTCCCCCGGAGCTGCTCTATTAGGAAAATAAAATTGTATTTTATTTCAGGGAAATGTAATGCCAGCTCAGAATAGAATATCAATAATTGTATTGAAATGTCCAGTTTTGGGTGCAGAGGGGGATGCATAGCGCCATGTGAGAGACAGGAGTTGATGATGAGCCAGTGGGGAGCGAAGTGGTGATGCAATTCGTTGTGGATTGAGGTGGGCATGCATGATCTAGGAAGTGTAGAGGTTTGTTTTGGCGGTATGGGTGATGAGAGTGTCTGTCAGTCTGTCGATGGGGTGGACGGTATCCCATGAGCTGGCATCCTTGGGAGGTGGGAGAGCAGAGGGGAGGGCCAGCCTTATGTTGCGTATTTTTGCGAGATGAAGTAGTCAATGAGGGAGTTTCATACTGCTTTGGGTGGGGGGGTGGTTGGTGGTTTGGAGGGGATAGTACAATGATGAATAACTTCTGCCTCCGATAGGTGGCAGAATGGAGTTCTTGGAGGTAATGGGTGGCTTTGATATTGCATATGTCGGTTTTGTATTTCTTGTGGCTTTTGCGGCAGTGTTTGAGTGTTGTTCTGATGGCGGGCATGGCTTCTTCTGCCAGGCCTCTTTCTAGGCGTCTGTCTTTCTGCTTAGGAGGAGGGACGTGATGAACAATGGTTTAGGGTGGGTCAATGATACAAAATGAAATGATGTTCTGGTGCTTTGATGGCGCCACTTGAGAAATAAATAAATGTTATTTAGGCACAACTATGTCCTACAACATAGAGGAACTGAAAATTGCCAATTTTGTCCATTTTGCAAACTTCACTAAGTTAGATCTGAGACAATTGAGTTATTTACCAATAATAGGTCACATCAAGGTAGTTAAAATGTGTTAATTTCAATGTTGATACAATAGACATGTATCACCATAGACATGTGCTCAACAAGTTACAGTGTCGAGGCTCCTCATTTATTTACTCAAAAATATGTGTACTGTTTTCTGTGGGCGCTACAAGATTTTCAGTGATTTTTTGGGATGCACAGCTTTAGAGAATAAAAAGAAGCATGGATCACAGGCATTCCATAGAGGAAATATATTGAATATCTGGCAAAGCCTTGTCAGTATAACACACAGGATTGGTCTACAAATACTCTAATGCATGCTTTAAGACAACAGGCCTAAAGACAATGCAGTACATATTTAGAGCGTGGAGAGATGTGAGGAAAACGGAGAAAATCCCATGTTGGCCACACTGTCACCTGATAATGGGACACAACACCCATCTTTCCTGCATTTGATTATGGCCTGGAAAAACCTCAAAAACTGTCAACATTTTCCTGCCTTGGAGATGTACTCTCGAAGGAATGATGGCAAACTTTTGAAGATTTATTTACCCTATAAGGGGGCATCTAATTCAGTCTGAATATGAGAGAGAGCTGAAGGCACGGCTTGAGGCTAGACTTAACTTGAGACCCAATGTGACTGGCTTGATTTCTGCTCGCATTGATGATTACTAGACTCAGTCTTGCTAGCAATGATGCCAGAAGCTACCAGTAAACCTTTGGTAAACTGTGTGGAAACGTGTCCTGCAGACAGCGGATGCCTGTTCTTCTGTACTCGCCAAAAACAGTTTGGGTAGAATGAAAAGTTTGCTTGGAAGCATATATGAAAATGAAAAAGGGATAAGAGGCTAGCCGAAATATCCACATTAGCAACACCGAATCAAGGTGAGCCGACAGAATGCATTTGAGCCATTATGAAGGATCTGGGGTATATTTCTTGGGTCTTTGACTAAACTATGTACTTGGCCAAGTGGAAAGTGAACTGCAAATTTGGAATCGACTTTGAGAATGAAACACAGCTTGAGACTGTTCATGTTATGAAACTATAATAACTAAAATGATAGACTTTGGGCATACAGATGGTCATGTGCATTTCGAATCTAAAGTAGTGTGGAGGTGTTTGCAGCCATGTTAAAATAATATTGTAATGATAGTGTCACGAAAAGAGGGGAACTCTCTTGGGCTTCAATTAAAGATCTGTAGATGCACATACTTGATATCTTTTGTAGGTTTACCCACCTAGTAGATAAAGCATGTAAACTTTCAAAAACCAGTGTTCCTTCCAAATACGGCTTTTTTAGTGTGCCAGATGTGGAATTTGGAGAGCATGAACATCCCTCATACAGTCCCATTACATTGCAAACTGAAAAATAAAGTTGCCATTTATGTCATTGCCTTTTATATCTCATCAAGATAAATGATAAGAAACTTGCCATTTTCTCGATCTAGAAGTTAAGAACGATTCCAAAGCAGTTTTTCTTTTCTCAACAAGCTGTTGTCATGGGTTCTCAACTTTCTCAAACTCGTATGGTCTCAGATACAGCTCATTTTCACACATGGCACAGTCATACAATGTTAATACTTTATGTCAACACAGTTGACAGATTTTCAAAAGTCATTTTTATTAAGAATAATAAAAATCCATTCAGTTTTCATGAAAGTAAGTTCAGGGTTGGGTTATGGGTTTTTTTTTAACCAAAAAAGTGGGTGGGGGTATAAATCAAAATAAAGTATAGGACCGTTTCTATTTTATTTATTTATTGCATTTTTTACATCGCCAAAACCTGGAGGTATCACAGCATAGGTTACAGTGTGATTGAGGTACCTGCTGGTTACATAGATGGAAGTTGCATAATTAATACAATAATAGGCAAGAGTATGAAGAAGAAAACACTCTTCTCTGCAGTACATGAATATAATCGTACGGTGGGGTAAACATAGGTGAAATGATAGAATTGCAATGGTGATTACATATATACAACAGTGAGTCTGTTAGGCCTGAAGTTATGTGCTGGGCTCACGCAATGGGCTAATATTTTTTAAATAGCCAGGTTTTTAGGAGTTTAAGGAAGTGGGTGTGGGATGTTTCATTACTGATGTTGGTAGGGAGGGAGTTCCAAAGTCTGGAGGCTGCAACAGTGAAGTTGGACTCACCGGTTCTCGTATTCTTGAAACAGGGCACAAGTAATTGAGTACTGGTGTTGGATCTCAGAAGTCTGATAGGTGTTTTTTGGGTGTTTTTCATGTTTCAAACCAGCATTAAAAGATTACGACATTACAAACTAGATTACAGGTTCATGCAAATAAAGTATGTTAATTAAGTATCTTATATCATTAATAAGCCCTTTCAGAAATAGAAATTAAGGTTTCATAAGCACTGAAGAAACAGATCCTCGGAGAGGTGATATTTACCTCTAGGAAAAACTCGACACATGGGTGTCGGTTGCCTAAATCTTGACCCCTCACAGAATCATTATGCAACACATCAGGTCTGTGAGAGTGCAAATAGGCAACAGGAATATATTCTGGAGAGAATGTAGTGAATCAGTGGACAAGAAAAGAGGTCACAGGGGTATACTCTGTGGAGACTGTACTTTATACTAGAAAAGTAGAGCTAGGCAACAGGGATATATTCTGGAGGGACTAGTTTACAGCAGATAGGCACAGCTAGGCAACCAGGATATATTTTAGAGAGGCTATAGTTTACAGTGAACAAGAAGAGCTAGGCGACATGGATATATTTTGGAGACACTGTAGTTGATAGTGGACAAGAAGAGATGAGCAACAGGGATATATTCTGGAGAGACTATAGTGCATCAGTGGGCACGGAGAGAGGTAATAGGGATATATTCAGAAGAAAGTAGTTAATCAATGGACAAGAAAAGAGGTCACAGGGGTATACTTACTTTGGGGAGACTACTTTACACTAGATAAGTAGAGCTAGGTAACATGGTTATATTCTGGAGGGACTGTAGTTTACAGTGAAGAAGAAGAGCTAAGCAACAGGGATATATTCAGCAGGAACTGAGGTGTATAGTGGACATGAAGAGCTAGGCAACAGGGGTATATTCTGGAGAGACTGTAGTTGGCAATGGAAAAGTAGGGATAGGCAACATGAATATATTCTGGCAAAACTGTAGTTTCCAGTGGACAAGTAGGGATAGGCAACAGGTATATATTCTGGAGAGGCTGTAGTTTACAGTGGACTAGTAGAGATAGGCAACAGGGATATATTCTTGAGATGCTGCAGTTTACACTGTACAAGAAGAGATAGGCAAGGGATACATTCTGGTGAGACTAATCTACAGTGGACAAAGGGAGATAGGCAAGATGGGTATATTCGGGAGTTAGTGTATTATACAGTGGGCAAGCATAGAAAGGCAACATGGGTATAATGTAGACAGACGTGTGTAAAGTATACAAGCAGAGACAGGAAGCTCTGAAAGGCAAAACTGGTGTATTCTGGACAGATAAATGTACAGCGGAGAAGCAGAGATTGGCAAGAGGGATATATTCTGGAGATGGTGTAGTATTCAGTGGACATGTATAGAAAGGCAACATGGGTACACTGTGGACAAACCTTAGTGTACAGTGGACAAGCATGGATAGGCAACACAGGTGTATTCTGGACAGACGCTAGGGCAAGTAGGCATGCAAAGATAAGCAAGAGGGGTACATTCTGGAGCTACTGTAGCATACAGTGGAAAACTATAGAAAGGCAACATGGGAATGCTGTGGATAGACTTTAGCGTACAGTGGACAAGCATAGATCGGCAACGTGGGTTTATTCTGGACAGACTATGGTACAGTAGGCAAGCAGAGATAAGTAAGAGGGGTACATTCTAGGGATACTGCAGCGTACAGAGGACAAGCAAGGCTAGGAAAAGGGGTATATTCTGGAGAGCCTCTAGTGTAATGGACAGAGATAGGCAACAGGGGTAAATTCCATGGAGAATCTAGGGCACAGTGGACAAGTAGAGATGGGCACCAGGGTTTTTATTCTGGAGAGACTGTGATATTGCCAATCACTAACTTTGTATCCATTTGACTTGGTAATGCCACCCTGAGGAGTCTATTGCCTGATGCAGACTTACCTGGCTCTCATTCCGCGTGTATACGTGCAGTGAGGCCAAGAAAAGTGGCCCACATGCGTTATATTAAACCACTTTACAATACATTACATTTTGTTTCTTCTAATACGTTTAACAGTTTTATAATGTACATTTACAAATGCAAATAAATAAATAAAGAGAAACAGTCATTCTTGCTATTGTTCCGGCCCTTTCTGTGGACAATCTTGATGACTGGGACAGCCAGACCTTTAAACCAGTGGATGCGGGACAGTCTTCGCTGAGTGGAAAAGAATCTCAGTGAAAGGGCCTGGTCCCTTGAAGGGTTCCAATCCCAGAATGATTGCAGGCCAGGAAATGGTGGTACAGTGATGCCTGTAAGTACTTTCTGAATGGTTGGTATTTATGTTCTGCTCTCAGTGACAATAAATGCTGTTCCATCTTTTAGCCTCCTAGATCTGGGCTTTACAACTTTGGCTCTCCAGATGTTTTACTATAACTCCCAGCAGTCAGCAAGTTAAGGGTGATGGATCACGTGGGTTAAACACATGGTGAGCCGCAGAATGCAGATGGGGAATACGGGCAGAAACAAGCAGTCCAGAAAGGTGTATATTGCTTAGCTAGTGAATAGGACCGCTACTCCAGTAGGCCTGGTGGAGTGTGTTTAGAGCCTTGTACTGAATGGTTTGCTTGACCAAAGATAAATGAACCATCTTCATAAACGGGAGAGTATGCTCATAAAGGCCTCACTGTTCTGCTTTAAAGCCTAGATGTTTTAGAATGTGGTGTACAAAGTTGCAGCAACCCTGCTTTGATTGCATACATCATCGAGCCAGTTCTATTCATCAATCAGAATTCAATTACAGGGGTGTGTAAGGAACTTATGGTGGCAACAGTAAAGATAGACAAATGATCACAGTTCAAGACCGTTTATTGAACTATTAATGCAGGGTGGAAAAACGCCTAACCTAAACCTAAATCTAAGATGGGAGCAAGCGTTGACCATCAAATGCAAAAAAAGGCAGTCCTAGTGCCGTTGTGTCAAAATGAAAGGGCCTATACTAAGAAAGATCTATTGCCAATTCCTTACAACTAATCACAGAAAAAGTGTGGGATAGGGTATCCAAAAAAGGAAACAGCGTTCAAATAATAAGTCAGGATGTGATTGCCTTGAGGTCTCTCTTCCTGACTTTTTTAGCACAGGACAAGGTGGGACTTTGGAGCACAGCACACGCTCAAGCCTTCCCAGCACGAGCTAACAGTTCCGTATCAGCTATCAGGTTCTTCGACAGTTAAGTCTCTTTTCAATAAAAGTCTCTCGCCTTCAAGGCCTGATGCTCTCAACAAACAAACACAACATTTCTATTCTATTCTATGAACAATTATGGTGAATGCTTCACCTCTGGGACCCCCTCTTCTGGACACAGAGCCCTCAGTAATCGTATTCAACAAATTCACAAGACAGTTCCCTTCTCAGTGAACTTCATTTCCCTTCTCAGTGAACTTCCGGTGATATATTTCCACCCCTGGATCTCCCTTGGCTGGGCTCGGATCCCAAATGACAAGAGGGCACTTCCCTTCCCCTTGTCTTGCAATACTTCTTGCTTTCACAAATCTTAATGTCTTTTTAAACAGGTTTTCAGGCTTTGCCCCTCGTTGTCGGTTCCCTCTGCCCGGTTCACTCTCGCCGACTTTTCCGATACACAGTTCATGTACTAACTTTCACCATGCAGGATTCACTTCCCTTAGCTTCGCAGTCATCTGCCGGTCAAAGACTTTCAACGGTACAGAGGATTTTACAAGACCCCTGTATGACCACGTTGACCTTTCTTTGCCTCTTCCCAAGGCCTTTTGATTACGTTGGGTAATCGCCCAAAGTTTCCTGCTTGAGCACCCACGTGATGCCGTACTCCTGTGGCACTGGTTTTCCCCCTCTTCTCTTAATAGTTTCTTTATGTCTTTCAACGTTCAAATTAGCTGTCGATACTTTTTGCTCAACACAGTTCGGTTTCTTAGCGATACTCACCTCATCTCTCCGACTGTGATGAACCGTTTGGCTTCGGAGTCAAAGTTGGTACCACTGAGGCAAGCGTCTCTCCCCGGCCTGCTAATCAGCGGAAGAGGGTCTCGTGTACCATTGACATCTGCTGCAACACTTGTTGGCCTTTGTTCGCGGTCTTATGTTTACGTCAGTGGAGGTTTCACGGGCCTTGGTTACACTCTCGGTCTGAAACGTCTTTCTCCTCGAACTGCTATGCTGAGTTAGCTCTTACGTTGTGCGGACTTCCTTGCTCGTATTGTGCTCCACCTTTTATCCCTGTGGGGAAGGGAAAGGGCCGCCAGGTATACATGATTCTGGTTTATTGCCTGACTTTGCCTGATCCTGTTATTGGGACACGTCAGATAAATGGCCCTGGTGTTAGACCATTGTCTTTCATGTTGTGCCAAAATGTTTTTATCGGAAAAAGGGGGTGGGGCAGTGTTTTAGAATATCTTACGTTGTAGGATGGGGAAAATGTGTTGAAAGAATAAGGGGGTTTCCGTGTCCCCCTGACGGTGTCACACTCCCCAAGGACCCCCAATCCAGGTGATCCTCCCTCACTGGTCCAACCCCAGGAACTAGATCCAATAGCGATGGCCCTGTCCTGGCCACCTGGATGACAGATCCCTGAGGACTAGCTTGGGAGATAGGGAGACAACCTCAGGTTTCTCACAGGTGCCTTGCTTTTTTAAAACATAACATAGCATAACAGCTGTATTTATTGAGTGCAAATCCACCCCCAGAGGGGCATCTTGGCACTACTGACAGTTAACAGATGTTTATTGTCACACAACTTACTGGTGCCCATTTTATCGACCTCGGAAGGATGAAGAGCTGAAGGGCTGAGTGGACCTGCCAGAATTCGAACCTGTGACTATGAGGCCAAACACAGGATTCTGTAGTGGATGCATTAGTCCACTGAGCCACAGACCCGGCTAGATAATTTGTTGAACCATAATAAAGTAGTCAGAGTCACAATCATTTCATCAGTCAGGATGCATAGCCACAGTACAGACGTGTGCCACCCAGTCCCTCAAGTTATGTTATGTTATGTTACTTTGCATTTATATAGCGCCTTATGTACCATTGGTATAGTCTCAAGGCGCCGGTGAGTAAATCTTGGATCAAGTACAAGACCATCTTGCCCAAAAGGTTTTATGCAAAATGTTAGTAATTAAATTTAATGGGGAGAAACAAAAGGACCTTGACAGCCAAACACAGGGGCCCAAGACAAAACAACTGTGTCGCATTAAAGTACAGAGGTAACATTAGAAGCAAATGTACTTGGTGAATGGCATTCTTAACTACCATCTTGACCCAGAGGGTGGAAAATAGGTCCCAACGTAGAAGATTACCCATGTGCTATGCCTTTACTAACAGATGAGAAGCAGTGCCCAATTATTATAGTCATGGGAAGAGAAGGGATACATTACTCACCGTAATCATATTTCTGGTGCTTGTATCTGCTTAGATTCGCATGCTCTACATGGTCCGACATCTAGTGGAAGTCGCAGAGTATTACAAAATTTGTTTTCAAAACTTCAAAACGGACGTCGACAGGGCATGTTAAGTAATACTATCCCTAGTATAATTCGTGTACTGTACCCATGGTCCTTCACACGTTGAGGTCCCTCAGATTATTTGTTTCTGACATGAGGTTGCATGAAGAGTAGCGCGAGTGCAGATGTGATAAAGCAGAAACCGTGATAACCCAGAAAACATCTATGCGCCTTCTACTCCAGTAGCGGAGGAAGGGTGGGCGCATGTGAATCAAAGCAGATACAAGCACCAGTAATACGATTACGGTGAGTAATGCATCCCTTCTGGAACTTGTGGATCTGCTTTGATCACATGCGGCGCATAGATTAACGAGTAGTATCTGGAGAAGGAATATGGGAAGTTAGAAGGTAAAGCGGCAAAGAGCTGTTTAGGACAGCTTGTCCCACCTGTGAATCTGCTTTTAAGTGTGTGTCAATGCAATAATGCTGTGTGAACGCATGGATGGAACTCGATATAGCAGCTTTGCAGATGGCGTCTAGAGGGACGTTTGTAATAAAAGCTAAGGTATCTCCTGTACCTCTGGTAGAGTGTGCCCTTGGGGTGAAAGGTAAGACTTTCCTGGATAGGGAATAGCCGAGTTGTATGCACTTGACTATCCATCTGGAGATAGTGTTCTTTGATATGTGATCAGCCTCTCCACCAGGCAATATGGAAATAAAGAGTTGGTCTGTTTTCCTTAGGAGTTTTGTTTTGTTCACATAGTACAAGACCGCCCTCCTTACATCAAATGTATGGAGGCTTCTTTCTGCTGAGTTTGATGGATTTTGAAAGAAGGCAGGAAGTTATATGGATTGGTTTACATGGAACTTTGAAAAGAATTTAGGTGAGAACCTAGGATGCGTTTGGAGGACAACATTGCCCTTGTGTATTATGAAAAAGGGGTCTTGTATGGACAAAGCCTGTACCTCACTGACTCGTCGTATGGAGGTGATAGCTACTAGGAACACAGTCTTGTAAGTAAGATGTTTTAGGCATGCCTTGTACATAGGATCAAAGGGTGGACCCAGGAGCTTGGAGAGCACAACATTGAGATCCCAACCCGGAGGAGGGTTGGATATTGGGGGGTATAGCCTCTTTCCCCTTCCATGAATGCCTTAATGACGGGGACTTTCCACTAGGCCACTTTTTTCTGTGAAGTGGTGTAAGCTGACACTACCGCCAGATGCACCTTTATGGAAGTAAATACTAGGCCAGGGTCTAGTAGGTAAAGCATGTAGTGTAGAATATTGGCTGGAGAACATTCTATTGGGTTTAGTGATTGTGATGTGAACCATATCACAAATCTCTTCCACTTATTAAAATAGCAGTGGCTGGCGTTGGGTTTTCGTACCTTTATCCATACACCTCAGTGGAAGATTTAAGTAGTCAAACTGTATGACTTCAGGAGCCAACCTGCCAAGTTCATTGATTGTGGGTGTGGTTGGAGGGATGCCTCTTTGTGTTGTGTCACCATGTTGTATGGGCACGGGAGCTTGATTGGGTCACACACCGCCAGTTTAAGCAGATGTGGAAACCAAGGCTGTCTCGACCGCATAGGAGCAACTAGGAACCGAGTTACTTGCTCCTGGTCTATTTTGTGCACTATTCTGCTCAGAAGTGGTGTCGGGGAAAAAACGTAAGCAAATTTCCCTGACCAGTTCATCCACAGGGCATTCCCCTTGGACCCTGGTTGGGGAAAACTGTATGTAAAAGCTGGGCATTGTGCAATTAGATTTGTGGCAAACAAGTCTAGTGGGGGGGTTACCCAATAGTGTGAATATTCTGTCTAGGATATCTCTGTCAAGTTGCCACTTGTGGTCTTCAGGTAGAGGGTGTCTGCTTAGAGTGTCTGCCCGAGAATTGAGTTCCCCCAGAACATGTTGAGATATTAGGAACATGTTCCACTTGAGTGCCCACTTGCATATTCTTTGAGATAGCTTGGACAGACTTTGAGAGTGTGTGCCTCTTTGCTTGTTCAGATAGAACATGGCTGTGGTGCTGTCTGTTAGGACCTGCACCGTTTGACCCGTGAGATGTTGCTGAAAGGCCTGAAGAGCCTTGAGGACTGCCAAGAGTTCTAGGAAGTTGATATGTCTTTGGGCAGTAGCGTGTCCCCACTGGGTGTGGGTTTTGTGGTGGAGGAAGGTGGCCTCCCATTCGGCGATTGAGACATCTGTAGTTATGATCGCTTGTGCTGGTGGAGCGCGAAAAGGTTTTCCTTTTGATAGGTTGTCCTTGGATCACCAGCGAAGAGCCTGAATCAGGGTTAGCGAAACCACCACTAGATTGTCCCACTGTCCGCTTGCCTGATGCCACTGTTTCATTAACCATTCTTGCATTGGACGCATATGCAGGTGAGCTATTGGAACCTAGTGAATGCATGAGGCCATCATCCCAAGCAAGCACATTGCTTTGCATACAGTTATCTGGAGACTGACCTTGTAGTGAGGTACCTGCAACAGCATATTTTGTACTCTCTCGTTTGAGGGGAAGCCAGCCCCTCTTTTGT
The DNA here is from genome assembly GCF_040938575.1 of Ambystoma mexicanum. Lineage (NCBI taxonomy): Eukaryota > Metazoa > Chordata > Amphibia > Caudata > Ambystomatidae > Ambystoma > Ambystoma mexicanum. Next base: position 1,282,254,785 of record NC_090934.1, read on the forward strand.
GTTTAGAATAGCCCCTAGAACATGTTTTATTCCGCTGGGGACTAGACTTCTTCTAGTTGATGGAGAAACCTAGATTGAAGAGAAGGTTTATTGTCTTTTGCATATTTAATTTGGAAATTTGAGGAGATTCCCCAGTGATAAGCCAGTCGTCCAGATAAGGGTATACTGGGATGGACTTTCTGCACAGGTGTGCTGCCACTAGTGCAAGTACCGTTGTGAATACTCTTGGTGCCAAGGCGATGCCGAATGGGAGTACTTTGAACTGGTAGTGTAATCCTGTCATCCTAAAACGCAGGTATTTTCTGTGCGCAGGGTGCATTGAAATATGAAAGTGTGCATCTTTCAAATCCAATGGTGCCATGTAGTTTACCCGTTTTAGGAGTGGAATCACCTCTTGGAGCATGGTCATACGAAACTTTTGGGGTTTGACATATTTGTTTGCAGGGTACATATCTAGTACTGGGCGCATGTTAAGATCTTTCTTTAGTACAAGAAAGTATGTTGAATTAATACCCTTGTTTACCTCATTTGCCGGGATGATCTCTATGGTGTCCTTCTCGAGCAGCGCCTTTATTTCCTCCGACAGTATGCCTTGTTCTTCTGTTGTCATTTTCTTCTGTCTTGGCGGGCGGTAGGGTGGTTTGTGTAGCAACTCGATACAATACGCACCTGCCACGTGGACAACACCCACTTGTCCAACGTTATCCCCTCTCATGCATGGGTGAAGTGAGAAATTCGGCCTCCTACTGGAGTGGCATGGGAGGGGACCTGAAACGGTGTGTCATTGTTTGTGAGCGGTTTTGTTTGGGAGGGGTTGAGCCTCTTCCAGTTGTGGCTGCCCCTTCCTCTGCCCATTTTATTTCCTCTTTGAAAATTGGACGAGGAACCTTGGCCTTGTGAGAGACCACAAGACAAGGACTGTCCACCCAGAGTGTAGCCTGAGGAACGTTGCGCACCCTGGCCCCATAATCTCCTATAGTTTGGGAAGCCCGTTGGGAATAGGGTTTGTCTGTCAACTGTCCAAGTCGTACTCCTCCTTGGCACTCTTAAGGTTGTATCTTTATTTGTTCATGGTGCTCTGATGCCTGCAGGCTTTCAGCGCCTTATAAATAAATAAATAAACAATTAAAAAAATATGATAAAAAATGCTGGAACAATGTCAAGGTACTGCCTGAGCAAGCTGAAGCCCTACTACACAGTCTCCCAGCACCACCGACTTCAGATACACCATTAACCATTGAATTCTTCAACTCCTGGCTTAAAGAATCACTACTTCCCCTCACCACCTCTCACCCTGCAGCCTCTCGCAAAGGACCATCCCCCAAATGGTTCACGGCCCAACTGAAGACCCTGAAAAGCCAAAATAACTCCCTTAAGCGCAAATGGCGAACATTTAAAAACCCCTCTCAGCATATCTATGTTCGCCTGCCACCACCGTAATTACAAATCCGAGATCCGAAAAGCCAAAAAGACTTATTACAATAAACAAATCCTGAAATGTCACAGCAGCAGCAAAGAGCACCACAGGATCATCTCCGAATTCGTGAAACCCTCCTGCAACTCTGCCCAGGCCACGGCCACACAAACGCTCTGCGACTCCCTCTCCCTGCATTTCTACAACACATCACTAGACACTAGAAAGGATGGCAACCCTTAATACTAATCTTTTTCCCAATCTCACCCACTGCCCCACATCTGCCACTCCTGACTCCACTGCTCCAACCGGCGCAATACCATCTTTTGACTCTTTCAACCCCATCTCGAGAGAGACGAGTTCCTTGATCTACTATCTGGCAGCAGACCCTCCGGATCCCCCCTGCACCCTTGTCCAGCCTCTGTTCTGAAAGAAATATTCTCCTCCACATGTGCAGGAGAACAAGCAAAGACCATACTAAATGACTCCCTCATCCCTGGCATCTTTCCAGAGGCTTTTAAAATAGCGCATGTCAAAGCTCTTCTGAAAAAGGCATTTCTCGACCCCCTTGAGCCTAAGAATTACATGCCGAATTCCAACACCCAATTCTTGGTGGAACTCATCGACCACACTGCATACTCTCAGCTCAACTGTTTCGTAGAATCCAACAACCTACAAGACCCGCTCAATCCGGCTTCAGACCGCGCCATGGAACAGAAACCACTCTGATCTCCATCTGGGATGGTCTCAGCAGACTCGGAGGGCTGTGCAGCGCTGGTTCTCCTTGATTTGTCAGCCGCTTTTGACACCATTAACCATTCTATCCTCCTTGACCGACTCCACTTCCTAGGAATCTGAGGCTCAGCACTCAAATGGATTGCCTCATTCCTCAACAACAGGAAACAAATCACTTTCCTCTCCCCTTTTCTCTCAACCGCTCGCACCGTGAATACTGGTTACCACAAGACACCTACCTCTCTGCTCTCCTTTTCAACCTCTAGCTGACCACTCTACCAGGGATCATCCACACGCACAACCTCACCTGTTACAACTACGCTGATTATACCCAAATTATCCTGAGAATCCCCAAAACAAGCTTAAACCCAAGACCCAACCTTGAAGCTTGCCTCAGAGACATTGGGCCTCATTAGGACTATGGAGGTAGCCATGCCGCTATTTGCAGCGTGGCTACCCCCATACCAGGTACCGGGTTCTCTGAAAGGGGAAATACCGGGCCATTCTGATCTTGGAGGACCCGGTATTTCCTCAATCAGGGAACCAGGGCCCGGTACATACCCATTCCCATTTGAGACCCCATAGGGCTCAATGGGAATGGGGAGGATGCAAACAACGGTCCCGTTAATGACTGGCCCGTTTTTGCATCTTGGTCTGCTCGCGGGACCCGCTAAGGACGCCTGGTTTTACCAGACGTCCTTAGCGGGTCCCGCAAGGAGACCTCGTAATGAGGCGGTAGGGGATTAACGTGGCTGGCAGCTCAACCGGCCCTGGTTAACCCCCTACCGCCAGGATCGTAATGAGACCCCTTGACTGATGGATAACAAGAAACCACCCCCTTCTAAACCCAGATAAAAATGAGATCATGGTGTGCAGCAACAATGCCCTTCTCCTGCATCCACTCCCATGGCCCCCCTCCCTTGGAACCCCCAGGTACCTCCGAAATAGTTAAAAACCTTGGCTGCACTATGGACTCTGGCTTAACCCTCTCCCATCAGATCCATGATATATCAAATTCCTGTCACTACCACCTCAAGTTCATAAGACGCATTTTCCCTTACCTCACCCACCCCAACAGACTCACCGCTATTATGTCCATTGTTATGTCGAGACTGGACTATGCCAACTCCTTATGTCTGGGTACAACAGTATACCAACTTAAACTCAAAACAGCCAAAAACTCTGATACCAGACTCCTTCTTGCATTAGGACACAGGGATCACATCTCCCCTGCTCGCCGCACCCTTCACTGGCTTCCTGTTGGACGAAGGGCCACTTTCAAAATCATATGCATTAGCCACCGAGCAGTTCACAAGACCGGCCCAGTATACCTACAAGAGAGGATTACAGCCTACCACCCATCACGCACCATAAGGTCAGCACTGCCCTCTTACTAGTGATTTTAGCCTCCAATTCAACCAGAATTGGAGGATCTGCCTACTCAATCTTGGCTCCAACTCTGTGGAACCCACTCCCTCCGCACATTTGACACACCCAAGACTACATGGCCTTCCGTAAAGCTCTAAAAACCTGGCCTTTTCCGGAAACCATGTTTAGGACTGTCTAGGACCACCAAAACCCACCATAATTCTAGAATCAGGAGTTCAATGACATTAAATTGAAATTAGTTACAGCCGGTCAACATGCATTCCTAGGGATACTGCAGGAAGGGACCACAACCAACCAACAAGGCGGAATTAGGAACTGTGGCTCTAGGATATGCATCTGCTGACTCTCTGCATCCAGATTCTTCTACACAGGTCTAGCAGCCTCTCGTGCCTTCAAGTTGATCATACTCTTTCACACCCTACTTACATAGCTAAGCACAAACCCACCCAAGGCACTAAAGCAACCGTGCCCTACAATGCCTCGGTCCAGTCTGTCCTTTAGCACCACTGCCTTGGTAGGACTACGTTGCTGCGAGATATATCCTGACCTATAACCACTATCCTGGCAAGACCTCTATATACTCTATTGTTCTTGTTTCTCTTCTATTCTTCCTCCTGTAACTACCCCATCCTACTCCTCTTTTAAATACGCCTATAAAATGTTTGCTAAACCTCTTTCTGTCTCATTCATTATTGTTTATCATCCTCCTGGCACAGTTGATCTTTCTGTGAAGACATTGACCATCTTCTGTCTCACATTTTGCTGAGTCCCACTCCTGTCGTACTACTAGGTGACTTCAATCTTCATTTATCTTCTACTCAATCGACTATTCCTTTTCTCTCTGTTCTTGATCCTCACTTTCTCTTCCCTCTTGCGACTCCTCCCTCACACAAATCTGGCTCCTCTCGATGCAATATTTCTCTCAACTTTCACTGCCTCCACAGTGCTAGCCTTACCTATCTACCTATTCGGATCACTATCTACTCTCAGTGTCACTACTTTCCTCAACCTCTCAGAACTCTCTTGTTCCTTCTCTTGCAACAACATTCTTTCTGCGTGATTTACGTTGTTTCCTCATATCTTTCTTCCTCCCTTGATCAGCTTTATCCTTTGTCCGCCTTCCACCCTACCTGGAAACCATCTCAACCTTGGCTATCCCCTCACCTTCACTCCATGCGGCGCTTACCCCGTCGACTTGAAAGGCGTTGGCTTAAATATAAATCAATACCTCATCATTCTGCCCACTTTTCCCATCATGCTCTTTATGACAAATGTCTACTCTCTGCTAAGCTCGCAGATATTTCTCTGATCTTCTTCACACTCAATCTACCCACCCTAGGTGTCTTTTCCAAACCCGTGCACGACTTCTCTCTCCTCCCACTGTTGACCACTCTCTTAACTCCACTCTGTCTGCATCTGACTTTGCTAATTTCTTCTCTTCTAAAGTCCTTTCATTCCGTCAGTATATCAAAGCGTCTCTTCCAACAGGCACATCTCCTCCTACATCCACTCCTCTTGCATTCATTTCTCACTTTGTGCCAGTCTCCAATGCTGATGTGCTTCTTCAAAGCTCACATGACTACCTCTCCCAATTCCTTCTGCACTCATTCCTAAGGTCTATCCTCTTCTTACACCTTATCTCTTTGTTTAACATTTGACTTTCCATGTCTACTTTCCCTGCATCGTTCAAACGTGCATCCATTATTCCTATCCTAAAGAAACCCACAGCCAATCCTCAGATTGTCTCTAATTTCCATCATATTTCTCTTCCATCATATCTTTCTAAACTTTTAGAAAGTCTTGTTTATTCCCAGATCTCCTCATTTGTCTCCGACTCGATTTCAGTCCAGTTTTCTCCCTCTTCACTCTACAGAAGCTGCCTTGATTTCCATGCTAAATTCTCTTCTTTCAGCCCGCTACTCTAAACACTCTTCTTTTCTTATTCTTCTTGATCTATCTGCTGCTTTCGACACTGTGGGTCACTTCTTACTCCTTGCGTCACTTTCCTCATTTGGTCTCAAAGGTCCTGTTCTGTCCTGGTTCAACTCGTATCTGACTAATAGCACTTTCTCCTTAAGGGTCAGTTCTTGGCCCCTTTCTCTTTTCTTTATACACATCGCATCTTGCTGCTGTCATCTCTTCTTTTGGCTTATCACATCATTTCTATGCAGATGACACTCAACTTTTCCTATCTTTTTCCTCTTTCTCCCCGGATATTCACCACACCCTCACAGCCTGTCTCATCACTATTAAATCCTGGATGTCTTCCCATTTTCCAACTCTTAATGCAGGGAAGACTGAGGTGCTGTTCTTCCCTGCAAATACTCTTCCTCCTCACCTTCCACTGCCTTTCATATCTTTCCCACCTTCTAAGCTCCCCTTTTTCAACCACAGCTCGTAATCTTGATCTCCACTTTGACTCAAATCTGTTTATTTTCTCATCATATATCCATTACTTCTCGGTCCTGTCACTTTCATCTGTATAACATCCACAAAGCTCGTCCGGTTCTCACCTTCCAAGCATCGAAACCTTCGATCTCTTCACTGATCTTTTACCGACTTTTCTATTGCTCTACCATTTTGTTTGATCATCCCAGATCTCGCCTTGCCCCTTTAAGATCGGTCTTTAACTCTTCTATTCGTCTACAGTGCCTTCTTCCATATCGGGACTCAATTTCTTCTTCTCCCGCCACACTTGGTTGGCTGTCCTTCCACTCTCAACTCAAATTCAACTTTACAAAAAAATGTAGCAGGCGCCCGTCTCTAGAAAGAACGTGGCATGATAACCTGTTCTGTGGTTTTTTTCCCCACATTGTGAGTCCACAGCCATCGCTTTCAGCTCACTGTACTTTTCACAAAGGAGAAATATCCCTTTGCAAATACGTTTTTGTCCCACCCACAAGTGCAGTCCAGCACCGAAATTCCAGGCAGACCTCCTTTGAACAAGAGTACCAGCAGAAAGGGAATTGCATTTCGGTGCTGGACTGCCAATGTGGGCGGGACAAATACTGATATGCAAATGGTTATTTTCCATCTGTGAAAGGCACAGTGAGCAAAAAGCGATGGCTGCAAACTCTCAAAGTGGGAAAAAAACCACAGAACAGGTTATCGTGTCATGTTCTTTCTGGAGAGGGGCGCCTGCTACCTTTTTGATCAAATTCAACTTTCTTTGCCTGGTCTTCAAATCTCTCTATTGTCTTGTTCTAACTACCTTACTATACTCATATCTTTCTAAATTCCTTCTTGCGCTCTCTGGTCTTCTTCCCACTTTAGACTCTTGGTCCCCCGCTCCCTCTATGCTCAGTCTCATTTTCGATCATTTGAACTTCTTGCTCCTCTCTACTGGAATGCTCTCCCTCTTTCTCTTCATTCTATCACTGTCTATTCTCTTTTCCGTGGCTCTTTAGCATCCTACCTGCTTCAACACCCCGAGTGACCGTCTTCTGGATTTAACTGCCTGCTCAATTTTATTGCACCACGTTCAGTTTTAATGTACAGCGCTTTGGCTTAAGGCGCTCTATAAAAAACAAATAAAATACAAAAAATACAAATACAAAGACCTACCTGTAACCCACCATAAACCACAACCAGAGACCAGACACTCACCTCTCCTAACACTATGCCCACTCTCCACTTTACACCAACAAACAATAGAGCGCGCTATACCCCTCAATCAATTTCGGCCTAGCTGCACACATACGAACAATTCTCCATGAACACCCCAACAACCTGTTAGAACGCAGTTACACACCACTATAAAATTTGGCCTAGCTGCACACATAAACGTCCTACACAGGCCTACTGTAGCCAGAATGCAGTCTTGGAGACCAACCACCTGACTGCACACATTCCACTGATCCACGCAAATCACACTGGCTGCACACAAAACCCATCATCTTATCAAGGAGGCATAAAGGCACTGAAACAAGTGGCCAACAGGCCCTACCACAAGAACCAAAGAGTAAAATGGACCCAGCCCCCCCCAGCCCACCATTCTTCCAGCGCATGGAGGACGGAGGAAATAAGAATGCCTTTTGATTATCTTTAATTCATTGAATTGAAGTCAACCAAAAGCTATCTTTGGCAAGCCAATTTACAGAGTATTACAATAGTCAAGCCAACTAGAAATAAAGACACTGACTATTTGAATTTTATGCGACAATCCCAAAAACTCCAGCAAATATTTAAGCGACCCTGGGTGAAAAAACACACACTTGAAAACTTGATGAATGTGGCTCTCCAGCAATAGTGAAGAGTCAAGCCAGAGCCCAAGTTACTCTTTTTGTGCAGCAGCAAAGGGCAGGTTCCCTAAGAGGAAGGCCAACATTTAGACACCCATTCAGACACTTTGGCTGGCCACCACATACCAATATGTGGGCTGACTGTATTGGCAGAACATGCCAACAGCTCGGTCTTCTGAACATTAAACACAAGCTTGTTGAGGCGCAGCTATAAGCTGACCTGCTACAGGCACGATTTCAGCCTATTACAAACCTGCACCGCATCCTTACCACGCTGAAAGATTAGCAGAGTATCATCAGCAAAAATATAAAAACGAACTCCAGCCAACCTCTTTAAGTAAGCCAATGGTCTTTTATATGAATTAAAAAGTAGCAGGATTAAAGAGGACCCCAGGGGAACACCGCAATAAATTGGTTTTGCACTAGATTGAAAAGGGGAACAGACCTTTGTGTGATCTGTCAGACCGAAATGAGGCAAGCCACTTTGGGGCACTATCTCTCACCTCCAGACCATTTAATCTGGACAAAAGACTATTGTGATCCACCAAGTCAAATGCTGCAGATGAATCCAATCAAATGAACCCCCCAGCACCACCACGATCAACTGCCCATCTTAGGTTGTCTACTGATGCCAAGACCACCAGTTCTGTGCTATGGCCTGGTCTAAAACTAGCCTGAGAAATAGCCAGCCATCCCTGGGCCTCCACGTGCGCTTGTAGTTGTTCTGTAACCAGACTCTCCGTTATCTTACCAACATGGGGCAAAAGTGAAATGGGTCTGTAATTTACACAACACGAGGGATGTAATGAAGATTTTTTCACCAAATGGGTCAAGGCAGCTTTTTTTAAAGAATATCTGGAACTATGTCCGACTCGAAGGAACTGGTAATAATTGAGCAAAGCTCTTGTGCAATCACTTCACTGGCTGTTTTCAAGATTCTTGCTGGGCATGGGCCATGTATAGAGCAAGAGGGTCTGTGCTTCGCTATCACCTCAAGTAGGGGTGCTTGGATAATCAGAGAAAAAGCCGTACATTTCTCCTCTACTGTTGGCAAATCCGTGAATCCCTCCAGCCTATCCCGGGATAACGTCATGGGTTCAGGTTGCCGGAATTCTTGGATTTTGTTAATTTTAGCTAAGAAGAACTCAGTTCTTCACAAAAAATGTTGTCTTTTTGATAGCCACGGGCTCACGTAATTCATTCAACACCTTGAAGATTTTTTGGGTTATATTGGGGCTTGAGAAAATCTGACTGGAGTAATAGCACCTCTTTGCTATGATAATCGTTTTTTATGTAAAAAAAATACACATTTATATTCAGTTTTAAAACCTATCCTCCTGCTTTTTTCGCCAGATTCTTTCTAGTACCCTTACTTTCTGTTTTTCAGCCCTTAACAGAGTGGAACAGCATTCCTTTGACTTGGCTCTACTTGGTGCCAATTTGCCAGGAGGATAGCCCAAGCATAGCTCATGGGGCAACGTGCTCGCCTTGAAGCAAGACGACACGGAGCACCACAGTTCGATCCCCGAGTCTGCGCTTAGAAACCTTTGGGTATTAAGCTTGTTATAAACAACCTATCATATCATGACACGCTTACTCTGGGAACACGACAAACCTGTGCACCATGGGCTGGATACCTGGTCAGGTACACACAACCCTTTGCGCACCCCACACCGCAGTTCATTGAATTGAATACAACAAAGTGGGAATTAATGACGGTAATAAGTAAGATTGGTTAACAATGCTATATAAAACACCAGATTCATTGTTGTTATTATTATTATTCCCATGTTGACCATCAGCGTACATGTGGAAATAAAGTTTATGTGAACTAATGAGAAGAGCAGATGGGTCAATATCACAGTGATTGACAGTGGGGGGGGGGGGGGTGCAAAACCACTCAGGCTCGAGGGCAGAGGCTGTTCTGAAGAGCTCCAAGCTGCATTACTTCTTCCGGTAACAGAGGGTACCTCACAAATCATACTCCCACAAGTGGGAAACTGCGCCTTTGGGAGTATCCCCACAAGTCCATTTGGATGGGTGAAAATAACAGTTTTTAGCTTTTCTCAGAGAGATGAGTGTTTTCCAGAAAGCCACACGCACTCTGATGTTTGAGAGCGCGGCACCCAATGAGTGACGTTGCCATCAAGGACCAGTGAAAAACACGTGATGCGGAAGACAGCTGACCTGCTCAAGGTGGCCCACGAGTGAGCAGGTCCACTGCATATGGCGCAGATAGCTGAGGGTTAATCAGCAGTGGCACTAGAGCAGTGCGGACAAATTGGTGAAATTAGCACAATGGATGCAAGCTGGTAAAAACGTCTGCTTACTGCGGGCTCCACGCCGCCTTCCTCTCCACAATACCATCTCCCCCCATCTTGTTCCCTCAAACTGCGATGCTAACCACAGAACAATATGGTGTGCGGGGTCTGGCTAAAACCAGATATCAGAAACCAGGATGTGATGGATAAACGGGCACTTGAAAGCAAATCTCATGCATGTGGCGCATTACAAATCCCAAATAAAACACGATCATATTTCCAAACACTGCTCTGTGCATGACGTCCCTTGTAAAAAAAAACAAAAAAAAAAAAACGTAGGAGTCCTTCCCAGGTACCGTTCTACATAAGCAAAATAGGCCAACAAGCCCCTATTCATTCAGGGGTGCTTGCCGAGTCCTCTTTTTGTCTTTGCATTCTGGGACTTGTAGAGAATTTCCCATTACAAATCCAAGACTACAAGTCCTAGAGAGCAGAGAAAAAAACATGACTGGACAAGCACCTCACTAATGCAATGTGGCATGTTGGTGTGCATTCGTGCTAGGCTGTGTCTTTTGCACGTGGGTGAACCACGCTATGGAATTAGTCTCCTCTAAAGTTAGTAACATGTCGCTTCTGTTGTCTTTGGAACAGCCTAGGGGGAATCTGGATCCTCAAAAAGAAAACCGCCCATAGCTCAGCACTAGCTGAATTCCTATGTCTTCTTAGGTCCCCTGTTTCCAACTTCTAATAACTCAGAGATGAGTTGTGCCTTCCAGGATGTCAAGTTACCCTGTATAATAAAATAGAATAAACCATGTCTTAATAAAACATGTATTCATTCGTTAGAATAGCTGTCAGCAGAGCTGTCACTTGGAAGGAATTTGCTTTAGCGCAGCCAAAGGCAACGACATGTAGATGGCATATTACTCTGCCAGTTTATTTAGGTTTTATCCCGTTGGGATTTCATCATGGAACGATAATTCTGAAATCATACACGCTCTAAAGTAAAATACAGTTATCAAGCCCAAGCGCGCCAAACAATTCCTTTCGAGTTCACAGCCCTTTACCATTTAGATTTTAAGAAATTGGCCCAACATAGAAAACTTAAAATAATTGTTAAAAATTCGGGTAACAAACTATATTTTTGCAAACTATGCATGCATGGGAAAGTATTTGATTTTTAGTACTAGAGGGTGTATTTTAATATGAATGCAATGGCACACTATAAACGAAGAACATAGTAGGTTTTCAAAATATCCGTTTGAATTTTTTTTTTAATGAAAAGTACAGCCAGGTGCACAGTGTAATTAAAAGTTCATTTATTTCTGAAGTTTTATTCCAAAACACTCAAGATTTTTATTAGCTCTTCTAGGACCCCTGGTGCCCCGCTGATTTAATTTCCTTCTAGAGTAATGAAAATACATCTGCAGCAGCGTAGGCAAAGAACACAGTCGCCCAACAAGTCCCACTTTACCAATTCAGTAAAACCCCTAGCTGCACGATGGGGCAGGGCATGTAATATATACGTCAGGGAATCCAAAACCTTTTAACATTCAAAGGGCAGCAAAAGGACAGTCACATTTCTTCTAATAACATTTATAGTTACTATTTCGGTTTAAAGAGTGCAATCCTAGCTAGGAAGCGACAAGTTTCATTTATTTGTGAGTAAAAGAGGTCGGTGGAAGGGGTGGTTACAGGTTACGGTAGTTTGGGGGGCCAATACTACAAAGGTGGTATACTCCTAGAAGTTCCTAGGTGGTCCCTCCATCAGTGCTTTGCCATTTGTCTGGCCACAGCCAGCTGCTGAAGCATCCCCTCAGTCAGATGAACAAAGTCCTCCTTGTTTTAAAGAGGGAACGTGGATGCCCGGGTTTCAGCCACTCTCAGCTCCAGTCATTACTATGTTCGTCTGCTCGGTCAAATTAGACCATTCATTTCCGACATAAATGCTGCCAGTATAGCCAGGGCCATTATTGGGAGCAAGTGTGACTATGGCAATGCGCTGCTTGCCGGAGTATCGTCAGATGAGGTTGCTAGGCTCCAGTGATACAGGATGTAGCTGTAAATGCCCTCTACATCTAGCGCATCCAGAGATGTCATTCTCTCCGCCTACTAGCAAACAGCGCTGCCCCTACCTGAGAGAGAAGCTTCTTCTTTGGTTGGGGGGCGGTGCATGTCCCTTCCTTTGTGCTGTCCCCCCAGCACAGCCAGCATCCTCGTTGCCATTGTAAAGATGGGTTCCTGACCAATGATGACTCCTTTAATAAGTTCATTGTACATTAAATCAGCTACATAAGGTCAGGTACACATAAGTTAAGGGCAACATGCACCGGCATCCTCTCTCAGGGGGTCTACATCTCCAACTGACTCACAGATCCACTCATACATCAACATTCTCTCAGGCTGCATTCTCTGCCACTCATTCCAACATTCCATGCATTCTACTCAGGGTCCAGGGGAAGCTTAGTCACTACAGTAGCCCCTCGAATTGTGACTAACATCTCTAAAAGATCGCACATGACCCCAGCGCTGAAAAGCCTGCACTGGCTGACTGTTGCCCAAAGAATAAAATGAAAAACTATGTCTATCATTCACAAATGCTTGTTGTATGTGAATGCCCCCTCTTTCCTTAAGGCTGGATTGCCTGCCTATAAACTCCCTCGCTCTCTTTGCTGAAGCAAACAACAGCTTCTAACCAATAAACGATACAAACGTAGTCGAGCTGGTGGTAGAGCCTTCAAAAATTCTGCCTGAGTTTGGTGCAATATGCTACCACAATGCTTGCGCATGGCCATTGATTTAGTCTCCTTCAAAAAACACCTGAAAACACACCTTTTCACAGAACATTTGACTTCATTCTTATTCTTGTTATGGACAGATTTTCGTATGAGTGTTTCTTTCTTCTGCTCTTGTTTATTGTTTTTAGAAATAGTTTACATGTGTAGTGCTTATTAGACGCCCATGGGCTTAAGCACATTATAAATAAATAAAATAAAGGGACAATTTAAATACTGTACCGGCAAGTTAAACATTTAGAGAGACCGTCTTCCCCTATAAAAGGAAGTTAGCGCAAATATAGATGTTTATGGACAGGTGGATATAGCAACCACAGTTCCCTAAAAATATACCAATAATGAAAAATGCATGCATCATATTTACAGCAAAAGCACAGAACTACAATATCACTTATAGACGTTCACTATACTAAACCTACCTTGAAACAAATGTGCTAAATGCAAAGTAATTCATATTCTACCCACTACCTTATACCGACCACAAGGGGGCAGTGTTTTCAACTGGAAGGCAGTATCCACATTTTTTTTTTGTAATTGTAATTGGTTATTTATAACGCGCTTAATACCCATAGGATTCTAAGAGAAGCCCCTGGCCTATCCTCCGGAGACACTGAGTTTGAAAGGATGGAGGAAGGCGTCAGTGATTTAATTTAAGTAGATACTTTGGTGATCTTTCATTATGGTGATATTAGATTTGCCTCATACATTTAGCCTTCCATTTTAACCACATTTTTGAAATTATTAAGTGCAATTGGCAGAATGTCTTGTTCACATACTAAATCTTAATAAAGATTAAACAAAAAAAACTCTAGTAGATATGCGATATTATCAGGAAAACAAAGGCAAGAAACATGGCGTTCAAATATTTCCCTGATCGCCCCAAGAGTCAAGAACTATGCTGCAGCTCCAGCGCAACTTTTAGGGGAATGTGCGATTACCCAGTGTACCCAAGATCTGACACCCACTTTCACAAAAAAGTGCTTATGTATAAATGTTCAGGAACATGCGTAAAACTACAATATCCTTTGTTACTGAAATAGCACTTAACAATTTGCTTTGTACACAATGTTATTGATAATTTCTAAATGCTTCAACGCACTCCCAGACTACCACTTCCCCATTAATTTAAATGTGGAGTACATGAACACTTTCAGTATTAGTGACTGGATTGGGGGGCAGGCAAATATCGACTTTAAACAAATCTGTATAAACCTTATTTTATTTATTTGTTGCATTTGTGTAGCACAAGGGACCCCCAGGTGCCAAAGCGCTTGGACCATGATAGGTACGGACAGCCAGCTCTGGTAAAATTAATACATAGCAGACAAAAGTAGTTCAGTCATATTTATTGAACAACCAGATTTTGAGGCATTTTATAAATATTATGGTTCGTCTTCGATTACTGATGGAAGGGAGTTGCAGAGGGTGGGGGCGTTGACCATGAATCTGGAGGCTCCAGCTCATTTGCTTTTGAATCTGGGGGTGAAGAGCGAGAGCGTGGAGATGGAGCGTAGGGGGCGTGTGATGGCCTTTTTGGAGAGACTGTGGTTGATGTGAGAGGGAGCAGCACCATGGATGCCTCTGTGAGCGAGTGTCAGGGTTTTGAATTTGATGCAGCCTGGACTTTGCGTTTGGCTTGAGTGATGTGTTCAATGAGTCGTATGCCTCAGGGTGCTCGAAGTGCGTTATTTTGTAGTAGTTCAGTTGAGCCAAGGGGCCTGTGAGTAGGACATTGCAGTAGTCGAGTTTGCTGACTACAAAGGCTCTAGGAAGAGTTGGGCAGTTTTCTGGGGTCAGGAGTTGTCTGCTGAGATTGATGAGTTTCGATGTGTAAGCGGCCGAGGAAGCAAGGGCATTCACGTGTTTGGACATGTTAAGATTGGCGTCCAGATAGGCGCCAAGAGATTTAACATGTTTTGAGACAGTGGTGGGATTACCGTCTATGGTTAAGGCTGAGAAGGCGGGATCAATGTTCTTCAGGCAATTAGGCAACCGCACGATGAGTAGCTCTGTTTTTTACATCAATGAGGCAGAGGTGGTGCATGGCCATACAGTTCTGGATGATACCACAGATCTGGTTTATGGTAGTGGAGTCATGCGAGTGGTTGCTCGTGAGAAGGAGGAGTACTTGGGTGTCATCAGCGAAGTTGGTCTATGGTATGCCGACATTATCCAGATGATCGAACAAGGGTTTGGTGTAGATGTTGCAAAGGGTGGGAGAGATGAAAGAGTCTTGGGGGACGCAATTGAGATCAGGCGTAGGGTCTGCAACAGCTTCTCTGGAGAATACATTTGATGTACGGCCGCTATGGAAGGATTTATCCAGGTGACAGCCTCCCACGTTTTCCTCATCTTTGATATTCGATATCCAGCTTCAGCTGCTTTGGAACTTTTATTTTCGGCCGAGGCGCTGTGCGTTGATGCAGTCGACTCTATATCCCTTGAGGGCCCCCGTCTCGAGGGTGATGTCATGGAAGGTATATATAGTATGCACAGCGTCTGCTGGCCTCAGTTCTGTTTTTTCTTTCAGCAGAACTACCCGCATAAGAACGGATTTGACCGTACTAAGCTTTGAAGGAGTGAAGGCTGTAATATTGGGGGAAATTGTACTGTGGGGTAGGCTGGAAGGGCGATGAGAAATACGTGGGAAAACATCCAGTCGAAAGAACGTTACTAGGGTCAAGTAACTTCAGGGGTGTTGCTAGGTCTGGAAAAGACCCGCCGGGGCTACGCTGATGTCAGAACTGTCAGGACTGGTTGCTAGCTAGCCTTTTGGCTGTAGCTCCTGAGATTCTATCCGCGGCTACAATCAAAAGACCAGGGGCTGTAGCCCCCTAAACCTCCCCATCAACGCCTCTGAGTAACTTGTTCTTCGAATGAATTGTTTTCTCCCATGTAGTCATCATCTATGATAGACTCCCAAAGCAGTGTTTGTTTTGGTGGAGGGAGTACCAATTTTCTCATTGGTTTCCCTGAAAAGAACGGAGGACAGATTTTCCAAAGCTTCCATCCTGACTCAGGGAAGAATCAAGGCAGTAATGCTTCGTGAAAGTGTGTATAGTAGACCACGGAGCTGCCTCACAAATGTTTTGGATCGAGACACCTCTTAAAGCCGTAGAGATAGCCATGCACCTGGTGGAATGGGCCCTCAAGTCTTCTGGAATGATTTTTGCCCACAAGCCTGTAACATTCTGAAATTGCTATACTGGTCCATCTGGATAAGGTCTGCTTTGTCACAGCATGACACAATTTGTGACCTGTATAGCCTATAAAAAGCTGATTATCTACATGAAGTTTGGTTAATCTCGAAATGTAGAAGCTTAGAGCTATACCCAATCTGTGTAAGCTCTCCTCCTCTTAGCCATGGTGAGGTGGAGGATAGAAAGTGGGCAATACCATTTTTTGTCCTACATGAAAATCTGAAATGATTTTAGGTAAGAATGAAGGTTTAACCCTCAGAACAACTTTATCCTTATGGAAAATAGCAAAGGTTGGTTTAGATGATAGTGCCTGCAATTCACTCACTCTACGGGCTGAAGATCGTGCTACCTACAAAATGGTTTTAAACGTTAGCAACCTTAACAGACATGAATGTAGAGGTTCAAATGATGCACACATAAGATATTTTAACACCAGATTAAGGTCCCAAACTGTAACCTGGAAAAGAGATGGGGGTCGGGTGGGGGTGGGGGGTAGGAACCATTGGTGAGTCCGTTCAGAAATTGTGTTACTAGTGGGATCTTAAAATATGAAGATTCCTCAGACGAGCGCTTAAAGATATGTTGCGCTGCCAAATGGCCTTTAATTGTTGCAATCTGGAGCCCCAGATTGGCTAAGTATAGTAGGAAAGATAGTACCTCTGGTGTTTTGCATAGTAAAGGGTCTATATTCCTGTCCTTGCACCAGCTGCAGAACTTGTTCTAACGGCAACAGTACATGGACTTCGTTGCTGGCCTTCTGGCCGAAAGCAAAATCTCCATAATGTTGTCCGGGAGGTCCCAAACCTTGTAGCTCAGCTTCTCAGAAACCATGCATGAAGGCTGAGAGTCTTGATCTCTGGGTGGAGAACCCGAATCTCCTATCGCGATCGAAGATCCTCTCTTTGTCGAAGGCGTATTGGAGGGCAGATGGACATGTCCGGAAGGTCTGGGTACCACGTCCTCCTGGCCCAATGCGGGGCAATTAGGATCATGAGTTTCCCAAACTTTCTCAACCTTCTGATCACGTGAGGAATGACAGGGACTGGAGGAAACGTGTACAGGAGGGGAAACTCCCAGTCCACCACGAACACGACACCTAAAGCTCCTCTTGGGGGAAATTCCCTAGAGCAGTACAGTGTGCCCTTCCGGTTGACACTGGTCGCGAACAAATCTACCTGAGGGGTTTACCAAATGGTGAAGATCTCTTGAAGGACTTCCTGAGCTAGTTCTCACTCATGGGAGACTCTGCTCTGCCTGCTCAGAGCATCCGCTGCCATGTTCTCCTCCCTGGCTAGGTGAACTGCCGATTGGGAGATTCCTTCTTGTATTGTCCAGAAGCAGAACTGCATTGCCTCTCTGCACAGTGGTAGTGATCCTACACCTCCTCTCCTGTTGAGGTACTACATGGCCACTGTGTTGTCCGTCATTATCAGGACATTCTTTCACCGTACAGAGGACAGAAAGGCCTTCAGCACAAGTCTGAATGCTCTCAGTTCCAAAAGACTGATGTGTAGTTTGGATTCCGATGGAGGTCAGATCGTTGGCATGGGCTCTTCACCCCATGCATGAGGCGTCCGTCACTACTGTTATCTCCGGCCATGGTTGCCAAAAAGGTTCTCCCTTCGGAATGTTGTCCTTGCAGGCCCACCAGAGGAGATCATGTGCGACCCTACTTGGAACCTGAAGTAGGTCTGACATGTTGCCGAGAACTGAGACCATTGTGTCCTGAGAGCCCATTGAAAGGATCCCATTCTCAAGCGAGCCTCTGGGACCAGAAAAATGGAGGATGCCATGAGGCCGAGCAAGCTCAAAACATTTAAAAAAAAATAAAAAAAAATAAAAAAAAATCGAAGGATCGAAGGCCAGGAGATGTTGAGCAATATGAAATTTGGAGACCATTTGCAGAATGTCTTGATCCCTCACCTCGGGTGGTGAGCTCTTTCCAAGGATGTATCCAGTACATCCCCCATGAATTGGAGCTTTTGATATGGTGTCATATGGGACTTCTTGTAATTGAGGGAGAAGCCCAGTCTGTGAAGAGAGAAGCAGGTGACGTTGAGATGATCCAGTGCTTGTTCGGGAGAATGCGCCCTGATCAGCCAATCATCCAGGTAGGGGTAGACATGAATCCCCCTCTCCTGAGGCTCGCTGCCACCACAGCCATCAGCTTGGTGAAAACCCTCGGGCAGAGGTCAGCCGAAAGGCAGAACTCAAAACTGATAATGAGGACCGCCAATGGTGAACCTCAGGTACTTTCAGTGCTCGAGATGGATTGGCACATGAAAAATAAACATCCTGAAGGTCCACCAAATCCTGGAATTGGAGGGCCTGAAGGATCTGAGAAAGTGTGACCACCTTGAACTTGTCCTTCCTGAGGAACTTGTTCAAGTATCTCAAGTCCAAGATGGGTCTCAGTCCTCCATCCTTCTTGGGGATCAGGAAATATGTAAAGTACCATCCTTTGTTCCTCTCTGCTGCAGGAACTGTTTCTACAATGCCTTTCTCTAGTAGGGTCAAAATTTCCTGCACAAGGAGTGGATCTGGAACACGCAAAGAATGGCTTCCCGCTGGATGGTTCTGAGGTCTCAGAATGAAGGGAAGGCAGTAACCTTGGGCTATGGTTTCCGACGCCCAAGTATCCGAAGTAATGACTCACCATTCTTTCAGTTGCTGAGACAACCAGCCTCACACTGGTGTTTCGGGACTCAAAACCTCAGAGAGGTTTTGAGGTGGCTGAAGCAGTGGCTGTTGATAAGGATGCCCCTGCTTGAGTGGGCTTTACACCTCTCCCTCGTCCGCCATGAGGACATCTTTTTTTGGCCTCTTTGACCAGCCATTCCTCTTGCTCTTCCAACTGAGGAGCAGCAGCGAAAAGATCTACCCCTCCAAGGCTGTCCACTGGGGCGAAAGGGCTGAGGCTGCCTAATAGCGGCACCTAAAGATTTGGCTACCTCCTTCGAGGTCTGCAACTTCTCAAGGCTTTCGGCAGTCTTGCTGCCAAAAAGGTGAGACCCGTTAAAAGGCATGTTAAGGAATCTGGAATGCACATCCAGTGCAAATCCAGACTTTCTCAACCATGCAAATCTGCATTTACGGTGCTTGTTGCCATGGCTCTGCTGATGCTCTCAGCAGAATCTAGACCCAACTGAAGAGATTTGCAAAGGGCTTCTTTGCCGTCTCTAACAATAGCCAAGAATACGTCTCTTTCCTCCCCCTTGGGAATGTGCTCAGTCGCCATAGAAGCATAGAGCGAATGAAAACTTTGCTAAAGCAAATGTGGAGTTGGCCGATTTAAGAGCCATGCTCCCTGCAGAAAATACTTTCTTTGCCCACTCATTTACTCTCTTGACATCCCTATCTGGAGGGATGGTTGGGTAAGCTGCCTGTTTAGAAGTTGCCATAGCTGCCCGCACCACTAGACTTTCTGGAGTGAGGTGTTTTGACAAGTAGTTGGGGTCACTACTAGATGGGCAGTATCTTCTAGTTAGGTTTTTGTTTACTGCCGGACTTGACTCTGGCATTTATCAATTGGCTGTCACCCTTTTTTGGAGAGCACTGTGAAATGGTAAAATGGGATTCATTTGCAGACCCTTATCAAGGATGTCTGTTAGATCATCCTGCTCGAAGGGGAGGGTAGGTCTACTCCATCCCAAGTAATCTACAACCTTAGACATTAACTGTGTATATGGTGCATCTGCATGCTAACCAGATTCAGGTTTAACACATTCTAGCTCTGGTGAAGTGTCCACTCCAATGGCTGTTTGTAAGTTGTCAAAGATCTTTTAGCCTTGACTCTTCTGCTATAAAAGTCTCAGGCACATTTGGTGTACCATATTGTAGTCCAAATGGCGCATCATTATCCGATGGCTCATTTTCCTAAAAAATTGAGGCTAGTGACTTGAAATAATCCTTCCTTGGTAAAGGAGTGTAAGTCTGATCTGTAATGGAGATCGAAGACTGCAGAAATGTTGAACTCGCCGATCGAAGATTCATCAATATTTTTACTGAAGTCATTTTCGGCTTTGATGGTGTTGAAGGTGCCATTGGTGTTGATGGCGCGGCTCGTGTCGATGGCACTGCAGACATCGATGACGCGGCTGGCCTCGATTGCGCAGCTGGCATCGATGGTGCTGCCAGTGCCGAGGGTGCAGCTGGCGTCGAAGGCGCAACTGGCGTCAATAGCGTAGAAGATCTCAATCTGGACTTATGCTTTGACTTATGGCTCAAATGATCCTTCGATGATTTCTCATGGTGTCGAGGCCTCAACGGCTCTCGATGAGGATATGGCCTTTGTCACGGGCTTGAGGGTGCGCAGGATTTGGCTCGAGCCCTTCCTTACCAGCTTTGTAAGGCGCGGCAGGAACATGGCTTATCGAGGGGTTTTGTTTCTGAAATATTTTTAGCATTTCTAACCTAGTAGCTTCCCATTCGGCAGGAGTGGAGGCCTTTGTGGGACAGGATAAAGTTCTCTCAGGAGAGGAGTCTGACGACGAAGTCAAAGAGGGCGAACTGTGGTGTTTTTTTTTTCCGACTTTCTCAATGACAATGAGGAGTGGTAGAAGCCACTCGTTCACCTGGACCTTCTTCCTTCGGGAGAGTCGCCTCTTGCATCGTCCGAAGAAGGTTTTTTCGACAGGGTAGTCGATGGGGATTTCTTGGGGTATCTATCTAGCGGTAATTTCCGCTTTCGCTCCTTTAAAGCTTTTCCGGTCATTGACTGGTATTTCGAGCAGGCTGAGGTCTTGTGCTCCATAGCGAAACACTACAAGCATACCCGATGTGGGTCGGTTATCGACATTTGGAGTCGGAGTACTGACACTTCTAGAACCCAGTCTTCGGGGTAGGAGGTGTCGAGGATGGAAACATTTTCGCAAATGAAGAGTGCCGTAGTTCTCGAAGGGTAAGCTTACTCAGAAAAACAGAACTGAAGCCAACGGGTGCTGCGCATGCTATATATACCTTCGATGACATCACCCTCGAGACCGAGACCCTCGAAGGACATTGAGTCAACTGCATTGATGCACAGCGCCCCCTGCTGGAAAAAGAATTCGGAAGCAGCTGAAGCTGGATATCGAATATCAAAGATGAGGAATACGTGAGAGGACACCATCCATTTGGAGTAGGCTTTGGTTATGAGGTGCTGACATAAGATATCGTGGCAGCAGAGAGGTCAAGGAGGAGCAGAAGGGCTAGGTTGCCCAAGTCACAAATGCTGTCAAGTTGTAGTTGGAGGTCAAGTAGTGACGTTTTTGTGCTGTGTTTGGGTCTGAAGAGTGGGTCCAGGATTTTGAGGAACAGGTCTGTAGTGATGGGTCAGTAATTGGTGAGGAGTGAAGGGTCGGTTTCATGAGTAGGGGGAGTAACCCAAGCTTCTTTGATGCAGTTGGGGACGATGCCTATGGTAAGTGAGGCATTTATGAATTCAGTGATAAGGTAAGGGCGTCAACGTAGAGTTTGACCATGTGGGCCGGGCAAAC
This sequence comes from Ambystoma mexicanum, assembly GCF_040938575.1. Lineage (NCBI taxonomy): Eukaryota > Metazoa > Chordata > Amphibia > Caudata > Ambystomatidae > Ambystoma > Ambystoma mexicanum. The sequence goes on from NC_090934.1 coordinate 1,282,276,297, forward strand.
GTCGCCTTTTTAATTAGTTGGTTTGAATAATTGGATTGTTTTGGCGACTTCTGACGGGGTGACTGTCGAACAATGAAAGGAGGGGTGGTGGGCAAGGAGTGGGGGGGTGGTGTTTTTTGGGGGGGGGGGGTGGAAAGGAGAGTTTTTTGGCAATGGTTTCTTCCCTCACGTTGTGGGTTTTGTCAGTGAGGACTAGTTAAATGATTATGGATCAGTCTTTATCTTTCGGGTATTGGGATATGGGCTGGGTAGATCTTTCTAGCTCTCTGAGAATTTTAAACAGCTCTTTGGAAGTGGAGTTGGATTTAATGGTTCTGGTGTTATAGTTGTTGGCTTTGGTCCGTGTAAGTGATGATTTGTAGTTTAAAGCAGCGTGGTGAAGGTAGCATTGTTAGATGAGGTTGGGTGCATTTTACAGAGATGTTGGAGAGATCATTTGTGCCTGCGGAGGGATAGGAGATCTTCGAAAGAACCAGCTGTTGTGCCGTTTTTGTCTAGAGGTCATGGATTTGAGGGGTGCTTGTATGTCCAGTGCTTTGAGGAGCATGGCATTGTTGTGGCTGCCAAATGATTGTGGGTCAAGGTACTTGGAGGGAGTAGTGAGTAGTTGGCATAGTGTGGGCAGTAGTACATTTCTGGTGAGTTTGTGGGTGTTACGAGCAAGGACTGGGGTTGAGTGGTAGTTTGATTAGTGCAAGTGTGCATGTGTGAGAGACAGAATTCTAGCAGGTAATTGTCGGTCCAGGAGAGAGGGGATGTTGGTGGTGTTGGAGATGTCAGTGTTGTGGTTAATAATCCAGTCGAGAATGCAACCTTTGTTGTGGGTAGGTAGAGTTACCATTTGGGTGAGATTATCTTGGTGAGGGTAGTGGCTAGAACAGTCGCTTTTATTTCTAAGGGGTCATTGAACCCCACATTAAGGTCACCAAGCAGGATAAGTTTAGTGTTGAGCTTAATCATGGGTGCTAGGAGAAGAGGTATTTTGGATTTCGGAGGGCTTGTGTTGTTAGGGGGTCAGTAGAGGAGTATGATGTGGAGTGGGGTGTGTGCATTGATGGGGAATTTAGTGACTAGGAAATCGAAACCTGTCAGGGATGCTGCAGGTACCTCTCTGATTGGTAGGGAGAATTTGTGTATGAGGGCTACTCCGTCGCATAGTTTAGAGGGCCAGTCAGATCAGATAATAGTGTATTCTGGAGTGATGGCTAGTGAGAGGGGGGGAGGGGCTGGCAGCGTTGGTTAGTCTGTTTCCGTGATGGTATGCGCCGAGAGATCGCACGTTTAGGAGGGCACAGTTTATAAGGGTGTTGGGGGTGGGAGGTGGTGGGATCATGTGGCTGGTAGGTGATGTGGGAGGGGGATGTGGATAAGCTTGTGTGAGTGTTGGCTGTGGTGAGGGTTTGGTATGGCAAAAGAGTGTTATTTTCCTGCATGGGCCTACAGCAGGCTGATAAGCAACTAGGTGGGTGGTTGGGGTGGAGTTTATTTATTTATTTCATTTGTACAGCACACATACAACCCGGAGGCATTGAGGTGCTGTTACAGGTACAAGACTACTCGCCAAGCTAGTATCAAACAGACATAGTTACGACATATAAAATCAATGGTAAAACAAGTACATTAACCAAGTGGCAGTTCACATACATAATAACAGGCAGTCGGGTGGTGTGGCAGTGTCACATTTCTGATTAGTAGAGGGCAAGGGGGGAGTTGAGTTCAGGATTAGGTGAAGAGCTACATTTTTAGCACCTTGCAGAAGATCCAGTAGGATTTCTCTGCCCTCAAGAAGGGTGGGAGGTCGTTCCATAGTTTAGCAGCAAGGTATGGGAAGCTGGAGCCTCCGGCTTTGCATCTCTTTACTTTAGGAACAATTAGTCGATCAGTGTAGGGGAATCTGGTGAATCTTGATGAGTGGGCTTTAGTAATTCTAGGGAGAGGTATGGTAGTGCTGTGTCGGAAAGGCACTTGTGGGAAATGGAGTGTGTTTTGAATGTGATATGCTCCTGGATGGGGCGCCAATGTGCTTCTCTTCTAGCTTTTGAGATGGGATCTCCTTTTTAGATATTCAGGGCTGCTCTGAGGGTGTTATTCTGTATGACATGGAGTTTGTGGATGTTTCCAGAGAAGGTGCCAGTGAAGAGGACATTACAGTAATCAATCTTGGAGCCAATGATTGCATGGGCAATGGTTAGGCAGTTGTTCTTAGAGAGGTAGGGTCTGGCTGCATTGAGGACCTTGGTGGCGTAGGCTGCTGAGGAGGCAATGGTGTTTACTTGTCTGGTCATAGAGAGTGAGGCGTCCAGGTAGACCCCTAGAGTCTTTATAGTGTTTGATACGGGAATGGAACAATTGTCAATTTGGAAGGCAGTGTATTGCTTGTTGAAGGTCTTTAGGGCGCTCGGTGCGTCGACAATTAAAATGTCTGTTTGTCCCTGTTGAGACAAAGATGAGTGGTTGCCATCCAGGTCTGTATTGTGGAGTAGATCTTGTTAAGGGTGTCAGAGTCATCTGCGTAGTTACCTGAGAGGGATCAGGATTTGAGCGTCATCGGCATTGTTAGTGTAAGCTATGCCGCGTGAGTCTAAGATGTTGAATAGGGGCCTAGTAAAGATATTGTATAGAGTTGGGGCGAATAAAACCCTTGTGGGACAACGCAAGCAATAGGCGAGGAAGAGGCATTAGCAATCTCGGAGAAGATCCCCATGACTCTTCCCTCCAGGAAGGATGCAAGCCAGGCAGTGGCAGAGGAGGAGAAATGAGCTTGAGTGGTAAGGTGATGGCAAAGGATTTGGTGGTTGACCAGGTAGTATGCCGCAGATAGGTCTAGGAGGAGGAGCAGGCCAGAATTTCCTTCATTACAAATCTCGTCTAGCTGATTTTTTAGGTCAGAAGTGCAGATTCAGTGCAATGCCCTGGGCGGAAACCAGACTGACGCATTCCTGGGATTTGATTGTCCTCCAAGAACTGCTGGACTTGCCGATAGGCTGCTCGGGCCAAGATTTTTAGGAGGACAGGGAGAGTGGTGATCGGCCTATAGTTTGAGGGAACGGCTGGGTCTAGGGAAGTTTTTTCATGAGAGGGAGGACCCATGCTTCTTTGAGACTGGCTGGAACAGTGCTTTCAGCAAAGGAGGCACTTATGATGGCTGTGATAATGGGGCTAGAATGTCAGCACAATCTTTAATGAGGGATGCAGGGCACATATCGCCTTTGCATTTAGAAGGTTTCAGACTTTTAATCATTTTAGTGACTTCTGTTTCAGAGAGGTCTATGAAGAAGAACTGATGGGGGAGGGAATCATGGTGGGGGGCTGAGCAGCTGTTGCTAGTGACTATAGCGTTTTTAATGAATTGTGCTTGTTGTGAAAGGATTTTCATGTTCGGGTGTCAATTTTACCTAATAGTGTTGCTTGGATACTTGAGCACCATGTCTCGTCTTTATTGAGGGTTGTGAGGGATACTGCTGGGGTTTCAAGTTCTGTGTAGATGGTAAAAATATCTTTTGCGCCTGAGTTGGCATTGCTGATTCTGGTGTAGAAGGAGTTTAAGTTGGCCGAGATTATAGCCGGTTTGTAGCATTTGGACATTTTGGTGAAGTCCTGTTTCGCAGTGTCAGTGGGATTCTTTTGCCACGTTAGCTGGGCTTGTCGTTTCATGGAACGTAATTCGAGGTGGTCGGGGGTAAACCATGAGTTGGAATGTCTGACTATTTTAGATTTATGTGGAACTAGAGGGGCTAAGGTGTTCTCTGCTTTTGAGAGGATAGAAGTGTAGGTGTCCACTAGAGATTTGGGGTTGTTGGTGAATGGGGGCTGGAAGCAGGGGTGTTGAGCAGGGGCAGGATACTGTCTTTGGTGAGAATGCATGAACTCTGTGTAACAGCAGGAGGAAGTGGGTTGGGTAATGAATTGGGATTTTTGGGCTGTGGGATAGAGAAATTGATAATATGGTGGTCTGACCATGGACAGGGTGTGTTCGAGATAGTGGAGACTTCACAGATGTGGTTGGCAATCCTGTCTAGTGTCCTTCCTTTACTGTGGGTGGGATTGGTGATGCACTGAGTGAAGGTTAGTGTGTCAAGGGCAGCAGATAATGAATTTGCAGGTAGGTCGTAAGGGTCATGGAGGCCCAGGTTGAGGTCTCCTAACAAGATAATTTTGGAGGAGGCTTTTAAGTTATCTTGGAGACTATGCACTAGGTTTGCCTCAAAATTTAGAGAAGGGCCTGGCGGGCGGTAAATGAGGTGGATGGTGATTGTGCATGTGAGGGATGGTGAGAGTTTGAGTGATAAAAGGTTGGTATTCCCATCAATTGATATGTCAACCTGTCTGAGGGGAATGGATTCTCTAGCAGTCATGACGACTCCGCCTCTCCTGTAGGAGGGTCTGTCATTCCGGAAGATAGTCTACCCCGTTGTATGGCTAAAGATAATGCAGGGCTAGATGCTTCATGAAGCCAGGGGTCAGAGATGGCTAGTGTGTCGATGTTGTGTTTGGTGATTAAGTCATTGCTATCCAGTGCATGGGCAGGGAGGGAGCAAGCGTTGATAAGGGTGCAGGGTTAGAGGGGCTGAGAGTCTGTGAGCAGGGTGACAGACACTATGTCTGGGGGGTGCCTTGATTACGAGAGGCTATGCGGTTAGGTAGTGGTGGCAGCTGGTGTCTAGATGAAGTTTGGTTGGGATGACTGCTGCGTATCATGGTTGGCTCCTTCCAACTGGTTGGAGGATGAGTGTAGTCGCTAAAGGTTTGGGGTTCATCTGAATGAGGTGATCATCGGGAGGCTTGGAGCTCTGTGGCTGTGCTTGGGAGAAGCCTTTGGGTTACTGGTAGACGTGTAGTGTGGGGCTTATATTTTGGCTGGGTGCAGGGATGAGAGCAGAGCCTGTGTAGTTATGTTCTGTTTCCAGAGTGCAATGTTGTGCGAGATAGGAAATGAAATGGGGGGTTCGCTGTGCGTTTGCCTTACTGTTAAAGGGGTTAGTTGCAAGGCTAGGGGTTGCTGCTTGAGGCACATTGATGTTCGAACTGGTACACATCCTAAGGCATGTGTTCCTTAGTTTAGTTGTCTGGTCTGAGATGGTTTGCTACAGAAGCGGGTCCTAGTCTGAGGTTTCTAAGACTAAGCATCCAGCCTGGTGTAGTCGGGAGCGGGCGACTCAGAGAGGGGAGGAGTCGTACAGGAGGTGTGGGCAAGTGGTGGCTGAGAGTGTAGGACTCTGGCAGATTGCTGGATTAGCAATGATTGTCTTGCTCTAAGTACTGAGGGTGTTGGAGGCAATGCGTAGTGGGAGCACGTGTGGGCATGGCTATACTGCTCTTAAGGAAGCAGGTTGCTTTCATGGTGAGGGATATGTTCTGTATGCTGCGAATCAAAGAACTGGAGTTCCTGTGTTTCGCAACGTTCATAGTTATCTGAGCGAGTGCCTGCACGTGCACGCTCGCGGAGGACTGTGAGGCTTGTAGTTCTTCAAGTGGAGCTCGCACCCTGCGTACCTTTCTTCGGATAGGTGCGCTTTCCGCATAAGTTGTAAATACAAGCAATGGAGGCATGAGAGGGGCACAGCTAGTGGCTGGATCATTATTTCTATTTTAGGTAGCAAGACCAAATGTCAATGAGCTAACGCTGCATATGGGAGCCTGCCTGCATTTACCAAGCACACCCACTGTGGATACGGAGCACTTATCATTCGGTTCTGGGTAAGACAGAGTATTAACTGAATGCTCCTCACTGTCTATGGCAGAGTTGAGGAAGCTGTGTTAAGGATTTCAATCAGGCCTTAGTCTCAGCCGAGTATGCAGCGCGCAATTGAAATGTTTATGTGTGATAGATTAGATTCTATATTGAGATGATGCACCACTCATATCACACCGCCTTTTCAAATAAGCCGGATCACAATGGACCATGAACCAGGCCGGTTGATAAAATATAATATTTATTTATTTTAAAATTCCAAAGAAATCATAAGTTTTTAATAAGGGGCAGCAATCACCAATGGGGTGATAGAACAATAGGAATGGAAGCAATGAATTTAGTTTAACCTTCTATTGACACAACTACAAAACACCCGGGAATAGGAGCACTTTTGATTTTAGGCAAGATAGCACTGGAGTTAGAATTTCCCCCTGCAATGTTCCTTCAACCCACAAATAATCAATTCTAAGTGGATGAACAGAAGCAGCAGGTACTCAGGAATGACAGACAAGAAACAGAATTTAAATCCGAACTTCCCTCCCCAAACAAGAGAGAAAAACGGATTTCAACCCTGAAGACAGGAAAAGACAGGAACAGGACGCCAGCGTAGGAATCAGTGTCTCCTGAGTGCTAGTCAGCGGCTCTTATTCATAATGCCAGATGACATCATTACAATATATGACAGGGGCAGGATTCACTACCCACGTCCCTAACAATAGGATTGGGCAAGGACATAGTCGCCGCCTTGCTCACAATTGATTGAATATCAGAAAAGTGATGTCATGTTTATGATGTGATTTTTACTGTATCTAGAAACTCCCACATTTCCTTTACTGAAAATCCGATTTTGCCAAAAAACAGATATTTATGCAGTTGCCACCTCTTAGTAAATCAGATACACAGGTTACATATGTTGTGCAGCACAGATTAGTCCAAACCTCCAGTCTGGGCGACCTTGTTTCGCCTTTCTGACACATTTTGGTAATTTTACACATTAATGATTTGGCCCACAATTCCCCAATTTTATACACAGATGCAAATTGTCCCCAGGGATGTATGTACAAAATGTGACATTTGCAACATGGATGCCTTTCTGGTAATACAACATATATAACCGTTTCTGTCCAAAGTGTGTCACGACTTTCTACCAAGTTTTCAAACACAGCCCACAATTCCACTTTTACGCTGTGAAAATTGCAAATTTTTACCAATTTTGACAGCTGAGATATAAGTCTTTTTAAAGTTATTTATAAAATAGTCTTAAGACAAATGGGAGTCATTGTCTGTCATTTTTTTCTTCCCAGCTACCACCAACTGGAAGTTTCTTCCAAGCAGGATGGGGGGGCCTCTCTCTTAATTGAAGGTTTTATTGCCCTCACACTTGACAGGCGAGTGTCCCAGGACTGCTATTGTCCCAGCCTGGAGCAAAGACGAATGTCTGATGAGCATGGGAACTGTCTTTGTCCTATCCCATTCAAAGTTTTTCAAGCTGGTACTTTGCACCAAAGTGTCCTGGATTTAGGGTATATCTCCCTTCCTAGGAGGAGTTTCATAGCTGGCAACAGGTTTCTGAGAGCTTGCAACTCCAGCCAATGTGTTTTAAACTGTTTAATTTCTTACTTTGTCTTGAATTAAACCAACCTATGACAGAATACATCCTATGTGTGTATTGTCACCACTAACAAAACTCCTTTACATTGCTAAGTAAGCAGGCTTTTATTAACAATTAAGTTTTAAAACAGGTCATTTTTTCTCTTCAGTCAGCACAGCCCATTTTTCGAAATGTGTCAAAAACTGCTATCATTTTTTTCTTTAATTCAGTTTGTAGCTCCTCAGATTGCTACTGCCTTTGGCAGCTGTAGTCATTTTCCTTGCAGCAGGACTCTTATCTAAAGAATAGATACAATTCTCCTTAACCTGGCTCAGAGGGTAAAAAGTCTCTTTGAACTGCTGCGCCTGGATACATTTTGTCAAGAAATAAACGTGCGTTTCCCACGCGAGTGAAAATGAAGTTGCTTTTGATTTCTCTGAGAGTTGGTTTTAACTGGGCCTTTTTACTCACAGTGGTTTCAGAATGACAGATGAAATTGGCATCTAAGCAGGATTTTGAAAGGGTGAAAACGGTTTAACTTTTAAAGGGATTTTGGCTTTTGCAGCAATGGCAGGGTTTCCTTTTCACTTCATTCCATATATGTTTCAGAACACACTGGCATATTTTAAAATTAGCCACTTTATTGAAATGAAAAGGTTTGATAAACATCTCACTATCCCTATCCTAATGAAGATTCCCTTCTAAAGTAAACTAAGGAAAACACTCTTACAAATGTCTGGGCATCACGCTTGTACATTCAATAAAGTAACAAGGAAATACATGGCAGTTTAATTAAACAGAAAGAAAACATGATATATACCATTGAGTTTAAAGTATAACCAAGTTCTCTTTCTTAAGATCTGGTTTGAATTCACCTTCCCCAAATTTGATCATATACTTGTTCCACAGTTCCAAAAGAAAAGTAGGAAATCCTGCCTGGTTTACAAAGTTGAAACACAATTCTTGATGAATTCAATTCAGCAATAAAGTTCTGCCACTTCAATAATACATCCAAAAGAAATTTAAATGTTCCTTAAATTAAAGTAATCTTCTTATGTGCCTTTTCCAATACAACCACAATTGTCTGTCAGGGTGATTTGCCAAGTCAGGACTTCCAGAGATTTACCACTCTTCAAAAGTCAATTTATACAGTTCTTTTATTGTTGTCACAAATAATATCGGTTACCATAATTAAACACTTCATCAACCGTTGCACTGTATCCACTGGTGCTTGGTCTACTCCCATGCCTAGCCTACAACTACCACAATACCTGGTTTACTTCTCATACCAGGTGTATTACCATAACAATGATACCATTCTGGTGTACTCACATGCCTGATTAAGGAAAATGTACAACAGTGGTCCCTTTCAACCTGGGACAATAAGAGCTTTACAGTGTTTGGCAACAAATATTGTTCAACTTCCCTTTAGGGAAATAAACATTCATATGTACCACTTAGCAAACTATCCTCACTCCCTCTGGATAGCTTTCTCCAGAAGGGCAGTCTGTTTGCCATTTCCCCTTTTCCTCTGTACTAACAGTGACACAGTAACAAGACTGAAGCTTTACTTGGCTTCCCTCTTGGTTTTGGCAATTAATGTTTTTATCAACCACAGATATAGGTGTCCCAAAACATGAACAGCAGACTTTCCAACTCTGGGGCTTTTTAGTGTTCCCCATGCGCCTTTGGCAATATTGGATGGACTGATATTGCCTGGTTTGCAATCTCTTTTGGCTTGGGTATTGGTTTCACACCTTAGGTCTTAATAAGGCTTCCCCAGCAGGTAGTTTGAGTTTCCATAAACTCACACAATCAGTTCTAGAGTCTTTTTGGGTTAAGGTCTGCCACTTTTTTTTGTTTTTGTCATCTCAATATGTATAACGGAAGTGGCCCGCAAGTGGTCCGTTTGGCTGGCTACGCTGAGATTGTCCCAAGAGCTGTGTGACCATAGCATTCGAGTTGGCAAGAGGAAGAAAGCCGAGAATACGCAGAAACACAGATGTCTGCGCTTATAGTTTTGAAAAGCGTCATTGTGACGCGTCAATCCCGCCCACTCCTTCCAATGGGCTGTTAATAAAACACCAAGATACGTGCACTTGTGCGCACACCTGTAAGTGGCCTGCAAGTGGGCTGTTTGGCTGGCTACACTGAGATTGTGCTGAGAGCTGTGTGACCATAGCGTTTGAGCCAACAAGAGGAAGCGATCCGAGAATACCCCGAAACACAGAGGTCCACACTTATAGTTTTGAAAAGGTGACTTTGATGTGGATTAAGATCCCGTGTATATCAATACATTGAGACTGATGCTGAGACTGGTGCGGGGATGCCACAGTCTCGACAGTTTCTTTACATGAGTCTCTTTCTTCTTTTCTCTTTCCAGCATCATTGTGAGGTGTCAATCCCGCCCACTCCTTCCATTGGGCTGTTAATAGAACACCAAGATACGCGCATCCACACGCGCACCCGGAAGTGACCTGCAAGTGGGCTATTTGGCTGTTGTGCGGTGCGCAGTGCGTGTGATGTGAGCCAAAACTGTTAAGTGTTATGCTTTTTTGACCTACCAGTGCGGTATTGTAACTCAGACATCTTAGTCTGTTACGATCCTAGCGCGCCCTTTGACTTACGCCCATATCAGTATATGCATATAGAAGATTATTCCAGTCAGCATTTTCCTGTAACTTGTTGGGCAGTGTTGTAGCACGGATGTGTAGGTTTTTTGATAATTCTATGTTTGCAAAATAGTGTGGTCTGGCAGGATTGATTGTCAAAATCACATTTGCGGATTTCCGGTTATCAAAGAAGGATTTAATCTGAATACCTATGTCCCTGTGTAAATCAAGGAGCGCTCAGAGTAAGCGGAAGACTGAGAAATATACTTATATGCGAGCGGGCCCTGTCACGAGAAAAGAAAGTATGTCGGGGGTTAGGTGCGATGATGATATTTTGTCTGCCTCGCTTATTTTTACTCCAATAAAAGGTGCCAAGAGGATGGGATTAGCAATGCCTTTACCACCCTCTTCCCCCCTCTCCCTCTGATACCGCCCTGCTGGCGGCAGCGACGGGTCAGTCCTCACCTATACTGATTGAGTCAAGTGCCATGGACGAAAGCCATGCAGCGCCAAACTTTGAGAGAGCTAGCCCACCAATATCGGCTGCAGACTTGGTACTAGGGACAGGGCCCTCATTACCTATTGTGAATGGAGCGATGGATAGCTCTCTGATGGCTCTCTCATTATCCTCATAACTAGGAAAGCCAGTGGGAGATTACATCAGGACAGAGAGAAGAATACAGAGGACAGGAGGGGTTCTGATGACCACACTCTGGGCAAAATTTCAGCAGAGTTAAAAACACACACGACTCTGCTAAACAAAATCTTGGGAGTATCAGAAATGGAAAGACGCTTGGATATGGGGCGGCCAAGGATGCTAAACTGTAACAAGGGTTCACAAACCGACCTTGGCACCACATAGAGGGTGACGCCTAAAAAGCCTACATTGGAAGTTCCTCTTGTACCTCTTGGGAAAAAAAATCAATGGTCATTGAGCCCCCTCCGTCCAATAGTCAGAGGCTATAGGAAATACATTAGTATGTTTACCTTAAAAAAATAAAAAAAAATAAGGCCCTCCCAATAAAAAGAAAAAAAGGTAAACGGACATATGGCAAAGGTCTGAATAAGAATGCAAGACATTCATGGCGTAACATGATAAAAATTGATCTGACATTTACAGATTATACATCATATCTGGACACGTCAGGGGAATGTGAAGTTATATGCAGTCGAGATGGGGGAACCTTAGCATCTGATACCATTACAGACAATATGAAAAAAAAGAAAACTCCAAAAAATAAGTCGCATAATGAAGACACAAAAGGGTCAAGTAGTGGTAATGCTTTGGGGGTTCAGAAAGGCACTCACAAATTATTTCTCTAAGACACGGCTAATCGATAAATCTGCCGACACTGCAGAACCTCTAGTGAAGCCGGTCTTCTCTAACACAGATGCAGCTGTCTTGACCAAGCGGATAAACTATGACAAAGTCAATGCAGGAACTCTAACAAATATTAGAGATCAAAGTAAGGCCAGCGCCTCTACCATAGATACACCTATGAAGTTTATAGATTTAACTGAACCTCCTAGTATGGTTATCAGGCAGATAGAATCTAAAGTCACCATTATTAATCATTCACCAGACTGTGATACCACAACTGACCCAGGGTTTTTGGGTCCACACTCAGAGAATGATTTGTTAATGGAAAGGGTCGTCAGGAGGGTGTTAAAAGTAATAATGGCAGATGACATTAAAGGGAGAAAAACTGCATCGGACAAGGGACTAACACCCGAATTGGGCGCACAAGGCCACATAAGTATAGAAGCTGAAGTACAAAATGTGGAACTAAATGAATCTGAAGTTGTAGCCAGTACCTTGGGTGTACAGGAGTCTAAAACCACTGAAGTGGGGTGTCGGGTGGAAAGCCAACTGCCAAAACAAATAACTATGAAAGAAGGCTCACAGAAGAACACCCAAATTACTGGCTCTCTAAATAAACAACAGAGGATTAATGCTTCCTACAGCAGTAAACAGCATATATGGACTCAGAGTGATGAGTGTTTCTGTGAAAAGGTGCAGTAAAACAGCCGACAGGCAGTCTGGTTTCCAGAAAAAAGTACATAGCAGTGACTTAAGGGCAGTTCAATGGAGGCATCCATGCCACGTGGACTATCCAAGCGTCCTTGTTTATTATCTGTTCGAGTACGGGGAACCAGACTCCCTGAACAGGTGGAGATTCCTTGCGCTGTTAAATGAAATTCCAGCACTGAGAACTACATCCTCAGCAGACATCAAGTTGGTGGATTTTATCCACCCAGAGCGGCTTGACTGTGTACGGGTGGTCTTTCACATTAGATCTGTGTATGAGGCCTTTCTTGAGCAAGTGGATGCCTTCAATAAGATGGGATATGACTTATTGTCATTCTCGCCGGGATTCTCTAAGGTGCAAACTACCAACTCCACCTGTGCATCTAGAGAAGTGAGCAGTAAGGACGGTCCTCCGCCGAACCTAAATCAGTCCCAGGATGCAGGGGAAGATTCAGCCAGTTGGCGTTGGCTGGCATTGTCCCTTAGAGACTATTCATTAGCTGAAGGAACTTAAATTCAACATTTAATAGTAGGGAAATCTCGATTCTATCCTGGAACATAAGAGGATTTGGCCATATATCTAATGTTTTAGTAAACCGGCTACAAGGGGTCTCTTTGGTCGGCCATCGGGAGGTATGTTAATTGCTGTGCAAGCAGACAGCAACATTAAGGTCATGAAATGCACTTATATTGTACAGGGATATATGGCTATTAGGTTGGCATTAGCCAATGCCTTAAGCATTATGGATCTGTTGGTTTTTAATATATATGGGTCTCCTACAAAAAACCTTGTACAGCATTTGGACTTATTGAACAAATTTGTCATAGAAGAGATGATTAATTATGATGCTTTACAGATAGCAGTGTTTGGGGACTTAAATACACACATAGAATCTGTGCAGAATCCCAATTTTCCGGCAAAAAGTCTGGGTAATGGTAAGATCACAAGTAGCAAATCAGAACATATCAAACTTTGGGGGGCTTTCTTTCACAACTGGGGTCTCTTCTCTGCTAGAGAGAGTGAAGGGTCTCAATGTGCATTGCCCATCTGGTCAGATGGACGGAACTCATCTGTAATTGATTATATTTTCATGACATATTCTCTTCTCGAGGTGACTTCTTTGTTCAGAATAATGCATTCTGACTATAGTCACCACAGTATGTTGTCATTGACATCGGATTTAGCCTTGAGACATAAACAATCTTTGTCCAACGTAACAGGTGTGAAGGTAAATGTGGCAACAATAAGGCTGCAATGGCACCAGGGAAATATCACAAAAGTAAATGAACTATTTATGGAAGATAACACCCAAACAACTATTCAAGAGAAGCACTCCATGTATAAGCATGACTTATTTGGCTTCTACCTGGATGGCATAATTAATCCGATAACAAGCAACATTCGGAATAGACGGGCTAGGAGAGGATAGAATAGACATAGCTATAGCGGTCAAGTTCGAAAAATGAAAAACAAATATAATAGAGAAATCAGACAAACTAGAAACTCTGGTTTAGATTGGGAAAGTATCTCTTTGAAAACAAAGAAAATGAAGCAGAAATACAGAAATTGGTTAAAAAACAATAGGTTGATGCTATTACAGGAAGACAATGAAACAATGCTGTCCTCTCTTAAGGACGGTTCCAGTAGGAACTTTTGGATGCTGATAAGTAATGTAGGGCACAACCAAATTATTGCACAGATGAACCCCATTAGTAAAGAAGCCTGTTCAGGTCATTTTGGGGAGATCTATGTTCACAATGGGCTGCCTAAAAACTGGGACTCTATATTATCTCAGCCTTGGGAAGTAAAGTAGAAGAAATTGAGGTACAAATTTAAAAAAGCAAGTGTTTCACGTGCTGCTGGCCCAAACAACTTGTCAAATGCGTTGTTGAAGGGGAACAGTGGGCTATGGGCAAAGGTCCTGTTTTTTCTGTTTGATGACATCATTAGCAGTAAAACAATTCCTTCTACATGGCATCTTTCATATGTTGTACCGATCTATAAAGCTGGGGACAAAAGTATCCCCAGGAATTACCGCCCAATTGCTATCATGGACACTGACTCTAAGATCTTTACTAACCTAATATTGAAAGGCATTCAGGCTTGGGTGGAGACTAATAATAGTCTCTGTGCCAATCAGTTTGGGTTCAGAAAACAAATGGGTACGGACGAAGGGTGACTATTATTGACAATCCTACAACAAAAAGCCTGGGAAATCGGTTCATCAGGCATGTATTTATCTGCCAATGATCTCTCTATAGCTTTTGATTTAGTTGACAGAGATACCGTATGGCAAAAACTCCAAGATTTAGGCCTACCGAGTAATATTCTATCGTTCTTAATTCATTTGCACAAAGAGTCATATGTGCAGGTACGTCTGAACCTGGAGGGCCTAATGTCTGGTCCCATTAAAATCATTAATGGACTAAGGCAAGGGTGTATATTTGCGCCTTCACTGTTTAATTTGTATGTATCAGACGCAGGGGATTGCCTGGTTGGAGCTGCCTTTATTCCACTAGAAATCACTGGAAAAAGGTGGGATGGGGTTCTTAAGCCGATGACTTTCTTCTATTTGACCAATCTGCCAAGGGTTTGCCGCGTATGATTTCAGCATTTTGTTCTTATATTAAGCAAACCCATCTGAAAATCAATGCTGGTAAAACAATTTATGAAATTGATTGCCTGTAAATCATTGAAGAAATATGATTGTATATAGATCACACAAAGCTGAAGGTCAAAAGCGAAATGACATTTCTGGGTTACCCTATTTTTGACAAATGCAAGAAAGCCTTATATTTAACCTTTACGGAACACAACATTTCTTTACAAATCAATCATATGAAGAAAGTTGATGCAAAATCTGGCTTGTATTCTATGATCCCAATAGTACGTTACTATAGTCTAAAGGTTATACCTAAAATAACCTATGGGCTTGAATTTTATCCAGACTCAATAATAGCTATCCTGGAGAAATTAGAAGCTAGAATCTGGAAATGTATATTGTTTTGCTTGCCTAAAACTGTCCCAATTTTGACCATACAATATGAGCTTGGTCTCTTATCTTAAAGCTTTCATGTCCTGTGGTGTAAATTGTTTATGTTTAGAATACTGATAGTTGATTCAGGGGATAATTTGTACCGACTCCTGGGTAGCTATCTTTTGCAGGGGAACTCTACGGTCACTGAGTTAGTAAAACTACAAATACTGAGTCTTGCAACATTGGAGAAGTTGGGCCTCTCATGTGATACCCTGATATGTAATCCGATTAGGGTAAAGAAACTCCTGCAATACTCTGACTGGGCGGACACAATGATGGGGGTAACCTCTATGAAAAGGTTTGCACAATTGGTCACTCACCAAAAAGGGCAGAAAAGTATTTAACAAGATTCCCTAACAAAAGCTGGAGGCACTGCTACATGAGGTTTCGCTTCAATGTTTGTATAACGAGAGAAATACTGGAAATCAGATCCGGTAATGAGTCTTTTAGAGTCACTATTCCATATCGTTTCTGTAAAATCCCATCTATTAAGGAGACATCAAGGCATCTACTACTCCACTGCAAGACCTTATTACCCACCCGCAACAAATTCTTTGGTGATTTTGTCTTAAATTTGGGTTGGGATAATTCTGACAGTCTATGGTGGCATTTGATGCATGGCACCTCTACGTCACTCAAAATTGCAGTTGTTGACTATTTAGTCAGAGTTTGCGGTGTTGTAATGATTGCTAATCATTAATGAAAGTATGACTGGTGTAGAGGACAATTCAAGGCACCGACACCCGACAACTTCTGTCTCAGCATGAGCTCTTACCATCTAGTGCATCATGGCCACCTAGAATGGAAATTTGTCCTTGGAGTGCGAATGGCAGTATATATGTCTGTATTGAAAGTACTAATGTTTCAAGCTGTTATCATCTAGCGCATCATGGCCATTTAGAATGGAAATCTGTTACTAAAAGGCGAATGGCAGTATATAACTTTTGTATTGATAGTACTAGTGCCCAAAATGTTTGTCTTCTGCTATCCTAACGCAATTAAGGGCAGAGAGAATCTGACCCTTTTTATTTATTTTTAACGAATGGAAAGTCATCTTAAAATACTGCAGTTGCGTTCAATGTTTACTTCTCTTTTGCTTTGGAAGATTAAAGGCATGGTCTAGTAAAAATTTTTATTGTCCTAACGGGTCGGCCATGTTTTTTTAAGCCTAAGTGGCTCGATTTTAGAAAACTTTCCTATGGACCTTACCCGAGTTTTCGTCCATTAAACGCACGCGAAAACAAGCACCAGGGAGCCGCCATTTTCTGATAATCCTATCTTTTCCCCGATCACCCTGGCTGACCTGCTTTTGCAGCACTAAATCAATTCCCCGCCCCTGAACCTGTCATCAGCAGACTCGTACCGCCCATTTCCCAACGCCAAAGCACGTCTCGTGTCAACATTCGCTGCGCTTCAGCTAATGACGTGTCGCCATGGAAATGGCAGGACGCCTCTCTCCTCAATAAGTATAAACAGACCGTTTCACAACACACAGCAGCCGATTTTCGATTCCATTCCTCTCTCCGTGTTACTTAGAGTATTCTGTGACTCGTTTCAGTGCTCTGGTCAGCTACCTTCGCCGCTTGCAGCCCGTGTGAACAGATACCAGTACCACCGCTATCAATTATTTTAGTTTGTTTAACACACAATGGCTACAATAATGCCCTACATGTACGAGCCCGAGTATACCGAGGAGGAACTACTGGAAAGGGAAGCACGCGAAAACGATGGGGATTCGGACGGCAGTTGGAAGGACGAATCAACAGATGAAGAGCCTGGGCCTAGTCGAATGGACGGCGTCTCCACCTGGTGCACATGCAATCGGTGCGAGCTAATGCCAACTGAGGACGAGAACTGCTGCTGCCGAGAAAACTCGGGATGCCTGGACTACATTTCGGAAGGCGAGCCACGACCGCAATGCATCACCGAGCTGCCAGACTTCAGGGCAGCCTGCCTCACACGGGCCGTGTTGAGAATAATGATGGTGCTTATGCACGAACTTCGAGCAACTGTTGGTCCTCATAATCCGAGTAACGAGTAAGTATACTGTCCTTGTCATGCCACTCCTATTTCATGTTCTGCTACTATATCCAAAATTACATCTACATATCATTGTAACGCATGTAAGTCATTCAATAGTGTGCATTGTCTAGATAGCATTTGTACCTGTAAAATGCCATTAGTTACAAGAATTGTCATTGACAACAAACGTTTATTAAACTTATCTGGGTCATTTAAAAACAGTTTGTTTCATTCCTTTTCACAGGTGGTACAGGCTGGTGGCCTATCGTTCCTTTACATGGTGGCTTCACTGGAGGCTTGGACACCGCGTTCGAAGAGTGATACCCGCCTGTGCCGTTCGTGCCATTAGAGAAATGTTCCCAAGTGACAGCGGTCAGTACAGGGGATTTTCTCTCGCTGTGCTGCAACCTGACCTGTATAATCTTTAAAGTCTTGTATTTTTGTTTCATGAAAATAAGATACAAAATAAAACACCACATATATTTTAACAACGTTTGTCTCGATTTTTTAAATGAATCAAGTGTGTCTCCATTCAAGGATGGACGTCAGACATCTGTGCTCCGAATGGGTGAAGGTCTGGTTGCTGTGAAGCAGGGTGGTCACTATCTAAGCTAACATAACATATTCTCGATAATGCATCCACTAAATAACACTTGTTCAAAGTCTTTCAGTAGGTTATGTCTCTATAAAAGTCACACATATATCTATACTAACAATTACCATTGGATTGTACAGGCCTTAGGGTCTTGGCCACTATAATACACCGGTTGAAGTGTGGGTCTGTGCTCACAAGAATCTCCGGTATGTGGCATTTGTTATTGATAAGCAACGATATACTATCATTGATATAAAGGCGACATACTGTATATTGATATAAAGGCGGTTCGCGCCGGTGGATGCGCGCTGGCATGGGGGGCTGTGACGGGCGCAAACGGCCAAGGTGCCAAACTACATGTACACTTCAAAAGGTGTCCCACGCCAAGGGGCCATAGGTCACATGGCCTCCTCAGACCCCGTGTCTCCAGGCAGGCCTCCCCTGAGGCAGGCCGCCCCCCTGCAATCCACATAAGTGTGTCTCCATTCAGCAGTCTTCCTGTGCCTTATCTGCACGCCCCATGGCCATCCATCCCACCCCCCTCTATCAAAGGCGGTTCGCGCCGGTGGATGCGCGCTGGCATGGGGGGCTAACCGGGGCGCAAACGGCCAAGGTGCCAAACTACATGTACACTTCAAAAGGTGTCCCACGCCAAGGGGCCATCGGTCACATGGCCTCCTCAGACCCCGTGTCTCCAGGCAGGCCTCCCCTGAGGCAGGCCGCCCCCCTAATACCATGACATACATACGTCATTCATTCACAAACACACCCCAGTTTCTAATACTTTAAAAACCACTCGATATGTCTCATGAGAACATCTTTGTGCTTTGCAAGTCAACTCTTGAACGTGCTACCTGGGAACCACTGAGATCTATGCTAATCTGCTCGTCGTCGTGCTATCCGTGAACTTCTGTGACCGCTTCGAGCATACCCATCAGTGCGCTACCTGTGGCCATCCACCTATTCTCCCGCAACATACTGCTCTGCTTGCTGAACCCAACTGTTTGTTGGTCAAGGTAAGGCCATGTATCCTGGTTATATTTCGCAGATTTTTAAATTTCTATCTATTTTCGAGTAGAGTACACAATAGTGCTATGTTCATTGGTCTCATTGGTGTTGACTTGAGTTTCCATTGCTATGCTATAAATAGATCTATTTATTTTCATCTGTGACTATTGTGATTGAATTGCATCCTTCGGGGGTCCAGTCAATAATGTTAGCATGTTTCCTTCTCGTGCAAGACAGAACATCCAAGGGACGAGTCACATGTTCAGATTTCAGTCACATCAATTATACATTTCTGCAACTTATGCAAATACTAAGCAGCACATAATGAACTGGTATAGTTCCTGCGACCAAAACAAACCTTGCATTGATCATTGTATGATTCATTTACTTTTGTATCAAATCTTTACTCTTGAAGATTGTATAATAATGTCGATATTTACTTTTCAGATTTATCAACAATGCCTGCCTGTTCGATTAGCGGTTGCCCTTCGAAGACCCATGCGAAATCTGAAGGAACTACAATGCATGTATTCCCGAAAACTGTTGATCGAATAAGAGAATGGGTCAGACATTGCAGATATCCACTGGAGGAGCTGGAAAGTAGAGTCCAACAACTCTTAGAGGACAAGAGGGGTGATCGATACCGCATCTGCAGCCGGCACTTTTCCTTGGACATGTACACAACTTCTTGGGTAACAAAGAAGAATAAACGGCGAACGACACGGAAATTGCGCGAAAACGCTATTCCCACTCTATTCGTCCACATTCCGCCACCGGTGAGTCAAGTGTCCGGATTTAGCTTTAGGCCTTGCGGTAGTGTGTAGCCGAATGGATTAATAGATATTGTAGGTGTTCTATCCCTTGTAATAATTTCGATATTGATATGAGTGTATAGTTTTTTGAATAATGACATTTATCAATATATTCTTTTTCGATTTCATAACCCACAAACGCAATGTATATATATATGGGGACAGGGAACTGTGCTGTATTGAGCATTTTTCAAGTATTCTGGCGGCTTACATGGCTATTTTTAATATTGGCATTTCATTATCAATCATTAATTGACCTTTACAACTTCTTGACTATCCCTTGAATCTGAAGCAAGAACATTCTACATCCTTGACGTGGTCGCAGTTATCAACCACTTCTAGCGCGTATCAGGTAATCTTACTAGGCTAATCCGCTACATACTTGTTTTATGCATGTCAAGTAATAGTTTTATTCTATCGTGTAATTATTTTACCGAATGTTTGGTTACTGCTTTCCAATTAATATACACCTTAGTTATCGTCCACTGGTGTTTGTTTTCAGTTATAATTAGTGTTATCCATACTAATGCAAGTACTGTCTTTCAGGGAGATGCTGAAGCGTCCGCCACATCTACAACATTTCTAGATGTTCCTCACCAGCAGGAGGTATGGATACTGACAGCTCCATCGAGCGTCATCATCAGAGCTGGAATTCTTGTCGTTTGATTGTTCTACACAATGTTTCATTCGTGGTTAGCCGTTGATATGTACCTGTGCTGTCGACCCCAGGTGTATGTTATGTTTTCACAATTGTAATCCTCACTAATGCAAGTACTATGTTTCAGGCAGTTGATGGAGCGTCAACCCCTGCACTTGATGCAGAGCCTGACATTCAAGTATACAAATCGGCGCAACAGCTTTCGGAAGTGCGCACTACATTTGCAACATCCATAGATATTCTTCAGCAGCACGAGGTATGGATACTGACAGCTCCATCGAGCGTCATCATCAGAGCTGGAATTCTTGTCGTTTGATTGTTCTACACAATGTTTCATTCGTGGTTAGCCGTTGATATGTACCTGTGCTGTCGACCCCAGGTGTATGTTATGTTTTCACAATTGTAATCCTCACTAATGCAAGTACTATGTTTCAGGCAGTTGATGGAGCATCAACCCCTGCACTTGATGCAGAGCCTGACATTCAAGTATACAAATCGGCGCAACAGCTTTCGGAAGTGCGCACTACATTTGCAACATCCATAGATATTCTTCAGCAGCACGAGGTATGGATAATGACAGCTCCATCATGCGTGATCATATAACGTGATTCCATTTGCTATACTTTCTTCCCTATTAACGCAAGTGCTGTGTTTCAGGGAGACGACGGAGCTTCCACCACAATCACAACATCTCATTTAGATGATGCAGATGTGAAGGAATCGTTGAAATAAGTCGATGAAATGTGATCATATTTGGATTTTCCTTGATTCTTTTGGACAATGCATCATTTGCGGTTATCTCTTTATATGTACCTGTGCCGTCGACCCCAAGTGTGTGTTGTGTTTCCAATATTGAAAAGCATACTAATGCAAGTACTGTGTTTCAGGGAGATGCGGATGCCTCCTCTCCAATACAACCATTCATGGCAGTCCATGCAGAGCCAGAGGTATGGATACTGACAGTTACATCGAAATAGATCATCACTGGTTGAATACTTGTCCTTTGATTGTTGCACACAATGTTTAAATCGTATTTGGCTATTGAGATGTACCTGTGTGTTCGTCCTCACGTGTGTTTTATGCTAACAATATTTTGATACATAGTAATGAAAGTACTATGTTTCAGGGAGACGATGGAGCCTCATTCCGTGCTGTCTATGCGGATACAGAAAATATAGTCCTTGCAGCGCAAGAGGAAGGGAGGACATGCGGAAACGAATCGGAGCTACAGCGTGCAGATGTTGAAGGTCGAGTCAAAAAAGTTGCAAAGAAAAAAAAACAAAAAAAGTTAGTTACAAACAGTTCATAACTTTAAAAAAATGTTTGTGCTGGGGACTATTTTATGTTTTTTTCCAGTCAATTCTACTACACTCCATCTTGTGTTTAAACTGAACATCCCTTTTCCAATCTCTCCTCCAGTTACCCGTGGGTGTCAGAACTATACACACACAGACAGTGAAGCGAATGAGAGATGTGGCTTGCCAGACCGTGTACACTATGGAGGAACTATTAATTCAGGCGAGGCGTGTTCAGGCTCGAGATGCTCATGTCCAATGGCCAGAACATGAATTAACTGTGTTTGGAGACTACAGCAAAGTTGCATTGGACCATAGCTACAGTGCGACTGCACCACCACAAGAAGATGTTATTGAATGTATTGAAGATAGCTCTGAAGTAGTTGCAGATCAATTTACACAATCTACACCCGCCAAAAATTTGCCACCAAAAAACCTGTCGACATTGTTGTGTTCTCCCATCAATGTTGAAGTAAAAGATGTTGAAATGACAGTGAATGAACCAGCCGCAGCATCCATAGACGCATCAGAACTTGATATCAGCGATATTACTTTCAAATGTGTTGAAATCTCCACAACGTCAAAGGCCGAAACAACGTTGACGCAGGATGACAGTCTAATGAAAGAGAGCAAATACATTGTATTCGACAGTTGTTTGATGGAAATTATAAGTATGCTGAAATGTGTGCGTTCCATTAGAGGGAAAGTATGTGGGAAGCCATTGATTAATGTAACTCGTCATATAAAAGGCAGTAACGTCAAAATAAATGCCGCCTGTAGATTAAATCATAGGTTCTCATGGTCTGCACAACCAATGCTGGGGAAAATGCCAGCAGGCAATCTACTGTGTGCAGCTGCATCACTTTTTAGTGGCTCCAGTTTTAGAAAGTTAGAGGCTTTCTTTCAGTTTGTGGGACTCCATTTCATTTCTAAAGCGCTGTACTACACATACCAACGTGATTATCTGTTTCCGGCCATTAGTGATGCTTGGAAAATTGAACAATTGTCTCTAGCAAGTACATTCGAAGGCAAACAATTCAGGCTAGCCGGCGATGGACAGTGCGACAGCCCTGGATTTTCTGCCAAGTACTGCACCTACCACTTTCAGGACATGGATAGTAAAAAAATTGTGAGTTTGGTGGTCATGCAGGTAGCACAATGTACATCGTCAGTGGCCATGGAGAAACTAGGTTTTATAAAATCAGTGGAATATCTACAATCGAGGGGAATGCACATCGACCTCATAGCCACGGATAGACACGTTTCAATTGCCAAGACAATGAGAGAGCAGTTCCCACATATTAAACATCAATTTGACGCATGGCATCTTGCTAAATCAATCAGTAAGAAAATCTCGGCTGCAGGAAAAAAAAAGGTTTTGAAAGTATTTTGCAGTGGTCACATTCTATCACCAACCATCTTTGGTGGAGCTCAAAAACTTGTGAGGGGTCAGTGGAAATATTACTTGAAAAATGGCGGTCACTGATGCACCACTGTACCAACGTTCACCGCTGGACAGCAAATGAACATTTCCACCAATGTGAACATGGCCCTTTGTCCCCAGAGGAGGCACGGAAGAAGAAGTGGTTGATTCCATCTTCACCGACACACAAAGCCATTGAGAAGATTGTTTTCGACAAAACACTATCAAGAGATTTGAGAGGACTGACAGAATTCTGTCACACAGGAGATTTGGAGGTGTTCCACAATATGTGCCTAAAGTACAGGCCAAAGCGCTTGCATTTTAGCTTTCGGGGCATGAAACATCGCACTCTACTAGCGGTCTTGGCCCATAACAGCAATGTCGGACGTGAACAATCTAGGACTAGGGGTAAAGTAAGGATGCCTCGATACACTAAGGTGTTTTCAAAACGAAGTAAGCAATGGGTGATCAAACCAGTCTATGATGAAATGCAGTTCGACTTTGTGAAAGGCCTTATTGTTGCTGTGTTAGAGAAGCCCAGATATGGAATTTTGGACGTTTCTGTGCAGAGCAATGATCCATTGCCACCGAACATTGCGACTGTGCCATGCCCACCCGATGCACAGCTGATTGTGAAGTACAAATCCTGGTTTAAATAATTGCAATACGATTGTCTTTTTGTAAATAAATGTTATTGTACAGTGTACCTGTAAACCTTACCCCTAACTTCACCATCATGGGTGGCGAACAAGCTGGGTGTCATCTTTGAATTCTCTCTATTCACCTCACATATGTGTATGTATATATTTTTCTCATGTCTCATCTCATGTAAATGTAAATGCTGCGCACTGTTAACGGAGGGGAGGCTTGCGTATTGCAAATAATAAAACAAACAAACAAACAATAAATCTCACTTTTAACTCAACTCCTGTGGTACTTTATACTTTCCCTGACCTTCCGCCAAAAATTAAATGTCTCAATTTGAGCTGCAAAGCTCGCAGACAACGGGGACAAAATTGGGGCACTTAGAACGCGCCAGCCAAGCGGGCCGTGGCATTTGGGAGAGAAGCCAGTTCGCATTTGCACATTGAGGCGCACTACATAGACGGATTCTAAACTTCAAGTTCTCATAGATGCCTATACTACGTGATGTTGCAAATAAAGAATGCGAAGGACAGCGCCCAGATGAGGCCCACAAGTCGCACTGGAAGTATAAGGGTCTATTGTTTTTTGACCTTGAGACAGGGACCATGCCGAAAGAACTACATTTGAAGGAAGTGCGCAATAACGTAAGAGACGATAAGGCAGAAAATTCAGAAACTAGACCGAGTTTCAGTTTTAGGTCAGTATACGAAAAATCATTGTTAAGAGCACGGTCCGTTTTACAGACTGCATTACGAAGAGACACAATGGAAATTTCAAATATAATGTAAGTAAATCTTTACACGCTTTTATACCGGAATGAAGATGCTTTTATACCGGAATGAAGATTTAATGAATGGATGCATGAATAAATGAATGAATGAAGAGCTAGGAAAAGCAAGTAAAACTGTTCGTAGTGGGCACATGGGCATGCAGGTCCACTGGTCTCACCGATCTCGCTCCATGGCCCAGCCACTTTTCACTGCACTACGGGACTTTCTCTGTATCCTTCAGCCCCTTCTCCCGGCATTTACCTTGCACTTGCCACCAGCTGGCCCTATTATTTAATTTGTATTCAACTAACCTTGTACAGCCCATCCCCATGCGCGATCAGAAAGACACCTGGCCTAGTAGGATCGTTGTCTGTCTGCCCTTGTTCCCCACCTGCCTCGTCACGCCTAGTAACACTTGGGTATAGGCGCGTTACAAAAGCCATATCATATATCATATCATTCCTCACGCATGTAGACTGTCGTTTATCATTGTGTGTTGGCCTCGTTTTATCTCGTTACTTTTCGCATTGATTTTAGAGACGAACATACTCCATTGAACTACCCTTGCAAGCAAATAGTTTCTGATCGGCCGTAATAAATAAAATGAGTAATATTAATGAAGTTCGGCTAGCGAGACTAATTATCATTTTCTTGTTTTCATAACAGGTATTTGATCCCTTACTGCCACTGCGATCTGTTTGAGACACAGGCGGATGGATTCTTCAGCAGACACCTGCAGCTTCGTGTCAACAACTGGAGCACGATCACCATATTATGGGACGATCGCCAAGGGCCCACATGCCCTTACGCTGTACTAGTGGCTAGAAGCAACATATCAACCTTTAGGATGGACTAGTGCCTAGTTGATGGAACAGCCTTGCGGTTCACCGTGCTTCGAAAGTGATTCTTTTTACGAAAATGAACACCCTGTGTATCATAAAGGAACAGCGCGTGACTCAAGATGAAACGGAACAGTTATTGCGGATGCAGATAAAAGAAAATAAATGGCTTCCGGAGTTCATATGTCAATTGCAGAATATTCTCTAAATATTTAATGTCAAATAAATGTACTTTACCAAATGTACCGTGTTGCTGTTTCATTTTAAAGTACAGTTTCATATTCCGAATTGTGGCGTGCTGTGTTGTGAGTTGATCTGTGTTGGTTTCCGGGTTCTGTGTGAAGTCGCGTAGAAGACGACTGGGCGCGTTTGCCTACGCAGCACAGCAACGTCACGGGGAGAGGCGGGGAATATGAATGTTTTGATAATGTCAGGCTCAGGGGCGGGGGAATTGATTTAGTGCCGCAAAAGCAGGTCAGCCAGGGCGATCGGGGAAAAGATAGGATTATCAGAAAATGGCGGCTCCCTGGTGCTTGTTTTCGCGTGCGTTTAATGGACAAAAACTCGGGTAAGGTCCATAGGAAAGTTTTCTAAAATCGAGCCACTTAGGCTTAAAAAAACATGGCCGACCCGTTGGGACAATAAAAATTTTTACTAGACCATGCCTTTAATCATTTCTTGTTTTTGGATTGAAAAGTTCATTGTTTAGCACTGTTGATTTTAATGACTGCTGTTTTGTTTTTCATTATTTTCTTTTGTTTTGTTTTTTGTAGTATTTACTTGTAATGGAAATGTTGGAAACAATTTGTTTCAATGATGTAAATGTTATCTAAGTTGATATTTTGTATTCGGTTTCTTTTTTTGTAAAGATTTGCTTTTCAAACCGCAAACAAATAAATAAAATGTAAAACAAAATATGTATAATGCTTGGCAAAATTATTCTCACTCACCTGCGAGAGAAACTGTCTGCGCGGTACATGCAGCCAGCACTGGAGCGCCCCACAGTCACTCGCTCATTGCAAACTCACCGGTAAGTCTCTCTCCTGGGTTTCGCTCGATATTCGGAGGACTGCTGCACACATGACTTCTCCCAACCAGGCAAACTCTCTTTCCTGGGTCGCCTTTGCTTCCCCCACACTAACTTGGAGCTGCCTTGGCTCCTTAGAGTCTACGATGCAATCCAGCAACCTGCAACCTCACGGCTGATTTCACAACTGCTGCTTCCTGCTGCGCAACCTCTGCAGTTTGCGTTATTCGAGGCACAGACCCTCTCAGGACCCACACTGGTCCCGGTGTCTTCTTGCTCCTCTAATCTTGCCTTCAACAGCTTACACATCCCGCAGTAGTTCTGCCAATTCCGCTTCTTCTGCTTTTGGTTTCTCTTGACCGGCACCTAAGGGGGCCTTTTAAACCTCCCAGTCTCACTCAGGAGTGGGTCATTCTGCCTAATTGGCTGACCATTCCTGCATGTTTGTTCCTCCTGAACCCTCTTCCTCGTCCCAGACTTTTACCTTTTGACAGCAGAAAGTCCCAGCAATGAGGCCAGACAAAGACAGGCCTCTTTTTGCAACTAGTCATACCTGATTCCACTTTACTCTCCCAGGAAGTATAAAAGGCGGAACAGGAGAACACACTGAGCGAGCTGGGATGCTGGAAGGTGCTGAGAAGCCAGAGGAAGACCAAGTGAGCTGCAAAGACCCTGTGAGACCTGGAGGAAGAGGAAACCACCCAGACTCTGGACCTTAGAATACAAGGGAGGCTGCAGTGTGGAGAGGGAACTGTACCTTCAGGAGGCAAAACCAGGGGCATCTGGTCTCTCCTGGCGGTGGCACAGCAGAGCTCCTCCCCTGGACCAAGCAGGCAGGCCCAGGTCTTTGACAGGTAGGTAGCGAGACCCTGACCTCACTTCAACATCCCCTTTTAACTCCTGCAGCTCCCAAAGCCAGAGAATGCCGTTTTGGCGAGCTAAAATAACCAGAGACATTTTATTTAACCAATTGAAGAGAAAAAGGACGTGAAGAAGGGTCCGTGATCTGAGCCCGACTGAGGAGGCCCAAGATCTGAGCCCGGCTGAGGGGGATCACTTGTGTGTTAAAAAGGATCTGAGCCTGGCTGAGGGGGATCCAGGGTGGACTGTGTGTCACTCAAAAAGAATATCCTGCGAACATTGTCCAAAAAGGGAAAACTTAACCCCGACTGAGGAAGATCCCGATATGAAATAAAAAGAGGAAAAGGTCTGAGTCTGGCTTAGGGAGACCTAGAGAAAAGTATGTTGAATCAGTATATTGTTGTGTATGGAATAAGATATTGAAATACCACAAGACTTAATGAGAAGTGAAAGGACGCTATGCTGAGAGATCCTGGTGTACCTTAGAGACTGCCTCGTTAGAACAAGAAAGGGTGTGCTCCAGGTGCTACGCTGTTCCGCCTTATCCTGTGCTGAAAACGTGGGGAAGAGGAAGTTATAGTTCAGCAGTCCTGAGCTACCAAGCCCTGTTGACTTTTCAATTGTTACTGTTTCTTTACACACATCATTATCCCACACCCTTTTGTTCTTTAAACTAAGGTATGGCAATAGGTTTATTAGCAGAGGCCATCTTTGTTTTGGCATGATACCACTAGGACAGCATTTTCTTTATTTGATCGTTTTAGCTGGCTCTCATCTGTAGATTTAGCGTTAGATAGGCGTTTATCAAAACTCTTTGTTGAAATTCAATACACACGCTTGAACTGTACTTATTGTGTCTGTCATACTTCTGGTACCATGCCTTCCTTACAATATGCATCCAGGAAACATGGGCTGTGGCACCCATTGAGATGCAAGGATTCAAGGAGCTTAATATCCCGGTGGTTAAAGGTCCCAGAGGAAGCCCGTTGGGGGATGTGGAGGGTTGTTGACATTGGTGGCAGTAGGATCAGGTTGGGAAACAAAAATTGGTGTTGAAAGCACCTCGGACCTGCAATTGATTGTTAGCACAAACGCAGAGGGGCTGACAGTATTTATCTTCAATGTGTATAAAAGGCCCTATGGTACTAACCTGCTGGGGGCACTGACGTAGTGACCATCTGGGAGTCTAGGGTATCTGGAATACTTCACATTATTGTTGGAGGATACTTTATTCTCCAGTTTGAGCCCCTCCGAGAATTGGAGGTACTATGGGAGGACGCGGACGTGGCTTGGGACAGCACTTCCCTGGAGGCCAGTTTCCCCAGTTTCCCTCTTTGGACACAAATATGTCCTGGAGACAGCACAGATATTGTATGGCTTAAATGTAAGGGCATGCAATGGAAGGTGCACTGAAGATAGGCCACGGAAAGACACCTTTTTCGGGTTTGAGTGTTCCTACAGGATCAATTACATTCTGGTTGTGATGGGTGACTGGGGTGAAGTGCAAGAGATTTTTATTTCTGATCGTATGAAAAATGATCACAAACCCCTCTCCCGAAAGTCAAGGTGGCAGGGTAAGCTAGACGTCAGTGTTGTGGCATCCTGTGCCGATTGAGATAGGTGGGAATACCAGACGGGTCATCAAATGGAGTAAGATCCTGATGGCAGGGTTAAAACACTCCATTTACCACTCAATCCTCCCTTTTGTTGAACATCTATGCAATTACAACAACGGAGATGAAGAGGTATTGGCCAAATACGACCATTTAATCTCTGAACTTGGTTCCTGTAACTGTCCTAAAAACACAGTGAAGACTAGGAAAATGGAATTCCCAAAATCTAAAAATGGGAAGCCCTTAGTGAAGCTGACCTTGACAAGGATAGCAAAGCATTCTGGTCTCTTGTAGCCTACCGGAAGAAATCCAACAATAACAGGCTGCACTGCATAATTACTGAAGCAGAATGTTTTCTCATTTCTGTAGTTTACATAAAGACGAGGCTCTCCCTGAGGGCTCTGATTTAGCGGGATCAGCCGAGATAGGACCGATGTTAATCGACTGTATTAATCCACCCATTATTATCACAAAGGCAGCTGTAAAAAGAGTCTTATCGAACGCCAAGGAGCAAAAGGCACCAGGGACAGCAAAATTCTAGTTGACCTCCTGAAGGACGAGCCTGATATTTGGGCGCCATTACAACTAAGGCTATTCCAAACTGTTCTCAACCATAATAGTACCCCAGAATCATGGCGTCGTGTGGCGACAGTCCCCCATATACAAAAAAGGGGGAGAGAAAATCCAGGCAACTATAGGCCCATCTCACTACTTGACGCCACAGGGAATCTATTTGCTAGGGTGGTCCGCCAACAATTGCAGGACTGAGTGACTAGCAAGGGGCTCATTTCCTATTTACAGACTGGGTTCCAGCAATGGCTGAGCACAGTAGATCTATGCATCTGTTTACTGATCTAACTACTGTTTCGACAGGGTACCCAGGAGCCAGCTATTGTTTTTTTGAGGCACGGGGTCCCATCTCAATTGGCGTCTTTAATTGATGAGCTCTACTGTAACAACACAGCGGTAGTGAGGTGTGGCTGTGAGGGGAATCTACCAAGCAGTTTCCAGTTGAGAAAGGTGTGCAGCAAGGCTGTGTCCTTGCCCCGCTCCTTTTCTGTATTAACGAGATCATCCTGGATCTGGTGGCGGAATGCTCTAGGGGAGAACTGGACCCTCCAAAACGCAGTGCAGATGTCTACCCAGCACATTGTTTTTGCTAATGACTCAGTTTTGTTGGCTACATCTCACATGGCGATCAGGCGTGGCTTCGAGAATTGTGTCTTCAAGTGTTCGCAGTTAGGCCTGACTCTCAACGGGAGCAAGTCTAAGGCCTTAGTGTTCAGGCCAAGGAGATCCAAGCCTGTGGTACTCCGTTTGGAGGTGGATGGTACTGTACTGGAAGAAGTTATTTACTAGGACTACTTACTATGACTATCTCGGAGTGAGGTTTACGGATATAGGCACATGGGTAGCCCAGTACAGTAAGTGTTAGGCAGAAACCTGTGCAGTTCCCTTAGGGACCACTGCAAAAAGTTTAAGACAACAGGAGTAAGCAGTAAACCCAATTGGTAGCAGTCTGCACCGCCCAGATTTACCTGGTAGCTGTGGCTGAGCAGTCATACTTCTCTCAAGAAGAAGTTAGGCAGTATATAGAGTACACACAATAGGGCTAAAAATACAGTAGTACAAGCAAACACTGACCAGAGCTTTGGTATAAAAGTATATAATTATTTATTTAAAAACACACTTGTAAAAATACACTGGCACTAATATGTCAAGCAAGTTCAAACACAGTCACTATAAGTATATCCACCTCCCTTGTTAATTATTTGACAAGTCTAGGTTAAGACACCACTTATTTAGAAAAACAAAGGTGAGCGCGTAACCGTA
The DNA here is from genome assembly GCF_040938575.1 of Ambystoma mexicanum. Taxonomy (NCBI): domain Eukaryota; kingdom Metazoa; phylum Chordata; class Amphibia; order Caudata; family Ambystomatidae; genus Ambystoma; species Ambystoma mexicanum. The sequence continues at coordinate 1,282,306,660 of NC_090934.1, forward strand.
GCTGGCACTCCAATAATTTGTTTAAAAAGGGAGAGAAAAGGCAAAATAGGAAAAACACACAGTACCAACACTTTTAAGAAACCACAGCAAGTCAAGAAAGGCAGGATCTACTGTAGAGCAAAAAGTTCATAGGCCAGGCCCACTCTTGGGGAGAGCAAGGCGGAATGTGCCCAAGATCACACAGTGGAAATGCACTCAAAGTCTTTGCAGAAAAGTCAAAAGAGGTTGGATCAAGTCAGAAAGGTAATGTTAACAGGTCCGAGGTCACCCCAGGATAGAGAGTCAAGGATTTACGGGACACCTTGGACAATCTGTTGCAAGGGAGACCAGGCGGGACACAGTACCTGAAATGGTGAGAAAGCTCCAGCGGTGGCAGTTGTTCCTGGCAGCGGGTGCAAGTCGGGGCTTCGTCCAGGGGAAGAGAAGATCTCGACGTGGAGGAAAGCTGGAGGTCGTTGCACTGCCAGAGAAGAAACCAGCCGCGGAGTTTCCCGGGTAAAAGGTACTACCCTTTTATTCGCGGTAGTGGTGAAGCGTGGCTATCCGGCCGCCAGGGTGCTTGGCACGATCGATTCGACCATGAGACGAGCCAGGAAGGTGAAAAGGCGAACTGGTTGGTCCCACCAGCTCAAAGGGAAGAAGACTCTCCTGGAAGAATATCTCCCCTGTCGTCGGGAAAGTGGTGAGTTTCATACAGCAGGGCTCCACCGGTGGTGTCGTCGTTGTAGATGGCTCAGCTTCTCCCCTCTTCAGATTCTTTAGGTCCTGTGGCGACTTCTGAAGTTCCAGTCCCCAAAGCCCTGCTTTTATGCAGCAAAACCCCCATTCATCAGCCTAGCTGTCACTCAAACATGCTAAGTGGTGAGCTGGGCGGCTCACCACTGGGCCAATCACACAAGAGTGCGACTTGAGATGCCAAGACAACTCAGTCCAGGGTACCTAATCCCCCTCACACAGATCCTGTTGACCCCAGAGTGGCACCATTTGGAGGGCTTCTGTGGGGAAGCCCGCCAAAAAGTGGAACAAAGGGCTCGACTTGGGTTAGAGTTTCAGAGGCGAACACAAACGCTGAGTCCTGGCAAAAAGACCCAACCGGGGAATAAATATTAAATAAATAACCCGGCGGTATCTTTAACATTGTACCAAAAAGTGGTGCTTTTAAAATGAATGGGAAAATCCCATAGGAAATATTCCGGTGGAATATTTCGCGTGGTATCCACTGCCACCAGCCAGAAAACTCGACAAGGGGGGACTGGACAGTGGCCCTTTGGAAAACAGACCCTGGGGTAATCGAATTACCCCTACCAGTACTTCCACAATATGATGGTTTGTACTGGTTCTGTTCACACTGAGACTAGTAAAGCCAGTGGTGACTTTACATGCCCTGGGAGACAGTAGTCAGTCCCAGGGTATGGAGTCTATGTTCGGGGGTCACTATGACACCCCTGTGTTACTGCACTGAGGGTGTTGTGTAACACACATACTAAAAAATACATGAAGCCCTATGGAGTAAAAGACCCCATAGCCTATAAAACACATGACATAGTCAAAGGACAACCTCAAATCATGCCTAAGAGTGGGAGAAAAAGAGTCTCACTCTTAGCAGGAGAAAAAAATAAACCCCAAAAATCCAGCAAAGCTGCTGGGGGACTCACTAGGTTTGGGAAATTAGCTTTAACAGAGAATTCTCCCTAACAGTAAGTCACAGACCATCTTTGAAAGAATTAGCGGGGGCCTAATGAAATGGTTTGTTTCCCATGTAGAGCAAGTTGTGTCCCTTGCAATTAACATCTACTCCATCCAGACCACATCTGACCTTAAATTCGTCACTGAGACAACTTAATGGCATTGAGGACACCAGATTACTGCCCCTTCTCTTCCCTTCCCCTCCCCCGACCTCCCACTCCCTGACCACAAAACACTCTGTAACCCCTAACACCTTCCTCCTCTCTCCCCCTCCTCCTTGTAAATTGTTCTACAGATTGTTCTAATGACTTGTTTCATGTTTGTAAATATGCTTCTCTCACTCTTGTACCTGTTGTTATATTTTAAAGCACTTTGGTTTAAAGCGCTATATAAATTCAATAAACATAAACAAACATACCAACTGCTTGAATTTGGGAGCAGCAGAGAACCCATTTCTGAAGAAGCTACTCAGATTACAGTGTAGCTTCCCAAGCGCTCCACTATTAATGGAATGTGGGCTTGATCCAATTACTTATCAGTTGGTTTGGAAACCTGTTTTTTTACTGGATTAGGCTTTGAGGGTCCCCTTAGTATGCTCCCTGATATGGTCGGTTCACGTTAGCCAACAACTCAAACTGGCAGATTTGGACAAAATATGTCAGAACCCTCATAACCTGCCTTGTAGTTTAAAAAGAGACATTAAGCTGATTGCCAAATGTGACACCCAAGAACGCCAACTATATGACTAAACCTGCAAGTAGGGTTGGCTTATCTGTCCTCGAAACCAGTATTAGATGGAGAGCGATATTTGGACCCAATAACCCCGGCCTGTATGCACATCCTATTCTTGAAGTTCAGGATTGGCACCCTGCAAGTCACGACCTTTACTTGCGGCTGGAGGGGTTGCAATTCTGAAACGTACCCGAAGTGTGGCCTGGATCCCGAGCCTGCCACCCATTTCTTGCTTTTTCGTGTGCTATAGTGACCTGAGGAAAATATACTTGATGCCACTGTTTACAAAAGCGTGTGTCAAAACCACTGTAGAAGCCATTAACCTATGCAAATCCACTGCTGCAGTGAATGATGTATACTTTGTTGCCAAATTCATTCACCATGCTTGGCTCCGCAGCATGTCATCCCAAGCCAGTTGATTACTACTCCTTCTTGGCTTTTACTTTTTAAGCAGGTTATACTGGTGTAATTCTATGAACTGTATGTTTTATAATAATTATGAATTGCTTATTTCTTGTAGGTAATCAATGTATTTAATAATGTTGTATTTGAATGTGTGCTGTAAGGAAGGCATGGTATCAAAGTAAGACAGACACAAGTGATCACTGCATATCTAAACCTAAATCTAAGATGGAAGCAAGCTACGACCATCAAATTTTAATAATACAGTTCTAGTGGAGTCTCATGAAATAAAAAGGGCCGATGCTAAAAAAAAACTATTGCCAATCCTTACCTCTAAGTAACAAATAGTGTGGGGTAATGTTCACAAAAAAAAGAAAGAAGTGTTCACAAAATGATAGGTCAGGATCTTCAGGCCGTTGCCTTTTTGCAGGGAACAAGGCGGTTCACTCGAGCATCGCACACTCTGGGGTTTCTTCCGCACAAGGACACAGTTCCTTTTACTAACATCAGGGTCTGCTGTGCCCAAGTCTTTTACATTCAAAGTCTCTTGCTTCAGAGGGCCTGGTGTACCAAAAACAACAAAAAAATTTCCTTTCCAAATATTCAAGTCGGCCGAGTCACTCTTCACCCTGGATCCCCATCAGCGGGCTCAAATCCTATTTTATACAAAAAGTTCCTTTCCAAATATTCAAGTCAGGCGAGTCACTCTTCTCCCTGGATCCCCCTCAGCCTCCCTCAGACCAAATTTAGTTTTCAGGCATCCCTCAGTCGGGTTCACATTTGCCCGAGCAATAGCTTCTCGGGTGACTCATGGTTCCACCCGGATCTCTCTCTTCCGGGCTCAGATCCCCCCTTATACAATTAGTCTCCCTCAGCCGGGGTCAGACCAATTTCAGTTCATGGGTTATCGAAGACTTTCGAATGTGCACAGGATTTAGTTTGACCTGCTGCAGGACCACTCCGATTTCATAGATCAATAATTCTCACACGCTCAGTTGGATACCAAACAGAGACCTTCGAGTGAGCACACACGTGGCGCCGGACCACTCTGTAGCTAGTACCTATTTCGGTTTCATAAAGTTCAATCACATACAAGTCATCTTTTCTCATACAATGTTGCCGCTTGCAATCTTGCGTAACACAGTCCAGACTGCTATCAGTCTCTCCGACTCACCGGCTGTGCTGAATTCACTAGCATTACTTTGTTGTCGGAGCCAAGGACAGTAGCATGGCGGCAATCTCTACTCCCCACCTTGGTTATCAATGCTGGAGGGCCCCATGTACCTTCGACACACACTGCACCATTCTCTAGCTGCAATTCCTGGTCCTGGTTATGTTTCTATTCCTCAAGGACTCTTGAAAGCCGCAGTTCTTCTCCGAAAAGGTCAAGGGTAGTTCCCTCCTTGCAGCCCTCTCTGGTCTCACCGCCTTTCTCCTCGGTTTTAACTGCCACCTCCGAATTTCTGCTTCCTCGTGTGTTTTGCCTTTCTCAGAGTGTGCTTTCATGCTCGGCCTTTTATCTGTGTGGGGAAGTGTAATGGAAGTCAGGTGTGTGTAATTATCAGTAATTGCCTGACCCTTGTGTTGGGACATGTCAGGTATACAGCTCTGCTGTTAGTCTGTTGCTCACGATGAACTGCCCTTGAGAAAGTGTTTGTGTCTGGAAAGGGGGTCGGGGGTTTGAGCTTCTAGGTAGGATGGGGTAAAGGTGTTTCAGGGAAGGGGATACTGCACATCACCTTTCGGTGTCCCACTTCCACTCACTGAAGATCCCTCATGCAGGTGAACCTCCAGTAACTGCCCCCCCCCCAGGAACTTATTCAAATAGCGATGGCCCTGTCATGGCCACCTGGATGACAGATTCCTGGGGAATAGCGGGTGAGACACCTTCCGGTTTCTCACAGTGCCCTAAAGGTAAATTTGCTGAATAAAACTTTACTGACTGACAATTATTTAGATAGTACATTACAGTCCACAGCTTGATAAAGACACAGGCCATATGCAAACATCAGACCTACAATCTATAAAGGTAGGACCCCCACACACACATCTGAAACAGAAAGATAGGTGCCCAAGAGACACAGTATATCAGAATCGAGAGATGCCCACATCGATACAATCCTCCGGTGCAAGAGGTTCTGCTGTGCAGTCTGGAGGATGGCACGGTGGAACAGAAGTGGGTGAAAATCAGAGAGATGAGCACATGATTAAAACAAGAGTTGAATGGGATCAAGGTTGTTGCTGAAATGCATGAGGTAGCAAAGGAAATTAAACCAATAAACTGTAGTAAGATGGTTAAGTGGAATAAATGGTTAAAAACGATCTCAGGCAGGAGCCTCAATACGGGAGCTCTGAGTGTCAAGTCAACTGTTGGGAATGATAAAGGGAAAAAACGAAGAAAGAAGTGTGCAGACAAACTGGACTGAGACACTTATTAATTCAATCTTCAGCTAAAGGGGGATCAAAGTGAATTAAACCAGAGATTTGTTTTGCCCCTAGAGGAGAATCCAGGTAGAAAAGAGGATCCAAGGCAGCACCTACTAACCAGGGTGCTTTCAGAATCAAGCACCTTGAGTACTGATAAGGCCGTTAAAAAAGATAAGGTGATGGAATATATATATATATATATATATATATATATATATATATATATATATATATATATATATATATATATATATGTTACGAATGGTACTGCAACATCTAATTGAGCATAATTAGGTGAGGCCAGAGTTACACCATGAACTTCAGAAATAAACTTTTGGGTTGAAAAGCAAGGGGCAAGCCAAAAGGCAGGACCTAAGAAAGGGGCTTAATACTTCAACACAATCTGTCTCAAAGCCATCATTTTGTTCTGCCAGAATAGGCTCGGCAAATGGAGAATACCCTGGTTTTGAAGATTAAGTTCCCCTTATCTGAAAGCAGCAGTAGTCCAGGCCCTAACAACGCAGGCTACACAACCTAACTGAATATTTGCAAAGGATATCTTTCATCACACGTGTTTAACAAAGTTTGTTCATTTTACAACGCTGCCGCTTGCAACCTTGACTTCAACACAGACTGGTCTGGCCTCAGTCTCCCCAACTAACCGGCTGTGTTATTCTCTGTCGGTTCTTTGTTCTTGGAGCCAAGGACAATACCAAGGTGTATGCAGCTCCTCCCCACCTTTGTCAGTTATGCGGGAGTGCACTCAATATCTCTGACACGCAATGCAGGATTCTTCAGCCTGGTTTCCTGGTTTTACGCTTTCTGCCTTGAAGGTTTCTTGAAAGTAACGGCTTCCTGCCGAAAAGGTCAATGGGGATGCCCTTCTCATGAACCTCTCGTGCCTTGCAGTCTTTCTCCTCTCGTTCAGCTGCCAACTCGAAACTGCTGTACCTTTGTGTGCTTTGCCTCGCTCAGAGTGTGCTCTCATGCTCCACCTTTTAGCCGTGTGGGGAAGTGTAATGGAAGTCAAGTGAGAGTGATTGTCAATAATTGCCTGACATCGTCGGACCATAGTACTGTGTGAGAAACAAAGGTCTCTCCCTGACTAGTCCCGTGGGATCTGTCATCTAGGTGGCCAGGACATGGCCATCGCTTTTGGATCCAGTTTCTGGGGGTGGACCAGTGAGGGAGGATCACCTGGATGGGGTCCTCTGGGAGTGAAAGTAGGACACTGATGGGTGAGACGCGGTATCCCTCTTTTTATAACACCTTCTCCCATCCTACCATGTAGGATTCTCGAAACTCTTCCCCAACCCCCCTTTTCCGACAAACACTTCTGCACACCATGAAAGACAACAGACCAACACTAGAGCCGTTTACCTAACATGTCGCAACACAAGTGTCAGGCAAAGTCAGGCAATTGACCAGAATCACAACACACCCGACAGCCCTTTCCCTTCTCCACAGTGATGAAAGGTGGAGCACGAGAGCACACTACGAGCAAGGCAGACCACACGACGAGAGTTATATCCAAGCACAGCAGTTCAAGAGGAGGAGAAAGATGGAAAGAACCGAAGCAGTGACTAGGAGAGAAGCGACCTTGCCCTTTCCAACCCAGACCCGCGAGGCATCCGTTAAAGAAATCATAAGACCATAAACAATAACCAGCTCATGTTGCAACAGATATCAACGGTACATGGAGCCCTCTTACGCTGAAAACCATACCAGGGAGAGACACTTGGTACCGTGGTACCGTCCTTGATTCCAGAGATAAGAAAAGCCAAGCGGTTAATCACAGCCGCAGAATCGAGGGGAGAGCCAATAAGAAACTGAACTGTGTTGAACGAAAGTTGAAAGTGGCGAATTAAAGGGAAATCAAAGAACTGTTTACTCTTGAGGGGAAAAGCAGGAGCAGAGGGGTTCGGCACCACATGGGTGCTCACTTGGGAGACTCTGCTTAATTCCTCTACTATTGAAACTACCAAACGTAGAAGGCCGTAGGAGAGCCAGAAGAAGAATGTCAAAGTGGTCATGCACTGGTACAAATGGTCTAGCAAAACCCCCTTTACAGTTTGACCGAAACGTAATTGAAAAGCTAAGGGAGACGAATCCCACATAGTGAGAAAAGGAGAAGGAACTGTGTGGTTGGCAAGAGTGAACCTGACGGAGGGATGCTGATAAAAAGGGGGGAAGATGATGCCCCAATGAACATTGTGTTGACAAGAGTGAACTTGGCAGAGGGAAGACCACCGTGAACTGTTTAAAAATACATTAAGACTTGTGAATGCAATAGCTGAAAGTGTTTTGGGAAAAGCCGTAGTGAACCCGACGGAGGGAGGCTAACATTTGAGAAAGTTTGAATCCGGCAGAGGGGTATCCATGGGTGAAAAGTCATCACCCAACGTACATACGCAGAGGAACCTTTTGTTTGTCATTTGGACCACATCAGGTCCTCGGAGGCAAGAGACATTTTGTAAAAAAAGACATTACCACCAAGGTCCCGATACCTAAGAACAGAACTGTTGTCTTGTGCTGGGAAAACCCCAGGCTATCACATCCTGACTTAACATTTGGTGAACATTTCTTTCTTTCTTTTTTTTTTTTTTTTTTTTTAATCACTTTATTTAAAGGTTTCAACAACAAACAAAGAAAAACAATCTCCAGTACATTGCATCGCGTTCAGATTACAAATCCAAAAGTAACTTTAGAATTAAACAAAACGATACTGAATACATGGACATGGATAACAGTTGCAAAAACAAATACAATTTGAACAAAAATTCCTGACATACAACCATGAAGACAAAACAACAAGAAACCAAAACACACAACTAACACCCAAACAGAACAGCTCCCCAACTCCAGAAGTATCTAAGCATCCCCAACCCAAGGCAGGGAATGTCCCCCCTAGATCTGGAACCCAACCTTCAGCCAAATAAGTCATTAAAGGGCCCCCAAAGTCGAGAGTAACGACCTTCTCTACCTTGTCCGACGAGCAGAATTTTATCAAAGTTCGACAAGACCTGCATATTTGATAACCACCCATCCACGCTCGGTTTCTTCCTAGACTTCCAGACCCGTAGGATTTGTTTCATTGCCAAAATCAACCCTTTATTTATCCATTCCGTACAGTCCCTAGCTCCATCTCCTCTACCCCTGTTGGATAACAAAATGATTGAAAGGAAAGAGCGAGGAAGATTTTCTTCCAACACAAGGTCCAGTCTATCCAATACCCCGGTCCAGAAGTCGGAAATTCTAGGGCACATCCACAACATATGTATCAAAGAGCCCACACCACATCCACAGCCCCAACATGAATCAGTATCCGAGAGACCCAACCTGGCCATCTTGGATGGAGTCCAATATAGTCTAAAGAGAATCCTTTGCCTGATATAACGCAGCTGCAAGTCCATCTTTGCCTGTACTCCCACATGAAGTAAATACATCCATTCCCGAACCGAGATGTTCACCCCCAGATCATTCGCCCAGGTCTGTCGAAGCTTATCCCATGCTCTCACATCACTCTCATCCGCCGGCATCAGTTTCAGATAAGTCGAAACTCCATACGACGCTGAACGGAGAAGTTCACACAATGCAGGTCTCTCAGTCATGCCTTCATCTAACATCCCTGACCTTTCAATCAAGAGCATCTTTAAGGCCTCATATCGATTTCTTTCTCTAGCCCCAATACCAAAAGAAGTTCTCAACTGATCAAAGGGGATCATGTCACCATTACGCCACACATCACGGACTCTAAGTATACCCTTACCTATCCAGCTTTTCCAGCATAAGGGCCTATTTTCCAATTGCAAGCATGCATTTTGCCACAAAGACGCATCATAGTGCAACCCATCATTGTCACCTCCAAGGTCTAGAAAGCGCCGCACCGCTTCCCTAGTCGCACCCATTGTGGGCAGCTTCTGTACCGAGGCAGGTAATTTAGACATTGAATAGAGGTCTCTCAACGCATAAGGTGAAAACTGATAACTCTCAATTATATACCAATTGGGAACATATCCATGAACCTCAGAAAAATATGGGGTCGATTTTTTCAAAAGAAAACCTGTGCAATAGTTCATCAATTTTGGGAATCCAAATCCTCCATCTTTTACTGGACCATGTAAAATAAATTTAGGAATTTTGGGCCGCTTGCCTTCTCCCCAAAGAAAATCCCGAAAGACTTTATCAATGGGAGCAACAACTTTCTTTGTAAACTTCAAGGGAATGGACTGCATGATATAAAGAACCTTCGGCAAAAGTACCATTTTAACGGCATTAACCTTGGCCCAAATTCCCAACTGCAACCGGCCCCATCTCAATACGTCTCTCTTAAGCACCTCCAGTATCCTTGACACGTTGAAAGCGGTCATTCTTTTCAAATCCCGAACCAAATGTATACCCAAGTATTTCATTGTTCCCACCTCCCAGCGACAGTCCCAAGAATCCAAGACACCACGCGGGACATTAACATCTAAAGGAAATGCTACAGTCTTCTCCCAATTGATCCTATGTCCCGATAAACGCCCCATCTCATCAAACATCTGTTTAAGCAGCACACATCCCTCAGCCGGATTAGACAATATCACTGTCATATCATCAGCGTAGCATAGCACTTTCATTTCTGTATCTCCAAATCTAAGCCCCCGAAGGCCCTGCTCTTGCTTCAAGTATAGAATGAGAGGTTCCAAGGCTAAATTGAATAGATACGGAGACAATGGACAACCCTGCCTAGTACCCCTAGATAACAAGAAAGAAGATGACATAACTCCATTAACCCACACCTTTGCACTAATATTCAAATTCATTGCCCTGATGATCCTAATAAACGTTTCCCCAAATCCCATTCTCTTGAGTGTGTGGTAAAGGAAGGACCAATTGACCCTGTCAAAAGCCTTTTCTGCATCCATAAATAACAACAAGGTATCCCTGGACTTCGACTTTGGTAGGCCCAACAAATCTATTAACGTCCTAATATGATCATAGCCATATCTGCCTCTCATGAAACCAACCTGTGAGCCACTGATCAGTTTGCCTATGCACATATTCAACCTATTAGTCAAAATCCTGCTGAAAATTTTTAGATCCACATTCAGGAGCGAAATCGGCCTATAATTCTCACATTTCCTACCATCTTTCCCCGGCTTCGGGATAACAATTACACAGGCCTCCTTCATTGTGGGACAAAGCAAACCATCCCGCAGAAAACCATTATATAGATTGCATAGGAACGGTACAAGGACCCCTCCCAGTGTCTGATAGAATTCTACTGGAAGGCCATCTATCCCTGGTGATTTACCCTTGTTGAGCTGACCAATAGCTACTGACACCTCCTCCTCCTCAATAGGGCTATCCATCATCACAGCGTGGTCCACACTCAAATTTGGCATCACAATTTTATCAAAAAAGGAGTCCATGTCCACCTGACTTGGGAACTGATCTTCTTGATATAAGGTTTCATAAAATGTCCGAAAACTACTACATATCTCATCTTTCTTACTAATATTAACACCATTGTCATCAACTAGTGTTTGGATAAAAGAAGCCTCCGATAGTCCCCGTAACCTATTCGCCAACAGTTTCCCACTCTTGTCACCTTGTTCCCAAAACTTTTGCTTCATAAAAAACATACCCTTCTCATATTGGGCATCCATTTTCTGTTTAAGTAAGTCCCTAAACCGTCCAACCAACAACTTATCCTCAGGTCGCTTGGACACTGCAAAATCCTTCTGTACCTTTTCTAGTTCCCTTTCCAACTTCTGAATCTCCGCCAGGGTTTTTTTTCTCACCCGCGATGTAATATTCATCAGTTCCCCTCTCACAGTCGCCTTAAAACTCTCCCAGACCATGACATCAGATGCGGTCCCAATATTAATATCAAAGTAATCCCTCGTGAAACTATCCAGATAATCAACAATCCCTTTGTCTTGTAAAATATGAGCTTTAAGCCGCCACCTAGCGAACCCCGACCTTTCTTGTCCCATACTCAACTGCATCATAATCAAAGAATGATCTGAAATACTCCTTTCTTTTATAGTTACTTCCCTCAAACCCTCACCCAACCGTTCGGAAATAAGAAAATAGTCAATCCTCGAATGAGAGTCATGTACCGGTGAGTAAAAGGAGAACTCCCTCACTGTAGGGTTAAAAAATCTCCAAGCGTCAATTAAATCCTGACTATCCACAAATTCTTTAAAGGATCTGCTATTGCTTCCAGCAGTAAATCTACACTGCGCCGAACGGTCCATTTTACCATCAATCACACTATTGAAATCACCTCCTAAAATTACATGTTCCCCTCTCATCTCCCTTAATAGTGTCGATAGCATCCTAAGAAAAGGGCCACCACTACTACATGGACCATAGACCGAACCAATTGTGATTAATCTGCCTTCATATGTAACATCAATAAGAAGTATTCTCCCCTCATCATCCATCACCACTTTCTCCACCTGAAACATTAGGCCTTTGCGCAGCAGTATACCCACCCCCCTCGATTTGGTACCATAGCAATTAAAAAAGGTCTTAGTAAACCATCTATTTCGGAGTAGATGCACTGACTCATTCAACAAATGAGTTTCCTGGATGAAGGCAATATCCGTCCTTTCCCTCCTCAGTCTGTTCAGTACTTCCTTCCTTTTCCTCGGAATATTCAGGCCCTTAACATTCCAGGTACACATTCTCAAATCACTCAACGACATTTGAACTCAAATCAAAACCAGCCATATTGACCAATCATACTAAAGTTGGACAAATCCAAACCAAAAACTAAGGGGGAGCAGTCAAAGTAAAGCATACAGACTCTACAAAACCACACAAAACAATACAAAACAAACACAGACAAAGCAAATCCAAGAACACATAATAGCAAATCAAACAATACACCCCGCAAGACTGTAAGGTGATGTTGAGTGCAGTTATTTACAAAAAACAGTAAAGTCTCGAACTGCAACTACCCCAAAATCCACACCCAATGCATATACAATGACAATTATACTAATATTCCATTCCCATAACCCCTAACACTATCCACAAAAACTCATCGATCCTCCTTACTACCCCAGTAACCCAATTACTCTTACTAAAAAACAGACCATAGGTGAATGCCTACACTTATGATACCCGACCTCCACTTACACAAGTCAGTGAGAGACACCGTATACCATTAGACCTAATATCCTCCTCATCTCAGAGTCCACTGCTGAAGAATAGTTCCAGCCCAGGCGTGGCAAGGTCCACAGCAAGCCATTGGACCATTGAATACATAACATACCCCTAATTTCCTTCCCACCTCCTATATTAACTATGCACATCCAGTAATAAGGAATTTACCATACTATTGCTACCCAGTTGCCATCAGATTAAAGGGAATTCCCTGACCCATCATGTTCGCCCCAAGCCACCACAGTCTCAAACACTCCATTACAGATATGTATCCCGTGTGCTGCGGATAGATAGTCAAACAGCCAATTATTAAATGCCCTGTACAGTGTACTCCAAGAGATGATACTGCGCATGAACCACATAAGGCAGGAAAATCTGATTCATAACCCGTTCAGTTCAGGTGTGTAGCCACTTTAGAAGACATCTGCATGTAACTGGGGTTAAAAATATATGTCTGTTTGCACTTCCCCTATTTATGCCTCAATACACCTCCTTCCATGCCCTTTAATATGATTCCTCAAGACTGTGGTCACCAGGACAAAAGCAGCCAAACCAGATAAAGTGAATGATAATGCGGCGCCGCAAGTTTCCATGAGCGCCTTGTCAATCCCTGCCTCAGTCACCACAGTCCATATTCATACAATGCTTTGCACAGAATCCGGTTTCTTATCCCAGCGCAATTAGATATGGTGTGTTGCTGCGTTTTTCGAGTATCTGGCAGAGCCCCATCATGGGCAAGCTGCCAATGTAAACGGAGGCTCAGGGAAGGCTCAGAGAAGGCTCAGGGAAGGTCACGCAATTCCACTGTATATGTGTGCAAGCTGGAGGCCCAGTTTCAGCTAAAGCCCGCGTATAAGTATACAGGCGTCTCCGGAGGCGGGTAATGGAGGGAAGGGGAAAGCGGAAGAAACCCAACATTTCCGAGCATCTCATTCATGAGTGTGTAAAACGTTCCACCTACCGCCAAACCATTCCCCCAGCATAGCGTCCTCCATTCGTACGCGTATCCTTCCGAATACACACCGGCCTCCATTAATCATGTCCCCGTGACATGAAACGACGTGCAGGAACGTCAAAAACACTACGTCCTTTCCTCTAATGGCCCGTGACTGCGTTTTGAAACGAAAACATCAATCCCAACTGTAATTAACGATCGTCACATCTAAAATCATTACCAGTGGATGACAATCAAATTTAAATCAATGAAAGTGAAGAAAACACAATAAAAAACACAACACTAACTCCACTGCTTCAATTATCCAGGTAGTCTATCTCTTCTTTTTCGTTGTTGTTCTCTGTGAAGCAGACACAGTAGCCTCCATAGCCTCCATAGGTTGCTCAGGATCATTTCCATTTTCAGTCCCCTCCAGGTCACTCAAGAAAGCCTCAGCTCCTTTGCTGTCATTAAAGGAGAACAACCTGCCATCCTTGATCACCCTGAAGATGGCAGGATACACCATGTAGTACTTGAGGTTCTTCAGTCTCGCCTTATCTTTGGCCATATTAAATTCTCTTCTTTTATCCAAGACATCCCGACTGAGGTCCCCAAATATCATCACTCTGTGTCCATTCCAAGACAGGTCACGTAATTCACGGGCCTTCCTTAGCACCATTTCTTTGGTTGGAAAGCGCAGGAACTTAATCACAAAATGTCTGGATCGCTGGCCTTGTGCTGGCTTAGGTCCCAAGCTCCTGTGTGCCCTTTCCAATTCTAGGTGAGTCTTAGGATCTAGCTTGAGAACTGAAACCAATACTCTCTCAATAAATTCAAGTGGCTTGCCCCTCTCCAAATCTTCAGGAAGGCCAGCCACCCTCAGATTGTTTCTCCTGGAAAAATTTTCCTGCTCAGAAAGCTTCAGAAACAGTCTTTCATTATTTGATTGTAAATCCCTGATTTGTTTTCCCATCCTTTCCACTGTGTCATCCACATTTCTTTCTTTCTTGTGAACATTATCCCACACTCTTTTTGTATTTAGTTTTAAAGATTGGCAATATTTTTTTGTAAAGGCCCTTTTTAATTGACAAGACACAACTAGGACTGCCTTATTATTGGTCATAGCTTGGTCCCATTTTAGGATTAGGTTTAGATTAGGCATTTTTCCAACACACCTATACAGTTTAATAAACACCCTTGAACTGTGATCACTTCTGTCTGTCTTTACTGTTGCCACCATGAATTCCTTACAATTGGGACATGTCAGGTACACAGCACGGGTGTGAGTCTGTTTTCTACCACAGCAGGCTGTCTATGTAAGAGTGGTTGTGCAGGAAAAGGGGTGGGGTTAGAGGGGGTGAAGCTTCTAAAATTTCCCATCGAGTAGGATGGGGAAAAAGTGTTACAGGGAGAGGGATACTGCGTCTAACCATCTGGTGTCCCACTCCCACTCGCACTCCCCAAAGACCCCTCACCCAGGTTATCCTCTCGCACTAGTTCACCACCAGGAACTAGATCCAAAAGCGATGGCCATGTCCTGGCCACCTGGATGACAGATCCCCAGGGACTAGTGGGCGAGACACCTTCTGGTTTCTCACAGCCCCAACAGCTTTTTGGATTAAAAACCAAAAATGTTGAGTGAACAATAAATTCTCAATGTTACATTTTGTTTTGGAAATGGTTCAGAGGTTTAGGAAATATTTTCTAAAGAAAGGGTCAGCTTCTTATAAGTCCATTCTGACTAGCATTCAAGGCAGTGATGAGGGGGTTCACATTATCTTATCAGGCGTAAGATGCTTAGCTGAACTACGCACAGTAATGGCTTTGAAAGATTAGGAAGAGAGTTGGGGAATCCTGAGAGAATATACATAACTTCTTTATTTAGGAGAAGAACCTTTATTTTCATATCTACTTCATAGGTAATATGTATTGGTGGGAAAAGGTAATAGACTGTCAGCCTAGCAGGTGAAGAAAAGACAGCCACAAAGTACTATCTTGCAAATCTGCCGGAAGAAGATTAGGCCGTTACTCACCTCTGCAAAAGAAGTAAACAGAGCATTTCTAGATTTTTATCCCAAATTATATGCAGACTTTACAAATGGAGGAGCAATTCTTAGGTGAAATGTGCACTTCAGACTCACAGGAAAATCAGCAACATCGTGTCTAGGCTACTTCAAAATCAAATAAGGTGGTATTAGTGTCTTTAGGAATTTGCAAACCTCTGGGGGAAGATGGGTTAACAGTAAACCCCCTTAAGAAATGTGCTCAACTAATCATTCCTAAACTGACTAAGTTGAAAAAAAGGGATAGAAGAAGTAACCAAGAGAAAGAAGCCGAGAAACAAAAGAACAACCTTCAGATAATATCCCAAGGTCAACGAAAAGGACAACTATGCAAATAACAGCGGCACCCAAGATCTCACAAAACAAAAAGGATACACCCCTTAGCAATAAAACAGGGCTATGGGCTTGGCTGCCTAAAGCACTTACCGCACACCGTAAGAAATAGCCATCCCTGAAGGTTGGCTCTGCGGCAGGCGACACGAGCAAGGAAGATGCAACTCAAATCACCCTTTGCTCCTGGAACACCCAAGGACATTCCCATCTGACGGCTCTTGGTGGGCCCAATCTAGGGGAATTTGACATCATTTGCCTACAGGAAACTTGGCTCCAGCATACACCAATGATGGAAGGATATCAAATAATCTTGGCCCCAGCAGCTAGGGGAAGCAAAGGACGACCAACCTCAGGCTTGCTGACAGCGTGCCGCAATGGATCTGGAGCCTTATTAGAAAAAACACTTAAGGCAAATCAATCGATGCTAGCAGTGTTAGTCTCTTGGCAAAGCATGGCAAATCCGAAACTGGAACCAAACCATGTTATCATAGTTAACCTATATTGGAACCCAGCAACAACTACTGCAACAAGATTCATTGAATTATGTGAAGACCTGCTTGTAGTAGCTACGATTGAATATCCTGTTACACCCATACTAATGTGTGGAGACTTAAATGCCATCTGCAAGGAGCCAGAGAAAGCAACGACAGCCCAGCAGGCGTCTGCACAACGAGTCAAAGAATGGCTAAAGTTCAGCAAATCACATGGGCTATACAACCTTGATGATGCATTCCCAGGAGCAGACAGAATATCAACGTGGGAACGCCCACCCGCGGCTACAACTATCGATCACATCTTCGTTTCACTGTAACGCTCACCTGATTCCCACAGAGGCGCCGACCCGTTCTGGACTGCTACAACTTCTTCCACGGTAAAGCGTAGTGCTTGGAAGATGGACTGGACTGGACCCCCAAACCTCGTCTGTCTGGCCCGTAGAATAATCCTTCTGTAGATGGGAAAAGGGAGTTAACTGTCTGCTAGATTGTGTGTGAGATTACGCCCTTTTTCCCCTTCTCACCCTCCTCGAACCCTAGCTGTGCCTTCCGCAGACTCTCACCTTAATTTCTGTATGGACGAGCTCTCCATCCTGCTTCTGACGCAGGGGCGCGTAGATTTCCAGTTACTTCACTGGATCTCGGATTTGGCGAGGGTTCGATGTCTGCTTGCCTTTACCAAAATGCTGCCGTAAGTATATAGTTCAAAAGATCAAGTCTTATTTGTCCCTTGGCCTTTGTTTAATTTTCAGGAACTAGGTGAGGAATCCGTGTGGAGGTATGATTCGCCGAGGTAAGCTCAGGTGAGTACTTTTAATGAAGGTGTGCCGTAGTGGTTTGCTCTTGACACCTTAATGAGTGTGTCTTATTTCCCCATAGGGGCCGGGGTACGGAAAAGCCAGAAAAGCCGCTCCGACCCGAAAAGGGAACTGAGGTCCCAACAAAATTCTGGTAAGACTTAAGGTGAGTAATCTGCCCTTTTGCAATTAGTTCGTTGCTCACCTTGTTTTGTCCTTTTTCTCCGTAGGTCTTGAATGCGACCGATGTCGCCTATGGGCGCTGAAAAGGTTGCCGGCGCCACGTGAAGGTAAGTGGAAGCGGCGCGGCAGCGTGAGAAGCGGAGCGCTTCTAACTATTGTCTTTCTTTTCCGTAGGTGCTGGGATGCAGCCGATGTCGCCTTTGACCGCTGAAGAGCTAGACAGCGCCACGTGAAGGTAAGTGGAAGCGGCGCTGCAGCGAGCGATGAGATTCGTTTCTAACCCTTGACTTTCTTTTGCAGGATCGACGGAGTGAAGAATCCGGATGCAGGATGAAGGTAGGTAATGTCCTAATGCTTGCCTTTCTCTCCTTGCAGGTGTTCCAGGTGCTGGCGGGCGTGGCAGGAGCCAGGATGCAGGAGCCGACTCGGTGAGCGTCCTGCTCTAGATGCAGAATAACGCGAAGCACGTGTGGCCATCCGGGCGTGGTTTAAATAGCCTTGGAAGAGCTTCAGGTGAGTGTTCTTCCACTGGCCCCACCCGAGTAAGAAAAGAGTTCCTGAAAGAAAATAGTTCCTCCCCAGCCTTAGTTGGCTTGGAGCTTCAGACAGCATGGTCTGCCTCGGGTGAGTATGCAGCATGGTCTGCCTCAGGTGAGTTCACCCAAGCATTACCATATGTTCTGCCACGATGAGCCTGGCGCCTATGGTGCCAGGACAGATGCCTTTTATGAGCCTGGCGCCAAAGGCGCCAGGACAAGGTCCAAAGAGCCCCTATAGGGGTTTGCTGGTTCCTGCTTGGTGAGTATGAAGTCTGCTTCCGGGGACGCT
Organism: Ambystoma mexicanum; assembly: GCF_040938575.1. Classification (NCBI taxonomy): domain Eukaryota; kingdom Metazoa; phylum Chordata; class Amphibia; order Caudata; family Ambystomatidae; genus Ambystoma; species Ambystoma mexicanum. The sequence continues at coordinate 1,282,324,700 of NC_090934.1, forward strand.
GGGCCTGACCTGGCTCCTCGGGAGCAGGCATCATGACATTCACAGCCACTATTACACATTACCAAATTCTTCAAGGTGCGCCGCACAACAATTGGCGACCACAATTTGCTCGAAACTGCCTGGAATCTAAAAAGTAGAAAAAGCACAAAATTCTCGACACATATTGAGCCCACTGCGCAGGGCATAAGAGTAAGAATAAATGCTGCAGATATCATCAAAGTGACTACCAAGTATAATGCAAATGCATACTCACCAGCCACCGACGCCATCGACTATCAACCTTTACTGATCCCGCATATCCAACAAAAAAGGGGAATTGGGCTTGCAACAAAAAGAATCACCAAACATGTCTATAACAAAGAACTAGTCGAGAAAAGGCGAGAATACAGAAGAGCATTACGAACTGCTCGTAAGATCTCGAACACAGACGTGTTTGACAACATCAAAGACATAAAGAAAAGGTACAAAGATTGGGTTAGATTCCAAAGACAAACTGAATCAGGCAGACGCCGAACAAATAACCAAAGCCCTCATTACCAACAATAGCAGAGACTTTTGGACATTAATACGTGATACGGACAAAACGCTAAGCAACCAAATTTTAAATAACATCAGTCAAGAAGCCCTGGGAAAAGCACTTTGAAAAAGTATTCTGCTCAGCTATCAGCCTGCCGTCGCAAGAGCAACAATGCAACACTGCAAAATGGATCAACTTAGAAAAGGAAGAAGACATTCTTGACGCCATCAAAAAACTGAAAAATTCTAGAGCTCCAGGCCCAGACGGCACATCTAATGCAGAGCTGAAAAGCCATCCTGAAGAATGGGCCAGCTTGATGAGCGCCATCTTCCGCTGATGCACTGAAACACAATCCATTCCTCAATCATGGACCAAAGCGGTCATAATTCCGATCTACAAGAAAGGCAATCTAACAGATCCGGTGAACTTCCGACCGATTGCCTTACTTGATGTGATGGGCAAGGTATATGCCTCACTACTCATGACCAGATTTCAATCAAGGGCAGCTACAGCCAAATGCAACGATCCCTTCCAGGCTGGTTTTAAGAAAAATGCAGGCACAACATGCAACATTCTGGCATGTAGCACGCTAAAAGCCAAAACCTTACACAACAAACGCCATCTGTTCGTAGTCTACATTGACTTTACCCAAGCTTTTGATCGCGTGGAGAGACAGCTGCTATGGGACAAACTAAAAGCCTGGAAATGTCCAGAAGCCATATTAGCCCCTATTCAAGCGTTACATCACAGCACCACTCAGAGTACGATTGAACCGAGAAGGCGAGCTATCAGATGAGATTCACAGCGCACGAGGAGTTAAACAAGGGTGCCTGCTGGCATCAGCACTCTTCCTTACCTACATTGGTGACATTCAAAGCATAGAAGAAACAATCAGGGCCTTTCCGCCAAAACTGGGTTCATCACAGATCGGTCATCTCTTTGTATGCGGATGACCTGACAATATTTGACCAGACAGAAATTGGGCTCCAACGGAAACTCAGTTCCCTTCAAGCATACACCACAAAAAATTACCTTGAAATCAACACGAGTAAAACGAAGGTCATGATTCTCCAAAATTGCGAGAAAAAACAAAAAAGCAATTTTAAGTGGCATCTGGGCGAAACCAACATTGAGATTGTTACAAAATTCAAATATCTTGGAGTGATCATGGACAGCTCAAGAAAAGAAATCGCCATGCAATTGGAACTATACTCAAAGATTAAAAAATTAGCTGCACAAGCTAAAGTCATTGATGGCAAATTTGGAAAATTTTCCTTAATACCCACGATAAATTTCTACAAAATGAAGGTGGTGCCTACAGTAACATACGGCGTGGAAGCAATGCCCACGATACCAAAACAACTATGGCCCAAGTTGGAAGCACTCTTCTGGCGCAAAGTGTTGCACCTACCGAATTCCACACCAGGGGCAGCCATCAGACGAGAATTAAGTCTGCAATCATTACAATGTACAGTGACCTGTAATTCTATTATGCTATACAGGAAGTGTAGAATGGCCCACAGCAACAAGGTTTTTAGGTTGCTGAAATTCAAAATGGACACTGGAAATTGTGATATGTTAAAAGCCTGGCAAAATGAAAATCAAGTGGTCCTAAATAACATTGCATCAAATGATGACGAACTCATCAGCAATCCATGTAAAATCTTAAGCAAAATAAAAGACAATGATTGGGCCTCCACAATAGACAATGCTGCAAAGCTGAAACTTACTCTCCATCTACCAAGCAACACGCTAAAAAGAAACCAGTTGCAAAGTTATGTCAAACAATGTCCAAGCAGACAGGCACGAAATTTAATTCTGCGAGCACGTCTGAACCTATGCAAAACGAATGAGATCCACTACATTCGAGGGCAGGCACTAACTAGTAGCTGCCGTTTTTGTAAAAATGATCCCCATCCACCAAAAGAGACCGTAAGACATCTGATTATGCTCTGCTCAGCCACCAGCGCCATCAGACAACAATATCTATCACGAATGGCAGGCTTTGACATCTTGGCCGAGGAGGACACATGGTGGTGTCGGTTGATAGGAGGCGAGAAAACTGCATGGCAAATTGCAATGGCCAAAATGATTGAACGCATCGAGAACAATCTACTAAATGACAAAAGTGGTCACTAAATAGTTAAATATTCTCAAAACCCAATGCATTCAGTTGGACCCTGCCACTATTGTCAAAGCATTGTCAAAGCCTTTTTCTGTCTTGTTCGCCTGATGAAATGCTCAAGCAACAATGTATTGTAAAATCTTATTTTGATTAAATAAAAAAAAAGTAACCATTTTTCATGTATTCATTCATCTTTAGTTTATTTGGATAAATAAAACCATTAAAGAAACACACACACATATATAATCAACAACTTCTAAGCCTATAGTGTTGCCAACCATTCAATGACCAACACATATGGCCAAGCAAAAATACCAAAAGCACTCATGATGTTGAGTTTTTAAATGAGAATAAAGATATGGTTTTGCACTAAGTAAATTGGATCAAGTGCTTTTTCTATTTTTGCTTGGCCATATGTATTGGTCAATGAATGGTTGGTAACACTATAGGCTTAGCAGTTGTTAATCTATCCACAGTTTTCCCTTAACCGTTAATATAACCAACCGCTGAAGAAGGCTTGAGCACCACCTTAAGGGAGTTTAGAGCTGGGACATTGTAAGTGGTGGCCGCCTCCAGCGTTAACACAGTGGACATGAATAGAGAGAATCTTTATAGTATGCGCAGTAAGCCCAGAATGCTCTTTGAGTATCAAGGCTGAACGAGCTGCTATCAACACAAAACACGGTTCAGCGGATTCGGACATCCTTTCTGAATAACACAGAAAGAGGGGGTCTTAAAGAAGGGATCCAACACCGGAGAATTTTTAAATTTGGCTTACCAACATTGGGTTTTCTTGCCATACTCTGTAACCACAGGGAGTGGCAGAATGTAGTGTACAGTTATATCCATAGTAAGCACTAAGGATGCCATTAGCAGTTAGCATGGCAGAACAAATTGAAGCCAAAACTGTTTGCGGCGGCACAAGTTTTTTTTAACTGGATAAAGAGAATTTGGCAGCACAAGGAACAAGCAGTTCAGCAGCACTAACAGTGATGCAACGGAGGGACAAACTGAAACGAATTAAAAAGGAGATTAGTAAATGGTGGGAAGCAATGACATTTAACATATATCTGGAAGAAAAAAGGATCCCAAGAGGTTTGAGAATTTTAACTATTCCTACATATGAGGATATGGATACGGAACTTATGGAAGAATGGACTAACCACACCAATAGTTGTTCCTTTGGGGTGATTCAGAAATTAATTAAGTATGCCAAAAAAGAGTGAGAAAAGCTCATCATTGAAATAGAGCAATTAGAAGATGAATTATTCACCTCAAAAGATGCAGATGAATGAAAACTTAAAGTGGCCAGAATGGCCGAAAACCTTTAACATTTCGAGGTTGAGATACATATTAAAAAACAACAAACATTCTTATGAGATAAGAAAGATTACCAGCAAGGCATAATCTATAAATGTGGCTGCAAATAGCCAGTCATCTGTCAACTGCAATTCCGATAAAAATCGGGGTCAAACAAGGCTGTCCATTGGCCCCTGAACTCTACTATCTATTTATATCTGACATTGACAATGCTTTCATTCAAACTTGATCGTTTCCACCGAAGATTGCTGATTCACCAATACAGAGATTGCTATACTCTGATGACATTGTCATCCTGGATCAGACTCCAATATGGTTACAGAGGCAGCTTGACGACCTACAAATCTACTTGGAGGCTAATCACCTAAAAATCAATCTGGCTAAATCACAGATTATGGTATTTGGTGAACAGGATAATGGAAAATCCAGGGCTAAGTCCGCCTGGTTCATAAAAGGGCAAAGGATAACTGTAGTAAAAACATTTACATACTTGGGAGTCTGTGTTAACACAAGCAGATGCGAAGCCCCGCGGATTGCCCTATTGCGAACTAAAGCAAAAACCTGGCTGCCCTAGGAAGACTCATTCTAAAAAAACATTGTGGATTCTCATTAATCCCTCTGATATCCTTTTATCGCTCTGATGTGGCCCCAATTTTGACCTATGGTGCCGAAACATCATTTATGTTAGCGGTTGATATATTGCCACGCCTGGAAGGAATCTTTTGGGGTTCAACGTTGGAATGGCGCTAACATCATTGAAGGCAATTGCTAGACGGAAATCACTATCGCTATATCGCAAATGTCTGGAGGAAAATCCTATGCGGGCCTTTTAGCTATTAAAAAAGGCAATGATTGACCCAAGGGAGAGAATTCTTGGGGAATGGCAAACCATCTGCCAGACAATAATCTCCAACCTAAATGAATCTGAAGAAACACTGGTGCGGGAGCCATGGAAAATCAAGAAAACACTTTACACCAACAATTGGATAGAGACATCGGATATGATTTATAACTACAAAAAAAGAGAAGATGTCTGGTTTGAACCGAGAAAGTTGAACTCTATTCCAAAATACATCCAAATCTTCCCAAATTGGTTCTGGATACTACAATTTTTGCGTTTTCGCCTAAACATCTTATCACCAAGTCTATTGCCAAGGAGAAAGCAGGGAACCCATATTGACGCCACCTGTAGATTGTGCCAACAACAAAACGAGGCAGAATCACTTAAACACCTGGTACTTATGTGCCCGACATTAAGCGAGGAGAGAATGCAAGACATGGGAGCCATAATAGTAAAATATGGCCCAGGGTCTGCTCAAGAATGGTGGAAGATCCTAATAGCAGGAAATAAAACCCAGATTATACTGGCCTTGACCAAATTCTTCCTATTAATTTCGCCGCAATTAGAAATAACTATAACAAAAGCACAGGAGGTAGCCTTACAACGATCTCTGCTCAATGACTGGATGGCAAGGACTGATGACAACGTTTAAAATACTGCTTAAAGACAACGAACAAAAGAATGTAACAAAGAAACAATTGTTTATCCTTGGCCGGGCCATCCATAAGGCTCGAGGACGATCAAGAACCTTATTTTATTTTTTATTTAATTTAATGTTGTTCACGTCAATTCTAAAATGTAATGACAAATTGTGATCTTTAGCCCTTATTAACAATTTATGCCGGTCAATGGCAAAGTGGTGGATTAGTGTATTAACAGTTCACAGGGTGTCGTTGAGTCCGGTGTTTCACATGGCTTAAAGGTTTTCTAATTTGTAAACCATGTAAGTCTCTTAAATAAAAAAAATAAAAAAAGATTGAGAATCGCTCATCATTGAAATAGAGCAATCAGAAGATGCATTATTCACCTCAAAAGGTGTGGATGAATGCAAACGTAAAGTGGCCCAAAAGGAAGAAAACCTTCCGCAGACTCTCACCTTAATTTCTGTATGGACGAGCTCTCCATCCTGCTTCTGACGCAGGGGCGCGTAGATTTCCAGTTACTTCACTGGATCTCGGATTTGGCGAGGGTTCGATGTCTGCTTGCCTTTACCAAAATGCTGCCGTAAGTATATAGTTCAAAAGATCAAGTCTTATTTGTCCCTTGGCCTTTGTTTAATTTTCAGGAACTAGGTGAGGAATCCGTGTGGAGGTATGATTCGCCGAGGTAAGCTCAGGTGAGTACTTTTAATGAAGGTGTGCCGTAGTGGTTTGCTCTTGACACCTTAATGAGTGTGTCTTATTTCCCCATAGGGGCCGGGGTACGGAAAAGCCAGAAAAGCCGCTCCGACCCGAAAAGGGAACTGAGGTCCCAACAAAATTCTGGTAAGACTTAAGGTGAGTAATCTGCCCTTTTGCAATTAGTTCGTTGCTCACCTTGTTTTGTCCTTTTTCTCCGTAGGTCTTGAATGCGACCGATGTCGCCTATGGGCGCTGAAAAGGTTGCCGGCGCCACGTGAAGGTAAGTGGAAGCGGCGCGGCAGCGTGAGAAGCGGAGCGCTTCTAACTATTGTCTTTCTTTTCCGTAGGTGCTGGGATGCAGCCGATGTCGCCTTTGACCGCTGAAGAGCTAGACAGCGCCACGTGAAGGTAAGTGGAAGCGGCGCTGCAGCGAGCGATGAGATTCGTTTCTAACCCTTGACTTTCTTTTGCAGGATCGACGGAGTGAAGAATCCGGATGCAGGATGAAGGTAGGTAATGTCCTAATGCTTGCCTTTCTCTCCTTGCAGGTGTTCCAGGTGCTGGCGGGCGTGGCAGGAGCCAGGATGCAGGAGCCGACTCGGTGAGCGTCCTGCTCTAGATGCAGAATAACGCGAAGCACGTGTGGCCATCCGGGCGTGGTTTAAATAGCCTTGGAAGAGCTTCAGGTGAGTGTTCTTCCACTGGCCCCACCCGAGTAAGAAAAGAGTTCCTGAAAGAAAATAGTTCCTCCCCAGCCTTAGTTGGCTTGGAGCTTCAGACAGCATGGTCTGCCTCGGGTGAGTATGCAGCATGGTCTGCCTCAGGTGAGTTCACCCAAGCATTACCATATGTTCTGCCACGATGAGCCTGGCGCCTATGGTGCCAGGACAGATGCCTTTTATGAGCCTGGCGCCAAAGGCGCCAGGACAAGGTCCAAAGAGCCCCTATAGGGGTTTGCTGGTTCCTGCTTGGTGAGTATGAAGTCTGCTTCCGGGGACGCTGGGCCTGACCTGGCTCCTCGGGAGCAGGCATCATGACATTCACAGCCACTATTACACATTACCAAATTCTTCAAGGTGCGCCGCACAACAATTGGCGACCACAATTTGCTCGAAACTGCCTGGAATCTAAAAAGTAGAAAAAGCACGAAATTCTCGACACATATTGAGCCCACTGCGCAGGGCATAAGAGTAAGAATAAATGCTGCAGATATCATCAAAGTGACTACCAAGTATAATGCAAATGCATACTCACCAGCCACCGACGCCATCGACTATCAACCTTTACTGATCCCGCATATCCAACAAAAAAGGGGAATTGGGCTTGCAACAAAAAGAATCACCAAACATGTCTATAACAAAGAACTAGTCGAGAAAAGGCGAGAATACAGAAGAGCATTACGAACTGCTCGTAAGATCTCGAACACAGACGTGTTTGACAACATCAAAGACATAAAGAAAAGGTACAAAGATTGGGTTAGATTCCAAAGACAAACTGAATCAGGCAGACGCCGAACAAATAACCAAAGCCCTCATTACCAACAATAGCAGAGACTTTTGGACATTAATACGTGATACGGACAAAACGCTAAGCAACCAAATTTTAAATAACATCAGTCAAGAAGCCCTGGGAAAAGCACTTTGAAAAAGTATTCTGCTCAGCTATCAGCCTGCCGTCGCAAGAGCAACAATGCAACACTGCAAAATGGATCAACTTAGAAAAGGAAGAAGACATTCTTGACGCCATCAAAAAACTGAAAAATTCTAGAGCTCCAGGCCCAGACGGCACATCTAATGCAGAGCTGAAAAGCCATCCTGAAGAATGGGCCAGCTTGATGAGCGCCATCTTCCGCTGATGCACTGAAACACAATCCATTCCTCAATCATGGACCAAAGCGGTCATAATTCCGATCTACAAGAAAGGCAATCTAACAGATCCGGTGAACTTCCGACCGATTGCCTTACTTGATGTGATGGGCAAGGTATATGCCTCACTACTCATGACCAGATTTCAATCAAGGGCAGCTACAGCCAAATGCAACGATCCCTTCCAGGCTGGTTTTAAGAAAAATGCAGGCACAACATGCAACATTCTGGCATGTAGCACGCTAAAAGCCAAAACCTTACACAACAAACGCCATCTGTTCGTAGTCTACATTGACTTTACCCAAGCTTTTGATCGCGTGGAGAGACAGCTGCTATGGGACAAACTAAAAGCCTGGAAATGTCCAGAAGCCATATTAGCCCCTATTCAAGCGTTACATCACAGCACCACTCAGAGTACGATTGAACCGAGAAGGCGAGCTATCAGATGAGATTCACAGCGCACGAGGAGTTAAACAAGGGTGCCTGCTGGCATCAGCACTCTTCCTTACCTACATTGGTGACATTCAAAGCATAGAAGAAACAATCAGGGCCTTTCCGCCAAAACTGGGTTCATCACAGATCGGTCATCTCTTTGTATGCGGATGACCTGACAATATTTGACCAGACAGAAATTGGGCTCCAACGGAAACTCAGTTCCCTTCAAGCATACACCACAAAAAATTACCTTGAAATCAACACGAGTAAAACGAAGGTCATGATTCTCCAAAATTGCGAGAAAAAACAAAAAAGCAATTTTAAGTGGCATCTGGGCGAAACCAACATTGAGATTGTTACAAAATTCAAATATCTTGGAGTGATCATGGACAGCTCAAGAAAAGAAATCGCCATGCAATTGGAACTATACTCAAAGATTAAAAAATTAGCTGCACAAGCTAAAGTCATTGATGGCAAATTTGGAAAATTTTCCTTAATACCCACGATAAATTTCTACAAAATGAAGGTGGTGCCTACAGTAACATACGGCGTGGAAGCAATGCCCACGATACCAAAACAACTATGGCCCAAGTTGGAAGCACTCTTCTGGCGCAAAGTGTTGCACCTACCGAATTCCACACCAGGGGCAGCCATCAGACGAGAATTAAGTCTGCAATCATTACAATGTACAGTGACCTGTAATTCTATTATGCTATACAGGAAGTGTAGAATGGCCCACAGCAACAAGGTTTTTAGGTTGCTGAAATTCAAAATGGACACTGGAAATTGTGATATGTTAAAAGCCTGGCAAAATGAAAATCAAGTGGTCCTAAATAACATTGCATCAAATGATGACGAACTCATCAGCAATCCATGTAAAATCTTAAGCAAAATAAAAGACAATGATTGGGCCTCCACAATAGACAATGCTGCAAAGCTGAAACTTACTCTCCATCTACCAAGCAACACGCTAAAAAGAAACCAGTTGCAAAGTTATGTCAAACAATGTCCAAGCAGACAGGCACGAAATTTAATTCTGCGAGCACGTCTGAACCTATGCAAAACGAATGAGATCCACTACATTCGAGGGCAGGCACTAACTAGTAGCTGCCGTTTTTGTAAAAATGATCCCCATCCACCAAAAGAGACCGTAAGACATCTGATTATGCTCTGCTCAGCCACCAGCGCCATCAGACAACAATATCTATCACGAATGGCAGGCTTTGACATCTTGGCCGAGGAGGACACATGGTGGTGTCGGTTGATAGGAGGCGAGAAAACTGCATGGCAAATTGCAATGGCCAAAATGATTGAACGCATCGAGAACAATCTACTAAATGACAAAAGTGGTCACTAAATAGTTAAATATTCTCAAAACCCAATGCATTCAGTTGGACCCTGCCACTATTGTCAAAGCATTGTCAAAGCCTTTTTCTGTCTTGTTCGCCTGATGAAATGCTCAAGCAACAATGTATTGTAAAATCTTATTTTGATTAAATAAAAAAAAAGTAACCATTTTTCATGTATTCATTCATCTTTAGTTTATTTGGATAAATAAAACCATTAAAGAAACACACACACATATATAATCAACAACTTCTAAGCCTATAGTGTTGCCAACCATTCAATGACCAACACATATGGCCAAGCAAAAATACCAAAAGCACTCATGATGTTGAGTTTTTAAATGAGAATAAAGATATGGTTTTGCACTAAGTAAATTGGATCAAGTGCTTTTTCTATTTTTGCTTGGCCATATGTATTGGTCAATGAATGGTTGGTAACACTATAGGCTTAGCAGTTGTTAATCTATCCACAGTTTTCCCTTAACCGTTAATATAACCAACCGCTGAAGAAGGCTTGAGCACCACCTTAAGGGAGTTTAGAGCTGGGACATTGTAAGTGGTGGCCGCCTCCAGCGTTAACACAGTGGACATGAATAGAGAGAATCTTTATAGTATGCGCAGTAAGCCCAGAATGCTCTTTGAGTATCAAGGCTGAACGAGCTGCTATCAACACAAAACACGGTTCAGCGGATTCGGACATCCTTTCTGAATAACACAGAAAGAGGGGGTCTTAAAGAAGGGATCCAACACCGGAGAATTTTTAAATTTGGCTTACCAACATTGGGTTTTCTTGCCATACTCTGTAACCACAGGCAGTGGCAGAATGTAGTGTACAGTTATATCCATAGTAAGCACTAAGGATGCCATTAGCAGTTAGCATGGCAGAACAAATTGAAGCCAAAACTGTTTGCGGCGGCACAAGTTTTTTTTAACTGGATAAAGAGAATTTGGCAGCACAAGGAACAAGCAGTTCAGCAGCACTAACAGTGATGCAACGGAGGGACAAACTGAAACGAATTAAAAAGGAGATTAGTAAATGGTGGGAAGCAATGACATTTAACATATATCTGGAAGAAAAAAGGATCCCAAGAGGTTTGAGAATTTTAACTATTCCTACATATGAGGATATGGATACGGAACTTATGGAAGAATGGACTAACCACACCAATAGTTGTTCCTTTGGGGTGATTCAGAAATTAATTAAGTATGCCAAAAAAGAGTGAGAAAAGCTCATCATTGAAATAGAGCAATTAGAAGATGAATTATTCACCTCAAAAGATGCAGATGAATGAAAACTTAAAGTGGCCAGAATGGCCGAAAACCTTTAACATTTCGAGGTTGAGATACATATTAAAAAACAACAAACATTCTTATGAGATAAGAAAGATTACCAGCAAGGCATAATCTATAAATGTGGCTGCAAATAGCCAGTCATCTGTCAACTGCAATTCCGATAAAAATCGGGGTCAAACAAGGCTGTCCATTGGCCCCTGAACTCTACTATCTATTTATATCTGACATTGACAATGCTTTCATTCAAACTTGATCGTTTCCACCGAAGATTGCTGATTCACCAATACAGAGATTGCTATACTCTGATGACATTGTCATCCTGGATCAGACTCCAATATGGTTACAGAGGCAGCTTGACGACCTACAAATCTACTTGGAGGCTAATCACCTAAAAATCAATCTGGCTAAATCACAGATTATGGTATTTGGTGAACAGGATAATGGAAAATCCAGGGCTAAGTCCGCCTGGTTCATAAAAGGGCAAAGGATAACTGTAGTAAAAACATTTACATACTTGGGAGTCTGTGTTAACACAAGCAGATGCGAAGCCCCGCGGATTGCCCTATTGCGAACTAAAGCAAAAACCTGGCTGCCCTAGGAAGACTCATTCTAAAAAAACATTGTGGATTCTCATTAATCCCTCTGATATCCTTTTATCGCTCTGATGTGGCCCCAATTTTGACCTATGGTGCCGAAACATCATTTATGTTAGCGGTTGATATATTGCCACGCCTGGAAGGAATCTTTTGGGGTTCAACGTTGGAATGGCGCTAACATCATTGAAGGCAATTGCTAGACGGAAATCACTATCGCTATATCGCAAATGTCTGGAGGAAAATCCTATGCGGGCCTTTTAGCTATTAAAAAAGGCAATGATTGACCCAAGGGAGAGAATTCTTGGGGAATGGCAAACCATCTGCCAGACAATAATCTCCAACCTAAATGAATCTGAAGAAACACTGGTGCGGGAGCCATGGAAAATCAAGAAAACACTTTACACCAACAATTGGATAGAGACATCGGATATGATTTATAACTACAAAAAAAGAGAAGATGTCTGGTTTGAACCGAGAAAGTTGAACTCTATTCCAAAATACATCCAAATCTTCCCAAATTGGTTCTGGATACTACAATTTTTGCGTTTTCGCCTAAACATCTTATCACCAAGTCTATTGCCAAGGAGAAAGCAGGGAACCCATATTGACGCCACCTGTAGATTGTGCCAACAACAAAACGAGGCAGAATCACTTAAACACCTGGTACTTATGTGCCCGACATTAAGCGAGGAGAGAATGCAAGACATGGGAGCCATAATAGTAAAATATGGCCCAGGGTCTGCTCAAGAATGGTGGAAGATCCTAATAGCAGGAAATAAAACCCAGATTATACTGGCCTTGACCAAATTCTTCCTATTAATTTCGCCGCAATTAGAAATAACTATAACAAAAGCACAGGAGGTAGCCTTACAACGATCTCTGCTCAATGACTGGATGGCAAGGACTGATGACAACGTTTAAAATACTGCTTAAAGACAACGAACAAAAGAATGTAACAAAGAAACAATTGTTTATCCTTGGCCGGGCCATCCATAAGGCTCGAGGACGATCAAGAACCTTATTTTATTTTTTATTTAATTTAATGTTGTTCACGTCAATTCTAAAATGTAATGACAAATTGTGATCTTTAGCCCTTATTAACAATTTATGCCGGTCAATGGCAAAGTGGTGGATTAGTGTATTAACAGTTCACAGGGTGTCGTTGAGTCCGGTGTTTCACATGGCTTAAAGGTTTTCTAATTTGTAAACCATGTAAGTCTCTTAAATAAAAAAAATAAAAAAAGATTGAGAATCGCTCATCATTGAAATAGAGCAATCAGAAGATGCATTATTCACCTCAAAAGGTGTGGATGAATGCAAACGTAAAGTGGCCCAAAAGGAAGAAAACCTTGAACATTTCGAGGGTGAGATACGTATTAAAAAACAAAAATTCTAAAGAGTTCAGAAAGATTACCAACAAGGCAGAATCTATACATTTGGCTGTAAATACGTTGAGCCAGTAAAGGAACAACTTTTGAAAAACAAGAAAAATCCCCCTAGCACTAATACAGCACCAGTTGAGTCCACTTCGTCAGAAGTTGAATCCTCAGATCTGGATTTGTGACCTGTGAGGATGAATTTTTTAGAAGAATTCAAACTCCTCCACTTGGAAAGCAGAAACAAGAGGAAACCAAGGAGCAGACCCCCAGGAGGAAGAAGACAAAGACCAACAAGAAAACCCAGAGGGGGGGACATGTGGGAGATGGCAATACACAGAATCGGATAACACGTTCTGGGAGAGGACAAAAGAGCAGAGGGAGAGGAGCACAAACAAAGAATTGAAAGCATGAGTCTTTAACATCTCAGAAAGAGAGATGACATAAAATGAACAAGAAGTTTTGGAATTAGGATTATCATTCTGTCCAACCCAAATTTCAATTTCATAGAAACCAGAATAGATCTTTTCAAATTTCTGAGAAAAGTCAAATTGAAAAAAATACTTTGCTACTCAAATAAATGCAACAGCCCACCGAATATCTGATCCTTACACAGAACCCAACATCCTCAGTGTCAAAGATTTGGACACAGTGATTAGTTTAGAAACTCTATCAGACACACAAGCTATCATGATGGTATCCTTGCCTGAGAATGATCCCATTAAAGAATACTATGGAATTGCTACGGATCTAACGGTGGAAGTGGTTTGGTTTGAAGAACACATCTACCTTCAATCTAGCAATAATTTCTAACAACATTGAGGAATTCGAAGAGTGTGTCAAAGGATTTGAGAGATTTGTCGAATGGATCTACTCTCAACAGATCGAATCTTACACCCTCACAAAAATCAGCCATAGAATCTCTCAAACAAGATGAGATGATTGTTATCAGACAGGCTGATAAGGGAGGTGGAGTTGTGGTCTGGTCTAAAACTAGAAACATGGTAGAAGCATACAAACAGTTGAGGAATTGTGAATGTTATGAAATCAAGGAAATTAAATGCATAGAAGACATCAAAATAGAACTAGATGCTATGTTACAGTCATTTAAGGTTAAGTACTTGTTGGAAAATGATGAAGTCTTACTTATGAAAAAAGGTTTCCCCACAACTCCTATTATGTGTTTTATTCCTAAAATTCATAAAGACATCAAAACACTACCATGTAGGCCGATTGTCTCTTCCAGAGGTTCATTGTTAGAGAATGTGTCGAAATACTTGGATCTGTTTTTACAATCTTTTGGCAAAGATTTGAATTCATATATCAGAGACACAACTGATTGGACTACAATTCAGGATATAAATTGGGAACTTAGCTATCTTTTGGTTTCACTAGATGTGACATTTCTATACACGTCCAATTTACATCATAATGGGTTGCAAGCTTGCCAATTCTTTCTGGACACTAGATCAATCAGTTTCAAACAACAAAATGAAATGATTATGATACTTCTTAGGTTTTGTTTGAAATACAATATTTTTCTGTTTGATGAGAAATTACATAGACAGATGTGGTACTGCCATGGGTTCCTGCATAGTGTAACGCTCACCTGACTCCCACGGGGGCGCTGGCCTGGTTCGCGCTGCTGTGACCTCGTCTAAGGTGATGCGCAGGGTTCGGAAGACGGACTGGACCGGGCCCCAGATCTGGCTTGTCTGACTCGCAGAAGTATCCTTCTGTAGGTGAGAATAGGGGGTTAACTGTCTGCGGGGTAATGCAATCGGCCTCCCACTTACCCCTCTCACCCTCCTCAAAACCCTTCTGTGCTTCCCCGTAGCGTCTCACCTTAGGGTCTGGAAGGACGAGCTCTCCATCCTGCTTCTGATGCAGGGGCGCGTTGGTATCCAGTTACGTCACTGGATTTTCGGATGGGTGAGAACCAAACTTGCTTGGCTTCCAGGTAAGTTTTTCTATAAGTGGTCCCCTTGTGTCCATGCATTAATGTTCTAATGCTAGTGTCTTTTTCCCCATAGGGGCCGGGGTACGGAATGCCGGGGAACATGCACCGACCCGAGGTGAGCGGTGAAATCCTTGTGGAAATCAGGTAAGTCTTTCATGAGTGTTTTGGTAATGTCTTTTCATTCACTCATTAACGCTGATGTCTTTTTCCCCTTAGGGGCCGGGGTCCGAAAATGCCTGGATGTGGCGCGGACCCGAAATGAAAAGGGAATGACCCAACAGGTAAGTCTTGACATGGAGTTTTAGCTTCCCTTTTCCCTTCTTTCTCTCACCTTTGTTCTTGTCTTTTTCTCCCTAGGCGCGGGGGCGCGACTGCGAATCCGGATGGTCGCTGCTGAACATGGAGGCGCCCTGTAAAGGTGAGTAGAATGCGGCGCTGCAGCGATCGATGCGATGTGCTTTTAAAAATAAATGTCTTCCTTTTCAGGATTGTCGGCGAAATGTCTCTGGGATGCAGATTTAGCAGGTGAGGCCTTTTCCTTCTTCTGTTCTCTTGTTCCCTTCCTTTGCAGGTGATTCAGGATGCTGGCAGGTGTGGCAGAAGTCAAGATGCAGGAGCAGACACGGTGAGCGTCCAGCTGCTAGATGCAGAACAACACGAAGCACGTGTGGCTCATCGGGTGTGGTTTAAATAGCCTTGGAAGAAGTTCCTAGAATGTGTCCTTCCTCCAATCAGGTATGTATCCTTCCCCGACCACGCCCGGGTGGTAAATGAGTCCCACAGGTAAAGTAGTTCCTTTCAGGCCTCAAGGAGGCCGGGGTTCTGCAGCATGGTCTGCATCAGGTAAGTGCACCCAAACACTTTCATAACGTTTTCTATGAGCCTGGCGCCATAGGCGCCAGGACGCTGTCCAAAGGGCCCCTATAAGGGGTTGCTGGGACCTTCCCCGGGGACTTTATGTCCG
Organism: Ambystoma mexicanum; assembly: GCF_040938575.1. Classification (NCBI taxonomy): domain Eukaryota; kingdom Metazoa; phylum Chordata; class Amphibia; order Caudata; family Ambystomatidae; genus Ambystoma; species Ambystoma mexicanum. The sequence continues at coordinate 1,282,340,678 of NC_090934.1, forward strand.
CTCTCGGGGACGCAGGGCCTGAGCCGGCTCCCCGGGAGCGGGCATCGTGACACATAGCCCCCACATATGGCAATCTATATATGGGGTGGCGGAAGCAAAAAATGGCTTGGTCTGAAACTAATGACAACTATGTGAATCAGATAATATGTTGGTAAAGATATATTGACGACCTATTCATATTATGGAAAGGGGGTCAAGAGTCTTTATCAGAGTATGTCAAATTACTAAATACCAACAATGGTTCATAGTGATAATACCGAATTTAAAAATCTCGAAAACCAAAATCTCGAATACAAAAGGCCGAAAAATAAAATATTGAATTTTTTTTTCAATGTGTTTTTTTTCAAAATGGGGGGGTCCCCCCAACCCCCCTTTTTTTCATTTTTTTTTATTTTACCCCTTTAAATAAATAAATAATTCGATATTTTTTTTTTCGATATTTTTTTTTTCGGCCTTTTTGTATTCGAGATTTTGTTTTCGAGATTTTGACTGACCACCACCAACAATATGAATCTTAGGTTAACTTTTGAAAGTAGTACTAAACAATTGGTATTCCTAGATTTGGAATTATTTGTGATACCAAAATAGACCGCAGACTACATAGGAAATCAGTTACATCAAATTATATATTACATGGGAAAAGCCATCATCCTAAGAGGTTAAAAGCTAGAATACCATATGGTGAAATGATAAGAGCTAAGAGAAATTGCTCACAGAATGATGATTTCCAGGTAGGGGCCTGTAAAATGGGGGCACGCTTACTGGAGAGAGGCTATATTAGGAGTAATATCACTAAAGCATATAGCCAGACAGTACATCGAAACAGAAAAGATCTCCTCAAAGTTAACAAGAAGAGCAATGAATTAGACAAAATCAGATTATTTACCACATTCAGTTCACAAGCAGAGGATATTAGAAAGATTCTACACAAATATTGTCCATTTTACAAGTTGATGTGGATTTAAATGAATCTATAGGAGATAGGCCTCTAATGACTTTTTCTAAAGCCAAATCTATTAAGGATCTCATATCACCAAGCATGACTAATGGCAGGATCATTTCTGACAATTGGCTATGAAATAGGAAGATTAAGAATGGGTTGTAGAACTGTAACAATTGCAAAATGTGTATATATGCAGACAAGAAAGAAACAGTGAGATATTGTAATAATTTGAACAAAATTGGAAGATCATGCAGAAAATCATCTGTTTTAACAAAGTTTGTTGTGTACGTGAGTGTGTTCCCTTGTGATCTGATGTATATTAGTTCTACCTTATGTCAGCTAGAAATACGGATTTTGCAACACTATAGAGCAATTCTAAACAAGGAGAGCAATTAACCATTGGCTATATATTTTGGTGAAACACATAGGAGTGATGCAACTGTTACGCTCACCTGATATCCCCGGGGGCGTCTGGAAGGCTCTGAGATCTGGAATCCTGGATGCGTAGTTGCCCAGTGCTGAATAATGAATCTTAGTTATTTGTTGGGTGAGCTATCCGTCCAGCGTTTCTTGTGCAAGGGCGCTTGACATTTGTTGGCATGCTGCCCGAGTTGCTTCACTGGTGCAGTAAGCCTTCCTTGGGCCCAGGCCTGCTGTGACCCCCAATCTGCTGGTAGGCAGGTGGGTTTGTTAATTGTAAATCTTTGTTCTGTTTATGGGGCGAATTCGTTAATGTCTTTATCTCCTTCTTTTCAGGTGCACAGGTCTTGATGCTGGTGTGCCGGATGGGGAGGCACGTTTTCTAGGTAAGAGAAAGCGCACAGCGCAGCGCCTTTATTGTCTTTTAAAGCTAACCTGTGTTTTCTTCTTGTTCTCCTCACAGGCCGCTGTGGTGCTTTGAGTGGATGAGAGCGCAATGAAAAACAGGCCTCCGGAATCCGTTAAGGTAAGTACAGCGCTGTGCGTTTTTTTAAATATTTAAAGCGAACTTGAATATGTCTCTTTTCCTTTGCAGATGTTGCTGTGGTGCCCCGGATGGAAGCGTGGCGTAGCGCGATGGAATTCAGGTAAGGCTGATGGAATTCGATGTTTTGGAAGCGCGCATTCTAATATTGTTTTTCCCTTTCTCGTTATTGCAGGTCGCAATGTTCAAACAGCAGCTGTGGTAGCGGTTCGCCGGAAGTCCTTAAGCGAGTACTCCCAAGTGAGTGATGTTTCTTCTTCTCTCGGGTTTCCACAGTGCAGCCCAGTTGAGATGCTGAGTGCTGGATGGTGTTTTCTCAGGTAAGACAGTAAATCTTGTTTACAGGAAGATGCTGAAGACCATGAGCTAGACACGGTGAGCGTCACGCTGCGGGTTGCAGAATGACACGAAGCGTGTTCGGCAGTCAGGGTGTGGTTTATATAGCCCAGGTAAAGTAGTACCAGGAAAAGTAGTTCCAGGCCTGCCACACCCAAAACACTAGACTGCATGGCTTGGTTCTTAGAACTAGACTGTGTGGGTGCTTCCATGTTGGATTTAAAGGCCCATGTACATAAATGGGACCTAGTTTGAACAGCCCTTCCTTCCTACATATGAGCCTGGTGCCAAAGGCACCAGGACTGGCTCCAGGAGCCCTTTTGCAGTGGTTTTAAGGCCTTCAGGGTTCTGGTGGGAGCCTGTTTGTGGCACAACTTGTGCCCCCTCACAGTGGTCATGACAGCGACATTGATGAAAGTCTTTGCATTGGCCCATATACCAATCCACAAAAGGAGGGGCAAAAGGGAATGTAAATTACGGAAATTGGAGTCAAGGCTCATGGTGACATTTAACACTAAAAAAGCGAGAGGACATAATGCTGTAGAGGAACTGGCAATACATTTAATGGAAGATTAAATATGATCTAGGAACTATTTATTTCTCCAACATATGTCTACAAAGAACCACAGAGTATGGCTGGAAACATAGATAACATCGCAATGTAATAGACAATGTTAGATGGATAGTTACATTTTAATAATAGACTGTTTTAAAATTGCTTACACATGGTTGTAAATGAAGTAGAAAGAATGCATTAGTATTGCACACATACTTTTTGCAGATCTGTAGATAGCATGTAACAGATTTGTAGCCCACTTGGGCAGGACAGATCTAGTATTATATGCAATCTACTAATCTGAGAAAATAGGTTGCAGAAAACATTGTTTTCTGCATACCTTAGACATCCCTGATTTTGATAAATGTGCCGCCGCACGAGATTTGGATCGACATGTATGCATAATCCGAGCCGCGGCCAAATAAACAATTAGGGGAAGACCAAAAGGACAATACTCGTCAGGTTGTATAACAATTAGCAGGTATTTCATCTTATACATATAGGCTTTGAGCCATTGAAAACTAGTCTAAAATGGGCGCTTGGATTTTGCCAGGATATATGGATCTGAAGCCATACATCACATGACTTATAAGACATTCCCTGAAAATGTAAAAAATAAAATAAGTCAGATTCAGTACTGATGTAACTATTTGCCTGAGGAAGTCCCTGAGATGGGATGGAACGCGTGGCACGAAATAGGGGTTTGAGGATTTTGCATACAGTTCGTAAGTCCATGCTGACTAGCATTTTTGTATATATTGAATTTTTAAATGAGAATAAAGATATGGTTTTGCACTAAGTAAAATGGATCGAGTGCTTTTTCTATGTTTGCTTGGCCATATGTGTTGGTCACTGAATGGTTGGCAACATTATAGGTTTAGCAGTACATATATTAGATACATTACTCACTGTAATCGTATTTCTGATGTTTGTATCTGCTTAGATTCACATGCTATGCATAGGCTGACATCTACTGGAAGCTGTGGAGTATTACAGTTGTTTTTGAAACTCGAAAAGGAACTTCGACAGTGCGTGCCAGTAATACTATCCCTACAGTGACGTCCACTGTACCCATGGTCCTTCACGCTTCGAGGTCCCTCAGATTGTTTTGTTTCTGACACGAGGTTGCATTAAGTGTACCGTGAGTACAGGTGTATTAAAGCAGATATGTGTATCAGATAAAGCTCAGAAACATCTATGTACCTTCTACTCCAAGGGGAGGAAGGGTGGGCGCATGTGAATCTAAGCAGATACAAGCATCAGAAATACAATTATGGTGAGTAATGTATCCCTTCTAAGGCTTGTGGAATCTGCTTAGATCACATGCTATGCATACATCAACGAGCAGTGTAGGGAGAAGGTGGTGAGTTGTGAGAAGGTCCAGCGGTAAATAGATGTTTTAGAACCGCTTGTCCCACCTGAGTATTTGCTTTAGAGTGTGTGTCAATGCAGTAGTGCGGAGTGAAAGTGTGTACTGAGCTCCATGTAGCTGCTTTGGAAATGGCGTCCAGCGGGACGTTTGCGATAAAGGCCAGAGTAGCTCCTGTACCCCTTGTGGAGTGAGCTCTTGATGTGAAAGGCAGTGTTTTGCTTGATAAAGAGTAGCAGAGCTGTATGCATCTGGGTATCCGTCTAGAGATGGCATTATTTGAAATGTGCTCTCATTCTCTGCCTGGTGCTATGGCAACAAAGAGTCGGTCTGTTTTCCTGAGCGGTCTGGTCTTGTTTACATAGTAAAGGATCTCCCTCCTTACATCTAGTTTATGGAGTTTTTTTCTCAGCTGAGCTTGTTGGGTTCTGAAGGAAGGCCGGTAGCTCAATGGATTGGTTTACGTGATTTTTTTTAATGAACTTAGGCGAAAACCTAGGGTGAGTTTTCAATACCAATTTGTCTTTGTGGATGACAAAGAAAGGGTCTTGCACTGACAAAGCTTGAAGTTCACTGACTCTTCTTATGGAGGTTATAGCCACTAAGAAAGCCGTTTTGTATGTGAGGTGTTTAGGGCTTGACTTATGTATAGGCGTAAAGGGGGTCCCGTGAGCTTTGCAAGTACTACACTGAGGTCCCAGCCTGGCAGTGGATTTGAAATTGGAGGGTGGAGTCTCTTTACTCCCTCCATAAATGCCTTAATGCCGGCACCTTCCACCATGATACCTTAATTGTGAGAGGTGGTGCAAGCGGATAAAGCCGCCAGGTGAACTTGTATAGATTTAAAAAATAACCCTGAGTGCAGCAAGTGGAGCATGTAATGCAGAATGTGAGATGGAGTACATTCTATGGAGTTCATTTGTTTGGACTGGCACCAAATTCCAAATCTCTTCCACTTGTTGAAATAACAGTGTGGTGTTTGGTTTATGTGCCTCCTTGAGGATATACATACACCGTTTGTGGTCAGTTAAGATCTCTAAACTCTATAACCTCAGGAGCCACACTGCCAAGTTCATTGACTGAGGTTGAGGGTGTAGTATTGTTCCCCTGTGCTGGGATAGCAAATTGGTGTGGCATGAGAGCTTGATGGGATTGCACATCACCAGTTTGCACAGATGTGGGTACCAGGGTTCTCTCGCCCACCTGGGAGCAACTAGGATAAGCGTCATCTGTTCTCTGTAAATCTTGTTCACCACCTTGTTCATTAGTGGATTTGGGGGAAAAGCATAAGCAAATTTCCCTGACCAACTCATCCATAGGACGTTCCCCTTGTAGTCTGGTTGGGGAAACCTGGACGCGAAGTCTGGGCATTGCTCGTTTTCTCTTGTGGCGAAAAAGTCTAGCGTGGGGTAATCCCACTGCGAGAAAATGTGATCTATGACATTTCATTTGAGTCGCCACTCATGATCTTATGGTAGAGGATCTCTGCTTAACGAGTCTGCTAAGGTGTTGAGTTCCACATGTTGGGAAGTCAGGAACATCCCCCGTTTGAGTGCCCACTTTCATATTTTCTGTGCTACCTGGGACAAATCTGAAGAATGCATGCCCCCCTGCTTGTTGATATAGAACATTGCAGTGGTGCTGTCTGTGAGAACTTGTACCGACTGATTTGTCAGGTGTGCTTCGAAGGCTTGGAGCGCTTTAAATACTGCTAGAGGTTCCAGCAGGTTGATATGGTTCTGTGCTGTGATGTGAGTCCAAAGACCATGTGCTGTGAGATGAAGGTGATGGGCCCCCTACCTGGAGAGTGATGTGTCTGTTGCAACTACCGCCTGCACCGCCGAGTCGTGGAAGGGTTTTCCCTTCAACAAGTTCCCCTTTGTCCACCAGCATAAGGCTTGTACTAGTGTTGGCGAAATGACCACTAGATCATCTCACTGACCACTTCCCTGAGACCATTGTTTCTCAACCACACCTGCATCGGGCACATGCGCAAACAAGCGTGTGGGGCTAGGTAAATGCAAGATGCCATCATGCTGAGCTTGTGTACGCTTATCTAGTGACGGGCTTGATAATGAGGTATTTGCAGCAGTATGTTTTGGATTCTTTCCTTTGATGGAAAGACTAGCCCCTCCTCTGTTTTCATGACTGCTCCTAAGAACAGTTTTCTCTTGTTTGGTACAAGGCTTGATTTTTTCTAGTTTATCGAGAAGCCCAATTGAAAAAGAAGGTTGATCGTTCTTTGTGTATTTTGCGTATAAATTTGGGATGTCTCCACCGTGATCAGTCAGTTGTCCAGGTAGGGGTACACTGGGATTGCTTCCCTGCGCAGGTGCGCTGCCACCAGTACCTTGGTGAATACCAATGGAGTAGATACTATGACGGAGGGTAGCACCTTGAATTGGTAATGCTTATTTGCTATCTTGAAACGCAAGAATTTTCTGTGCGCTGGGAACATTGAAATATGAAAATAGGCATCTTTCATATCTAAGGTTGCCATGTAGTCCCCTTGCTTCAGCCGTGAGATTACTTCTCGTAGCGTTGTCATGCAGAATTTTTGTGGCTTGACATAGGTGTTTAACAGGGCGAAGATCTAATACAGGGCGCATTGTTAGATTTTTTTGGGCACAAGGAAGCACGTTGAATACCCTTGTTTACCTGGTTGGCCGGGTACGATTTCGACAGCGACCTTTAACAGCAGCGCTGCAACCTCTTCCAGGAGTATGCACTGTACCTCCTTTGTGGTGGTTCTTTGTTGAGGGGGATGGTAGGAGGGGTGCTGCAGTAGCTCTATGCAATAACCGCCCGCTACGGTAGAAAATCACCCACTTGTCTGAGGTGATTCCCTCCCATGCGTGGGTGAAGTGTGTTATACGTCCTCCTACTGGAGTAACATGGGAGGGGACCTGAAGCGGGTGGTCATTGCTTTGAGGATGTGGATATACCCCTGGAAGAGGAGGATCTGCCCAGGCCACGAGATCTTTGCTGGCCCCTCTGGAAGCCTTGCAATGATTGTCTTTGATCAGAACCCCAGGATGGACCCTGACCTTGGTTGCATCTGGTTCCCCTCTGCCAATTTTGGACCCTGAAGCGCCAAAAATTATTTCTGTCACTTTGGCCCAAAGGTTTGTTGGTGAGTTGACCCAGAGACTTTAGAGTGCCATACTCTTCCTTTGTATTCTTTAATTCATCCTCTACTGCTTTGCCAAATAGAACATTAGGCTCCATCGGCATATTAAGGAGGGTTGCTTGTGTCTCTAATTTGAAGTCTGACTGGTGCAGCCATGCATGGCTCTTTATAATGGTGCCCTCTGCAATGATTCTTCCACCATTATCAGCCGCATCTAAATTATTTTTTAAAATACAGTTAGACACAGCCTTCACTTCTGCTACTGCGAGGGATAGTTGAGATGTTAATGGTTCTCGGGCAGAGGCCATTAAGGTGGCTATTTCCTCCAACTTGTGGCAGTTGTAACTGGCCAGCAGAGTGGTGTTGTTGGCAATTCTTGTTTGAAAGGCTGCAGAGGGGCCACTTTCCTTCCGAAAGTGTATAATGTTTTGCTCTCATTATCTGATGAAGCGAGAGGTGTTCCCGCCCTTTTCCCCGTCAGGGTGACGATTAGTGAGTCTGGCTTTAATTGCCCCCTGATGTAGAGGGGCTCTGAAGGAGCTCGATGGAATATCTTCTCAATACAGGGGTTTACTGTCCGCGTCAAGTTCGGTGTTTCTATAGACGGTTGTATCCTCCTTTGTATGGATTTTAATAAGGGGATAAATTGGGTTACTGCTTTGTTGTCGCCCACTATGTCTTCGACAACATCTTTGTTGACCTATGTTTCTTGTGTCTGAATTGGAAAATGAACTGCTGCCTTTATGAGCATGTCATTGAATTGTAGTTGGTTGTTTACCGGTGAGTCTGTCACCGGCTGGTCTACATGATCTGGAGAGGGTAAGACGTAAACGTCCTCTTCATCGTCATCATAGTAATGCTCTACCTCCCATAGGTTGTCTTGATCCTCAGAATCTGTATTGGGGTCATAGAGATCAAATTGGTCTGGGTCCTGCAAGGTGTCTAGCCGGGCTGTTTTTGCTGGGGGTTGTGATGTTGTCAACCCACTAGCTGGTGGCGTGTTCTGAACATTTATCATAGATTGAGGGTTTTTCTCAAAATAATCGGGCATAAAGGACATACGTCTCAACACTCTGTCTATATCCTCAACAGACTACTGTGAGGAACTTGGGATAGTTACAGGAGTGGGAGGTAGTTCTGGTGAAGGCTGCCTCTTGTGTTTCATAGTTGCAGACCTAGTACCCTCCCCTTGGGAAACTCTCTTTCTCCCTAAGAGATGCACTCTCTTTCTCCCTATGGGATTTGTGGCTTTCGAAGTGTGGTGTTTCGAAAGCCGCCCTTTAAGCAGTGTTTCAGGGACATGTTTCTTTACCAAATCAGACAAGTTCGAAGTCTGCAGGGGTTTTGCCGATTTCAACGTTATTGTAGATAGTCGTTTTTCGGCAGATGGGCGAGCCGGAGCCACGTCTCTCAGCACTCGCTCTTCAGCGGCAGTATTGGACACAGCGTCCGAGTCGGATTTATCTCTCGACTTTGGGGGCCTGTCATGAGGCATATGTGATCACGAATGCCCAGGGGACAGGGAGCTAGTGGAACTTCCCCTCAACTCCATGTGTGGCTATGTAGACTTCTGGCCTTGGGTTGTGTGTTTTTTGTGGGATGACTTGTCTGTGCTGATGCCGCCGGGTGTCATCCCTGTAACAGCGCCGCCAGCCTGTCTGGTGGGGTCAATGGCTAGCACGTCGGAATCCGAAGGTTCCCTTTCGCCCTTTTCATCCGAGAAGACGCTGATGCTGCTGTTGCTAGAAGAACCCTCCACATCTATGGCGGCCTGCATGGTGTGGTGGGCCCAGCGCTTTGTTTTTCGGTCCTTTAGCGTCTCGGGCTTAAAAAGCTTGAAAGCTTTACAGTGATCCTCGCTGTGATCCCTCGGAGGGCAGAGGTTGCATACCTGGTGCAAGTACTTCCAGGGACATTTCTTGTTACAATTAAGACAAAATTTAAAGGGTGTATTTTCCATGATTAATTGGAATGGCAGCTTGGCGATTATAAAGGGTAGAAGGGGAAATATGCATTCTCTTAGTAGGCTAAGATATGTACCAACCCCCACTCTCCCTGTTGTCAGGGGCGAGGCCCGGAGCGGCCTTCCGAGGACGTAGGTTCCAACGAGGCAAGCTCTGCGTCGGACGAAGTTTGTCCTCGAAACCATTGTCGAAGTTATTGTCGAGGAACGGCTTTAAAAAGGACAGAGAGTAACTAGCTCTAATTTCTTTGTCAATAAATGGCGAAAGCCGGAAAGGAACTCTGCGTTTAGCATCCCACAATGATGGCGGAAATAAAACAATCTGAGGGACGTTAATGCGTGAAGGACCATGGGTAGAGTGGGCGTCACACTAGGGATAGTATTACTGGCACACCCTATCGACGTCCCTTTTCGCTACAACTGTAATACCCCACAGCTTTTACTAGGTGTCGGCCTATGCACAGCATGTGATCTAAGCAGTTTCCACAAGCCTCAGAAATATATATATCTCATCCCAATACATAAGTAACATAAAACAGTGTCCATTAGTGCCTTATATAGGACGTTATTGTAAAGAGAACAGGGGCCAATACACAACCCTGACGCATCCCCCAGATTTACGTACAAAAAGGGTGTGCACTGGCCCTGATCCCCATAATACATGCATGCCTGATTTCCCACATGCGCTGCCCTAAGGACAACCAATATCTCAGCAGGGCAATCCATGGAGCTGAGCACCATCCAGAGCTAATCTCAACCTTATCAAAAGAGGTGTTCAGATTCATGGATGCCCAAAAAAAAAAAAAGAAATCGTCCTTCCCCTGAGGTACACTGACTGTGCCACCACTAAATAAAGGTTAAGGGCCTGGTCACCAGTGCCCACGCCAGGCTGGAAGCCATACTGAATCAGAAAGGATGGAATTGGTAAAGATCCACTTCTCCAAATATACCAACTAAACCCTTTCAAATATCTTTAAGGTTGTGTCAAGTAAGGATATTGGTCTGTAGGCGAGTGGACTTGCACGATATCCCTTTTTTGTAAATGAGGAAAATAATGGCCAGTTTCCAAGACCGGGGTCTCTCCCCCGACTCCAAAATGGCATTCAAAGTGATCCTAAGAACTGGAGCCCATAAATTCCCCATAGCAGGGAAAAAATCAGCAGGAACTGCGTCTGGGCCGAGAGCGCGATTGTGCGCTTGGTTTGAGATAGTTAGGGCAACAATTTGTGTAAAGCCAGGTAAAGAATCTACTGAAAGGCACAACCTGGATGAGGCGATGTTGTGAAAACACATGGAAAAACAGGTTTCAACACTTCTCACTGATTTTACACCTTTCATATGAGAGTGCAGGGGATTTGCTACATATTGCAGGGATTCAAAACTGAGGCTTTCACATGGCAAGCCTTCATCCTGCAATGTGGTGATCAGTGTTCTGGTCACCTGGGGCAGGGTCTGTAACCTGAACCTGACTCAAGAGGGAATGGGGACCCCTCTCAGACTGTGGTGGGAGAAATACCAGGGTGGAAGCTAGAGCCAGTCCTATCCCGGAGGGAGAAGGTGGTATTTGGGGGGCCCAGTGCCTGTCATTTCTTATTGTGCAAGCATGCTTGTTCATAGTACCACTGTTAATCAACCCATACTTGTCTCGCATGATGCTGGCCAGATTCTTTCTGTCTTTGTAGGAAACTATGTGTTCTGGCATCCCTGGAGGAAGAAAAATGAGAGAGAAGCCAGAGAGAGACTCTGAGGAGTTGCAATAGGACCACTCAGCCAAACCGGAAGCACAATAAAGCAAAGCTGCTCTGCTACACTTCCCAGCAGAACGTGGGTGTCAGCGCATACTCAGAAAATTCCAAACGGCTCGAGAGACATTATGCTCAAGTGTTACAGAGCCACGGAATGGTTCATACTGAGGCCAACAATTCAATGAAACTAGGAAGCCCTCACGCGAACAGGGATCTGAACTGTCAAGCACACCACAGCGGTCCACCATTGACAAATCCAGGTGGGCCCACACACAAAAAAGGGGTGGGCTTAGACCCCCTTTGGTGTCTTAGCAATTGTACCACCTCCCAGGGGGTGCAGAACAATGAGCGGTTGGCCCAGGGAACCAGCAAGGGAGGATTACTAATGGAGGAATAAGGGTATAAGGAAACGCAGGAACCAGGAAGGTGTGGGTTGTTTGAGTGAGGTCAGAAAAGGCAGAACCATGCAGAAGAGGGTGGAAGCGGACTATTCAGGCAGTGCATGAGGTGAGGTATTGGTTGGTGAGAGAAAGCGGTACTTGGGCTTCACTAAGCATGTGTATGAGTGGAGTGGTAGGGTAGATTAGGGAGTGAGAAGGTGACAGTCTGAAAGGAGGTCTGATGAAGGAAGAAGCTACAGTGGTAGCAGTGTGAGGACAGTAGTAATAATGTGAAGAGGAGAGAGTAGTAGTGGAGAGGTAATAGTGGAGAGGAGAGTAGAGAGTTTTGGAGGTGAGGAGAGCGGAAGTAGTATTTGTGGTGTGAGAAACCAGATGATGTCTCACCCGCTAGTCCCCGGGGATATCTCTCTCAGGTGGCCAGGGCACAGCCATCGCCTTTAGATCCAGACCCTAAGGGTGGACCAGTCTGGGAGGATCACCTGGGTGAGGGGTCTTTGTGGAGTGGGACACTTGAAGGCGAGATGTGATATCCCCCTTGCAACACCTTCACCCCATCCTACCTGGAAACATTACCCCCCACTCGTCCTTTCCTACAGGAACCCTTTCACACAGACAGCCTGCTCTGGCAGAAAACAGACTCACACCCGAGCAATGCACCTGACATGTCTGACTGCTAGGGTCAGGCAAAGTCACGCAATTACTTTTGACAACTCACACCTGACCTCCATGAAGCTTCCCCACATGGATAGAAGGAGGAGCATGAGAGCACACTCTGAGCGCGGCAAAACACACAAAGGAGCAGCATTTTCCAGTCAGCAGCTGAACGAGGGGAGAAAGGTGGCAAACCGAGAAGGGAGAATGAGGGAGATACCCTCCACCCTGTCAGTGAGAAACCGTTGCTTTCCAGAAGCCTTTAGATTAAAAGGCGTAAGGCCAGGAAACCAGACTGAAGAATACTGCATAGTGTGTCAGAGATACCCGGCGCCGTCCTGCATGAGTGGCCGAGTTGGGGAGGAGCAGCAGCCGCTGTGGTACTGTCCTTAGCTCCAAGATCAAAGCAGCACCAGATAAATCAACACAGCCGGTGAGTTGGGGAGACCGATACAAGACCGGTCTGTGTTGAAGTCAAGGTTGCAAGCAGCAACATTGTATTAAGAGCAAAGAACATTAACACGTGTGATGAAAGAAGTGAGTATAACACGTGTGATGAAAGAAGTGAGTAAAGCTCAATTGCAGATGGATTTTTGAACTTTAATATGAATCAGAGAAGGTATGATACAAAGTAACAGAGTTATCAGGCACTGCAGGTGTACTCAATCAAAGGACCTGTTTGAGGTAGCCAGCCAAGAAGTGGCAGAAGCGAAAGTAAAGTTTAAAGGTGAAACTTATGAATACAGTGAATCGAAGTGGTCCTGCGACAGTTTAAGCAAAATCCATTGCACAGTCGAAAGTCTTCGATTTTTGATAAAGAGCGGAAAGCAACGAAAGTGAGATTACCAGGTCCGAGCCCGGCCGAGAAAGACCTATTGTGAACCTGTGTTTAAGGGGGTCCAAGCCCAACTGAGGGAGACCCGTGATAACAGTAAACATGAGTACTTGTGAATGTGAAAAACCTGATGAGAAAAGAACTTTGGCATTTGTTTGTTAATCCAGGCACTCTGCAAATACGAGACTTTTATTGGGAAAGAGACTTTGGCGCAGAAGGCCCAGGTATCTATGTTCTGAACTGCATCCTCGTGCTAGAGAAGCCAGAGTGTGTGCGAAGCTCGAGTGTGCCACCTTGTCCTGTGCTGAAAACGTGTGGAAGGGAAGCTAACTGCTCAACTATCCTGATATATTATTTCTTGAACACTTTTCTTTTTCATACATTTTCCCACACTATTTGTTATTAGAGGTAAGGATTGGCAATAGGTATTTTAGTATAGGCCCTTTTATTTTGACAGAGACTTTATTAGGACTGTGTTAATTATTATTTAATGGTTGTAGCTTGGTCCCTTCTTTAGATTTAGGGTTAGATAGGCGTTCAACCAACTCATTGACATTCAATATACACCCTTGAACCGTGATCACTTGTGTCTGTCTTCATTGTTTGATACCATACCTTCCTTACAGTGGGGAGTAAAGAGAAAGGGATGGGGGTGGGAGGGGTGAAGGTGGGGGGGAGAGAGAGAGAGAGTGAGAAAGAGAGAGAGAGAGAGAGCGCACAGTGGGGAATAGAATAACATTGGACAGTGGAGGTAGCTAGCAAGGACCATCAGGGGAATTGTCAGGAAGAGGAGGAGAGACAGTAGGTTGAGTAGGAGGGAGGAGAGGACATAGGAGGGAGCAACAGAGACATGGGGTGGGGAAAATCAGAGAGCAGGAGAAGTCCAAGTGGGCTTTGAGTGTCTGTAATGCCACCTTGCAAGTAACATCACCTTCAGGATTCCACAAGTAGGGACCCCCATATTGCTCCCTGGGGAAGTTCAGACAGAAGAGGTGTTTGCCTTCTGACCATAACCTTGAGCTAGCCAGTTATTAGCTAGTAGCGGCTACGGACCTGTAGGCACCAGCCTCGGGTTAAGAGAAACCTGAGCTAGGGAAGGACCGCCAATTCCTACGTTTAATAGTGAGGGACAGCTTTTAGGGAGCCCTCTACTACAAATCAAAATAAAAACCCTTCAAATATCTTTGGGATTTAGGGAATCTGTGACAATCCCACATACAGACTTGATAGCAGATGACTGTGACCACTATTTCTGTGCAAGGTAAACGAAATGAGAGTCCTTTAAAATTAACAGCATAATGAGAGTCACCATGTTGGCTATCTTTTGACTTGTCATCATCTGCATTGAACAACACAAGCAAATCATGGTTGAACCTGGGTTCCTGTGCCCTACATCACAGCATGCAGTGTCTCTCATGTGTGTGGACACCAATTAGAATTGATATGAATTGGCCAGGTGGCTCGGACATGCATGGTGGAGAGTCTTTGCACAATGATTCACCTTGTTCATGAGAAAAGGCCCCAAGTGTGGCTCCTACTTTTCTATTAAATTCTTGAATTAAGTGCATTTGGGCGACAGACATATCACTTTTTTTATCACCCGAAATTAGCATTTTCTTGACACATCTCACTACTATTATGGCTCTAAAATAATTTCCGCCCCATTTCCCTCCTTCCTTTCTCTATGAAGCTTTTGGAGTCATTGGTGTCCCCTCTTCTTTCCTCATTCTGGAATCTTCTACACTACTTGACCCTGCCCAATCAGGTATTAGGCCTGGTCGGGTTATGTAAAGTGTGCTGGTGCCGGTTCAGGATGACATGGCATGGCTGGTTGATGCTGGTGGGGTGGAAGGTCGTTGTGCCTTTACCAGTGCCTGACTGCTGTGGGTGAGTGGATGGGCCGGAATTGGCTGAAGTTGAATGGGGACAAGACAGAAGTGATGGTGGTAGGCACCCCCCCGCCCCACCCTGATCCCTCACTTTGGGTGTCTTCTTTCTGGCCCTCCTCTTTGGGGCCTCTCCCTGTTCCAGTAACCAAGGTGAAGAATCTTGGTATGACCCTCTCGGCTTCTCTGTCTATGAATGATCAAGTCTCTACTGTGTGCAAAGTGGGATATTTCCATCTTAAGACATTGAAGAAGGTTCTCCCATTGCTGCTGGCTTCCCTCCACCCACCGGTTGTTGCTGCCTTGGTGCTCAGCCAGCTGGATTACTGTAACTCCCTATCTCTTGCACAGCCTAAGGGTCTGATCCAACGGCTTCAGCGCATTCAAAATCTGTCCGCCCGGGTAGCTACTGGTTCACCCTAAGGACCTCAAATCTCCCCAGTGTTGCATGCTCTGCACTGGCTCCCAGTGAGGCGGCAAATTGAGTTTAAGACACTGCATTGTTCATCGGGCGCTGCATGGATTAGGGGCAGAATACTTTCAGTCCAAGTTTGTTTGCTACTGCCCTTCTCATTCCTTGCGCTCTGCATCGGCTGGTTTGCTGGTGGTGCCCACCTACCACCGTATGTGCATTGGGGGCCGGGCATTCTCGGTAGCCGCTGCCTTTATGTGGAATGATCTTCCCCCTGCCAGTTAAGGCTCTGTCAAATCATTTGGCCTTTAGAAGGGCCTTAAAGACATTTTTTGTTCTATTGAATTGTGGTTGATGGATGGTGGTCCTCTTTCTCTCTCCCTTAGCCCCAAGATACCTTTGGTGAAAGTGCGCTGTACAAATTTAAATAACATAACATAAAATAGCCCCAATGCATGGCAGCTACAGCTGTCTGAGACGTTATCTTTTATTTCCCCATTGAGCGTATACTTACTTGTCACTCAACCAGGGTCTTCACCCCTGCACATGTCCGCTTGTACACATGCACACTCTTCACAAGTACAAACATATTTCTGGCATGCATAAGAGGAATATCGTACTGTGGTACTGAAAGCAGGACAAGAATATATATGTTTCTACAGACCATGGGCCTTCAATATGCACCGGGATTCATCTACAGTAATTCTGCCACAATCTTGATGCATTCTTGATGGATGCAGTGGGGGAGGGGGTTAAAGAACAGCTTCTGTACACACTACTGGCACGAGTCAACTAATGCTCTCTAACTGATGTTTATTTTGGGGAATATGATAAAATCTCCCCATACTGTGTCACCTGCACTTGCACATCAGTTGGGGGCAAATGCTAACCAGCAGCATCAAAGGCCTCAAGTCACTGCTTCCGAGCTATGAAGGTTTATCTGTGTTTTAGGTGAGGAGGTGGCTTTTATTCAGATATAATATTCTGCTGCAAAGAAGTAACTATTAGCCATCACCCTTCTGAACATAGAGAAGACCTTCAATAATGTTAACTGGCAAATGTTATGGGAAGTAATTGGAATAATGGAAAAACAAGTCTTTTATATTCAAGTAATCACATTTTTATAGAGGGGCGTGACAGCTGTGCTAATAATAAAAGATAGCATATTAAGGTACATGATAATGGGTAGAGATGCCAGGCAGAGTTCTCCAACTCCCCACTGTCGTTTACACCCTTAATGCAACCACACACCAGCAAGTTATAAAGATGTACTGCTCGCAAGATCGGTTGCCTCTATCCAGAATTAACCTATATGCTTATGATACAGCAATATTGTTTTAAACATATAAGAACTAGTGTAGGGTCAGTATTTGAGACAATAGGTGAGTATTTTGAGGTTTCTGGACACAAACCGAATCAAGCTAAATCCAAGACAATACTAGCAAACACAACAATGGTACATTTATCAGAATTCCCAAATTTAGAGCCTCCATAGACATATAATAATGAGAGTGGCAAACAACAATGTAGAATTGTGTGATCTCATCTATGCCTGCCAACTGCTAAAGATTAATATACATACATTAGCTACATACAATTGGACTATCTGAAATGGTCTTGTATTGTACAGGTGAACCTTGTAAAAACGATTATCTTGAAACTAGTTGCGTTATTTTTCAACTCCATGTCACCATCATGGTACTATACAATCAATAATTGTACATTAAATTTGCACATAACTCTTGTCTAGCCATGAAAGGTGCCTAGATTCAGCCAGAGCAATTTCAATGAGAATGGTGGTGGGCTGGTTCTCTCAGAGTTCTAGAGATATAACTGACCATCCTTCTTTCAATACTTGAAGACTACCAAGACTTCCAGGGGTTTTGACTAATATTTTAGCATTAATGGTATGCCCCTGGAAAATCTGGGGCAACTAGCAAAAGTAGAATATGGTGAATATAAATTATTCAAAGACCTTTTAAAGTTTTGAATAAAATAAGAAAAAGTGATAAGTTACTTTACATTTTTCAGCAATCTCTCAAACTGGGCATTCTGAGGGATCATATATTTTAGGTGATCAGCCTGCGGAAAGTTGGCAACAAGCAGGGCTTTTGTTGACTTTTTCGCATTCAAATTTTCTGGCTAGCTAAAATAGGAGTTGCATTTTGAAATTCAGTGTTTCTATAAATACTTAAATGTAAGGTAATAGTTCAGCAAAAAGGAAATAATGATGCACGTGTGTAGTCACATGATAATGTAAGAACTGTACGATATGAACATAAAAACCCAGGTGATTTCCTAGAGGTATACATTGGTGTCATAAAAACGAGAATTCATAGAGACTCAAGATATACACAATTTGAATGAGGTAGGTTTATCCAATAGAATCTAGAAAACAAGAAACAAAATTCACTTTAGGATACAATTGTTATCACTTGTAATTATTTACAAAGATTAGTGTGTATTAAAATAAGATGTATTCACATATTGGTCCTTCATGTTTTAAAAGTTTAAAGAGTAACGGAAACATACGTTCTTGGTGGGCCCACTGATCCACGCTTTGAGGCAACCTTTGGCTCTACAGATGTTTAGGACTACAATTCCTATCCATCATAGCCAGCAAAGCCCTTTGTGAGGGATCATGGGAGCTGTGGTCTAAAACAGCTACATGTTTCAGACCCCTGTTCTAAGGTAACAGACGTAAGAGGAACGATGAAGCAATCATTCTCCTGTACTAACTCAATGTCTATGTGAGGTCTTCATAAGTAAGTAGGAAGAAACAATTTGGTTTGATTCTTGTATCAACTTTGGTGATGTGAGTGGTTAAAATTTACAGATGCAACACAGAAACACCTTGAACACTTGATCATTGGCACGAAAGTATGGTGCCTCTGAACAGATCAAAAAGAATTTACCATACCAAGTGGAACAGGTGGGTCAGTGGATGTAGCTGGCAGCAATAGCTAGAGAGGGGCGTCAGAGGTGTTCCAAGTGTACTAGAGGACCTGCGCCAAAGCAAATTCCCTAAAGATGCTTTCCTCGTACAAATCCCCCCATGTATAGATGCTATATCTTTTCCACTGTGTGGCCCTCATCAGGTCTGCTATAGTTGCACATACGTCTGCCGCTATCGGGGTGTCAGGCGAGTAGGGGTAGCCCAGCCCTGTTAATTTCAAAGCTGTGCCCCAGACCTTCTTGCCTAGTTGCACGATCATTGGTTGAGCTCTGAGGCACTTCGCTGGCAGCCAGAACACCTCCTTCAAGCACACTGGTGCAATTAACTGTTTAAGTAATCTCGTTTCCAAGGTTATTTTGTATGCTAACCATTTGGCCACGTGATTAAGTTCTGCTGCTAGGAAGTATCTCTCAAATTCCGGTAGTTGAACCCTGCCTACTTTGTACGGCAGTGTAAATATGCCCAAGGACAGTTTGTTTCTGGCATTGCCCCAAAATAGCTCCCTCAGCATCTTCTCTAGTAGGATGAAGAAGGAGGCAGGTATGTAATAGTGGATGTTATGGAAGAGGTATGGGAACCTCGGGAGGGCAATTATCTTAGCCACAGCCACCCTTCACATTAATGACAATGGCAACCTGGCCAAGAACTTCATGGAGTTCCTCAGCCCCTGTATCGCTAACAACATTGTGTTGCACCCATGTGTCTGTTCAGGCGCGTGCCAAATATTCACCCCCAACTATCTAAACATGTTTTTTTGCCACCTGATCCCGACGTCTGGGAGGTCCCCTTCCCTCATTTTTGCCTGTCCCGCTAGCGGGAATATGCATGATTTCTGAGTGCTGAAGCGGATCCCGGATATTCGCGCAAAATTCTGCAGAACATCTAGGATCACCGGCACGTTGTGGTGCGGCTCTGCGTACAGTGATACAACATGATCCTCCCCTCCGACACTTATGCCCGCATTGAAGAATTGCTTCCTGATGTATATAGCGGCCGGTTGCAAGCCCAGAATGTAGAACATGGGTGACAGCAAGCAGCCCTGTCTAGTGCCACTTTGGATGTCCCATAATGCCGATACTACCTTTCCTGTTTTCACCCTTGCCACTGGTGCTTTATAGAGCAACTTAAACCATCTTATGAAATGATCTCCCAGTCCAAATTGTAGCAGGGTGGCGATCAACCATTCCCAATATATGGAGTCAAACGCTTTTCTATCATCTAGTGAGACCACTGCATATGTTCCCTGATCATCTGTCGTCTGCGCTATGATGTGTTGCAGCCTACGTAGGTTCCCTGCCGTGTTTATACCTGTTACAAACCCATTCTGGTCCCTATGTACTATAGACCCTATTACTTTCACCAGCCTTTTGGCCAATATAGTCGTGAGAATCTTGATGTCATAGTTTAACATAGCCAGCGGCCTGTATGAACTACACTCTTCTACAGGGATCGGGACAACCAGCATTTCCCTCATGCTTCAAGGCAGTATCCCTGTGTTATATGCCTCCGTACACATTTCATGTAGGACCGGAGCTAGCTCTGAGCTGTATGCTTTAAAAATTTCAGGGGGTAGCCCATCGCTCCCCAGAGTTTTGCAGGTGGCCAGCAACTTTATCGTCTCACTCACGTCTTCAACCGTTAGTTCTACACCCAACATTTCTCGTTGGGCTGCATCTATTGATCTGACTGTACAGTTGGGAATAAAAGTCCCTAAACACATCATTTATTGCTAGTTGCGTGGTGTGTGTTCCACCTGTATCATCTTTGATGACCGTTATCAAGTGTCTTGGGTTTTCCTTCCTGCACAGCCATGACAGCAGTCTACCTGCCTTGTCCCCTTCTGCATGAGCTCTGGTAGTCTTGGCTATGTAGTCAAACTTTGACAATCTGTCCCAGGCATTTCGGCATTCCTCTCTTATACCCATTAGCTCCAGCTCTGTCTCCCTGGTCTTCTGGGCCAGAGCTTCCAGTTGTCGGATCCTCTCCTCTCCTATTTCCAACTCACCCCTGAGTAATTTCCTTATTCCACCCGCAATGGCAATGCCCTCTCATCTAACTACGACCTTCATAGCCTCCCATGTCATGTCCCAGCTTTTCACACTCCCCACATTATTGTCTTTATATTCCACTATGTTGCACCTGAGGTCTTCCTTAAAAGCCGAGTCTGTGAGGGCGTCTGTTGGCATGCACCACAGTAGTATGGGTGCCCTAGGTCCCTTCATCCTCCATTCTACAACTTGAATGGTCTGAGATCAATCTCCCCAGGTAAGATGCCCGTTCTAGCAGGAGGAGGTGCATTTTATCTATCAATAAGTAATTGATTCTGGAGTACAGGTCATAGGGAGATGAGCAGTAGGAAAACTCCCTGTCTTCGGCATGCAATTCTTTCCACACCTCTGCCAGGTCTAAACTCTTTATTACATCATTTAGTGGAGACAAGAGCCATTGTGATCCCTGTGGTGGGGGGTTAGATCTGTCTAATGTAGGATCTCGGACACAATTAAAATCCCCCCCCCCCAAATAAAGAAGCATCCCCGATAGGCCGCCAATTTAGCGCCCAACTTGGTCAGGGATACTGCAGTTCCGCAATTAGGGAGGTAAGAGTTAACTATGCAGATGTCTAGTTGTTCTATGCTCCCCTTTAATATTAGTCATCTCCCTTTGAGGTCCACCTCCTTAGACAAGAGCCTGAAGGGCACCATTCCATTTATCCACGTGTATACCCCCGAGCATATTTAGACTGGGGACCCCCAAACCCCTGCCCTCCCAATAGCCCATCACTTTATTATTGACGTCAGCAGTGAGGTGGGTCTCTTGTATCATAGCAATGGAGACCTTCTTCCTCTTCAGGTAGGATTTAATCCTGTTTCTCTGCATGTAGGTGCCCATCCCCCTGACATTCCATGTCCTTACCTTTATGTCAACCGCCATCGTCATGTGACCCATGCCTCCTATAGTATGCTCCTCATCCCAGAATTGGCCACCTCCCAGCTTCCTCAACCTATGGTTTCCCGGCCTCATCACTTCCCTTGTCAGGCGCCTCTTCACCCCCCACCAAGCTTACCCTGAGGGCCATGTAATAGGACAACAAACAGTTTAAACTTAACATTCTGCATCCAACTTTTGCAGGAAACGAATAATACTTAAGCAAAAACAAATAACTGCGCTCAGCAGCCGTTCTCTTGTTGTAGTACTCGAGCGCCCTCACACCGTTTTGGCCCATCCAGGTCTTCATGTGCGAGTTTGTGCGGTGTCGGCAACGGGCCGGCACCTAACAATTCGTGGGGTGGATCATGCTCCGGTGAAGCATCCAGATCATCGTCCCGTCCATGTGTCGTAACTTAGTTCGCTATGCAGTTGATTATGCAACTCGTGCCTGCTGCAGTCACTTCCTATGCAATTGGCGAGTCCCTCTCTCTCAGTGTATTCACTTCAAGCCTGTACTGGTCAGATAACTAGTTCTTCTCCTTGGTCTAGATTGTTGTGTTCATCCGCATCCTAGCCACTACTGGCGTCTCCAGGAAAACCGGTCTCCCTTTATATATTACTTTGAGTCTGGACGGATACATCAGCATGTATTTGAGACGCAGTTGCCTGAGTCTTGCCTTAATTGGCACAAAGGAATTCCTTGCCCGTTGGACCGCTGGCGTGTAGTCCGGGTATATAGCTATATTGGAGTTATCCCAGTGGATTTCCCCACCTCCTCTAGAGAATCTCAGGATGGCCTCTCTGTCTTGGAAGTTGAGTATGTTTGCTATCATAGGGCGGGGCTAGGATCCAGGGGGAAAGGGGGGGGGGGTTCTTTTGTCTCTCCACCACAAATCCTTGTGAGAGTTTGCCTGCCCCTATCTCCTGGAGAATCAAGTTTTCGACAAAGTCGGTGGGGTTCTGGGCCTCCAATCCTTCCCGGATCCCTAACAAGTGCACGTTATTGTGCCTAGCGCGTCCTTCAGCATCCTCAGCTCAGGCCTCCAGCGCTGCATTCTTCCTTTCCAGCTCCAACAGTCTCTTCTCAAGGCTGCTAGTAGTGTCCATTGTCTCTTTCAAGTCCTTCTTAGTGTTCCGTGACCCTTTCCATGAGATTATGAATGTCCTGCCGCATTAGTTGCATGTCAGATTTAACCTCCTCGATTTTGGTGTCAATTAAAGTTTTCAGGGCGGCAATTGCATCTAACGCCTGGCTGTCTTTAGTCCCAGCTTCCTTGTCTGGTTGAGCTGGCTGCGCCGCTGCTTCACTTTGTGGTTGCCCTTTTGATGTGGCGGCGTTGAATGAGTCCATGATTGTGGCTTTTCCCTTGTTCTTCCCCTTGGACAGAGACGTGCCGCAGTGCTGCTCGAATTGGTGGCACCCGACTCCTACCTTGTTCTCTGTGCGCCTCACGAAACAAGCAGCAGCCACAGTTTGTGTGTTGCCTTTTAGTTCTGAGTCGCTGCTGCGTGTCAGGTGTGGGCGCAGCTCGCAGGACTGTTTCTGTGGCTCAGCCGTAGGGTCTCACCTATGCCGCGCCGTTGTCTGTCACTACACCGCCTTTCCTTTGGCCTCAGTGCTTTTCACCTCGGGCAGCACTTCTGCGCACCTATTAGTTTCTCCGGTCTCCCTTGCCTCAACGCCCTATGGACAGGTGGTTTACTGGGTGCAGTCCAGCTGTTTTTCTGTGGGTGGGCTACGCTACAGCACTGTGCCAGTGGGGCCCACCAACCGTAGGATGACGTTGCAGCCTCTTATGTCTCCATCTCTGTAGTGAATGTGGGGCTGCGCACTCCTTCAATCCCTGTGGGTGTCTCACTGGGTGACACGTAGCTTTGTGTGGCTTGCGTCTATGCGGTAGTATCTTGTATTCTGGTGGGTGCAGCCTTTCACTGGTCCACTCCATTCTCAGTTCTTTGATTAGGCAGCCTTCCCAATGCAGTGTCTCATTTGCACTGTGCGTCTCGTGCCGGTGCCTCCCTCAGTAACCGCTGCCCTTGGTGCTGGTTGTGGTGCCCTGTTCCCACCATGGTGTGGAGACTGCCGTGACTCCTGTCCACTGTCTCCCTCTCTTCAGACAGTGCAGCGTGTTAGTGTGCTGTCGTAGCTTGCATGGGTGCCTCCACAGGTGGCCACTTCTTTGGGTGTTGCACTAGGTTTGCCTCTCTGTTGTGGCTCTTGTCCCCAAGTCTGCACCGTGAGTGTGCTGCACTACGCCCAAGAAGCAGAAGCGCTGTGGCCCTGCAGGTATTCTACGTTGTGGCCGCTGTCAGATTGTAGATTCACCAGCCTACCTTGTTGTGTCGGGCTGTCCTCCGCTCCTTTTAGTTCCTTTCTTGCCGCTTGGACTCTGCTCTTTAGGTACGAGTGATCATAGTCACACTGGTGCGTTTTGCAGTGTGCAATGTTCTAGGGTCCGTATGCCTCCTTCCCTCGTATATGGTGTTGTGGAGTAGTTTTGCGTGCTTTTGGAGCTTTCTTTCTGCTCCACGCTACCGGTCCTTCAGAGTTGCGATGGGGTCCGGGGCAGCTCGTCCGCCACTTTGCTTTAGCACATATGGTCCGATCCAGCTCCAAAGGTTAGGCGTCTCTCTCCTGGCCCGCCTGTTTACCAGCAGGTGCTCCTGCTCAACGTCGGGGTATTTCCCATGTGTTGCGGGTGCCTTCAGCTTCGCTGCTGCTCCAGGTCCGCCTTCAGCTCTTCACCGTGCCTCTCACCCTCGGTAGTGTGCCTCAGTACTCGGTCCCACCTGCGTCCGACTGCCTCTGTTCAAATCAGTCGGCCTGCACTGTCCAGGTGTTCGCTGGTCGCTCAGGATGCCAGAGAGCTGCCAGAGAGTACGCGGTTTCAGTGTAATGGTGCCGCGTCTGGCCCCTCCTTCTCTTCATCTCCAGCCAGCGGCTCCATCCGCCATCTTTGTCTCACGGGCCCCGCACTTAAAACAACTGTTCGTTTACCCCTTTTAACGTTCCAATTGCATCGGGCAACAAACGCATTGGCTGGAGAAGCGCTTCCCACGGCTACCGAGGTTCTTAGGTCAGCACAATCCACGTCAAACCGCCGCGTAGCAGGATCTATGTGAGGATCACGACGGGAGCTTGCTTTCAGCACAACCTTACTCCATGGGCTCAGGCCACGCCCCCCTTGCAAGAAGATGATAAGGTGGGCCTATTTATTATACACAAGATCTTAAAGAAAGATCTTGAATCTTTTTATGGCTTCAAGGGAGATCATTTCATTTTTATGGGCATCAGGAGGCATGCAAGTACAACATTTTTATTTTAAGACTAGCTGGTCACCATAAGGACAATCACCGGACGTTGATCACTGTGAAGGTTGATCAATTTAGAATATCCAATAGGTACAGAGCTGTGGAGAATTAAGAAGGTCAAACTGAAGCCATGTCTTCGCATTTTCACTTTCTAGAAATTATAAGCGTTATATGTAAAAAAATCCAAAATACATCAGGTTTGGTGTACAGTATAATCAAACTCTTTAGCCATTGGCAAGCCAGACGATATTATTATTATTCAGGACCTAAGTTCCATAAGGGTGGTGGACATCTACCATGGGTAGTTAATACGATTCTTATGGTTGTGTCATTTATGATAGTGATATCATAGTGAAGCATCCTGAACTTTATAAGTCTGCCCTGAGATATCTGTTTGCACAAAACATCAGTCAACATCAGTTAGTTCAACATGCGGAATCACAAACATGTGGATCATGACAGAATTGAATCATGATAATGCCCACTCATGCAACAACTGGCATGCCCCTAAGCAGCACAGGGAACCACAGAGAAGTGTAAGGATAAGAGTTGAACAGTGGTTGTGAATGTGGAGTAGTTAAAAGATATAAAGAAACCAATATGAAACTGTTTAAAAAAAAAGCCAAGTCAGGATTCTGATGGTCTGGACAGTGCAAGTCAATTTTTGGACATAGATAATATAACAGCACGTATGCTACAGAGTATGTTAATTTGTTAATAGAGAGAAACAGTAAGTGCAGAACGAAAGGCACTTCGACGATGCCTACTATACAAGGTGTAATTCATTAGTGGATGAGAAACCAGGTGGTTTAATGAGTTAGGGCAATGCATCAAAGTTTGAATAGAAAGGTCATTAGTAGCCTCCAATGGGGTTGGACATGATGACCCCGTAAGTTCTTTGGTAATGTAACCATTCCAACCAACTGTCTTTCTGTGCCTTGCTGGCATCTGATGTCATGACTTTGCTCTAAAGAACATATTATCGAATATCTGTATGTATAGTGCTCAGTTGCCTCTGGGTCTTGATGCGCTTTACAAATAATAAAATACAAATAAAAATATCTTTAAATGTTCATTTATTATTGTTTGCTGCAGTACAGCTGATGACACAAGGATTCACAACCAAGAATTTTTTGTATTGTGTCATAGTTCGTTAAAACCTTTCACATAAACAGTCCTAAGATCTTATAATGTTAAATTAAAACTTTATAAATACATATATGCACCTAACCGTGTATGTAAAATAATCGAACAATTAGTTTAATGGTTAAACCATTACGAAACCCATTCATAAAACGATCTGAACTGAAGGAAAGATAATTGTGTGCAAATTGGCTAAGAAAATCATGTCTGAGATCTAATGTAGCAGGGAAATGAATTAAAATATGTTTTGAGTATTCATAGCATGTGCAAGTGGAGCAAAGTCGTCAGAATCTCTGTTCAGCTAGTATAGAGTTAATTGGACCCCACCGCTCAAAGCTCCCCAATAGCTTGTAATGAAAACTTAACAATATGCCGAAACTCAAGATCTGGAAACGGTACCAAGTAATTAGAAAGAACAGAGAAATGTAAATTTATCTTTGCATATATTCCCTGCACATTTTAGATTGATGTATTCAATCCTGATCCTTAGACCATCCCAAGAATCTCAGCACTTTATTTATGTGGACCAGATCTGATAAGTGTGCCTCATGAGTATGGAGATTGGGGGATAGTTAGCCGGGCAGGAGGGGTCGGCAGAGGGTTTCTTAAGAAGAGGGTGCACAAGGCAGTACTGGGCAAATGGGTAGTGATCCTATTAAAAAGGGACACTGCCTAAGGTGAATGGCTTGGTGACTGACCTCTGCTCACCCCCAACCTCCTGCACCATCTGAGGACCAATAGGCTTCTCCTGTCAGTTCCGGGGAGGAACTTAAGGCAGACCGCAGGGCAATTCAGGGGAGAAGCATCCGACAGGAACAGAATGTCTGCACACGCCGAGATTCGGAGAATGGGGGATGTCCCCCATTCGGAGAATGAAGAAGAGAGAAGAACCACATGGAATATGTGGTAGGCAGAGAGCCAAACTGCACATATGGGAGTGGCTTCGAAGAAGGTGAGGACCTGACATGCCAGGGCACACTGAGGCAGGAAGCTTGCCGCAACACAACCTGCGGTCCCAGTATACCAATGCTGAAGTTCTAATTGAGAACAAAAGAAGCCACCAAGTGACCCACGCAGACCGACATGAACCTGCAGAGCCACCAGGGACCGGAATCCCAATGCCGGCAATGAGTCCTGCCGCAGCGGAAGAGGCACGTGACAGAAGAGGGCCACTGGTTGGAGGGCAGTGCAGCCAACAATATCCACGGGGCGGAAGAGGTCCAAAGCCTGCATGGGGTTTAGAGATACAAAATTCCTCAAGGGGGGAAAAAAGAGCTCCAATATCCAGGGTGGAAGACGCCCAAAGCCCACAGGAGGCTGAGATACACAAGACACCACCAGGGTGTAAGCGAACACCGCTATCCAGGGCGGAAGATGCCCAAAGCTAACAGTGGGCTGCAAAAGAAACCCTGAGCACACAGAGAGTAGAGAATAGAAAGACCCTGCAAAGCAAAAGAAGAATCCTACAGAAAAGGAATAAACAATACTACAGTCCACTCAGGGCTGAACAACCCAACACTGTCGAAGGGGATACCCAGGGTGCGAGATACTACCGGACACAACGGGCCCAGATCCGAGCAGAGGCTACTAAGCAGAATCCACCCAGGCCACAGTAATATATTCCAGGAGAAGGGATATATTGGTCAATCACTGAAGGACTTGACGAGCACATTTTAGATATTCCAGATTTCCTTTGAACTATTATATCCATCAAGGAGCTCGAAGAGACTTTGAACACACTTCCGGGGTGGGAGGTAAAAAAAACAGCCATCACCAACCTTGATAAAGGGAAGGAGGGCAAGGTTGAGGCTTATTTCTTTCTTCCTTTGTTTCTTTCTTTTTGATAGTGTGGAAATAGGTTAGATAGGGTTTGGACAGAGGACTGATTTGAGTCTTGTACTGTGTCCTGAGGAGCACAGTAAGCATACAGCCTTCATCTTAGACATCTTCAAGGCATAAATTAGTTTTCACAAATTAGCAGAGATTGCTAATTCAAATTTTTTTGATTAACAAACCGACAAATTTGATTAGCAATTTTGTACTAATATTGATAATGTCAAGAGACGTTATTTGTACCCAACACATGAAATGAGCGATAATACAACAGTTTTGTGTACCGCTTAAATAAGACATTAAAGGAGTCAGGCCTTGCAAATCCTTTACAATTCAGCTAGACCTGCAGGTGACTGTTTCCCTATCCAACCCAAGAGAAATGCACTCATCCCATAGCAATGGAGGACAACAAATTTCAAATGCAATTTGTGTACAATTGTGCATGTCACTACAGACCTGCTTTGTTTGGCACACTGATGCCACCCAGAGGCCAGCCATGCACAGTTAAACTTTTGCTTGACATTAACTGCAAACAAAGGTAATGTTACATAAAAGTTTCAAACATTTCTTGCAAATGCTACTGGTACGTGATAAAATGTGCTCGAATATGCGAGTGGGCGAAAAGACTTTGCGAGCCACAGCTGAAATGTAAAAGGTTAGCTGCATGAATGGACACAAATAAATAGATATAATAAAAAGGCTCTGAAAAAAGTTTGGCCAGCTGTCTCCTGTAGGTGGTAATATATAATGCAATCATAATCATAAAGCAAATCGAGCTCTGGAGGCTAACTACAGTGTTTGGTATTGCAATAGATCCGTAGATGTACAGATTGGATGGAACTATTGATCAATACTTTGCGTAAGCTTCTAGTTCGTTTTTGTGTATTCATTATTAAAGATGAAAGAAAGAGACTAAGCAGTGTTGATTGCATAGCAGGCAGAGAACTGGGCAAGCTAGATGGAATATTGTAGTTTGTGGTCATCTCAATTTCAGGGTACCTGTATAAAGCAACTGGGTGATAATATAGAATGTCAAGGTGTATGGATTCGCTCATGGGTTGACCACAAGTTGCAAGATGTATGCAACCTGCAGGTTACAGAACTAGGTTTTCCATCAAAGGCCTTTGTTCAGGTGATCATGTACATTTTCAAAGTGTTCACTTGTCAATATAATGCATCTTCCCCAACAAAATGAAATCTAGTTGACACAATGTCATTTAGATACACTAACCTAAACTTTGGAGCTGATGCAGTGGTTTACAGTATCAATACTCTAATCATGCATTATGTAACAACCTACAATTTAGGAATGGAATTGCACGACTGCCTTTTAAAAAAAATATGAAGTTGAATCATACTGGTCTTAACCAGACAGCATATTGAAAGCTTAATAAAAGTAGCATCCCGATTATTTCTGATTTGCAATTATTTGACAAATGCATTCTGGCGTAGGACTCCCGCACATGGCTTTGGCACTTACGAGTGGAGGAGATGATTACTGCTGCACTTTCTCTCCATTAGAACTTGAAGTGAACAGAGAAAAGAGGGGGAAGAGTACAGAGGGCAAGAGAGGAATGCAGGGAGAACTCTACTTTCATTGAAAAGGGCAACTTAAATAGCTATCTTTGCTACACAAGTGTCTATTTGATTAGCAAACTGACAGAATTACATAGCAAACTGCTATGCGACACCGCTTATTTTATGCCTCGCATCTTAGACCTTAGGGACTAGATTAGAGTTTTCTTTGAGTTGATTAATACAAGAACTATGAACTATCATGCCTTCTTGTCCTTCTCCTATGACTAACCTACCACAATTGGTATCAGAAGTGGGATGTGAATAACCTAACACAGGGCTGGGGGCCCCATGTTAGTGCGATAATTAAATCCCCTTGCACACTGCCAGAGAAAGCTGCTCCCCAGTCCATTGGTTAAGACATCTTCAGCACTAAAGAACTAGTAATCCCTAGTAGCGAGAGAAGATTGATTTCTACTGGGGTGGGTCTCCATCTCTCAAAGGAGCGATCTCAGGCTAGCCAACAAGGTAGACCTCACTTTGTGTGGCAGCCAGTGTCATAGAGCCTGACTAGCGAAGAGAAATACAGATAATGTTGCATAATGCAGGCCCCCCCCTTTTACTGTGAGAGTCTTGCCCGCTGTATTCTGGAGAAAGCCCTGAGTCCTAACCTACAGGAAGTGGATACACTTTCTGAGATCTCCAGGAGTTCCCTTGGTTTTGGGGAAGCAAAACAAAATTGGCCCCCCTCTATCCAAGCTGAAGGCGGTGATACCACCACACTGCCAGATCTGGCATTCTCTCAAAGGCATGATCAGCACCTGCCCAAAGCCTTTGAGAGAGCTACCTGTAACGCTCACCTGATTCTCGCAGAGGCGCCGGTCTTGACTGGGCGACTACCGTATCTTCAAAGGTGATTTGTAGCACCCGGTTGGCTCTTTGGGCTGGACCTCTGTGCACTGTATGCCTGACGTGTAGAGTAAGATGTCTGCAGATAGAAAATATGGGGTTAATGAACTGGGGTTATTGGGGTGTCCCTATCTCTTTCCTCTTCTCCTCTCCTGTAGACCCCCAAAGGTTAACGCTCTCACCTTAGGTAAGTGAATGCCGAGCTCTCCATCTGCCTCGGGGCAGGGTGCTGTAACCAGTTTCTTCACTGGATAGGTAGCGCAGGCCTCTTGACTTCAGAGGACTGCTGTCCGTCGTTTACTGCACGAACGGTAAGTTTCGAGTCATTCAAATGTCTTTAAAGTCTTTAGTAATGATGTCTCTTGTTTTGCAGGGTTCCGGCGATGGCGGATGACGGGCTGAAGTGAGTTGAAGATGGAGCCCGTGTGATGAATAGAAGCGCCTGGAAGCACGTAAGTAAGCGCTTGTTGCCTGCTTCACTATGCGCTCTAACTGTCTTTTTATTTTGCAGGTACGAGTTCGGAGCGGCTGCAGGGTGCCGGAATACCCACTGGATTAGATGTGGAAAGGAGTAATGGCACGTGAGTATTAAAGTTCCCCAATGTCTTAAAACGCACCTTGTTTTGTCTTTCAGATGCCGGAATGCAGTGTGAAGACCTCCGGAGCGCACGAAGAGTAGGTAAGCCTTTGCCTTTCAGATGCCGGAATGCTAACCTGTTCTTTCTTGTCTTTATAGGTGTTGCTGAAGACTGGATTCAGGATGGTAAGCCTTTGCCTTTCAGATGCCGGAATGCTAACCTGTTCTTTCTTGTCTTTATAGGTGTTGCTGAAGACTGGATTCAGGATGGTAAGCCTTTTTCCTTAGGCCCAGGACCGGATGCAGAAGACACGATGAGCGTTCTGCTGCAGAGGTTGCAGAATAACGCAAAGCAAGATTCATCCACCGGGTGTGGTTTAAATAGCCTCCTGTAGTGCTTAGGTGTCTCCTTCCACAGCCACGCCTAAGTAAGAAAAGAGTTCCTGGTAAGAAAAGAGTTCCTGCCTTCCAGAAAAGTTCCAGTGTTCTGAATC
This sequence comes from Ambystoma mexicanum, assembly GCF_040938575.1. Taxonomy (NCBI): domain Eukaryota; kingdom Metazoa; phylum Chordata; class Amphibia; order Caudata; family Ambystomatidae; genus Ambystoma; species Ambystoma mexicanum. The sequence continues at coordinate 1,282,371,536 of NC_090934.1, forward strand.
TAGGGAGTGGCTCCAGCCCCACCCAACAGGAAAAGTAGTTCCAAACAGAAGAGGATCAGAGGCTCAACTGGCAGGCAAGTAAGCAGCATGGTCTGCTGAAGGTAAGTCCACCCAAGCATTATGAGCCCGGCGCTTCCAGCGCTGGGACTGGGCATATTTATGAGCCTGGTGCCACTGGCACCAGGACTGGGTCCAAAAGGTCCCAATTGGGACTGGTTGGCACTCGGAACCTGGGTTATGGATCTGCTTCCAAGGGAGTTGGGAAAACCCTGACCTTTTGGAAGCAGAGATCATGACACTACCTTTGTGTACCTGGGAAAGGAACAGAATGACCTTTACAAATATTTGTTTAGAAAAAAAGGTCTCCTATATGAAGTATACACTGACTGGGGTGGGGCCCAGACAAAACAGCTAATTATACCCAGGAGCCAAAGGAGGGTGGTCATGGAACTCACACATTCACACCTTATAGTTGGGCACCACGGGGTGACCAAGACCCAGGACCACGTCCTTCATAAAAGTTATTGTTCCAGCATGTATGCTGATGTCAAGGTATAGGTCACAAGTTGCAACATCTGCCAGAAGATCTCACTTAAACCAGTTCTCAGGGCTGCCCTACAACCATTGATGATCATAGAAATAGCCTTTTCACTGATCGCAATGGACATCGTAGGTGCCCTTGAATCATCTAAGCTGAGCAACAAATTTATATTAGTCATCATATTCTATGCCACCCGTTACCCAGATGCATCCCCCCTCAGGAATTACATCATAAACCCCTCCTTCCTCTACGTGGAAGGATTCCCAAAGGAAATCCTTACAGAGCAGGGTATGACTCAAGTCTCATCTGATGCAGGAGGTAAGAGAGATCCTGAATAACAAAACATTCAGAATATCAATGTATCACCCTGAGACTGATGGTCTAGTCGAACATTTCAATCAAACCTTGAAACGTATATTGCGTAAATTGGTGGAAACGGATGGAAAAAATGGGGATCTAATGTGTGTTCTGTGGAGTCTTGCTGCTTCGTGGAGTTTCTGCATCTCTGTGTCCCCTTTGTTGGAGTCCTACATACCAGCAGCCCTTTTTGAAGTTAGAAAAACTCAACTGTCCTCCTTCAGATACTCACTTTCGATCTATCTGGGCGAGAACCGCTAGATGTGCTTGACATGTTACGAGAAACATGGAAAGAGAGGGAGGAGGCAGCACTATGCATCTCCCAAACCGCCCATAAAATAAAAGTCCATGTGAAAGCTGTAAGGGAAATTGTAAGTCAACAACTCCAAATCCCAAGAACAACAGAAGGCGAACTATGTCCGACAATCATGACCAGATCTTTTTCGTGAGAGAGCAAGCGTTGGCCCTTGACCTCACCTCCGACAATAATAATAATAATACATTTATATTATATTTTATGAAGCCTGCAGGGTCAACGGTGCGGGGTGCTGGCAGCCCGCTGTTCTCTTTTTTTTCTCCGTTTGTCCCTGGAGGGACTTCCGTACCTGTGGCCACGCCCCCTGCCTATTTCTTCACCAGACCCCAGCCCGAAATGGTGAAGCCTGTGGGGTCGAGTGCGCAGGGGTTGGCGGGGCCAAACAGATTGGTCTGCAACCATCCGGACTGGAATATGAGGTGAGAAACAAGCCAGCTATTGCTATTCCTGGTAGGACAAAAGACTTCAGTGTTTGGGGGGGTGGCCCACCCACTCTCCACAGGTGCTCGAGGCCCAGCACAGCAGCCGACAACACGTTTTCAGATGCGGTGAGGCGAGACTTCTTTTTTTGTGTCTGGAGCCGATCCCCAAGGCTTCTCCCCACCCAGTTCGCATGATGGTTAGCCCTACCGGGGTGTTGATTTTGGAGTCACAGAGAGAGGAGACAACTTCTCCCCTTTTTCCGACCCTCTACCTATCCAAATCCTCACTTTTATCAATGCTAGAAGGTCCCATGGCACCAAAAGCGCATCGGAAGCCATCATGGGTAGAAGACGGAGGGAGGGCATGTCGAGTAAAGCTCTGAGTAAATCTCTGGGGGTCATGTAGGGAGAGGGAGCCTGCTCTGGAACCTGTACTGAGAGCCTTTGCGGGAATGGAGCACCTGCCAAACTGCTTCTGGCCACTGCATGCGACAGAGGGAGAACCTGGGGGGCCCACATCCAAACTACCCTGCAATTATAGTTTGCAGGTGGAGGCACCACTACGGCCCTCGGGAACTCTTTGGGCCCTGTTTCGTTTGCTCACCTTATGACCAATCTCGAAGCCCTTTTCCAGATGAACTCATACCCCCTGTTAACTTGTTAACACCTGGAGGGGGTCTTGACTCTGTGGCCACTGCCGACCTACTGGATACCCTGGCCAATGACTGTGCAAGGTTCTCTGTGGGCATTTCGAATCTGACCGGAGGGCATGCCTTGTTGGCCCCACCTTTGGCCCTACCTCTGGCCTCTTCACCGGCGTTGGCCCCTTTCCATCCTTCTTCTGCCCCCCAATCCTGACTTCTCAGTCCCACGGACGTCACTGGCTCACTTCCCTCTTTCTCATGTGCTCATGTCTTCAGACTCTGGGGGAGCGGACCCAGGGGGTCTGGGTATGGGAGAGAAGCCCAGCCTTCCATCCAGCATCGGGAGCGAGCCCACGCCTGATGCTCCTTACTTAATCTCAGCTCTCTCTGGGCTCTTTAATCCCCCTCTAAAGGAGGTGATTGTCCACCAGCCCCATCGTCCACAGCACCTGCCAATTTGCCTAGTTGTTCCTGTCACCACGTGCTCTCCGGGATGGCCGAGATTAAAAATCTCCTATTTGTCTTGATCAAGGGGGTTCTGCGGGACCGGGAGGAAGGAGGTGCGGGGAGGGCAGGAAGGGGCTTAGCAGGGGCTGAGCTAGGGGTGCCGAACCCAGACTCTGACAAAGGGGTATATCCCTCAAAGCCCTGTCCATCCCCTGCTTCTGTGGTTAGGATTATCCCATCCTTGAGCAGTCAACCAGAGGTGGTTCCTCCCCCACTGCCACCTTCACGGAGGGAGACCTTAGGGACACTAGCCTCGGGGGTTGACCCCCCCACCAAGGTTGTTTTACATTGGGAGAGCCGAGGGCAACATTTTTTATTTTATTTTGTTTGGCATTTATATAGTCCGCTTAGCCCAGAGGGCTTACATGCACTTGAAGGGGAGGGGGGAAATGCTTCAATCCCGGGGGGGCTTTTGTCTGAGCACACACACCTGAAGGCACACCTGAAGGCTGTAGCAGCTCCATTGTGTTTTTTCATGGTGTTCCAAAACTATCGACTGCCACTAGAGAACCAAGGGACGTCCTCCGGAACGAATGCCTTCATTGGTTGCGGGCTGTGGGGGAATGTGGGTTTGTGTCCAGGGGCTCTTTGTTAGAGTGCACTAGACTGTCCAAACTTCCAGCCAATACTGATATTGTCAAAGTGGTCTTTGGAGACGCTGAAACGGCAAGGGATGTCCTGGAAAAATGTAATGGCCACGGGCGGACAAGGAAAAGTGTGCCCCATAAGAGACAACTCTGGTAACAGTCCCATTTCAGGGGCAAACCTGACTGCCTTGGGACCAGGGCGCTACAGAAGTTTCCAGAGATAAGGTGTTGGTGGCTCCTGCCTATTGGCTCATAGCTCTGATCACTCATGAAGGGTGTGGCTTTTAGCAAGATTTTGCGTTTTTTTTCTCCACTGTTATGTTTATTGTAACTATGTATTGGTATTGTTTTTTTGGATGTCCTTTGATGGCCTTCTTGGCTGAATAATTGTTTGACTGACATTTATTTGTAATGCACTGAAAACATTTGAGAGGCACCAAAAATAAGATGGTCTCTAAGTGGTATTTCCCCTACGAAATACTCAAAACAATATGCCCCTTAACAACCTCATTTCCTAACGCGACAAAACACATTTACCATATAAATCTTCTAAAAACCTGTAAGACTGACCCAACAGAACAAAGCAAAGTCATGATGGCCACCCTCTTGGTAGATCGATCGAAACCTTGGTCTCGACCTGATCCCTGCGAATTTAAAACAAAAACAGAACAGAACAGAGATCTTCAGGATTTGTTACATCAGTTTCTGGAGGATTTTCCTGAAAGCCCTTGGCCTTCCCCAATTGTACTTGTTGCTAAACAGGATGGTGCATGGTGCTGTTGTATTGATTTTCAAAGACTCAATAACATCTCAATCTTAGATAATTAACCCATGCCAAGAATAGTTGAACTGATGTATACATTGTGGAATGATAAATACATTACCACCCTGGATTTTAGCAAAGGTTGGTAAATTCCGCTGAACCCCCAGACAAACAAAATTCTGCCTTCCCTACACGCCAATGGCTTTTCCAATTTACTGTCCTCCCCTTCTGCCTTCATGGTCGCCCCATCCCCAATTCACAAATTGACAGATAAGGCATTAAGACCATGATCTACCTTTGAGGGTCATACATAGTCGTAGCTGAGCAACGGTTTTCTTTCAGTTGATAATTAAAAGCATTGTGAACCACCATGTCTTCATGTCTGTCTCCTATGTCTGACATTTCTAAGGGGGTCGAAGAAGGGCGCTGACACAAAGGTGGCATGGTTTTGGTTATAGACTTTCATTTTTAAGTGAAAAAGATACTTACTATCCCTAATTTCTAAGAGGGGGTTTCCTGCCTCAAAACTAAAACTAAAAGGGTCTGTGAGAGAGTCTGTCAAAATAAATTCCACAGTCCTGTGTCAAAACCTACTTCTGTCCCTCACACTACAACTAAAAAGGTAAACTAACAGAATGTTTCTTCTTTAAGGAGAATGGCACCCTTCTCCTGCTTCTTGGAAGGGTTCATCAAAATATTTTCTCAAAACAAATATACCAGGGGGAATGACTACCTTCCACAAGCTTGCGGGTTTCAGTCCATCGTTACACAATGTTTCCTCCAGGAGAATGGCTTCTTTCTGGCGTAGCGCTGTACAATTTCCAATAGAAGCAGAGGGAATGACTCCCTATCCCTGGCGTGGCTTGGTACAATTCACAACAAGACCAGGGTGAATGACTACCTTCCCCTGGCGTCTCCAGATCAACTCTCAGTTCAGGACCAAAAGAATGAGTCCCTTTTCTTGGTCTGCTTTGGTGCAGTTCAACACAAAGCCAGGGGGAATTACTCCCTTCCCCTTGCGTTTTTATCAAAACTTCTGATCTGGTACCGGGAACCAGGAGAATGACTCCCTTCACCTGATATTGCTTGATATAATTCTTTCTCACTGCTTCCAGCTTGATGCACACTTTGCCACTTCAACTTGTTTTCAACAGTGTCCCAAATCTTGTTAGGATCCCAGACCCTTCTCTAGGCTCTAGTAGTGCCCATTTGACCATTGTGACGAGGAAGAGTTCCTCAGGAGTTTTGCTCATTCACGTTGGAGTCCCAGACCCTTATCTTGTAACTAGTTTACTTATCTCCACCAGTAAATTAGGAAGATTTCCTCTATGCTTCAGTTTACTTCTGTTGGGGTCCCAGATCCTTCTAGAATTGCCAGTGGTCTCCTTGTTTTCACTGTTATGGCAGATAGGGTCCCAGACCCTTCCCTGGTAGTCAGTGGGATTCTCTTCCCCACTGTAATGGTCGACAGGGTCCCAGACCCATCCCTGATGGCCAGAGGGCTTCTCTTCCCCACTGGTATAAGGAGGAGGAGGTTGGATGCACTCTCGACTCTTCAGCAGTCGGTCAGCGGTATGCCTTGTACAAAGCCAGGTAAGGATTGCTTGTGCGCCTCCTGCCTGCATCCCTGCATCCCCTCTGCATCTCCTGTACTACTCTTTACATGCTTTTGGGCTTCGGTATGTCACCAGAGCTTCACGGGATGGCGGCCCATCTTCTCAGCAGGCTCAGCTTTCCCTGTCTGTTTCTGCAGCATCTCCAGCTGCTTGGCCGTCTGACAATTTTTGCCATTGGCGTTGTGCACGGGTCCGCTCCAGTCAGAACCCTGTGAGGACTCACATGGCCGACCACGGGCCTCCTTGGTTCCTCTTCTCCTTGGGTCTGCTACCAGAATTTGGATTTCCTGCATTAATTGCTCTGTGTTTCTGTTGCTTCTAGCAGCAGGCGCTGCAGCTCTACTCTGCGCTGGGGTTGACGACTATCCTAGTCCATTGTCGTTTTTTATACAATGTAACCCGTCTTGAGGGGCGGGCTGTCAAAGTCCCTTGTTATTTCTGACAGGTTGATCTATATGCCTCCTAGGGGCCACCTCGTCTTAGTACCTGTATTGTGAGTGGTCATTATGTTTTCTTTGTTCTTCCTCGTCTTGGTGTTTGAAGTCATTTGTTTCTTTTGCATTACAGTAGTATATGGTTTTTTTTAACAAGAAGGTTAGGGATGGAAGGATGGGCTAGAGAATATGGAGATGTTTTATTATTCTCTGGGCTAATCTCAAGATGGTCGTCCTTGTCCCCAAGGACTGAGTTTCTGCCCATGAGGTCTGCATGTATTAAACCACCCCAAGTTTGACTATTGGGTAGCAGCCTCACCTCCCAAGCCTCATTAGAAGGGCTCCTGCTTGGGGAGAAGTGACAACACCCTGTGAATCACATCTACCACACCTCCTTAATATACTTTGAGCAAACTTAAAATCACTCAAATTTCAAGTGATTGGTAGATACGCGAACAGGCAGATATTGTTTGTGATTAAATACAAATAGTTTGCTTAGCAACCTTCTGTGTTGAAGTGTAGGCTTCCAAACCCATACGCACCAGTTGATCTGAAATTATGCCTTACTCGCTGGCCAGACTCCTCCAGACTGTGGTGCATGTTTTCTATGCTTCCTCCCATGACAGCAGTATAAATATAATTTTCTGTCATTCTAGCAAAAGGTAGACCTAAAGCCGGAGATACAAAAACATACTTTTTTTTCCTAAAAACATCCTGTAGCATCTGGCAAGCCAGATGGGGCAGGTGATGATCCACACACACTTTGTCAAACACTGCCATTGAGTGCAGCCATGTGATCTTAGTAGAGAATGGAGGGGTATGTGTCTTGCATTGGTTGTTCAGTACATGCTAAAACAATTCCCAATGCACTACACTGAGCACACCTATTTCAACCAATCACAAGGCCAGGCATTTAAGTCAGTCAGAGCATTCATATCATTTCGGCCCCATGGTTGGCCATCATTTTAAAGCACTTGGAAAGCTTCTTATTTTCTGATTGCCAGGTTTCTGCCCAACCAGAGAAGGGGGTAAACCCTTACATCCGAGTTTCATACCATAAATCTCTGATTGTCTGCCAATTCCACAGTACATTGGGTGCCATATTTGCCGATCACTACATCAAGGATGTTCAGGATACACAAGAGCTATAATGAGGAAAGAGATTTGTATGTCATTGTTTATGTTAATATCTCTCTCCTGCTGCAGATAGGTAGTGGAGTACGCAACTTGTAATATTGTAACAGAATCCAATATAATTGGTTAACAAAAGCTTGACGTATGTGCCATACAGCTCGGAAATAGACATTGTTGGTTTAACATTTTACTCTCCAAGGAAACTCCATTGATGGACTGAGTCTTTAACCAGTACCAGCTGATCAACTCATCTGTGGAAAGGATACCAACTTCGGAAGTGTGGGTGATCCGTCCAGCACTTATGGGAATAGCTCAACTACTGTATCAAGAATGTGTAATAGGTTAGGAAGACAGTTGATTTTTGAGTCCACAACTAAGTTGAAATCATCATATTTGGCAATGCCTTATCTGATTAAAGAATACCATCAGTCTCAGCATGCCACTCAAAGAAATCCCTCTGTGGTTAGAATGACTCCAATATTTGTCCAATAACGAAATGCGTCTTTTCCCTTTTCTCCTGTAAGGGTGTCTAGTATAGCAGAATCAAAGCTATCCACTCGTGCAGAATCAACAGAAAATTCTCTTGGTCTTCAATGTAGCCAAGGGGTTGGGCCAGGTTCAAACGGGCCTAACAGAATGACACATTCAGGCTGGGAAGATAGCTCGGGGCCAATGCGTTTGACTTGGAAACAAGGCAACAAAGAGCAGCACTGGTTTGAAATCGCGCTCCCGAAATCGCAAAGTGGTCTCCAGTGTTAAGCGCATAATAAAAGATTAATTAATACATGTACACAAAAAAATGCCTTTAACCAGGTTATTCATGTAGGGGAAGGGGCTGGGAAGCAATGATGCTTTTTTGCAGAAAGTATGGGGTTGTTGTACACTGGAGAAAATAATGTGATGGCATGCAGGACCACTGGTTACCAACAGCTGGTCCCTAGCTCATTTAATTAGACTGCACTAAAGATATCCTAATCTCATCTGCCACCCAGCCAGATACCAGGATATAGCTGGGGTATTGCCAAGACCCAGGACCTTGTTCTTAGTATATTTTTCTGGCAGGGAATTTTCCAACAATTGAAGAGGTTCTGTGAGTCCTGCTCATTATGCCAAAAGATTGTTAGGGTAGATGTGGGGGGAGCACCTCTCCAGCCCCTGCCAAACATTAAAGTCTAAAAGCTCCTTCATAGTAAGGCCCTCTGCATCTACATCTACCTCTATCCAAGGTATTGTTTAATAGAACGTTTTAACCAGGCCTTGAAAAACATAATAAGGAAACTGATGGATGAATTGGGATGGGGCCTGATCCCTCAAGCTCGGTTTGCTGTACAGAAGACCCTGCCAGGTGTCAAGTAAAAGAAAATTCAAACTTTTACTTTGCCCCTTTGCTGCGATAATGTATTGTCAGACCGTTATCGTAGATTTATCTGAATACCATTTCGCCTAATGTGATTTCACTGAATCCATTTCACCGAGAATGGTAGGGGAAATGGTATACGTGTAAGCCTTACTAGGTGGGGTAAGAGTATAAATTATGGTGGGGAAGGGTAAAGGGGCGCTGCATAGGGTTTCCCCACGCATTAAAAAAAGAAGTGGGTTTTCGTGGAATGGATCGAGTGAAATCTCCAGTAGGAGAAATATATTTGAAAAAAATCGCATACATCCTCTTCAGACTGCACTTCCTCTCATTCTCTTATATCACTTTCTCTTGAAGGGCTTGAAAGCAGCCCGACAAACTGGAGGAAAGCCGTATTAATAAAATAGTTACAACAATGTGAATTTTGTTTCCACTTGAAAAATGACACAAGAAAAAGCATTAGCAGTGAAAAAACATTTGATTTTTTTTTTTAAACTGTGTATCCCCTTTAAGAGCACATTTTCAAAATGTAAGCAATGCATAATGCAGATGGCAAAGGAGAGGCGCAGTACATCTTAGAATGTAATGTTAGGCCGCACAATTAAAATACTACAAACCCCCTTTGCAAAATGTATTCAGTTTGTGTTTGTTTCTTATGTTCAGCAGCTGTAGAACAGAATAAAATACTGGTTTTTCTGTCTATTGAACTGTCAATGGGTTCATGAATAATTAAAGAGAACATTCAAGTCATCATCTGTAATTTCCTACTCCATTAGGCAGCAATTATAATACAATAAAACACCTACAGCCATGAAGTGATTGTGACTATCAATTCATTATCTCATTCTTGGGGAACAACAAGGGTAAACAAAGTGCAGGAATTGCGTGTATCCTCCTCTCAATTGCTAAACAAAGATGAGATTCCAAGAGCCAAACAACTATGCCCCGGTTTGGTGCTGGCAAATAGCTCACATGCTGAGTTAGCCGTAGCCTGCGGCCTTGCACACCCTCACCAAAGCAGAATGCCACTGCCGAGCACACTCTCGCTTTCGAGTGGTGCTGCACACATAGAGTTGGAAGATTTACCACTGGCTCATTTGAAGTATGCTGATGCTGAGCCCATGCATGGCTTTGTTAGCATACGAGTACCAGGGCACCAATGAAAGCGGTACTAGTGCAATCCCTATGAGCCTCCCAACCCTCTTAGAAATGGCACACTGAGTGTGCATGCTGGGCACACCCCTGATTGGACACATTTAGTAGGCTGGCACATGAGTATTACCACATTTCTCTGGGTTATGTAGTTTTATGTTAGTGGGATTTATACCGAGCCCCGCTGCAATTTGCATTGTCGTTCTTATGCCCTCATGCAAATAATTGAAATTCACTCTTTTAAATGCACACCTGCAGATTTAGCCACGCATTCAGTATTACAGAAGGGGCGTCATAACCCCTTCTTCAATATTAAAGTGCATCCCCGACGCATAAAGACACTATGTGCAGTTTGCTCAGGGGCTGCATAATCCATAAAGGGGCCCCAGGAGTTTTAGCCACACTATTTTGTCAAATTTCCCCGGGTGAAATGGGCTGAATCAGTGATTCCACACACATATATATATATATATATCAGTAAAAAAAACTTTGTTAAAGGAACGTTATGGTTCAGTTGCGCTACTAAAAACCTGTGAAATTCAGTAAAAAAACTTTGTTAAAGGGACATTATGGTTCCAAGTAAAACCGAAAAGCCATTGAAATTCGCCAGTTATGGTCAGCTAAGCAACCATAACTCGCGCCACCACTGTGCACTGCTAAGACTAACACCCAGGACATCAAAGATGACATCACAAATGTCATTTGTGACATCACTGATGACATAACATGTCTGGCTCACTCTTTTTTCCTTCACTGATATATGTAGGGCAGTAACAGGCAGGAACTAAAAAGTCACTATACCATAGTACAAAGTGCTATGGTGACAGCACAGGTGACATTACATGTCTAGCTCCTTCTTTTTTTGTTCACTGACATATGTAAGCCACGTGGCTTTCCTCACTGTCAGTCAGCAGTTTAAGAAGATAAAAGTGCTATACTTGTAGTCCTTGCCCGTCTCATATAATCTTACAATACTTTCCTTAGGTTACGGTTACATCATATACATATGTATAGAAGAAGAAGAAATCCAGAAACACAAGAATCTTCTCAGTCCATGAAGTTAATTAGTTTGGATATGAACATTTTGTGGTAATACCGCAGTTATTGGTGCTTGCTCCCTGTACATGCTTATGTTTGCATGTATTGAGCTCTCTTTATGTTTTTGTGAGTAATAGTGCAATTATGCAGTAAGGGAAGCATAAGTAGATACTTACGTTTCACAGTATGTGAAAATCTGTAATGGAGGCATTTATCAATTTAGTATGCAACATGGGAAGATTGCAAATATTGCACCTCTGTAGTGCATGCTGCAGACAATGCTTACATTTCGTCATGAGTTTGTTTATGTACTGAAAGAACTCAGTAATGGAATGGGTTTTTTTCAGCAATGCATTGCTTAATGAACTACGTGGCATATCTTAGTTCTTCAATCATCTCTGATGCTTTTCTGCCAATATTATAATGACAATCCCTTGTGGAGGCTCTGCATGAAAACTAAATGTACATGTGATGTCATCAGTGACGTCATCAATGACATTTGTGACATTGTGTACAAAGTTTTTTTACTGAATTTCATAGGTTTTTAGTAGCGCAACTGAACCATAACACATAACATCCCTTTAACAAAGTTTTTTTACTGAATATACATTTTCATCGTGTGAATTTGGGAGATGTTTACTAGGATTCCCTTACTTTATATACATTTAATATAGAACATACTGAACCCCCCCCCGCTAATTTTTTGAAGGCCACGGACAGTGCGTATGTCCGCGGACGGGGGCGGACGACATCAACACTACCCAAACACTCAGGGGGTATCTGAAATTGTTCTATGAGACCATAGAAAAACTGCACAAGTTTAAAAAGCAGCACATAAACACATTATAAGTAATAATAAATAAGCAGTGGAACCTACACGTCTAACACATCAACCATCCATTTAAATACCATATGTAATGAAATGGATTATACCATAACTAAGATATGCCTCCAACATAATTTCCTCACAGAAACTGCAGAGCTAGGAGCGACAGTACACAAACACAACACAACGAATACAAATGACCAGAAACTAGTAAGTAAACTTCATTTTTCTTATATAGTTGTATACTTTTTGTATGAGGTACAGAACAATTAATGTATTTGTGTTTTTCACACAGAAATGTAAAGTACTTTGGAGTGGCTCGAGGAGAATTTTCTGCGTGACGAAATGTCGGAATAATGGTACACACTTCTCTGCATAAGGAAATTAATAGTCAGTACTTTATGTTTACTTAACACATATATATTTATTTTTAACAGACCATGCAAAGATTGAAGAAATTCCACCAAAAGGCACAATGCAAGACACCTTGCAACGCATGGAACAGAAAGTGGACATGCTGAAAGATAATTTCAATGGTTTAAGGCAATTTGTGCAGGAGCACGTCAAAGGAAAAATTAGATACCACTCTACTACATGTACCTGTCCCGCCTCTCCATGTCCCAGTGAAGTATCCCCAAACCCTCACGAACAAGTACAACATAAATGTTTCGACAAAACGTCCATCCCTACATCCCCTCACAACGATCCTCTGCAAACCCCTAATTCCCCTATATTTGTTTCAGTTTCTGCTTCCCCCTCTCTTTCTTAATTGCTGTATATGTGTATAATAAAATAAATGCTATGTTAGTTTTAATGAAATTGTTCGTCTCAATTTTTTTTTTAAAGCAGTTAAAATGGCCGTAGACAGCGCCTGTCCGGCCTGTCCGTAATTAACAAAATATGGATGTCTTAATGACAGTACACCTATCCGTACCATTCGCAACCAAGATGAAACTGTTCTTAGAACCCACAGCTGTCCGGGATGTCCGTAAATCAACAAAATGGGGGTGTCCTAAGGACACTATACCTCTCCGTAGCGTTCACAACCAAGATGAAACTGTTCTTATAACACACGAGGTGTCCGGGATGTCTGTTAAATAACAAAATGGTAGTGTTCTAAGGACACTATACCTGTCCTTACTGTTCGCAACCAAGATGGAAATGTCTGAACTTTTTGATCGCTTTTGAGTGATCGATATGGTCACGAGGCGCACCCCTCCACCCCTATAAAAGGCCACACACCAGAGCTCATCTTCATTGTACTTCTGGCTATTGGAGATTGACTTTTGCTGCCTTCAGTGCTCTAGCTGAGATTACCTCACCAACCCTAAGGGCATCCATGACTGCTGTTGCTACATCAGCCTCAGCACCACCCCTAAAACCTCCACCACCTCCCCAAGGGCTTGCAAAGGGGAATACGCGTGAGGATGTAGAGAACGAGGATGAAGAGAATGAGGTCGAGGAACTCCCTACTACCAGCACTCGCCGGGAGTCGTGGGTGTGGCGGTTGTTTACCGTTCATGGTAACGTACCGAAAGCACGTGCAAACAAAGTCACCTGTAACCAGTGCAATTTGGTGCGACATCCATGAGGCGACACCTAACTTTGTTCTACGGTGCAGACATTCGCAAAGTTGTACCTTGTAAAGAACGTAGTAGATTGAGTTTCTCTGCAGCATCCTCCTTTTCGGATCCTCTCACCACAAGAGACACTCCTCTGGGAGAGCGCATCCCTCAAGCTGCTTCACAGGCCATTCACGATGCTGTTTACCCTTACCTTTCGAGAGTCACAATATTGTGTTTGTATTGCGACGCAGTACTCTGCAGGGGGGAGAATCTTTGAAGTGCTTTCAAGACTACAGTCAGGGAGCATCAGAAGAGCTGCTACCTACCTAAATAAGGCCCACCCTACATCTTCCTCTCTCCACCTGCCCTTCTTATTCCCGTGGTTGGTGTCCCTTCCTTACCCTCCTTTCCCCTCCTCTCCTAGTGTGTCGGGTGTAGAAAAAGCCACAAAAAATATATAAAACAACAAAAAGTAAAAAAAAGGCTCTTTTCAGAGCCGCCTTTCTCAGTTTAAAAATAGAACTATGAAGTAAACGGTGTAGGCCCCCGCGCATTTTTAAAAGTCCTCGGTAGTCCTAGAACAGATAACATTTTGGGGTGCAACCCTAGCAAAACCAATGCACATTTCTCTGGGAGTAAGTGCTGCCTCTGAAAAAGAGCCTTTTGGTAGTGTTTTGTGTGTTACAAAAACTTGGATTCGTCAACATGTAATGCCAAATAGATGACTATACTTCCAAAAATGGTTGCAATGCATTTTGTACATTTCGAATACAAATCTGATTGCCAGCATATGTAAGATGGACTCCATCTCTGCAAAAAATGAATGTGCTGCAAAACATAATATTTTCATTGTGGAAAGACGACATGCCCTTAGAAAGGCACACACAGCCTTATTGACATTGCGCCTCACTTTCTCCATTTGTGGACCAAATGAAGAAGAATGCTGCCACATTTGTCTTTGCCCAATACGTGAAAAAATCACTTGGCAATTTGGAAACATGTCCATGACCTTCTCAAGTCCTTCCTTCATTCCAAATTGCAAAGAAATTATAGACACATGTCCTAAACTGTTCCCTCCACAATGAATTATAATTATGTCAGGATGACGCTCTGTCTGTAAAGTAGCACAGAGAGGTACCAAGTCCAGCCACTTCATTACACAAACTCTATGCCAGTGCACTTCCACATGAGGGAATCCAAGATCTGCAGATATTCCACAACGTTCTGTATGCACCTTCAACCAATGTATCCATGAGTCTCCCAAAATCCAGATAATCTGTTTTCGAGCACACACAGCCATAGCTGCCTGTTCTTCTCTCAGGAAAAAGACGTCCTCACTAAATCTCTCCGTACACAATACACCCACTAAACTTTACTGACCAATCCCTAGCTCCGCCCATTCTCATTTGCATGCCTCTCCACTCCAGAATCCCTGTATGTAATACGCGCTGTCCACAGACTACTGCCATGTCTGAGGACATGTAGAAGATCCGAGCGTGGCGAATGTACATTTAAATAGTGTTCCCCATGTCCCCTTTAAGGTGGGCTTTGAAAAGAGTCGTTTTTTTTTGTTTTTTTGAGATGCCTGACAGACATCTGTTATTTTGTATTTTCTTTGGGGGGGGGTTCCTCTTAGTTTACTCCTAAAATCTTCACATAACCTGGTCCAAAGCAACCCTTACATTCCAAAAAAACATGGAATTTCCCAAAAAAGATAAAGAAACACCATCTGCTTCGAAATAAGCCGCATTACTCGAAACAATGTTCTCGTGGCTACAGAAAAACATAGCAGCTCTTAGCCTGAAAGCATGCATGCCTCGATTGATTGCACACCTAGCAATGCTTTGATCAGGACAAAAAACAGAACTGTTGTCCCATTTTACTCTAGGAAGTAATCCAGAAATAATTACTTTCGCAGTTCGAAAGATGTTGATTACTGCTTGAACCAACTGTTCCAAATCTCCCAACAAAGTAGGGAACTCGCGTAGCCCAAATGGAAAGCACCATAGTGCAAAACTACCACATGGGGGCTGTTCATCCTACGCATATCTCTGCAAACTTGGAGAATAGCCTCTACATTGCAGTCAGTCGCAGCGCTGCACACCATTCTCCACTCCTCTAACATCGAAATTGTTTGCCACATGCCTGCATTGAGAATAGTGCTGTAAACCATGAACAAACATATCTCCGAGCACCAACACCTGGACTGTCTCCACCTCTGCCATCTTCACTACAAACACTCTCTTTCTACACAAATCAACAACGTCAACATCTGATTGGCTGATCCCTACAGTTCCCTTTCCATGCTGGATTTGCTGTAAAACCCCTATGTGGCACGCCCTACCCGCGGACAGGTGCAGTGTCCGCACAGCACGTAACTCTTAGCCAGCCCTTCTACTCTTTCCACATCACTCGCGAATCCATTCCCTCATTGGACACAGCTAAGCAGTCACTCAACCATCCACCAATCACATCCAAGACCTCTACATCTAACTCCATCATCAGAATTCCACACTTAAAATGTACTGTTGATCACTCTGAATACAAGTCTCATATAATTGGAAAGCACGTACTACAAAAACTACTGTGCAAGTCTCGAAGACCACTCTCCTGAAAATCATCAGCATCTAAACTACAAACAACATATCCGAAGAAACCTGCTCATTCCACAAAAAAAGTAAGTAGAATACTACCTTTTTATTAAAACAATTTGTATTAGTTTATTTAAACAAACAAACAAACAAACAATAAAAACCAAACTTGCAGTGTGCATATCAACAGCTCAGTTATAAATCGCTTAATTCCAGTCACTGTTCCCCTTATCCCTCCCCCCCTATCGAGCCTATTACTATCCTGATTCCGTTCCTGCATCTTGTGGTAGGGTCTCCCTTTCCTTAGGTTCTGCCGGGCCTTGTATTGGCCCAAACAACTCCGCTATTAATAGTTTCCAGGCCATCAGGGTCTCCGCCTTCTCCTCTCCTCCTACATTGCTTGCTTCTTGCCATACCATGGTTTCTGCATCTGCCCATTTCTGTAGCTCTTTCCAACACACCTCCACCCGCGGTCCGTGGCATGTCGTCCACCCCATGGCAATTCTCCTTTTCGCGAGCACATATGCTAGATCTTTCAGTTTACTAACATGCTTGAGTTTCTGTGATCTGGGGAATCCCCCCAACAAACAGGCCCATACTGTACCCACCTCAATCTTGACCCCATTCTCCTCTAGTTTCTGTGCTATTTCACCCCAGAAGCGCTCAATGACCAGGCATGACCAGAACATGTGCACCATGCCAGCTTTTTCCTCATCGCATTTAGGACATGCTTGTCGTCCTGCATTCTCAAACTTAGATATCCGCAGGGGTGTCATGTATGCCCTATACAATTGTATCTGTTTCAATCTCGCATTTCTCGACACCTTTTTATGGTACCCCTAGCACGTTCCCACATCCCGTCCTCCATCTGGGCTCCCACTTCCGCCTCCCAGTCTAACCTCAGTTGTGTTAATTCCTTCCCCACCTTAGACATCACCATCTCATATAGCCTAGAGATCTCGTGCCCCCCCTCCTTTATATCATAAATTGTATCTATGCCCTCGTCTGGTTCTTCTTCCAATACTGTTTTGGGCCATGTTCTCCTAATTCTCTGCACCAATCTGTGATACGTAATGTACTGGCCCGTATGCAACTCCGTTTCCTCCCCCAGCGCTGCAAAATCTATGATGGTCCCCTCTCACCATATATCTCCCATTGTTACTAGCGCAACCGATTCCCAGTGGTTCCTGATTGTCACCCTTAGCTGCTCTTCTCCCCCTGCTAGTGCCACCAGTGGCACCTGCGGGGAGCATGGGAGTGGGCTCTCCATCATCTGGCATGCCCAGCGCCACATCTCCCACTCAAGCGTCATCATTTTAGGGCGCTCTTTCAATTCTGTCTTGGGCAGCCAGATCATCTCTTTTAAATAAAATGGGGCACAATCATGTCCCAACAACCTGGACTCGGGGGTCCCTTCATCCGAGAGCCATTTGGCGATATACTGCAGTGGGCTCGCTACATAACAGACCTCGTAATTAGGCAGTTTTATCCCCCCTTTATGAGAAAGGTTTTTCAGCTTCCATAGTGCCACCCTATTCCGGGTACCATGCCACAGGAAATCCCTACACATGCTGTTCAGTTTAGTAAAGAACTTCTTGGGTATCAGGTATGAGATATTCCCAACATAGTGCAGTAACCTAGGTAGTACCACCATCTTAAGCATTGCCCCTCGTCCCATCATTGCTAGGGGCAGCTTCACCCAGAATTTCATGCACTTCTCTATTTTCTCAATGGCTACCTCGGTATTGTGCCTATGCTCCTCTTCCACTGTGTGGTACACGTCTATCCCAAGATACCGGAAGGTACTAACCGCCCTTGGTATTTGTAACACCAGTAACCATCCCACAGGGATTCCCCTATAACTGCCTAATGGGAAGATACTAGATTTTTGAGGATTCACCGCTATACCAGACATCCCCGCATATCTCTCCATCACTTCCAGGATATACTGGAGATTTTCTTCTGGGGGCCTCAAGTACAGCAGCAAGTCATCCGCATATAATGAGATCAAGTGACGTTCTCCTGCCACCACAATACCTATAGTATCGTATTGTTGCCTGAGGTATATTGCGAGGGGCTCCAAGGCTAATATATAGAGCATTGGGGACCATGGGCATCCCTGTCTGGTGCCTCTACTAAGTTGCCATCTTTCGAATATTACTGATCCTGTTTTGACCCTGGCCAGTGGTTCACTATATAGCATCTTCGCCCACCTTAAGTATCCAGGCCCCAATCCATAGCCCGCCAGGGCCGCCAGCAGCCATTGCCATTTGACCGAATCAAAGGCCTTTACCGCATCCAAAGACACAATTGCCATTTCGCCCTCACTCCCGCTCCCCATTTCAACTATCTGTTGGAGTTGTCTATGATTATGAGTTATATTCCTATTCGGGACATAGCCCGTCTGGTCGGGGTGTATTAGTTTGCCAATCACTCTCCGCAGTCTTTTCGCCAAGACAGCCGTCAATATCTTGCCGTCTCGGTTCAACATCGACAGAGGTCTGTAGGAGCCACAGCTATGCCCAGGCTTGTTGGGTTTGGGGAGCGGTATTATAATCGCTTCTCTAAGTGACTCTGGTAATCTTCCCACCTCAAAGGCTGCATTTAACATTTCTAACATTGGGGGGAGCACCTCATCTTTATATGCTTTATAAAATTCACTTGGGAGTCCATCCGCCCCCGGAGCCTTGTTAGTGGGCAACAGCCTCACCACCTCTTCTAATTCCTCCAAAGTAATCGGTGCATCCAGCTCCTCTCTCTCCTCAGCGCTTATCTTGGGCAGTTTCTAGTACCGTCACGTGGTCCCTTCCCCCCTCATCCCCATATAGTACCCTGTAATAATCTACAAATTCCTGATTAACTCCCTCTTCAGTGTCAGCTGTACTACCGTCTTCCCTTGTTATCACTCGGATCATAGGTCTAGGGGTTTCGCTCTTGTATAACCATGCCAAGAGTCTCCCTGTTTTGTCCCCTCCCGCATGCTGTCTTTCTATATATCTTTTATAGCTGAGGTTACACAGTCTTTCCCAGAGCCCCTCACATTCATGCTGCAGTTTGAGTATCAGTTCCATGACTTCCTTAGTATTACCTCCTTTCTTCAATGCCGTATCCAGTTCCCTTTCTGTTTCTTGTAGGTCAGCCAAGATCCCCGCTGCAGGCCTTTAGATTTTGCAATAGCTACCCCTCGCATCACAACTTTGAAGGCTTCTAATAATGTACCCGCTGATTCCACGCTACCAGTATTCAATTCAAAATAATTTATAATCTCCACCCTCATATCCTTCCTGAAAAAGGGATCCTTAAGTGCCTCCGCGCGGAAGCACCATATCGGAATCCTTGCTCTCGGGGGGCAATATTGCCATCCGAGGACCAGAGGTGAGTGGTCCGAAAGGACCCTCGCTTTGTATTCTGCCTGCGTGATCTCTGAAATTAATTCTGACGTAGCAAATACATAGTCCAGCCTCGTATGTAACTGCTGCTGGGCTGAATAATGCGAGTATTGCCTTTCTTGGGGGTGTATTGTTCTCCACACGTCTCCCAGCCAAAGTCATCCAGTAATGTCTGCAACGCTCTGGCAGCTGCGGTGGGTCTATCTATCTTCCCATCTGATCTGTCCATTCTCGGGTTCAGCACCCAATTAAAGTCCCCTCCCCAGATCACTGCACTCCCCATACCTATGCTTAGGTTGGTACACAGCACTCTGAAATATTCCGCTGTGTTTTGATTCGGGGCAAATGTATTCACAATGCTTATCTCCCTGTTCTCTACCAGTCCCCTTATTATGACCATCCTTCCATCCGTCTCTGCTACTTCCTGCAACCGTTGAAACGGGACATGCGGCGCCACCCAGATAAGCACTCCCCTTGCATAAGCAGAGTATGACGAACCCGCCACCACCCCTTTCCATTTTTTAGTAACCGTCTCCAACTTTTCCCGTGTCAGGTGAGTTTCCTGTAACAGTGCGATGTCTATCTTTTGTCTACACAGGTACAGCATAACCTTGTTCCTCTTTAGGTAACTGTTAAGCCCCCTGACATTCCACGTGATTATTTTAAGGTCTCCCATGGCCTATCAGAGTTCCCCCCTGCCCCCCACCCGTGCAGTCCAGATCTATCCTCCATCTCAGACTATATAGGCTTGTTTCCCAACTTAAACTCCCCATAACTGCAAACACCCCAAACACCCCTTCCTGCCTCCCTCCGACCTCCTTTCCCCTCCCCAACATTACCCCCCCACCCCCAACTGTTGCCCAGCTCCATCCCTGGATCTCAGGCACCCCCGCATCTAGCTCTTTCTGGCAATAGCCTGTACTCGAAGCTGTGCAGGGTGAGGTCGCCCTAGTGGCTATCCTACTACTACTACTCGGGGGGTAAGGTGCCTGTGTCCTACCGCTCCTATTTGCTTCAATTCGACCACGCATCGCTATACATTTTACTCATTTGTTCTATATTCCAGTCCGTCAAGCTCCAGCTAAATCCAGGATGCCATATCCCAGTTTCAACACTACCCATCCATTACTGTCTATCAGTGTCTTTACCAAGTATCTACTGGGATACCCTACTACGTGATCCCCCAATATATATGTAACATCCCAATCACTTATCGTGCTCTTCTTGGGCCTGTTCCGCCTCTCGTTCCTAACAGCCCTGCAGGTCCAGCCATGTCACTGCTTCCTCCGGGTTGTCAAAAAAGAACATTCTACTCTTGTGCAGTACTTTCAGTCTGACAGGGTACAGAAGCATATATTTGATGCCGGCCGTGGGCAGCCTCCTCTTTACAGCCACATTAGCTGCCTCTGGACCAGCATGTATAATCAGGATAAGCTGTTATAGTAGCCGAGGCTCTTTCGATCGTTCCTCCTTTTCGAAAGTACTCCAGAATCTTCTTGCGATCTTTTTAATTCAGTATCTTAGCAATTATTGCACGTGGTGGAGCTCCAGGTTTCGGTTTTCTCGTGAGGGCTCTGTGCGCTCGCTCTACTGTGAATCCTTGCAAGAGTTTGTTGGTCCCTATTTCCTGCAGGATCATGTTCTCAACATAATCAGTAGGGTCCCGGCCTTCTTCTCCTTCCGGCAGGCACACCACACGGATGTTATTCCGTCTAGCCCTTCCTTCAGCTTCCGCCGCACGATTCTCCAGGATGGCTACTTGCTGCTTTAGCATGTGGACCTCCTTTGGTTACTAGTGTCTGTGTCAGTTTTGACCACACTCTCCAGATTGCTCGTCCTGTCCGCCAGCGCCCTGATGTCTTGCCGCAGCAGGTTGACATCTATTCCCACTGCGTCTATTTTGGCCTCTAAGGAGGTTCGCAGGTCTGCCATTGCTATCCCCCATGAGTCTCTTAGCTCCGTTATAGCCGTAAGTATCTGTTGGATTTCAGTCCCCGGGGGACTTTCCCGTGGATGCATTTGCGCCACTATGTACCAACACCGTAGAGACTGCTGTGTCTTAGCAAACGCTTCCATCGTGGGTTGCTTGCTTTTGCTCTTGATTACTCTCCCTGTCATCTTGCAGTCCCAGTCAAGTATTGTTCGTGGCGTGGCGATTCTACTTCGCTATCCTGCTGCGTCGCTTACGATCCACTCCAGGTCCAGACCAATATCCTCGAAGTATCCCGTATGGATACACATGCTCTGAGCTATATCCACGGGTAGATTGTGTCCTCCCACGTTTTCCTTTGTCCTTACTGTTTCTTTCAGATTGCTGCTGGCCCCGGTCGGTCCGCCTGCCTCTTGTGCTCCTTATACTCTGTGCACCACTGTCAATGTTCACTGGGGCCGCTCCCGCGCCGTCCGCCACCCAGCCCAGCTCTATACTTCGTGCTCTCCAGTATTCACACTCAGTGTGCCATCCCCGCACTCTTTTAGGCCCTTTGCTCCTTCCCGACACTCCAGGGTACTTATGGCAGAGAATCCCTCCGGCGTCCACCTTCAGCAAAGTGTGGAGACCTCTTATGCCCCCTTAGCATCTCGACTCTGTGCAGGCCCAGTGGTGTATTTGCGACTGTCGCTGTGCTAAATAGTGTCCATTCGTGGCTGCCATGTGTACCTCACTGTCCAGTCCTCCGTGCCCGGGGATATATTTCCCTGCGTAACTGCGCAGCGGGCTCTCCAAACACCCTTCGCTGCCCACCATGCACTTTAGTAGGCACCCCGGGGCATCCTAGCTCGGGTGACACTGGCCAGGCTTCTTTTCCAATCTCCTCAATGCAGCCCACTAGCTGCTATGGCCTCAGCTTCAGCCCTTTACCATCTGCTATTTAACAGGCCTCCACATCCTCATCTTATTACCTTGTTGCCCCTGTTGGGAGCTCTGTTTCACTGTCCACTCCCTCTGTGCCGTGGCCCACTATCAGTGCGTCTTGTGCCCTCGTTTGTTCGTTATGTTGCATCCTGCTGTTCCACCTCATCGGTAACAGAATGCATTTTGGGCCCCAGGGGGGGATATTGCCGCAATGGGTCCTGGTTTGCCCAATATGTCCGGGCTATGCTGCCTTTTTCACTTGTGTTTAGGTATAGTGGCAGTCCCCAGCGATGGCGGCACCGTGTCCATGTTTACCTCGTTGCAGCGCGGTCATTTCAGGATCATCTGCAGTTCTCGCCATGCGTCTTTACCTCCGTTGTGCTTGCGTGGCCGCCACCCGTATTCCTCTATATTCGCCTCCTGCTCCCAGCCTCTGATACTCCTCCGTAGCAGCTCACAGTCGCGAATGCCGTGCTGCCCGCGGGGTTTCTCCGCTCCCATTGACGGGCTGTCCTGCTCCTGCCGCGCTCTCGTTAGGCACTCCTGGCGGGGGAACCTTCGTCTCCTCTTTTGGCGCTCCCCGGGCAATCCCATGCACCGGCAGCCCCAGTGTTTTGTTACGGCCCGCTTTGCTGCGCCATGCCTCCAGCTCCTTGCCAGGTATATTCCTGCTGCACCGCCACCTCAACAAGGTCCCGCCGACTACTCGTTCCACGGGGGTGCTCTCAGCATTTGCGTCCTCACTTCAAAGGGCTCCTTTGTCTGAGGTTGCCGCCATTTTGTTGCAAGTTCCATGGCATCCATCGGGGGAAACAAAGTATCATAACTTTTGCTATGGTGCTTCAATCTTCTTGCTGGGACAGGCATTCAGGTCCCCACGCGTTCACGTTCAATCTGATGAGCTTTTCGTGCTGGAATCAACGTTCTAACTGCACACGCTTCTTCGGATCGGCTTTCGGATCACGGAGCTCTTAGGAAAAGCAGCCTAGTCCATGGCTGCCAAGCCACGCCCCTTTGTAGAATACTACCTTTATATTCTTACTGTTCTTCAAAGAGACTTTGTGGTTCATTCATGTAATTTGCGCACCAAAAAAAACATTGATTTGTGAACAATTCTGCCCACAAATCCCCATTTAGTAAAAAGAGATTAACAGGCAGATTGGCACACAAATCCCCGTTTTTTTGGAACACAAATAACATACTCAAGCCTTAGAATGTTAGTATTGCAAAACAAATAACTGTTTTAATTTTATACCATTACGTTTACTATTAATGCTTCTCCTCACCACTAGCTCACTTTCTACTCTCAACTGAACTAGAGTGTAGTAAGATACAAACAGAAAAATAGCCTTCCCAACTCATTGTAACTGCCCAATGCACATTCACACACCACCACAAACAACTTCCCCATCAAACTCATATACGCATGCACAAAGCACACATACATTGTAAAACAGACCAACCCATACCTTCTTTTTCTTAACAGACCCCAAAGAATGCCTACCAAAAAGCAAGTCTGTAGAAAGCAACGCAGAAATAGAGCAAATGAAAATAAAAGTGTCCAAAATAAGCATCCACCTCTACCAGAGTTTGTACAAAACGTTCAAACAAAACAGCTAATGCAGTCATTTAGCGAAACAAAAGAAGCTTCAACTACAGAAACATTGCCTCCTCTATCAAAATGTGAAACGAAACAGAAAATGCTTAACAAGAATTTGGCTACCACTACTGCTAACAGTGCTCCTATAAATCCTCATAAACTAGCAAGAAACCATACAAAAAAAATATTTTATCAAAAATGTTCCGCCACAGAGTCCTTCAGAATCTAATAATAACAGGAGTGATATCATCCACAACCCTTAAAACCTACCGTAGAAAATGAATCCTAGAAGCTCTCGTAGAAAGTGCAATCCTTCTCAAAAGGAAGTTATTTACTTTAGTTTTAAACAGGATGAAACCACTAACAAAACTAACTACAAAAGAAACTTCTTAATAAACGGAATGTCAACAAAAATAACTTCTTAAATATCTGTGGAGGTGAATGGAGTCACACCACGGCCACAGAACCATATTTTAATGAAGAAGCATACAAACAAAATCAATAATACCATCATAGAACACGAAACACTGCTTACAAAAGTATCCCCAGAAAACTCAGAATTACCTCTCCATTCGACTCAATCTGAACGTCCAGTATACAAATGGCCGTGCACGTCAATGTGTAACATTCCCAACAAATCTTTCAAATCTTTACACCAGTTCCTCAATCAGTATGTGAAAGGTAAAGACAAAATCAAAGTGAAAGTGCTGCAAAATATGGATACCTGTCCAGTGCGTAAATACCCAAGAATACAAGGACATTCATTAGCCTGCATTTCAGGACCTATTTGCAAAAGCAGCTTCCATGATATCAAAATGATATCAACACATTATTCAAATGTAAGAAATCTAGTGTATAAACTGTACTATGCTAAAAGTCCTGCTTTACAACTAGCCAATTTAAATAACACTCTTCTACATGGTACACCCAAATACCTACTAGAAGAAATCGACCGTATCCAGAGAAAATATTTTGGAAGTGAAAGCCACTTACAAAATGCAATAGCTTTAGACCAGACTAGCAATAATTGTGCACATGGCAACCTTCTCTTACACACATACAAAAAAGAAATACGCAAATTTAAAAGTACATCCGCTGAAGTACCAAATCATGTGTGCGTGTGTTGCCGCAGAACTTTTTACAAAAGTAACACAAAAACTATAGACATAACATACAAAATAGAAGACAATGAAGACTCCAAATGGTTTGAATTAGCTCTCAACCTTTTAGCAGAAAACAAATACGAAATAAGTGAACCCTTAATATGTTGCATTTACTGCACTATAAAACTTGACAACAACCAAACTCCTTCACGTGCTATTACAAATAACTACTACCAAAACCCCTGCAACAACTCAATTTGTGTGAGAGCATCATAATTCAAACAGTACACCCATTACAATCAATAGTACACCTTCAAACAAAAACAGCAAAATTACCTCCCTCTGAATTGGTGAAAGGCATTTGTGGCAAAGTAGTTTATTTACCATTAGATCTGACACAAAATGTGCACACTCTAGGAGTGCAACGTCCAATAGAGCAATCTTTAATTGTCTTAGTAAATGGTGTACCAACAAAAGACAAAAAAATTTGGCAACAACTCGTGGACTTACATAAAGTTAGACAAGCCTTGCAATATCTGAAAGACAATAGTGAATACTACAAATAAATAAATATTGAAGAAAGCTTAAGGGAAACAACTGAAATAATTCAAGAGTCATGTTACGCTCACCTGGACCCCACACGGGTGTCCATCGGACCCGGACAGCTGCGGTCTCCGTCAACGTGATGCGTAGTGCAGAGATGACTGTCTGGACTGGCCTGCCTAGTCTTGTCTGCTGGACCCGAAGAAGTATTTTCCTGCAAGTGGAGACAGGGATTAGCCACCTGGGTTTTAGTGATGGCCTCCCAACTGTTCTCGCTCTCCCCCACTAATCACCTCCGATATCCCCTTAGTAACCTCACCTTATGTTTCTAAAAGATGAGCTCTCCATCCTGCGTGTCTTTGTCCTTTGTTACTTCACTGGTTTGAAGGCGTTGGGAGAGTTCCGTTAAGCATTGACTCTGAAGTCCCAGGCGGGATTGGTAAGTATCAAGTTCAAAGAGTTCAATGTGCCCGATGTTCACTCTTGTCCCCTTCCTTTCTTAAGTTGCAACTGAGTTCGTGAGAAGGTGGTCTCGTAGCTGCTGCTGGCGTTCAGGTAAGAGTCTGTGTTACCCAACGGTGTCCGGTAACTATTACATGCGTTAACGTGTTGTTTTTCTCCCTCTTTACACATGCGGCATATGAAGATATGGAGAATAATACCGCTGGTGGTAAATCAGGTAAGTCTATGGTGGTAAGAGGTATTTGTTGATTCCCTTGGCTCACCTTGTTATTCTTGTGCCCCTAGGTGCCGGAGTACGGCGAAGAAATGGTGGAGACAGTGCCGGATCGAAAGATGCTGTGAGAACTGGCGAGTATGGCGCCGTGCTGGAGCTGGCGAAGCGACGCGTGCAGGACTGATGTACTTCCAGGTCGGGAGATGAAATGGATCCGGAATCAGGTGAGGAATTTGAAATAAGTTCGATTTCTAACCTTGTCCTTTTCTTCCTCTTTATTCTAGGAGCTCCAGATTCGAGGCGGGCGTGGCAGAAGACTGGATGCTGGCTGCAGGCACGGTGAGAGTCACGCTGCTGGATGCAGAATAACACGAAGCATGTGCTGCTGTTCGGGCGTCGTTTAAATAGCCTCCAAAGTAGTCCCAGGAAAGAAGTTCCCCAGGACCACACCGAGTAAAAAATAGTCCCTGTAGTAAAATAGTCCCATCCAGGCCTCACGTTGGCTTGGATTTATTTGCAGCATGGTCTGCATGAGGTAAGTAATGTCTATGAGCCTGGCGCCTATGGCGTCAGGACTGAACCCAGACAGCCCCTAGCTGGGGCTGCTGGGGTTTTTGTAAATGTCTGGATGCCTGCTCCCGGGGCCGATGGGCTTGATCCGGATGCCCGGGGGTAGGCATCATGACAGCCATCAGAAACTAGTCAATTTGAACTTCTGGATCCTGCTGCAGTATCCACTCTTTTAGACCAATATACAATTCATCCATTGCACTCTAATGACAGCATAGATGATGCACTAGAAACTTACCCAATGCGACAAACCAAAGGTTCACCAATGTGCATATGGGAAAAAAAAGTATAGAAGCATGTGCTTTTCCACTACTATTTCCTACTGGCAAAGGAGGAAGATACAATGATAGACCCACTCAGATAACAGCATCAGAATACCACTCATTACGAATGTATTCTGAAGATCCACATTTTGTCTAAATCTGGGAATACATATTCCACCTACTCTTTGAAAGTGAACTAGCAACCCTATGTTACGGAGCTGCACACACATTGAAATCTGGAACCCACTTTCAAAATATGTCAGCTATGCAATTAATACAAAAAGTGCAAGAAAAGATGACGTTTTACAATCAAGCATAACAAATCTGTTTGCAAACATGCCTGGTACGAAAAGAATACTGGTTCCGACGTCACAGAGATGTACGTTGTATGACCAGAAACCTTGGACCACCCACTTGGTTTGTTACATTAAGTTGTGCAGAATATGCATGGGAAGATTTACATGATTTCCTACGCATATCAAACAACAACAAAACCAACATAGATATACTAACACCTGGAGAACGTTGCTCTCTAGATCCAGTTCATGTTTCAAGATATTTCCACCATTGTTTCATTGCTATGCTACACTTTATTTGTAATAAAACTGTTCCTCCCCTCTGAGAAGTTCAACACTTCTTTTGGAGAAAAGAATACCAAGCCAGAGGAGCACCACATATCCACATGCTTTTATGGATTAAAGGTGCACCTAAATTTGGTCAGGACAGTGATGTCACTGTTTTGCAGTTCACCCAAAAATATGTCACTTGTGAAATCCCTTCACAAACGATACATAGTGACCTTCATGGACAAATTGTACAATTTCGAAGACACAAATGTGGCACATATTATAGTCGCAAATACCAAAACAAAGGGAAATACTACACCAAATGCCGCTTTGGTTTCCCTAGACCAGTTACAGAAACAGGTGAAGTGAACAACTTCAAGTCTTCAGTTCGACATAGTGTTAAAGGTAAATCACCTAAGAACACGTATTACATAAAAAGAACAGAATAATCAAAATATATCAATGATTACAATGCAATGATTGCCCTCTTATGGAATGCAAACATAGATGTGCAGTATATTGCAGACAATTCCACTGCAGTTGCACGATATGTTACAGCCTAATTACCAAAAGCCAAAAAACAGAGCTTCAAGACCTTTGGAATGACCCATCATCAGACAAAACACTATCGCAGAAATTGTACAGCATGGCATAAAAATGCTCTCTCAGAGAATGTGGCGCCTACGCAGCTGCAGATCGTTCAACCGGTACTGCTTTGTATGGAAAATCTGAAAAAATAGTATGGTTACGTCTTGGTCCTGCTAAATCTAGAAAAAGAGTTCTCAAATCATATGAGGACATAGAAACAATAGCCAAAAATGATCCCAACAGCCAAGACATTTTGAAAAACAATTTACTAGACACATACTACCAGAACAGGAGTACCACTTTGGAAACCATGTGTCTATACCACATAGCCCAAAACTTTGCATACAAAAATAATATAAAACCAGATGAAAACAAAGGTAGATATAGAGTGACAGATTGTGAAGGCAGCTTAGTGAAACTTACCAAACAAAGCTTAATTAATCATGTCAAATTGTCATTAAAAACTCCTCAACAGAAAGAACTATATTACATGTCCCTGCTACAACTTTTTAAACCATGGAGAAAAGAAGTAGCGATACTAGATAACTATGACTGCTATGAATACGCTTTCAAAGCAAATGAAAGCACTATCACTGATGTTAATTTTACACAGTGCAAAACAATGTTGCACAATGAACAGCAACACAAAGAAGATCTCCAGGCCCAACTAGATAAGGACACTTCCGACAGTAGTCAACCTTCTGAAACAGGAAGCCAAGAACCACTAGGACAGCCACTAATAGCAAATGAGGCAGAATTAGCCAGAAGTAGAAAACACCATGGGCCTCGATTTACCGCTGCCTGACTTCCTGGAAACACCAGGGCATTATAGCCCTGGCGGTCCGGTAAGTCAGGCAGCAGTAATTGTTAGTCCCCATTCCCATTTGAGTCTCATAGGACTCAAATGAGAATGAGGACCATGGAAGCCCCGGCACCGTTAATAACAGTGCCGGTGCTTCCATGAAAGTCAGCGGTCAACCCGCCTGCAGACTTGTGCTTAGCTGGTCTGGAAACAACGGTGCCGGTAAGCTTACCGGCACCATCGTTTCTGGACCGGCAAAGTTGTAATGAGGGCCCATGTGTCACTATGAAGAAGATACAGAAGACTTAACTCTACTACAATCAAAACTTAAAGACCAGTACACCATTTTTGAAGAAGCAACAACAGAAATTGCACATGGTGTACAACACGAAAATAAAGAATGTACCTGCCAAAATTACAAACCTATACTGCTGTACGTCAGTGGTGAAGCTGATTGAGGCAAAACATTCTTAATAAAAATCATCAGCAAGTTCCTTCAAGAATTGACAAACAACAAACTGTCAGCTGTTGTAACTGCCCCTACAGGTTTAGCTGCCTACAACATAGGCGGTGTCACTTTATACCGATTACTACTCCTTCCAGTAGAACACCAAAACAAATTAGACTATTACAAACTTTCTACAGAAGCTGCAATGGAACTACGCAGAGTATTAAAACAAATGAAAATGCTAATAATAGATGAAGTGATCATGGTCTCAAACCTAATGTTGGCTTTGATTCACCTCAGATTGCAAGAAGTACTTAAAACAAACTACGAAGAACTCTTTGGAGGAAAACACATTATTGTTTTCAGAGATCTTCTGCAATTGACATCAGTGAAAGGTGAACCTATTTTTAAAACCTTAGGACACAAACTGTGCCGTAAAACTGTTGGCAGCATAGGAAATGTCAACATTTCCAATACAGAGAATTAACAGAAAACATGCGTCAATCTGCAGACCTCACTTACGCCAACATTTGAAAAAATGTTAGAGTTGGTGTACTATCTCAAGAAGCACAAACAATATTGAAAACCTGGCACATCCATTCACTTTATGGCGATAACGTATGTGCTACTGATGTTATGGAACAATTAGCGCACAAAAATGTAAATTGTATGGCATTAATGCCAACCCTTGCAAGCTGTTCCAAATTCAATGAAAAAATGTTAAAAAAATAAATGCAACCAATAATTGAAATTTGCTCCACAGACAAACTGGACGTACATGGTATGACACTACCCATGTGTCAACAAGCCACAACAAGACTAAATACCTTAGAAAATACAATCTTCAACACAGCTGGGTTGGAAACAATATTAAAATTATCCTTAAATTGTAGAGTAATGCTTAAACGTAACCTTGACGTGGAGCAAGGACTAGTTAATGGAGCACTGGGTACAGTTGTTGGCTTTCAAACATACCCACGTGACAACAACATTCAGTTTGTCAATATTCTCTTCGACAAACTTTCAGAAGTAAAAAGGACGGGGGCGCTCAACAGCTCGATTCCTTCTCTTCAAAGATATGTATGTACGTGGAGAACAATTTTCTCCAACTCTTGCATATGCAGTCACCATTCATAAATCCCAAGGCCTTACACTAGACAAAGCATTGATAGATATTGGGAACACAGTCTTTAAAGAAGGCATGAGCTACATAGCACTATCACGCTTGCGTACACTTCACGGTCTATTTCTAATCAACTTTGATGCAAGTAAAGTAAGCGCTGATATTCCTTGCATTTTAGAATACAATAGACTACGTTCACTGTACAACCCCATCTGAAATCATATCCTGTTCCACAAAAAGGAAAACGTTGTAAAAGAAAACTAATTCAAACAGAAATGCAACATGATCCGACTGCAAATCCTTCAAAGAGAGTAAAAGAAGCTAATAATTCACCAATTACCACAACCAAAGAAGAACCTATTACTGAAAGTAACTCGGGTACTTCTTCAAAGAAGCATCTCAAACTCCGAAAAAATGACTCGGACACAGAACTATCTGGTCCATTCAAATTTTCAAATGTAACTGGTGTAAGTTGCTACGCAAATGTAGCAATGAATATTCTATTTCAATTGCCACCAATTGTTAACATTTACTTACACAGTACAGACCAATTGTGTTTGCAAATGTTAGTCCTTCATAGAAACGCAACAAACAATCCTAACAATACATATAGTGTTCACAGAATAAGACAAGAATTGGCCTACTGTGCTGGAATGGTGAGGTTTACTATAAACTCACAAGAAGATCCACAAGAATTTCTAATGTACTTACTACAAGTACTGGAAAACAAAAACATACCTATAAATGAAATCTTCCAGATTTAATACATGTGGAAACATACGTGCACTCTCTGCAACAATGTGACACAGGAACTAATCCCTAATGAGCGCTTGATGCATGTATCCATACCTAATTGTGAGTCCATTCCATTTCAAAAACTTGTACAAAATTCAAACCATGGCAGATTATGTGCTATCTGCAATTCAGATAATCGCTCCACCTTACTAATATAAACACATAGTAACTACGTAATACTAATGCTTCTATGTTACAATGCAGATGGTACCAAAAAGAACTGCAAACTGACTGGATTAACACACGGTCAAGTGTCACTTGGTAAGAAAACCTTCACAACAATAGGTATAATCTACCACGCAGGAGCCGCAACCAATGCAGGTCACTACACTGCATATATTAAAAAGAAATGTGGATGGGTCGAATGTAATGATAGTACCATTACTCTGAAGCAGAGATTACCAGCAAATCTTACAAACGCTTATTTAATCTTCTTAAAGCCAAAATTGAATAACTAATCTGTACTTCAACATTAACAAAAATGCAATTAAAAGATTGTAAACGGTTAGAATATGCCAACAGGTATCTAACTGCCCAAGATTGTATAACAACCACACAGATAAATGAATAGCACTCCATTGTAACAAAAAATACACAGTTATAATACACCAACAGGTATCTAACTGCTTCGAATATCTGCAACCAGCCAACAGATAGAACATTAACCAGAAACAACAAGTGAACACTCAAAGGAAACAAATAAATAGTTTGTAGCATAGCAAAAAAAGGTTTTTTTTTAATCCAACAAGGATTTTTATTCCCCCAGACCCAATGATTTGAAAAACAAACCCAGAAACTGAGCAAAATGCACAGTACACTGGTTTGTAAACTAAATATGAGGGTACAAAAAAAGCTAAAATGTCTATTATGCAATGTAATAAGTCTTTATAAAATACATACACTAACATGCTCTTTTCTTTTACCACAGAAATTGAAAAATAATATTTCCTCCAAGTACTAAAGTCTTGTAAGAAATATATTGAATCTCAACAAATGAAACAGTAAGTATAATTTCAAATATTTCATACATATTCGAATCTATACGTGTGATCTATGGCTGTAATACGGTGCTGTGGTTTTGGCCAGGGCCTCGTGTCTTAGGTGTATAGCCCACGGCCTACGGCCTGCGGCCATGCAACCAAGACTCTAGGACCTAGCCAAAACCACTGGAGCATATCACACCCATTCTGGTTTATAACTTCAGTACTTACAACTTTCATCATGGGTGCATGGCCTTTGGCCATGCACCCAAGACTCTACATCCTGCCCACAACTACCACAGTATATAAAACCCATGCTGGCTTATAACTTCACTGCTTATAACTTTGGTCTTGGCCACAACCACTGCAGCATATCACACCCATTGTGCCTTATAACTTCAGTACTTAGAACTTTAGTCTTGGGTGCATGGCCTTTGGCCATGCACCCAAGACTCTAGGTCCTGGATACAACCACTGCAGTAAATGAAACCCATGGTGGCTTATAACTGCTTATAACTTTGGTCTTGTGTGCATGGCCTTTGGCCATGCACCCAAGACTCTAGGGCCTGCCCACAACCACCTGATAGATATTCAATTCTATGGGTGTATCTATGGGTGTGATATGCTGCGGTGGTTGTGGCCAGGGCCTAGATTCTTGGGTGTATGGCCTACGGCCTGCAGCCATGCACCCAAGACTCTAGGCCCTGGCCACAACCACCACAGCATATCACACCCATGGTGGCTTATAAGTCATTAGCACAACCATAGAATGAAACATTTTAACTGCAGCTTATACTTAATTTACACCCAGGACTCTAGGCCCTGCCCACACCTACCAGATAGATATTCGATTGTATGGGTGTGATATGGTGCAGTGGTTGTGGCCAGGGCCTAGAGTCTTGGGTGTATGGCCTATGGCCTACGGCCATGTACCCAAGTCTCTAGGCCCTGGTCACAACCACCGCAGAATATCACACCCATGGCAGTTTATAACTCAGTACCACACCCATAGAATCAAAAATTTTAACTGCGGCATGTACTCAATTTTGATGACCGCTGACAACACGCATGTCCTTAGAACAGTTTCAACTTGCCTGCGCACAGCACGGACAGAAATACTATCCTTATGAGACCCCTCATTTTCAGTAATTACAAACAGGGCGGGCATGGCAAATACATCATTAGCACCTGCGCCTAAACAAATACAGTATTTCACCCATCACTTACTCTCTGAACCTCTCCAAGCACCCTGACACACGGAAACACTCCCCAAAACTGCATTTCGCCTCTGTTCGCCGCCGCGCTGTCAATGGATCCAAGATGTTGGGCGCATCCGAGCAATCTGACGCACATCACACATCACTCCAGGCAATCGGCGGACACATCGCATGTCCGTGGTCAGGACGCAAACCCATTAGCCAATCGTTATCTTGTCTGCGGAGCGAACAGGGAAGTGTGACCACGGAGCGGACATAGATATCACTAATTTTTTGAGACATACTTTTTGGTCATTTTAAAGAAAATTACTGGAAGGACTGGCACCAAATTTACAAAAGCACGCTTTCGGGACCAAGCTCCTGCCGCAAATTTGGTGAAAATCCGTCCAGCGGTTTGGGCTGTAGGCGTGCGCAAAGTTTTTCCCCCATTCAGTCTATGGGGAAAAAAAGACGTTTTGGGACCCCCCCTATAAGTTTTCCCCCCTTGGACCAAACCTCCGAAACTTTGCGGATTCGTCCAGGGGGAGCGGAGTTATAAGCCGCCCAAAAAGAACTCTTCCTATGGAAACAGCAACTTAACCATAACTACATGGCCACTACCGTGGCCGTGTAATATATATATATATATATATATATATATATATATGAAGAAAACAAACTGCAAATTAGCAGTTTACAGCGGCACTCCTCCCTTTCATTTAAAAAAGTATGTCACACTCCTGTATTTTTCTCCATAAAAAGTCCTTTATTTTATTCAATTCGTGGACAGCCGAGAGTACACCCGTGCAAAAAATACAATAACGTGTTTCACCCCAAACTGGGCTTTGTCGGATTGCGATTGACACTGCATTTACAACTCTTTTTATCCTGTTTCCTGTTTTGGTTCAAACGGTTTCCCGTTTTGTGACAACTAGACATGTGTTTCCTTTCACATTACTCGTATTAGAACGGCGGCCATATTGGAAAACTCTGGATAAGTACATCGTATCAACTTCATGGCTGCTACAGCTAACAAAGGACAAGTGCACCAACTCTTTTATGCTTGTCACCTTGTACATCAATAAATCATATTACAGATATGTTAAAACACATTTCATTAAAATGTATAAAACTGATTTATAAATGACAATACGTAGTGGTGGAAATGGAAAAAATGTTGTGGGGGATCCCACAACACAAGGGCCAGGGTGGGGGAGGAGTTTGGGGGCGTGGCTTAGAGGGGGCAGGGCTCATAGTGGACACCCAGCAATGATGGAATACTTAAAAAGAAAAAAAGCGGCCGCGACAGCAGCGTTGCCTTTTACCGCCAGCTTTGGCACTAGTGTGTAATGCACAATGCTCGCTACATGTGCAACTGAAAGGAATCAGTTATACATGTAGCGAGCATTGTGCATTACACACCAGTGCCAAAGCTGCGATAAAAGGCCATGCTGCAGTTGCGGCTGCTTTTTTGTTATTTTTTGTTATTTGTTTATTTTTTTTTAAGTATTCCAGCACGGTTCATGGGCTTGGGCGGCTGACTCTGGCCGGATGCCGAGATCTTGCTCCATATCTGGTGCCGGATCTCGGATTCGCCGAGAGCTGGGCCAACGATCAGCACTGACAATACGCAATTGATTGATCTATTATTTTATCTTGCCCCACTTCATTAAGTATGTGACCATGATTCGGGATTGTCTAAAGACTCCAAGAGTATATTAACCACATGTGTAGCATCTTTTGTTTATGGGAAATATTTATAAATACTTCCTGGCCATAGCACTTATTGTTTTAAAATATTTCTGGAAATATCTGAAATGTATAAAGGAAACAGATGGTTTGTAAAACAGCTTGCTCTGAAGTAAAGTGATGATGTTATGTAAAAATATGTTTTGATGACCTGCCATTACACATGTCATACTTTGTGCAATAAAGTGCTTAGTGCGTAAAAGTACTACATTGAATGAACTGATGCATTATTGGGATTCAGTTGACCTTGAATTTCAAAATAAAACAAGGCTTTGTTGACTCCCGTATTCTCTTATATGCAAAATATGCTATAAATATAATACTTGATATATTTTTTATTATTATATATATGATGTGCAAAGAAATGCTATAAATCCCTGAGATTTCGTACTTGGTGCAGAAAAGTGCTTAATGTATAGAGATACAACGTCTGATATACAAATCTAATTCTGCAAATATTACTATAAATCCAAAAGATTTGGATTAAAGTGCTTAGTGACAGACAATAGTACATCTCATATATAAATACAATGATACAACAAATGTAAAAATATGCCTTCTCACATACCAAATGATAATGTTAGCACCAATCTGTTCATTAAAATCTTACGCTATATGCTTTCTAAGTTCTTACAATGAATACTTAAAAATCGAACCAGTGTCCCAGCACATTAAGATGCATCTTCATGAATGTCACTTTACTTCACTAAGCCTCTTCCTTCGGACTGCTCTTATATGCGACTACCAAACATGTGTCAAAAACATATTATAAACTTGTGCTAACACCCGGACTTCTCAAAATGCTAATGTGAACACATCTATAAAACAAAATGATATACGTTTAAAATCACACATAAAAGAACTTTTTCAATGAGATTGCTAGGATCTTTCCATATTGCACTGTTTTCCACATTTCTTTTGCACAGATAGATTCCTATCTTTTTGTTGTCACTCCTCATTGCCTGGAAATTGAATGACAGCAAGCTATCCCATGACGACTATAGGAATATAGATTATGTAAAACATTTCGGAGGATATAATTATTCTCCTATAAATGTATACAGTTCCTCATCTTTATTATATATATATATATATATATATATATATACAATCTAACTAGCAACACAGAAAAATTCTGAAAAGAATACTTCAAAGATGAGGAGGGAATATGCCATTAGAAAAGAATACATCGCCCACCACGACAAATCGAGCCAAGAATTGAGTGTTTGGCAAAGTTATGCACAAGAAGGAGCTATGCACATCTTCAACACAGTCACAGTTCTGATGAAGAAGTGAGCAATGATCTTCTCAAGGAGATGGATATTTACTAAATTATAATAGAAAAGAAAATCGGTGCACATGGGCGTAGGAAATGGGGGAGCAAGCGGGATAAATCCCCCCCACAATTCTAAGCAGGGTGATACAATATGATTTATCACCCCCAGAATCTGGAGCAAGTAAAAATGGCTACTTATTTTTCTTGTTGGGATGCATGGCCTTCTGTTTGGAAACCTGCCCATCTTTTCACCAGCACTAGAAATGTAAACAGACCGTGCTTGCGCTCCTTTGAATTGCGTATTCCGGTCACTGTTCTGTGGAGCAGATGGTGAGTGGGCGCATAGTAGGATTCTGTCGCACCCTCTCCCACCATCCTGTCAGAGGCTGGAG
This sequence comes from Ambystoma mexicanum, assembly GCF_040938575.1. NCBI lineage: Eukaryota > Metazoa > Chordata > Amphibia > Caudata > Ambystomatidae > Ambystoma > Ambystoma mexicanum. The sequence goes on from NC_090934.1 coordinate 1,282,408,299, forward strand.
GGCAAATCCGAGAAATCAAAGGCATTCTGCAGAGCATCTTTTGAAAAATACTGAGAAGATTTTAATGGTAAGCCCACAAAGTCACTAAGTAATATTTTTTTGTATGATTCAGAGTTTAAAAGATATTAATATTCAAATAGAATGGCTGTAATTTTGTAATGTGTTAAAAGCAAATAAAAGCCATTTAACTCCTCCTCGGCCCTACCACATCCACTGGTCTGTGACAATGGAGCATACAGGGGCAACTTTGGAGTGCCAAATGATGTCAGATTGGCCTGCCCCCATTTACAATTACATTGCTTTATTTATTTATTAAAAAATGTATTGTGTGTTTGGCTTACATGAAACCTTTCACTCTTTAAAACCATCCCACATTCAAATAAAACATCAAATTAAAACATCAAGATAAAAAATCCAACAAAGAAAAAAAAAAGAAAAGCAAAATCACAGAATTTGCCATTGTGTAAATGAACGTCACTTCTTGCACACCAAATGGGAGTTCAAACAGTCTTGCTGGTCAGTCCTCGGAAAATATCGTCCAGAAATGTAATCAACAAGATGATCAGTATTAAGCTTTGTCCAGCCATGATCTTATTCCACCATTCATCAGTAGTTAGCGAGGGCAGACTGTTCAAGATTTCTCAAGGAAATAGCGTTCTCCGTCAGCCCCTGACGAACTAGAGTTAGATGGTACAATTACTTTTCCATCCCGGTCTCTTACAGGACCTAGAGTTTACATCCAGATCTTGCCAAATACTCCTGTTTATCAAGATTTCCTTTGTAGGTAGTAGGTTTAATCTAAACCTCAGAAATTTTGACCGTATAGAACTGCAGGTGAACAATCTAAGATATTTCGGGATTGAATTCCGAAGTCTGCATTCCACTTTGAAATTGCAGTAAGTCTTATATTGTTCTCTAGCTGCGATTGTATCTATCCAATCCCTTCTCCAAAGCTTGGTTTTGATTGCATTAGGATTATTCAGCCAAGCCGAGTCCGAAGACCCAAAGTCCTTCAAGATTTTAGTACACGCGAAGTTTATTTGTTTGTTTATTTATATAGCGCTACTAGCCCGAAGGTATCTGTGCGCATTACAAGTTATTTTCATATTAAAAGTTGCAAGGTGGTACAAGGACATATAGGAAATAGTTACAATATTTACACATAAGTAATAATACATTTGTACCCAAGGTAAGTACAAACACAGATTTACAAAGGATGCAAGCAGTATATTAATCATATGAAAACCTAAATGGAGCAAACTTATGGCGATGAAGAATCTTTAGCGATAAACCAGCTTTTGGTACTTTTCCTAAAACTATCTAAGGACTGGTCAACTCTTAGGGTGATGGGTAAAGAATTCCAAAGCTGAGACCCCATAACAGGAAAGCTACTACCTCCTGCGTTCTTCAGTTTAAATCTAGGAACTGTCAAGCAGAAAGATTTCATAGCTCTCGTGGGGCGTGACGAGATCTTTTTGACAATTTTCTCCGTTAAGTATTTGGGGGCTACATTGTTTATGCATTTATAAGTATGGGAGACAGTTTTAAGTTGTATCCTATCCTTAATTGAAAGCCACTTATGTGTCCGTCTCGCTTCAGAGATGTGATGTCTTCTTGGAATACTTAGCGCAGTTTTAAGTGCATTATTCTGTAGAGTTGGAGGTTTGTTAAGTATGTATTTGCTAGCACCTAAATAAAGTGCATTGCAATAGTCCAGTTTTGAAAGAATCAAGGCTCTCGCTAGGGTGATACAACTTTCTGTCGAGAGGAATTATTTGCAGGCATGAATCAGTGCGGGTATAGGCAGTCGCTGAGGCTGCAGTATTGAATGAGTGATATTGCTTACTAAGTTTAAGTCTGGCTGGTGCTCGTAGGAGCTTTGTCCTATCATTCAGACATAAGCCACGAGTGGCCATCCATGCCTGAATGATCAGATATATTTTGTTGATTAAGGCCATGTCCACGTCGTAGTCGCCAGTCAATGGTAAGAGGATCTGGGTGTCATCTGCATAGTTAGTGTAGGTAACACCCAGATGGTCCAGATCATGAAACAATGGTGTTGTACATAGTGGGCGACACACAGATCCTTGTGGTACTCCAGATTTTATAGGTGTAGAGTCTGCTGAAGCCTATGGTGAGAACACTCATCAAATTGTTATTCGAAAAAGGACTGGATCCAAGTTGTTGCTTCAGGGGAAAAGTGTGCCGCTGTTGAGAGATGCTTGCAGAGCAATTTGTGATTCACCAGATCAAATGCGGCAGAAAGGTCTAAAAGCAGTAGGAGGGCAAGTTTCCCATTGTCCTTAAAGTCGTCAATTTGGTTCTTTAGGTCAATCAGGGGGCTGTCTGTGCCATGTTGAGGTCTGAAGCCAGATTGCTGGAGCCCTTGTAAGTTATTAAGCTCCAGATATACTTGTAAGTAAGTAAGTTCCATGCATTCAGAATGGGTTCACTTTTAGGCTCTAGGACCTCTTTCAGGAGCTTAAACCCTCTCACTGGACGTTCAATTCTGCACTTCCTGTACAAAGATAGGGTTTTCAACTCCATCATTGCACAAAGAGAGGTAAGACCCAGCTCATATCTTGGCATGCCTCTAGGCAAATTAAGCACTCTGCGCCAAAATGTACCCTCCAAAAACATCCACCACGTACGATCTGTAGATAGGAAAACCTCTGCTCCATAGGTGACGATAGCAATCACCTTGGCTTTATAAAATGTGACCACCAGGATCAAGGAAAATTGCCCACATCTTTTTAGTAGGATCTGTGCTTGTGATGCTAGATGTTGACCTTCTGTTTAAATTGGGCTATCCTGGGGCTATCATTTAAGCTAGCATTGATCAGCATGCCCAGACACACAAAGGAGGTGATCACCGCTATTTGCTCCCCGTTTAAACACCATACCGGTCTGACTTTTTTCCTCCCCACCACCGACTCCAGGATTAGAAATTTTGTTTTAGGAACATTAATCCTAAATTTGTTGATTTTCAAGTATTCCTGTAGCTCTCTCAGCTGAGGTTGGAGGCCAATGGGTGTTTGGTCGATTAAGACCAAGTCATCTGAGTAGAGCAAATGCCCCATTCGACATCCATTAAGCGTGGGTGGGAACGATCTCACCGTGTCCACATCTGATATAAAAATGTCAAACAGTTCCCGGGGCCAGTAGGCACCCCTGCTTCAGACCGCACCTTGTGACTATCGACTCAGAGAGGCGACCCCTAGCATCTAGTGTTACTCTCAGGCTTGTCCCGGAATAGAGAGACTGTACGGCTCGGAGTAGGCCATCCGGGCAGCCACCCTTCATTAACTTGTCCCATAGCAGTTGACAGTTGAACAAATCAAATGCCTGTTCAAGGTCTATGAAGGACAGGTATATTTTTTTTGTTCGCCAAGACCCTAGCCTTCAAAATATTAAGCAGAAACACATTTAACAATGTTTCCGCCTACTTGACAAAGCTTGATTGATGGAGGTTGAAGCTTGCTGAATCCGAAATCCACCACCTCAAACTCTTCAGCAGTAGTGCTGCATCGATTTTTCCAATGATATTCAGCAAGGCAATGGCCCGGTAGTTGGAAAGATTGTCACAAGTGCCCTTTTTGAAGATCGGTACTATTATAGAGCAATTCTGCTCCAATTGCATTGATCCAGTTTGCTGGGGGCCACGTCCTCACTCCGGCACATTGCGGGGCTCACTTCATCCTCTGCCAGGGGTTTGGTACATCCAGACTCCGTTCCCTCAACTCTTACCATCTGGGATTGGGGAAGGGTACTAGTTTCCCCATGCTCCTACATTGGTGGTTTCCTCCTGTTGCATTCCGCGATCAGGTATTCCAAGGTCGATTTTAAGGAATTGGCGTTAGCCTCTAAACTTATTTTGTATGCTGTTTGGGCCGACATCACAAAGCCTTCCAAAAAAATTAACTTGGTGTGCATCATGGCCAGCATTGTAGAGTGATCCTTTAAGTTGTCATTCAGTGCCTCATCATTTTAAAAAGGTAGCCAGTGAAATGTTCAGTGTTGACATCAATACTGGATCCACCCGATCACCCCCCATTTCCGCTCTTTCGTTTAACTTGGCATGAATAAGGTTAAGCCTCTTTTTTTTCCCTTCTGCAATCCGCAGCCCCCGAGATGATGTAGCATTCTGGGGGTCCTGAACTTTCCGAGAATGTAGACTAGGAGGACAGTTGTTGCATCAGGCTTGGAGTCCTCACTTTTGTCGGGCTTCCCAAAAGCCCTTTGTAGGTCTGCTGAACATCCAACACATCCCCCTGAGGAATTCCTTCATCTGGGAGTTGGAATGTTACAGGCCCACCAACGGGCAAGCCCTCTTTGTTGCCACCTTCCGAAGGGCTGCCCTCTTCCTCACAGGGATGATTCCATATGGAGTGCATCTTCGAGGCCTCCTCGACAGTGATGGGTGGAGACAGAGGCCCTGGAGACTTGCTCACATGGAGGTAGGGCTCCTCTGGAACCTTACTTACCAAAGTACATTTCGGAAGGTCCATTAACTCGGTGCTCCCGTCTCGAGACCGCTCTCTTCTGACATCAAGGTGAGGAGGTCCTGTTGGGCTAATACCAGATCCGCCATCAAATCTTCGTGATTATTCCTATGTTCATGCCATTTAGAGCCTCTTGGCCATTAGTCGTACCTTATCGCACAGATGCGACTTAAGTCACAGTTAGGCGGCAGCGGATATACCTTGTTTGAATTGTGATGTATTTCCATAGTGCTATCCGTCTCCAGGATCCTCGTCTCCAGTACTTGGTACAAATCCTGCTCGACTGTTGTTGCCGACTCCATGAGTATCCGGTCGGCTAGCTCATTGCCCGCAGACTCTTCCCTGTTCCTCAAAGGTTTCCTGAAAAAGAAATGCTTCCTCTTCATCCAGTCACTGTCCCCCTCTGAGAGGGCTGGGAGTTTTCTCTTCAACTGTGCGCTCTGGCAGAGAGACCCCACTCTTCTCCACAGGCCACAAAACCTGACATCTGTTTCCTTTTTCAATTTCACCCATACCCCCACTCATCTCTATAAGCCCCCTTTCCAAGTCACCATTGACTGAGCTAGGTTTTAAGGGTACTCTCTGCTGTACCAGGGTGGCATATCATGAGATTATGGACACCACCGTCTGCTCTGGGACACCAGGGGCGGAGGCTACGCACAAGTCGTGTCTTGAGGCAGACTTATGGGCTATGATATGACATGGCAATTATAATGCGCCTATACACAAGTGTTTCAAGGTGTGATGAGGCAAGGGGAGGGGGGGGGGACAGAGGGAAGACAGACAACGAAGTGCAGCCAAGTGATGGCAAGTGCAGGGGTAAGTGCATACATCAGGTGCCATGTGCTGGTAGGGGGATACAGAAACAGCCCCTGAGTGCAAGGGTTTGCCAGGGGGGGCAGTGCAGGTGTGCAACGGGCGAGGAGGGAACCTTGGCCCGAAAATAGAGGGTAGGCAGGTGGCGAGTGCAATTACAGTTTCAGCCAGGAGATCAGCAGGGGAGAAGAGGAGAAAAAGCAGAAGCAAAGAGGAAGGTCTTAAGATGGCTCTCCTCAAGTTTCAGGGAGGCTGTTCCAGAGGGAAGCCCCAGCCGAAGAAAGAAATTTACCACCAACTCGTTGCTTAGAGAAGCGACTGACCCTGAGGGAGTTGGATGCGGATGAGCGAAGGGCTCGAGAAGAAAGATATTTAGGAAGAAAGAGAGTTGAAGAGATTGAGGCCCCAGGCCCCAGAAGGCCTTGTGGACAATGCAGAGGTTTTTGAACTTAATCCTCGCAGCCATTGGAGCTAGTGTAGAGATTTCAGTCCTGGAGAGATATGATCCCTGGGCTTGAGGCCAAGGACAAGTCTTGCAGTCCTGTTTTGGGTGAGCTGCAGAGAGTAGAGGCAGGAAGATTTAGAAAGAGGCTATTGCAGTAGTCCAGCCTAGAGAGAACCAGAGCTCTGGAGACGGTGAGCTTCTGGGGGAAGGAGAGGAAAGGGAGAATACCTCTGAGGGGGTGCAGATGGTAATGTGACTTCTTACGGATGTCAGAGATGTGAGGAGAGAAGGAGTGTGTGGAGTCGAAGATGACCCTGAAGTTTGTAGCCTCACAAGTGGGAGCAGGAAGAGGGCCAGGAGAGCGACAGGAAAGAAGGGAGCGGGTGTACAGATGAGGAGAATCTCAGTCTTACTGGCATTAATGCAGAGATCATTGGCGGCACACCACTCCTGGATAGAAGACAGACAGTCAGAAATGAGAGAAGGAGAAGAGGTGGCTGAAGGGAGCATGAAAATGAGCTGAATGTCATCCGCATAGCACTGAAAGTTGGTGCAGAGAGCGGCAATGCGGTGGCAAGAAGTGGCAGGTATTGGTTGAACAGCCAGGGAGAGAGGTTAGACCCCTGGAGAACACCACAGGTAGAGATTGAGGAGAGGAAGGACCCAAGGTCGACCTGGGAGGGTTGATCGGAGAGGAAAGAAGTCAGCCAAGCCAGGGCCTGATCAGTGATACCCAGGTTATCACGGAAACGGTTGAGCAAGATGGCTTGGTTGACTGTGTCAAAGGCAGAAGAGAGATCAAGTAAGATGAGGACACAGGGGATGTTAGAATCAAGGTTAGAGAGCATCTAGCGTTCCAAATGCTTCCTTACTTGCATTGATAGACTGTGCTTCCTGGCCAGCCACCGATCTCTCTGGGGGAGAGTCAGAAGGCAGCAATTCTGCAGTGGGAGCCCTCCCTAGGATGCCACTCGCCCTCCACACCACGCATTCACCTTCCACCCGCAGGGCATGCAGCTCAGAACAAAAAATTGGTGTTAAGGGCAAAATTAAAGTTGGTGGTATTGATACTTTGTGAAACTTCTCAGCCCTTACCTCAAGGAGATTTTTATCGGCGGTGTGTGTGTTATGAAGGCTTCAGCAAAACGGCTACGTCAGCAGACACGCCTCCTCAGGGAAAACAGTGGAAAGACTGCCACAGCAGACAGACGATCATATTCTGCACAACTTTGCTTTATTTAGATTTAGCAAGGTGAGAATTTCTCTCCTGTTAAACACATACTTGTTATTTTTTGTATGTGATGGGTTGGAGAGGAGACCTGTGCGCTTTTGTACAGGCAGGATACAAAAACGGCACACTTTAAGAAAGAGGGTACGTTATTAGCAGTTCGGCTGAGGGTCTGACCAGAAATCTGTTGCAAAGCTGATATTTCACAGTTTGCCACAGAGAGAAGATGTGACAATTGTTACCGGAAGACACATGTTTTACACGAGGGGGGACTTTTCCTAACAATTTTAGTTGGGAGGTCACAACCCAGGTACAGAATGAAAGAACAGACAATAGACTGATGCTTGAGTAAAACATCATTCACCACCTGAACAAGAGGTGACTTCGCTGAGCTGCAGTTTCCTAACCTGGACCTGAAGGAGCTTTTCAATCCACAGCACTGGAAATGCTACTTCTTGGTCCCATTTCCTACTGGACCTACTTGCTTGCCCCTGGAGGAGAGCTACTGCCTGTTGACTTCACGAATCGTCCCCGATCAGGGATGGGGCAGATCCGTTACATTTCTTCCGGGGGCTGGGAGCAGGTGCCCCGGGTTAGAAGTATTATGAAACAGAAACACAACCCTTTAATTTGGGACATTAAATGTGTGAAGCATGCACATTGCAGACCATCACCTCCTTCTGGCAGTCTCTAGCACCTCGTTGCCTTTTCATTCAGAATTTCCAATCATTAGCATCCTGCTGCCAAAGTGCAATTAGTAGCTTTTTCAAAGTTTTTCAGGCCCCTTCTGGCTTCCTTTCCCATGATAATATGCAGATATTAACAACCTCACTGCATTCTTTTAACTTTATCATAATTTAAACACCCCACTTAAATCCCCCACCAGCCTTGATGCATCTTCAGATGGCCCTGCCCCAGAGCCACCTGCCAGACATGAACACATGTAAATACACTCTGTAAATGTGTGCTTGAGCAATTCTGCTGGAAATATACTAAATTGACATGATGTAGGTGGCAAAATAGCTTAGTGGGTTGATGCACCCACACGCATTCCATCCCATCAGAGCCAACTCAGACTTTCATCTTACTGTAAGTGACCACATGAGTGCTATTTAGTGGGTCTTAGAAACACTTGTTGACTACAAAGGGGCGAAGAAGCTGCATGATCATGTCAGAAAGTAATAAAAACAATATACTTTTTTTTAATATACATACTTTTATTTTAAATTTTGGCTAAAAGTTTGCTAAGCGAAACCTCTTTAAAAAGTGTGAGAAAGGATTTTCTTTTCGATTTATTAGGTACATTGAAAGGAAATGTGTTCTGAGATGTGCTCACCATTATGGACCTTCTTTAATTATAAAGCATGAAGCAGGTACACCATTTTCCCAAGTGTGCTTTGGAAATAAACATGACAGAACTGACCAGGGAGTTCATAGCACTGTACATTCGCATACACCAACACCAGCTAACACAAGCCCCTAGCCACGTACACACACAAATCTCCCCAGCCTTGTGTTTACACCAACCCAATGATTGCACACCGTGCACTGCACATAGACCCTACTCCGTGGCACACAAGTACCACCTAGCACAGTGTATACACACCTCCCCACTGCACTGCACACCCGCACTGCTCTACACTCGCACCATCCACTGCACTCAGTGGTCGAAGTGAGCGGGCGGTTGGGAGCGGTGCTCCTCTACTTTTTAAGTTTTACTGTTCTTATACTTTTATTTTGAAAAGAAACTGTTCCAGAATGGTTTCGTTTTAAAATAAAAGTGTAGGAATAAGTTGAAACTTCCCTCAGACAGCAGGTGCTATGTTTGGGGGTTTGTATTGTTTTTGGGAGGAGGGTGGTGATGGGGTTGTGGGGAATGGGGGCAGGCCAGCAGGGAACATAGTTCCACTACTTCTTTTCGTACACTTCGACCACTGACTGCACTGCACACAACCCCAACACTGCTATACATTCGCATCATCCACACAATGAATGAAAGTACACAGCCCCAACGCTACTCTTCACACACTTCCTCCCTTGCTGCACTCACACCATCACCAAACTGCTTTCAGTCTTACAGCTCTGAAATTGCTCTGCACACACTGATACACTGTCGTCAGTACTCAAATACAGGCTCTTTCGCTGCACACATGCCCACACACTGCCCACAGTATTGTAGTGTACACACAAATCAACCTCAGCATCACATCAGCATCCTTCACATTGTCCCCAGCACTTCATAGTGCAAAGACACACTTACCACTACACTATTCACACAGTTCCCCAACACTGCGAACACAAATACTGCCCCAACACTGCATACACAAACTGCCCCAGCAATGATTGCACACACAGCACTTTTTTAACATGGTCTTAGCACTAACCGACATGCAAAGACCAGCCCAGCACTTCATGCACACATTGACCAAGTATTGCACAAACACCACTCACCACCTCAGAACTGCACTATGCACACACAACGTCCCAGCAGTGCACTCCACACATATCTCTGTGCAGCTTACTCTGCCCCAGCGCAATACATATTCCTCCCACTGCACCACACACACACACCTACAGAATATGTCTGAGCGCTAACAGGCATACTGAGGTCTGTGCTTACTGTGCTGGTGGTCACAATGGTATCTTGCCTAATTGTGATAAATGCAAATAATGGAATTTAGCCTTACTGTGAAAACTTGGTACATTCAAATCCGCCAAGGCTTTTGATAACTTGCATATTGTTATGTGGCCTTTCTGTGCCTGATGGGAAAATGGAAGCTGTGTTTATACATAAAAGAGTTGGATAATATATTTCTTTAAACCTCTTTCTTATCTATGCTGATTAGGTGCTAGAATACCTCTTATTACCAGTGGTCCTGAAATAATGGGCTTGGTACCACTTCATTTAAACAAGTTCTTACACATTTTAATACAAATAAATTATTTAAAACAGTTTCTAAAATACAGGACCAAGGATTACAACCACAATTTAGGTACATGATTAATCCACTGTGTGGGTGTAATCCTTGGTCCTGTATTTTAGAAACTGTTTTAAAGAATTTGTATTAAAATTTGTAAGAACTTGTTTAAATGAAGTGGTACCAAGCCCATTATTTCAGGACCAATGGTAATAAGAGGTGCTCTAGCACCTAATCAGCATAGATAAGAGGTTTAAATAAATATTGTATCCTACTCTTTTATGTATAAACATTTAGGTTTTTGGCCCTTATTGTAGAGTTGGATGTTTTATAAGGGTTAGTATTACCTTTATTGAGACTAGGGAAAATGGAAGCTGCCATTGATGTCCAAGTTGGGTGTAATGGAGCCTTTCACTGCTTTGCTATCTAGACATAAGGGAACCTGGCACTGTCTCCTAATTGGAATCATGGAGATTGGCACTGTTATGCTAATTGTGCATAGCCTTGACAATGGTGTAGGTGCTTGGGTATTGCATGGTAATGGTGCAAGAACCTGTTTTACTGAAGGCAGTGCCTGGTAATGCTATGCATACCTTGAATTCCGATAAGAAAACTTTGAAATGGTGAGTGCCAGAGCTTTTGATGTCCATACCTGGTATAGGGTAGCAAGATGTGGCACATTGTGTGAGTACCAGAGCACGTCATGACAATACCAGACACATTGGGGTACTCTCTGGACACATGATGGAAATAGCTGCTAATTAGCATTAGTGCCTGGAGTTATGATGACAGTGAATCCAAAACTGTTAGCTCCATCAATACTTGTTCTAAGTGGAGTCTAAAGTGTTGCATCAGGCATGGTAATAGGCAAAGAAGTAATTGGATGTGACAACCTTTATTGAGCTCATTATAAAAAATTGGGTTCTTATATCGCCCTGCATGTCGGAGTCCAGCCTGTAAGCACAGGACCTGGTTTTGAACCTGTGCTTCTCGGCATTGTCTTCGTTCCAAAACGGCATTGCCCCTGAACTATCTTCCCGGCCCAAGAATCTGCAGCTCCTCTCCCTCTTTCAAATGCTCCTCGACCCAGATCCTCTTCTTTTACCACCACTCTCACTCTAATGTGTTAACAACTCTCCTCCTGTCTACTCTCTTCTTTCACTCTTCCCCACCCCCACCTTCCGTTCTCTTCCATTCAACTCTTCCACCAACCAGTGAGAGCCTCTTAAATGATTGTTAAATACCCGGAAATCAAATATTTCCTTCTCTCTGGCAGGTGACAAACTTACTAAGCATCAGCAAGTATTCTTCAGTCTCAGAACTGGTCGATATTTTTGGGAAGAACCCTTTCCATTGAAAGACCTTTTCTTTATACAGGTGGAGCTACTGAGGATACTCTTAACTGTTCCAGCTCTGTCCTGTGAGGCTGATAGAAGCTTCAGTTCTTTGTAACAACTGAAAACCTTGCTACAATCAACAATGTCTCAGAAAAGACTGACTCGTGCTGCTGTGTGCAATATACATAAAGATAATATGAATCTGGAAGAAATATAAGCAATAGAAAAATACTTTTTCATGTATACTGAATGCCACAAAAAACAAACAAATGTTCATGATCCTCACTGACTATGAAATAGTTGGCCCTTTTTACTATGTGGCTATTCGTCCAAACAGATGATGAAGGAGAAGGCAAACAGCAACCAAGGAGATGGGGCTCATCAGTCTAGATGAAATTTCTCGTTTACCCTATTTGTCATATTGAATGTATTTTATATAATTGTATTTCTGACTTATGTTTCTTTATACCCTTGTAAATGAACCAGTGTGTGTTATGCAGTAGATATGCATGAAAACAAAATATATTGTGAAACGGAACCTATCTTGTGGTTCAGGTTATTGTTTATGGATAGGTGAGATGTTATATCAATAAGCAGATCATCACACACCACACTCTTAATATTGCCTGTAAACGTTGGTGACAATGTCAATGGTGAATGCATGTGAATGGTGTGATGAATGGTCTGCCTGGATCTCCTCTCACTCCCCATGTGTTATTGCCAGCATTCTGAGTGAGCTTCCATGAAACGTGTCCTGTTTGTGCTCTGGGGCCCTAGCACTCTGACTTTCCCCCAGAAGTCGCACCCCATGCAACAGAAATAACACTATGTGGGTTCCTTCAACTATGTCACCTTAGTGCTATAGGACACCAGCAGTGTGGCTTTCACCACCAATGTATTGTCAGTGATATAAGGCTCTAAAGTAGTTTGGGCAGCAATAGCTCCAAAGGTATATTTAAAAAAAATGCATCTGGATTATTTGATTGTTGAATCTAAAATTGATGTTTTCAGACAACTATAAGCTTCTACCTCCTGTGCCCAATGTTACAGATCTCTAAACCTTATTTCCTCATTTGTAGGAACATCATTCAAATATTGATGTTTACCAATTATTGTGACACCCTCTAAAAATATTCTTCAAGTCCAGCACATCAGTTGAACAATATAACAATATCAAATCCCCCTCACGCCCGCATTGAGATCTTCTACGAGATTTAGAGAGCTGTGTTTCCTTAAAATCCCTGTCAGCTTTCAAATGTTTGAGCATTTGTTTAGCAGTGCACACATACTTTATTTCTGTTTTGATAAAAATTACAATCACCTTTACATTTTGTGCCATAGATGAGAAATCTACAGTTTATTTGAAGTTTATCTGTGTTTTTAAAACTGCCAATATTTGGGGTTCTTTCTTAAAATAAATCTTACAACACATATGTTTATAGGGGTTTTAACGCTTCAGCACTTAGCCTTGTGGCAGTTTGGATTGTGTTTGTAGCAAAGTCCCCATGATGTCCCCTGTCCCGACCAGTTTTGGAGTGTCTCCTATGCCCCCGTTAGTGTGCACTTCATCAGAAATTGGATTCTTGTAGCTTTATTAATGTAATGTGTGGCTTAAAGGCAATGGGAGTTGTTCTTATTTTCTCAAAGGCCTGGGCTCGCAGGAGCGAAGTAGTAAGATCTTTTGATGCTCAACATGTTTAACATACTCCTCCCATGGGTACAATGGGACCTAGTACTAGAGTTGCTTACTGTATTTTATAACTCACAAGGTTTGTTCTAGAGTCAGAGATGTAGTAAAATTATGGAACAGGCAATTAATTATGATGTGCGAGCTCAGTGCACAGCCATTGAATCCAATGCACATTCAGTAACATGAAAGTGTATTTTCTGTCACTGTCAGTTCCAGAACTGTTACAGGCCCCATCAAGATATCTAAATACAGGGCATTTCATAACAATATGCCCTGGATACATAGCATCAAACCAATGCAGCCCTCTTTTGAAATCTCAAGGGGAAGCAAGGTATATGCTGTCATGAATTGTGTGGCCAGCTGCTGTGATGTCCCTGTGGACCAAAGAAAGGTACTTGCAAACAAGCTGAAAACATCACAAACTGATTAATCTAGAAATGAGATACGGTAGCAGCGAAGAAATGAAGATAGGTACCAAGGAAATCCTCCTGTTGGAAAAGAGTATTTGCAGCAGTAAAACACATTCAGATTTTCATACATTCCCTTGCAGAAGTCATAGCCATCAAAAAGGACACCTTCAAAGGAAAAAACTTCAAAGACATGGCCTATGGTTTTAAAGGAAGATCTGTGCATACATCAACCGCCCAACTGAGAATTGAGATTTTGAGTAGGGGTTACCAAAAGTAGAAACAGATGATTTAGACCTTTCACAGACCTTAAAGACAAGCCGACATCACTTAAGATCTCCTTCTTAGCAGGGATGCCATAAAAGTGACATTTACTGTCGAACATTTAGGTTTTCAACTAAAATACTTGAAATCTTTCTCAGGAGCTTGGAGTGGTTGTGGAGTTTAACAAAACAAATGGCCTTGCAACTCACTAATGGCCACGATCTCTGTCAATAGCAGGAAGTGAGAGCCAGGAGCCGTCATGCCACAAACTCATCAGAAGTAGAAGTGTGGCACAGTTTAGTTCAAAGAAATATCAACATCTGTCTCAAAGTTTGATCATGATGAATACATTCAGATAATCAGAAATCAATACTGGACTGCATTACATCACACAAGCAAAACCACCCAGAAACACTGAACTAAAATTGTAGAAGAGCTGTGCTTAATAGAATGCTAGAGAGTGAGAGGAATAGTGCACTGATGCCATTTATGGAGGAGTGAAGGTCGGCACTGAAGGGTTAAGTAAAGAATCAAATTACCTCTCTCAAACAGAGAGCAGTCTAAGTTCACAATTGAACAATTCTGCATGAGGATGGAGGCAGGAAAGCAAAGCTCAAATCTGAACGCACAGGTGGCCTTTTCAGACGAGGATCAGACATATGTGATCGAGCTAAAGCAGGTGAAAGAAAGGAATGGAAGAATTAAATCTAGATTTTAAAAATTCCTGAATCGTTACAAGCTGGAGTGATGGTAAACCTTCGTCGACCATTTTGCTGTACATTTTTAGTAATCCCTCTTTGCTCAACAACTCGTTGTGGAGCTCATACATTAAACTTGAGCCCTTGAGGTCTGTGCCAGTAAGACACCCCAAACTCATAATTTTCCACCTGCTCTTTATGAGAGCTAGCAATGTAGTTTTTGCACAACACTTCATTGTAGACTATGTATATAGATCTTTGGCTTGAAAGTCGCCCTAGCCTGCCTACTCAATCTAAGAGACCAAAACATTATTTGTAAAGTTGCTAGAGAAAAAAAGGAGGATCTTGCCTCCAAGTGGCCAAGTGGAAAACACAAAATCCCAAATGATTTACATTTTATTTTTGAAGTATTGAATCCAACCTATTTTTCAGGTTTAAAAAGCACATAAGTTATTTCATTATACTTTAAAACATTTTGATTTAATTAAAAGTTTTATTCAGTAGTTTTTATGTGTGATATTTTATAGAAAACACAATCACATTGTTATTAACAGTATCAAACAAAATGTGGTAAACCAACAAGGGACAATTGTATGTGAAGAGACACAGGACAAAACAAATTACCTCTAATACTAACAGGACAGTCTAACTAAAGTGTTCTAAAATCAACACAGTGAAAATAGTCCAACGTCGACGCATAATACTGCCTTTCGAAGGGAATAAATATACCACCTTCTTCATGTCTAAGAACCCTGATATAAATAGAAGGGCGAGAAAGAGAAAAGAGAAGGAAAGGTTTATTATCCACTTACCGGTCACGTGATAATGGAAAATGCCCAACATAAAAATGACAAGACGCTTGGCATCTCACCAAATTCCTTAAGGTTCCAAGCGACACAGTTCAGATGGAGCTAGTCATCTAATGGCTCAACCAACTGGATTGTGAATTGCCTTCCTCTATGTAATGTTTATAGAGAAAGCCACTATTGTGGTGGCAATAGTTAAATTAAGAGATAAAATAATGCATAGCACATGTACAGGGAACGGTTTGCAGAGTGCAAATGTCTTGTAGGCACATAAGCGCCTGTTGGCCTGTCCTTATACAAAGTGGTGTGCAACTTGTGCCCTATGCATGGTTCTGCAACAGAGGAGGAGACAAAAAGACACTGGGGTCTTTTTTAGTAAATTATGCAAACAGTGAAAGAGGGGGAGAGAGGCCCATGGTAAAGCACATATTAATAAGTACATTACTAAGTAGATTGTTGGAGTTGATCTATTAACTTACAGGTGCAGATTTCAGCTCAGGTGTGGAGACACTCCAGGCAGCGCTGCATGTAAACATATACTGTTGCTCTTACCAGTCTAATCATTTAAAGATAACATTGTAGTACCAACATATGTAAGGAAAGCAGAGAACATGAAAAATAATTGCAGGACTTTTGTTATCATATATTGGTTGTTACGTAGGAGCGGGCCGCAATGATAATATTGATTGACTTACTGAAATTTGCTTGCCTAGACAGGAACCAATGCAGTGAAGTTCTAATTTGCGTTCTACAACCAGATTGCTGTAATGTCCCACTCCTCTGCTGTGTGTTGTTAAATAACAATGAGCTCTGTGAGAACTCTGTGGAATACATATCTGGGTGTTTGCAATCGCTAAAGACAGCACTTTACTGATACAGCGGTCATGTACTGGCATGTGTATATCACGTGTTTGGGTAAGCTAGATCATTGCATATGGCAGCAATGGAAGAGGGACTTGGAAACTCTTAACCTATATGTTCATCGCAGTAGATAAACGGGGTAGTGTTTCCTTAACCAAAGCATCGTATGCAATGTATTGGGGGAAAAGCCTCATTATTGCATAGAGCGAGTCAATTCAGTTGGCATGAAAATGTTGACAGAAAGGCAGTGCTACGTGCAGGAAGCAGAAGGCGTTGATTCTCACACAAGATTTTTTATGTTGCAAATAAAAATTGAATTTTCTTTAGGTTTTCAATTTTCAAAGAAAAAAGAAAAAGGCAGAAAAGCATGTATCATTTAGTTCTCACAGCCTCTGAAACGTGTAATCCCAAAAGAGTAAATTCAAAACAATCCTTCCAATAAGTGAATTCTATTTTGCCAAAGAATGTTGCCAGGCACTTTCTGCTCCTCACTTGATTTGGGCATCTGCCTATTCCTTCAAAGGTAAAATAGAATTCACTTATTGGAAAGATTGTTTTGAATTTACTCTTTTGGGATTAGACGTTTCAGAGGCTAAAAGACTGACTCAGCACTGCCACAAGTGTATTGTAAGGTGAGGGTCATGCCAGACCTGGAAATCACACCGCTACTCGAACGAGGGATTGGACCCTATTTTCATTAGTTTGCCTTGAGGACGACCGGAAGGGTCGAAACACGTGTCAGCTGTTCACAAAGCAAAGAATACATTCAATTAACACTATCGGAACTAATGTAGTGACAAATAACTGTCTAACGTTACTGGACTTTTGAACAAAACAATTTTTTGGGGTTCAAGAGCACAAGATACCTTCCCAACCCGTAGTTTCCAATAATATCAGAGCTAGTTTGCAAAACTGTCAGGTTAGAGACTAGTAGTAGAAAAAATGCATTTAGAATATTTTTTACATTTTTTTAAGGAAACAGTCACAGACTTGCATAGCAACACCTAATTCAATGTTTTTAGAATTATGATTTTACACATACTGGAGACAAATTTCAAAGTGTAAGTTGTTAATTTGGGAACAAGGATTCCAAAATGTAAGGTGTTCAATCCATTAATGTGTCCCCATTCCATAGATACATCTTGATTCTTTTTGCAATAGCAGGTGTATAGCATTAATGGGAGAATTTATGGTGTCTAAAACCATCATATGTCATCAAGTGAGTTTCTGTGAAGCAGAATGTGTTGCACCATCAGGGTTGTGAGAACCCTAAATCTAATTCTGGACCTGACGCACGGGTGATTGCATATCTCAATGTCTGTCCTGCATAGCTGAGGTGACAAGGACATTCAATAGAGTATATAGCTCTCTTGGTCATGCAATTTGTAAAATGCAAGAGCTTCCATTCCTTGTGGCCAAATTGGAATGACAGGTTTTTTTTATTGTGAATCAACACACTGACCACAGGAGTGGTGCCCTATGAGTGGGCGCAATTCCACAGGGTGTTCCTAACCGGTTCCTTTTCAATTGCTGAATGGGCTAGTTTGTCCTTCAGATTGGCAGCACGTTTGAGGGCAAACATGGGAATGGTTTTAGCTCAAATAACTTGTGTGCTGTTTAAACCTGGAAAATAAGGTTGGATTCAATTCTTCAAAACAGATCCGGAATAAATAATTTGGGATTTTTTTACTCTGGTAGGAACCCCTCTTGTGTTTTCCTCCTGATGTCCCCACTTCCTACCATTGTAAGGGCTTCCTCCATTCTGTGAGATGCTTAGTAGCAGTGTTGTTGCATGTATGATGCTTTTTGATTCTATGTGCTTCATTAAATGTGTATGAGTAATTAATTAAAAATAATATATATCCCATTCACAGGCACTGAACATTCTCCCTTCCATCCATAATTTGGTGGGTATCCTTTTGCCCCCTAGTTTAATGGCAGATAATTCGACCTTGAGCTTCAGCGAGGAGCAGACCGTAGAGACCATAAATGCCCCATCCTTATTCAATCCAACAGGAAATGATCAACCTATCCTTAATCAAAACACAAGTGACGGCATTACTAAGCGCAAGAATAAATGCTTCATACAGAGCTGCAAGGCAATTTCCTAAAGGAGTATTTAAAAGCTAATATTATTCCCTGAGGACTGGTCGTGAGAAATGGACCACGTCTCTTCCTGGAGAATTTAGAATATAGAACTAACTGTAGCTATGTGTCATGGTGCTGACCATATAAATTGCACAAATAATTGATACCCAACTGTGACGTGAATTAGAAGATGAGGAACAGAAATTCCTAGACAACACAGCTCTAACTAATGCTAGAGAAAAACTGGAGGAGATCACAAAACAAATTAAGGATTTCCACATGACAACAATAAATAAAAAAAAAAAAAAACTGACAAAGGACATTAGAGACTTTAGGAACAAGATAGTATACCCATATCTGGCCCCAAACTATCCATCTAGAGACCTGTCATAGAAACAATGAGGATAGATTCCATAACCCACAGGGTTTCCTGCAACATCGGAGATGGGTGAATATCTCCGACACCTCCACTATTGGATCATCAGGAGAAGAATTTGAAGATAGAGAGAACCAGTACTATAGCGGCAGTAGGCCCTCTTTTTAGGCGTAAGCTAAGGGAGAGGCAGGAGCAGGCCTTATTTCCAACCAAAGTATTACCAACAGGGCCCCCACAATACCAATGTTCCATGTGAAGAACCTTCTGCAGGTAGCCACTGAGAACCCAGTCATTTTTAACCCAACTAATATGGATCTTGAGCCTGAACAGATCTCGCTACTAACAAAGGGACAATCTTTTGTACCGACCACTCGTCCACATTGGTATAGAATCAAGGTTAGACAGTTCCTTCGAAAAGTCAGATTAAAAGCTTTTTTCGTAGAAACTAATGACAGAGAAAGAGGTGGATACTGGTCTCTGTCCTAAGTCACCCTCACTCCCCATGAGAAAAAGATCTCGAAAGAAATTATCACATTTGAAAAATGTGTACTTTGAGATATTGGCATGTTGCATTCAATGTGAGAAGACTTAACATCACTAATGCCGAAAGTCAAGCATATAAAACGCTTGGAAAGAACCGTAATTTGGTAGTGAAGCCGGCCCACAAGGGCAGAGGAATAGTTGTTATGAGCTCAATACAATATGAAAAGATGGTAATGTCTTCGGTGGATGATGCACAAAACTACAGCCTTCTCAAAAATGATCCTACCAAGGATATCCAGTGACTTTTGATACCACAAATGTTGCCCTCCAAAGAGAATGGATATCCCCAACAAATTGTATGATTTCCTCAATCGCTCAAACAATAAAATTGCAACTTTCTACACGCTCCCAAAAGTGCACAAATAACCAATCCCCCCAGGCAGGCCTATTAATGCAGGGTGTGGATCTATACTTGAGCCAATTTGCCAATATGTTGACCATTTTCAAAACCCATTAGCTACAAAACGAGATATTTCAGCCAAGACACGACATTGGTGCTAATTACCTTTGAAAGCAAGAAGCTTACCCCTCCTGAGGACATGTTAATGTTAAAGGTATTTGTACCGTGCACTGTCACCATGGGAGTGGTCCCCAGGCACTCTGGTGGATCTGAAATGGGAAGAGAGTAGGAAGGCTAGTAGGATTGAGTGTGAGAAATGCAATGTGCTGTTGGTGGTCTCAGTTTGGTTTGCACCGTTCGCTGAGAAAGGTGTGCTTTTCGGTTGGGAGCCATTGTGTGCTGTTGCTTGAGGCTATGTATAGTATATTTTGTTGTTGGGTGAAGTGTGTGCAGTTTGTTGTGCATTAGAGGTATTGTTGTGTTTAGTTTGAGATGTGTATGCAGAGGGGTGAGATTGTTTAGTGGGGTTGGTTAGTGGCATCGCTATTTGGAAGGGACGCAAGCTAATCTTTATAATACTGTCTAGCTGTGAAGGACATCCAGTCACTATATACCATCATCCCTAAGCATGAGGCCCTAGAGTGTGAGAGAAATGTTTTGGCGTCTGAATTTGGGGCCGAAAGGGTTCTAATACATTTTCTTGTTGAACTTACCAGTATAGCTTTAAAAAAAAGTTTTCCAATTCAACGGTCAGTTTTATCTGCAAATAAAGGGGAAAGCTAGGGGCACAGCTTTTGCCCCTATCCTAGCTGTATTAATCATGGATTTGATCGAAGAAAATGGTTCTATGTCACTTCATCGACAGTCGTTATTTCAATGTTTTTTACAAATATTTTTTAATTAGAAAAACTCCTCTAAATTGATTTATTTTTATTTTGGGGGGGTTGCCCCCAATCTCGCATGCCCTATAGTTTTTCACTAATCCCGAGCTCCCCCACTCCTTATATGCACTTTCCCCAACCCGGCTATATTTTCTGAGTTTGTTCATTAAAAATATTTGTTAAAAAACCCATTGAAATACGGACTGTCGAAGAAAGGACGTTGTACCAAAGAAAATAACATCTTCACTGAAAATAACCCTTTCTCACATCATACAACCGCTTGGAAAAGATGTGTAGATGATATCTTTCTCATCTGCATGGTGATTCAACCAGTCTAATGGCATTCCACACATGGCTCAACAATTGCAATACCCACGTACAGTTCGCTCTAGAAGGGCATGGCACAGAACTTAATTTCCGGGACCTACAGCTAGAGAACATCAACAATGCCATGACCTGTAACCTCTTTCAAAAACCCACAAAGAGGAACTATGCCCTCCACTACACTAGTTTTCATCCTGGGAGTGTCAGAGTTAACCTTCAATTGGGACAGTATTTGAGAATTAGACACAAATATACTGACCTGAAGGATTTAAAATACCATGCTGAGATCCTAGACAAGAGTCTGAAGAGCAGAGGTTACCCAAAAAAACGACTATCTCAATCAAAAAAGAGAGCAAGATATTCCCGTAGAGAACAACTTCTGGAGAAACACAATCATGAAAAAACAAAGATAGCAGGACCTGTGTTCCGACCCACTCGACCATGACATCAAAAGTCAAAGTCATCATCAAAAAATATTGGCCTATTGTAAACCAGGACTTACCAGCTAAAACCAAAATTAGATGTAGGGTTCTCAAAGCCCCGATGGTGCAACACTTTCTGCTTCACAAACACTCAACAGATGACATCCAATGGTGGGTATTAGACACCGTAATATCTCCCATTAATGCTACAGACCTGCTATTGCAAAAATAATCAAGGTGGATCCACAGGGACACACATTAATGGATTGTTGAACACCTTACATTTTGAATTCCTTGTTCCCAAACAACTTACACTTTGAAATTTGTCTCCAGTATGTGTAAAATCATCATTCTAAAAACATTGAATTCAGTGTAGTTATGCAAGACTATGACCTTTTCGGTAAAAAAAGCATATGTTGTAAATGCTATTTTTCCATTACTGATCTCTAACCTGACAGTTTACAAACTAGCTACGATATTAAGAACAAAGTTCTGTCTGGTGCTAGCTAGTATCATAACATATATTATGAATGAATCATAATTTTTCACATTTGCATTTGGCTAATTTACAACAGTAAACAAAGCCGAATATGTCACCTAGGATGCAACAGAAAAGGCACAAATTACAATAATGCTGATTAACTTATATCTGTACTAAGAGAATAAATAATGTCACGCTGTTCTATTTTGTTCTAAATTATATGTGCTTTTCTACCTTTTTCTTTATCCTTTCAAAATTACAAATCTAAAAAAAGTCACTTTATTTTGAACATAATTAAATCTCATGCGAGATTTAACGCCTTCTGCTTCCCGCATGCAGCTCTCACTTTCTGTCAAAACTTTCTTGACAAACAATTGACTCTATCTATGCAATAACAAGATTTTTTCACAATGCACTGCATACAATGCTATGGATAAGGAAACACTACCCTTGTTATCTCCTGAGATTAACAGAAAGGTTAAGAGTTTCACAGTCCCTCTTCCATTACTACCATACACAATGATCTAGCTTACCCAAACACGTGATACACACACCATCACGGGACCACTGTATCAGTAAAGTACCGTCTTTAGCAGTTGCAAACACAAATATATATTGCCAGAATTCGCACTGAGCTCAATGTTGTTTGACAACAAATCACAGAGGAGTCAGTCATTGCATCGATGCGGTAGTAGAAAGTGAATAGAACTTCATTGCATTGGTTCCTGCCTAGACAATGAAAATTGAGTAAGTCAATCAATATTATCATTGCAGTCCGCTCCTACGGCATCGCTAGCAATGACAACTAAATGATAACAAAAGCCCTTATCCCCGTTCTCTGCTTTCCCACAGATGTTGCTACTACAATGTAATCTTTAAATGATTAGACTGGGAAGAGCAACAGTATAAGTTTCCATGCAGTGCTACCTGGAGTGTCTCCACACCTTAGCAGTAATCTCTACCTGTAAGTTAATAAATATACTCCACCAGTGTACTTATAATTGTACTTATAAATATCTGTTTTACCATGGGTCTCCCGCCCCTTTTTCACTGTTTGCAAAATTTACTAAAAAAGACTCCTATGTTGTTTTGTCTCCTCTGTTGCAGAACCACCCATAGGGTGCACATTGCATGCCACTTTGTATAAGGACAGGCCAATAGGTGCTTGTGTGCCTATAAGACATCTGCACTTTACAATCCGTTCCTGGTATGTGTGCTATGCTTTATTTCATCTCTTAATTTAACTATTGCTACCACAATATCGTATTGTGCGCCTTTCCATCTCACTTTTAAAATAGGGACTCATGAATTCCCAGCAAATATAACTCCTTTCTCTAGAAAGGATATATAGTGGAAGACCAATCAAAATCTGGTTGGTTGAGTCATTAGATGACTAGATCCATCCAAACCGGGTCGCTTAGAACCTTCAAGGAATCTGGTGAGAGGGCAAGCATCTGTTCCTTTTATGTTGGGAATTTTCCATTATCAGGTGACAGCTCAGTGGATAATAAACCTTTCCTTCTCTTTTTCCTTTCTCGCTCTTGTATTTATATTAGGGTTTCGGTCCTGAAGATGGCAGTATATTTATTCACGCCAAAATGCAGTGTGATGCGTCAATCTTGGACCCCATTCCACCCCTAGATAATGCACCTAAAGATAAACAATGGTTTACTAGCATTCAAAATGCCTTAGCTAATAAAATAGCTACTCTGCAGACCAAAATAGCTGCAAAAAAAATGTCATTATGCTCTACTGAGACGCATCCTACCCCTCCCACGGTAACCCCTTCCATAGATACACCTTTCAGATTCACCAACATTTCCATCTCAGAAAATGAAAAAGGTCATCCTCTCCCTGAAGCCGTCCAATTGCCAGGGCGATAGTTGCCCAGCACAAATCAAGGATGCAGCCAGAGACTTAGCACCCTTCATCTCCAAGCTTATCAATGCTTCCTTCAATTCAAGCACGGTCCACAATAACCTCAAAGAATCATGGGTGTTACCACTTCTTAAAAAACAGACCCTTGGCCCGACTATCCCCATCAACTATAGACCCATCACCACAGTCCCATTTCTCCTCAAAATTATTGATAGAATAGCATACCTCCAAATCCAAACCTATCTGGAGACTAACCATCTATTAGGATCAAGCCAATCTGGTTTTAGACCACAACATGGGACTGAAACAGCGTTAATTGACCTAAAAACACAAATCAACGAGTTAAAGGACCAATATAAAACAGCTATGCTACTCCTCCTTGACCTTTCGGCAGCCTTTTACCTGGTGGATCACGCAGTATTATGCAACACCTAGCGTCGGCTGCACATTCCTCGAGTGATGCCATAGCCTGGGTACAATCCTCCCTAGCCAATCGTACAATGAGAGTGTTTTCTCCCTCAGCCTCAGCAGACCCATTCCAAATCACCTGTGGTGTCCCTCAAGGTTCATGCATGTCACCGACAATGTAAAACATCTTTACTAAGCCACTCTCCGACAAAATTGATAGGCTGGGTGTCACATATACTAATTATGCTGATGAGACTCATATCCTCATACCTCTTTCGGGCAACTTCATTGAACACACAGCTCTGGTAAATAGGATATACTTCCTCATTTAGGCATGGATGGCCTCGCAGGGCCTCTGTCTGAATGACGACAAAACTGAGATCCTGATTCTGGGTTCTAACTCTAGCCTAAAAAACGAAGCCCATTTTACGCTGCTTTCATCATTGATGGTAAC
Organism: Ambystoma mexicanum; assembly: GCF_040938575.1. NCBI lineage: Eukaryota > Metazoa > Chordata > Amphibia > Caudata > Ambystomatidae > Ambystoma > Ambystoma mexicanum. Next base: position 1,282,432,466 of record NC_090934.1, read on the forward strand.
GTTATCAAAGTAGTAACTGAGGTAAAAACTTTAGGTTTTTACCTCGACTCTACAATATCCCTAAAAATACAAGTTAGCTCCATGGCCTCTTCTACAGCTTACACCTGTAAACTAATCAGGGTCTGCAGACCCTTTTTATCCAAATCTAGCTGTATTACGCTTGCTAATGCACTTATAACGTCTAAGCTAGACTACTGTAATGCCTTATACACAGGAGCCAACAAAAATATCCTCAATAAAATACAAATACTACAAAATAACGTACTGAGGGCAGCCCTGAACATACCCCACAGAGAGCATATCTCCAACTCGAGAAGAGACCAGAACTGGCTAAAAATTAGCGACAGTACATTACGCAAAATGGCTTCCCTCACCTTCAAATGCCTCAATAACCCTGCTCCCCCGTATCTCTCTGACAGACTAAAGAGAAAAACCCCAACTCACCATCTTTGCCTTGACATTCCAAGATTCAAACTCGCTAAAGCTGGTGGAACTAGCTTCCTAGTCAAAGCTGCTCTCACCTGGAATGCACTACCCGCTGCCTTTAGAATGGAACAGCCTTACATGAGCTTCAGACGTAAGTTGCTGAACTGGCTTCGGATGAAGGACAGTTAATAACTGCCCATTCACCTGTGCCTCTGACCCCTGCTTAACTTTTGCGAGCCCATGCCTATACCACTATTCTTCCTATTACTGTTCCCACCGTGTATTGTGTACCCCCTCCCAATTTGTATGCATTTAAATGTTTATGTATTTTGTACTGTAATAACCTGTATGCTGTAACTTAGTATCACATGTTCATGTAACTGCTGCACCCAGCTACCTGAGGGTTTGGTGCGCATTACTAAATAATAAACAAACAAACTATTTCCACAACTAAGTTGTGCTGATTTAAGAACTCTTTAGTTAGACTGTCCTGTTAGCATTAGAGTCCATTTGTCACTTTTGTCCTGTGTCTCTTCACATATGTTTGTCCCTTGTTGGGTTACTACATTTTGTTTGATACTGTTAATAACAATGTGATTGTGTTTTCTATGAAATAAAGCATATAAAAACAACTGAATAAAACTTTCTATTAAATCAAAATGTTTAAAGTGTACTCCAATAACTTGCGCACTGTTTGAACCTGAAAAAGAAGGTTGGATTCAATACTTCAAAACAGATCTGGACTAAATAATTTGGGATGTGGAACTCTGGTAGGAACCCCTCTTGCGTTTTCCTTTGATGTCTCCACTTTCTACCCATTGGTGGGGCTTTCTCCCTCCCGTGAGACTGCAAGTGGCCCAGTATCACTATCTATTCAGATTTCAATATGAGGGTGCAGAATGATACAAGGGGATTCATAATTGATATGATAGGTTATTTATAACGCCCTTAATACCCAGAGGTTTCTAAGTGCTGACCCAGGAATCGAACCTGTGTTGCTCCGTGTCGTCTTGCTTCCAAGGCGAGCATGCTGCCCCTGAGCTATCCTCCTGAGACAATTGTGAAGGAAGTTCTTAGTGGGCAAGTCCTCAGCTATTCCATCCTGTGTCTAGGCTGAGGATCGTACAAAAAGGACCGGTTTGTTGTTTCACCTCACCAGAAGATGTGGTCATTTCATCAGGGAAGCACAGATACTAGTAACTTATTCATTGCTAGGTAACAAATGACCTATTTTTCAAGAGCACTTAAAGTTAATTCAGGCTTTTAGTGATTTGTAGCTAACTACAAGCATGCTGGCAAAAGAGAAACTTTGTATGTTGCTCAATGTCCCAGAATCAGTAGTTTACAATGCTGTATAAAGGCTTGATATACAAGTTTATATGTCAACCTATGTCTCATCCCTGGCTTGCCTATTACACCGTGTGTTTGGGGCTGCACATCGTTGGCTGAAATGATATGTAAGGAATACAATGCAGACTTGGGAAGGCAAATCCAACATTTGATAGACCAGCCCTAAACTAACCACACAATTGAATTATTTAGTGCAGTCTTAACCAACTGATGGCAAATTGGATATTTTAAGAAAAGGCCTTATCGTTTGAATGAGAAGAACAAGTTACTTTTTACCTTGTAACGTTCTTTCGATGGGATGTTCCTCCAACGTATTTCTTCTCTTGATAGATTACTTCCAGCTTGCTGGCCTCGGAAAATGTTTTCAGTAGAGGGCGCTGCACTTCAACATCCCTTGAGTTGGTGTCCCTCGACAGCCTCCATACTGGCGCAGACGTCATCGTGCGTATAAATAGACTCGCGCAGCGTCCGTTACTCAGTTCCGTTTTGAAGCTTAAGAGTAGCTGTGCATGAATTGGCTATTGACCTTGAAGGAGCGTAAGCTGCAACCACAAGGGAAGTTTTACTGAGGGGATGGGTGGGAGGGGCGATAAAGAATATGTCGGAGGAACATCCCACCGAAAGAATGTTACAAGGTAAGAAGTAACTTGTTCTTCGAAGGGATTGTGTCCTCCGACGTATTTCTTATCTTGATAGACTCCCATAGCAGTGGTGTGTAAATGGAGGTGGGAGTAAAATTGTAATATTTCCCTTTATGAATGAACAGAGTGTAGCACAGCTTTGCCAAATCTTGTCTCCTGGCAAGAGGAGGAATCCAGATTGTACAATTTTGTAAAGGTATGTGCGGACGACCATGTGGCAGCCTCACATATGTCTCGAATCGGTACCCCTCTTTGGGGGGCCGAAGAGGCTGCGATACCCCTGGTCGAATGAGCCCTAAGGTGTTGAGGGGGCTCTTTCCCTGCCAATTTGTAGCATTCTAGAATGGCTAAAATAATCCATCTTGAAATGGTCTGTTTTGTGATTGGCAATCATAATTTGTGCCCTGCATAACCTATAAACAGTTGGTCTGCTTGCCTTATCCTGGCAAGTCTGCTGATATAAAAACTCAAGGCTCGCCTTGGATCCAAACTATGTAGCTCATCTTCCTCTTTCCCTGGATGGGGCGGAGGATAGAATGAAGGTAAGGTTATCTTCTGAGTGACGTGAATTCAGAGACTACCTTTTGGAGGAAATCAGGCTTCACTTGTAGGACAACTTTGTCTTTGTGAAAAACTGTATGAGGAGGTTTGTAAGATAGAGCTTGTAATTCGCTCACTCTTCTGGCAGATGTCAAAGCCACTAGTAAGACTGTTTTAAGGGTGAGAAATCTTAATGAACAAGAATGAAGTAGTTCAAAAGGAGTATCCATCAGGAAATTTAAGACTAGATTTAAATCCCACAAGGGAACTTGTTGAAACGGCTTTGGGGGATAGACATTAGTTAACCCCTTTAGAAATGGAATCACTAGGGGTAATTTGAAATATTATGGCTCCTCCGCTTGAAGATCGACAGCGCTGCGAGGTAGCCCTTGATCGTACCAACTTGAAGACCTGAATTCGCCAAATAGAGCATGAAAAGGGTTTGATATTCTTTTCTCTACACCAGTTGCAAAACTTGTTCCAACGGCAACGGTATAAAGTCTTTGTTGCTGGCCTTCTAGCCGAAAGCAACACCTCCACGACGTCATCCGGGAGGTCGCAATCCTTTTATCTCAGCCTTTCAGAAACCAAGCGTGAAGGTTGAGGGTTCTGATGTCTGGATGGAGAACCTGACCTCCCTTCTTCGAGAGAAGATCCTCCCTGTGCGGAAGACGAATCAGAGGGCAGATGGACATGGCCAGAAGGTCCGGGTACCAACTTCTCCTGGCCCAGTCTGGGGCAATTAGGATCATAGTCTTCCGGAATTTTCTCAACATACTGATCATCTGAGGAATGACAGGGACCGGAAGAAACGCATACAGAAGTGGAAACTCCCAGTCCACTACAAACGCGTCCCCTAGAGCTCCTCTTGGGGGAAATTCCTTTGAACAAAACTGATCACACTTCCTGTTGATACTGGTGGCGAACAGATCCACTTGAGGGGTTCCCCAAAGGGTGAAGATCTCTTGGAGGACTTCCTGAGCTATCTCCCACTCGTGGGAGACTGTGCTCTGCCTGCTCAGAGCGTCCGCTGTCAAGTTCTTCTCTCCGGCTAAGTGAAATGTCGATAGAGGGATTCCTTCTTGAATTGCCCAAAACCAGAGCTGCATCGCCTCTCTGCACAGTGACAGTGATCCTACGCCTCCTCTTTTGTTGAGGTGGTGCATGGCCACTGTGTTGTCCATCATTATTAGGACATTTTTCCCTTGTACAGATGGCAGAAAAGCCTTTAGCGCTAATCTGATAGCTCTCAGCTCCAACAGGTTGATATGTAGTCTGGACTCCGATGGAGACCAACTACTGCTGATGGTCAAGTCTTTGGCATGGGCTCCCCAACCCGCGAGTGAGGCATCCGTGACTACTGTTATCTGCGGCCATGGTTGCCAAAAAAGTTCTCCTTTCAAAATGTTCTCCCAACAGGCCCACCACTGAAGGCCTCAAGCCACTTTGTCCGGGACCTGAAGGAGATCTGTCATTCTTCCTGAGAATTGTGACCACTGGGTTCTTAGTGCCCACTGGAGGGATCTCATTCTCAGTCGAGCCTCTGGCACAAGGAAGATGCAGGATGCCAGGAGGCCTAGTAACCTCAAAATGTCGAAGGCTGGGAGACGTTGGGCATTTTGAAACTTGGTGACCATCTGCAGAATATCTTGAGCCCTCACCTCTGGTGGCGAGGCTTTCCCCAGGGAAGTGTCCAGGACCGCTCCGATGAACTGGAGTCTCTGTGATGGTATCATCTGTGACTTCTTTAAATTGAGGGAGAAGCCCAGTTTGTGAAGGAAGTGGCGGACATAATCTGAGCTTGTTCCGAAGATACTGCTCTGATTAACCAATCGTCTAGGTAGGGGTAGACGTGGATCCCTTCCCTCCTTAAACTTGCAGCCACTACCGACATTAGCTTGGTGAAGACCCTCTGGGCGGCGGTCAGCCCAAATGGCAGAACTTGAAATTGATATTGAGAGTTGCCAATTGCGAACCTCAGGTATTTCCTGTGTTTGAGATGGATTGGCACATGGAAATAAGCATCCTGAAGGTCTAGAGATACCAGCCAATCCTGAAGCTGGAGGGCCTGAAGGATCTGAGAGAGAGTTACCATCTTGAACTTGTCCTTCCTGAGGAATTTGTTCAATTCTCGTAAATCCAAGATGGGTCTGAGTCCTCCGTCCTTCTTCGGTAGCAGAAAGTAGGGGAAATACCAACCCTTGTTCCTCTCCGCTACAGGTGCCGGTTCTATGGCACCTTTCTCTAGCAGGTCTAGAATCTCCTGCAAAAGGAGCGGGTCTGGAAACTTCAAAGAGTTGTTCACCGGTGGATGACTCTGAGGGGTGCGTAGAAAAGGCAGGCAGTAACCTTGGGCAACTGTCTCCAATGCCCAAGCATCTGATGTAATAGCCTGCCATTCCGTCAGATGTTGAGTTAACCTGACCCCTACTGGTGTCTTGTGAGGAGAGACCTCAGAGTGGTTTAGAGGCAGCTGACGCAGATGTAGACCACCTCATGAATTCTATTATTCTGGCCATTAAGACCCCATAAGGGGTCTCAGCATGTTCCCCGGGGTCTGGTTTAGCGAATTCTACTTCTGGAGAAGTATCTAAACCGCTTGCCTCATGCAAAGTGTCTTGAAGGTCTTTCAATCTGTTCTCTTCAGAGATAAATTCCTCTGGTATAGGTGTAGTGGTCCTCTGTAAGGGGATTTCATGGTCAGAATCCTCCCCTTCCTCATATATAGAGGACAAGGCTCTGAAATAATCTGATCTTGGGTATGGTTTAAAACCCATTTCTAGAGCAGAAGGGGCCAAACTTGTAGTCACCGGTTGAGAAAACGTCAAAGTTGTCGACGCGGAAGTCAAAGTCTTCGATGAAACCGAAAAAAAAGGCGTCGAAAAAGTAGGAAGAGGCCTCGATGAACTCGAGAAGATCAGAATCCTACTCGGAATCGTCGAGCTTATCGACGACATTCTCGAGGTCATGGTCGAAGCCCTCGGTAAGTCTACTGACTGAGATGTAGTAACAGCAGTAGGTCTGTCCTTTATCGGTGTCGACAGCGGCGTCGAGGACGGCGTCGATTCGACCGATTTGTGTGTCGACGGGCCCTTCGATAAAGGCGTTGATGCCGCAGATTTATGAGTCAAAGGAACCTTCAATGATGGCGTCGATGACGCGGTTGTACTACCTTTGCTCGAGGGTTCATGACGCTCTCGGGCAGTTTCTTTCGCAGGGTGCAACGACTCGCACCTTTTCCATTTTTCAGGTCTTTCACCCAGGGTATCACCTTTAGCCATCTCCGAGGGGGTCGAGGCCGCTTTCTCGAAGACGCTAAGCATTTTTTTGCGGAATTCCTCCCACTTAGCTGGAGAGCTGTGTTTTGTGGGGCAGGTGACCCTTTCCGCAGAAGTGGAAGAGGACGAAGAAGTGGGAGATCTACAACGCCTCTTTTTCGAATTTTTAGATCTTGAAGACTGATGGGAGCCGCTTCGAGTCCTTGAACGGGAATGTTTCCTGAGACGGCGAGGAGACGAATGTCTCGACTCTGCCGAGGAAACTTTCAAAGAAGTTTAAGTTTTAAGAGTCTTACCTCTTTGTAGCTTCCCCTTACTCCTCCTTCAAGGCTTTCGCCGTCATGGCCATACAGTCCTCGCATTCCGAACAGTGATGCTCCGATCCCAGGCACCACAAACAGATCCTGTGAGGATCCGTCAACAACATTTTCTTCCCACAATCTCGACACTTTTTGAAGCCGGAACGTGGAGTCGACGGTTCGGAAGAGGAAGCCATTGAATGAAGAAGATATCTTTGAGGAATAATAAGAATATACTTGAATAAAGAACTGAGCAACACGATTCCGAGGCCCATGAAGCACGGAAAAACGGAACTGAACAACGGACGCTGTGCAAGTCTATTTATACGCACGATGATGTCGGCGCCGATACGGAGGCTGTCGAGGGACACCAACTCGAGGGACGTTGACGAGCAGTGCCCTCTACTGAAAAAATTTAGCGAGGCCAGCAAGCTGAAAGTTATCTATCAAGATAAGTAATACGTCAGAGGACACAATCCCTTCAAATACAGTATTGGGGCTGCAGTAGAGATGGCTGGTTGCATTCAGACTGCCAAATGAGTGTATTGGCAAGAGATAAAGTTGTGTCCAGTCATTTTGTCTAGCGCTCCAATGAAATTGTATAATTGTATCAGTATTTCAATCTATTTTTGTACTTCTAGTTGGTCTAGGTTGCTAGCGATTAACATAATTTCCACGATTCAAATTTCATGAGAAAAAAAACATTTTAGTATGACTGTTGGTTTACTGGTTAATGTTTTCCTCGTGTTCAGAACAAGTCCCCTCGACACGCGTTACCCCACAGTTCATATGGTTCTTCAGGAGGGTTTTTGTACAATTTGATTTTAATTCTCAAAGTAATCTAGAAAATTAAAGAGTGAAACTGTAAGATATGAATAGACGAAGGAAAATAAATAAAAATGTTATCAAAGGTAGAGGCAGTCTCAAAGAGCTGTGCTTACTAAATTGGTCAGTGATTGTTATTCAGTGATAATTTTGTTTAAGAGCGCTCATTTCTCAATTTGATCAACCTTTTTGTTAGAAGAAATGAGAAAAAATTCTGTGAAGGAAAGATTTCACATGGTCATTAGCCTGATTCATTTATGTCCACATCTAATATGAGTAAATTGTTGGACCATAGATATAATTTGTACATAAGTCCTCTCTACGTATCAATTTTGAAACATATTCATTAGAGAAAATAACGCGATTCATCAACTTACTTTTTTATGGTTGTTTGTATCACAGTTACTTCAAAATTATGCTTGTGAGCTGATCATTAGTGTCTATTTCATTCAAAATCACAAATTCCAAGTATATCTGGGAACGCAATATAATGTTTCAATTAATGCCATTGTGATATTCTAACATTTAATCAATCATTACTAATTTCAATAGTTAGTAATACATTATCACCTTTGGAATGTTTAAGTATATGAACAACGTATGGCGATATACAACGATATATGGCGCTGTCTGTTATTTCCAATAGGAGAACCTCGAAGATTCAAAATGGACACCTTTAATATTACGGCGTGACGTGCTAACAGTAGCCATGTATTACGTTTTGGCGTATGGATCAACATCTTGGAATGGTAACAGGTGCATTCTCAAACGAAGAATGCGCAATATAACTATTTTGGCTCCTTAATATTACAGAAAAGGAAAAGTAATTTGATGAAATCGCTTTCGTTTCTGGCTTTGAATCTCAATGTACATAAAGTAACCTACAGAATTAATTATGACTGAAAAAAAACATTTTTCAGCACAATCTTAGTCAATGTTCATTTTAACATTAACTAACAGTGTGTGTCTGTGGCTACTAACAGTTAATAGATTGAAATACTGATACAATTATTCAATTTCATTGGAGCGCTAGACGAAATGACTGGACACAACTTTATCTCTTGTCTACCCACACAATAGAGCACAAACTCATTGATATATGCCAGTCCAGATTCACAGTCTGTTACAGCATGGGCACATTTTCACTTCTTCTCGCTAGTCTAATAGAAATCACAGATGGCGTGTGAGCATTCAAAGGAAGAATAACAATTAATGGGGATAAAAACAAAAACCTGTTACATATTCCTATTCATGGAAAAAGTAAAGAGTTTTTAAAGATTTGTTCAAACAAATTTCAATTGGTTATAGGTGTGGATTATTATCAATGCAAGCGTAAACCCAACTATGGTTATTTCACATATTTCCCTAAGAAAAAGAATAACTAGAGTTTCAGCAGTTAGAACAAAGTTCTGTAACTTCTTAAAAATAAAGTTGGGATACTCCTATTTCTTAGAATGTTCAGTGCAAAATCCTAAGTAAATCATTTGGAAATTTATATTTTGCTAGAGGAAACATGCATTCCATTTCTTTTTAATTTGAAAAACAATAACTAAAATTTGGAAAACTTGGGGAACTTTTATTTCGGGAATTCAAACATTTGTAATGTTATAAAATTTGATCAATGGAGGGATTGAATTACAATTATTGATATTCTATCAGACAATGGTCTCATCTTCCACCTCTCAGGAAGGGAATACAAGTGTACATTTTCTGTTCATAGAACTTTCTCCCATATAGACTATCACATAATATCCCAAGCAGTATTCTTTCAATGGTAACCACATTTGGAGTGTAATCAAAACGTCTTAAATATCATGCCTCAATACCTTTAGGGATGGATTTAGAGAGTGACAGGCCTCAATACTTCAGATGTAGGGTGAACATTGAACTGGGGGGGAGCCAGTTGAAAAAAAAAAAACATGTGCTCAATATGGAACTGAACACTCGATGTCAGTTTCAAAGGTTATGTAGAGGCATGCCACAGCCTCAAACAAAAAGATATAAGAGAATTACAGAGTCAGAATTAATTTTGTTTTAAAATTGACAGAGTTGAACTCTTTGATAATGTTCAGTGTCATCAGCCTCAAGGAGTAAGTACATTTCTTGGTGGATGTTAGTTAGATTGTATTAGTGTTAGAGGAAGGGTTACTTTAAGATTCATAGCTGCACTTTTCCTACTGAGTCGACAGTTCAGATTTTGAGGGTTGCCTTGGCTTGTATGCTTTCAAGGCCTAGACTGAATCAATGGCAGAAGGTTGCCAGCCAAATCATTGAAGTGATAGAGGAAAATGATATGGACATGAATCCAACCACCTACACCTTGCATTACTTGCATCACTGAAGGCCTTCAACAATGGAGAAAACAATGGGAGGTCATTGCGAGTTTGGCGGTGTGGCAAAGATGTGGTTGTAATGGAAGTGCTGCACTTTTACTGCACCGCCAAATTTGGAGATTGGAGTTAAAGTGGAGAAAAAACCTCCAGCACTTGGCGGGAGGCATTTCCACCAGTTTACAGCAAAGAAATGGCAGAATTACTTCTGGTGCAATTACCACCAGCAGCAATTCTGCTAAACCCTATTCGAGTCTGATGGGGCTCCAAAAATGAGGAATACCACCACCTCGGAATATGGAGGATTTACCACCAGTTCCAAAGTATATTCCTGGTGGCAACCATAATTCCTTTTGGCAGATTTACCACTTGCAAATCCGCAAAACTCGAAAGGAGGTCCAGTAACTTACTATGAGAGAAAAAACACAATTTCTTCTGCACAGCCTGAGGAGAGTAGAAACTATGAGCCCGACTTACACGTGCATGTCCCACAATGATACATGTTAGTTCTACCTACATTTCAAACGTTTATTCATACGTAATGCTCAACTCCATTTGAAACGGATTGCCTTTGCTTTGAGACACATTTAAGGACTCATATATGGTACACAAATGATCTGTGATATAAAATTGTTCTATATCCTACAACTTACAACCCAACCTTCCAATCTTAAAAGCACTGAGAAAGGAATATGGAATGCTTGCTTACTGTAATTCTCTTCATGTCCAGCTGTCGGAGCTGCAGCATCTGGCAAAGAATGGTTTGCTTGTACCATGACTCCTGAGCTATAGGATTGCCATCAAGGGTAATGTCAGAAAGGGATGTGGAGTCTGCAAGGCACACAATGTCTTCAAAACTAACAATATAAAAAAGAGAAATGGAAATGACATTTAAATGCTATAGATCAGATCAGATAATTTCATAATTATTTACATACTATTCATTAGTTAGCAAAAACATCAGGCATATATGAGCATGAGTTTAAAATATGCATTGTCGTCCTTCAGTCTCTTACTTCTACTGTGTTCACCAGCTCCTACAGTGGCAAGATCCATATTTGGCTTTAATAGATACTCAAGGAGGGACTCATATTTTGCCAAGTTTACACATAAGGAATACCACATTTACGATTGCACTGTGCTTCCACCGTAACCTTTCAAATACTGTAGCAAATCACATAATTATGGCAAAGCCAATATTTGGCTGCACCCGCTTTGACATGTAAATGGAGGTTATCCTAAAAACACGCTATTTTAAAGTGTATGGTTGCATCGAATTTTGAACATGTGCATGGCACAACAACTCTGAAACCTGTTTATGCAGAGAAATCTACTTTGGACAAATAATTCTTCTGAATAATGAGTTGTTTTTTGTTTATTCTCTACATTGACTTGCTCATGGTCCTGGGCATTAACGAGAAAAACACTGCAAAAATGTTGAAAATCTACACTGTAATTTTACAGAATGTGAAAGGTTTACCTAAATTTTTTCCTGGGCAGGCACATAAGAAAGCACATGAACATCAAACTTTCTTTAATGAAATAAGCATGAACTAACAAAATATGTAAACACATGGATATTCAAATGAAACAAATATATGCAACTCTGTATACAAATAAAGTCACTGTACAAAACGTAACACATACCTTTCCACATATCATAGATACATCATTTATAGAGCCTGTTTTCTGTCTTGTCGACATTGGGAAAAGAAAATTCAATAGAATATGTTTTCAAAAGGGTGAGATAACATGTCATGAAATACTACTAGTTATGTTCAATTTATAACTGGCATTTACCACATATAGAAATTACTTTTACTAAGTCACTTACAGTCTCAAATGTTATGAAATACAAATGCTCTAGTGGAAAAGGAGCAGGCGGTTAACCAAATAAAACTCACAATTCAGTGTTAACTCACTTTCAATAATGAAAGTCTCAATAATGTACAGCAGTTCGAACATATGATTGTGATTAAAGGCTGAATTGGGAATTTTATTTGGCATACGCCCAAAAGTGAGATTATAGGCTATGCGCTTTAAGGGGAAAGAGAATTTGAGAATGTCAGAGAAAAGCGTTATAAAGTACTTTCATTACATGTGCCTTACGTGTGCAATGGAGATCTAGAGAGTAGGCTTTGAAGCTTCTTGGGACAATCCACCCGAAACGGAAAACAGTACGTGCAAAATGTAGCCAACCAAATTGAACCCATGTATTTCGCACCTCTTATTTAAAATTCTGAGATACAGTGCAACCTACAGTGGTCGTCATCACCATTATAAGAGCTCAGCTAGTAGGTGATGAACTATTGACTGCAATAGATGCTTCTTCCATTGAGGCTTCCCAGCAATTTCCTCCTACTGTCCCTGATTTAGCAGTATCACTGATCCATTTGAAAGTTCATCAAGAACAGGAAATTATCTATAATATTATGAAAAAGGATAATCTGGTTTTTAAATGAAGCATTTGACACCAATTACTACTACTATTAGTACTTCTTTTGGTAGTGTAGTTGTGCTAGTGAACCATAATAGCAAACAAATGCATTAATATTCCATTCACTGTTTCTTCACCTATTGATGGGCATATTAAATAATGCTATTTTGCAGTACTGATTTTTATTCATAAGCACAATTCATAAAGTCACTCTCTCTGAAATGTACCGAAATACACTTTGAAAGACTGTAGAAGAAAGCGTGCGAGTGGAAATGTGGCTGCTATGAATGTATTCACACAATGTGAATTTAGATGTACTGCTGAAGCAAATGATATTCAGTGATTATGTTGACTGCAAACCTATTTAGTTCAACACTAAAGAGAATATAATATTGACACTGGAAACACTGCGTGTGTTACTGTGCTGCCTAATTAAGGGTTTCAGGACCGTAAACCAGAAAAAACAACCTATTTTGATAAGAAGCCATCATTGCCACAAAAATGTACTTCTGGTATGACCCATGTGGTATTGAAAATAACACTGCATGGAGTCCAAAGTAGGACTATCTGGAAAATATTGGTTATTGCATGCAGTAACGGTAATTAAGTTTGGCAGTACTACCAGAGGCAAGAACGCCAAAATCATTATCAGGACTTTGGTGTACTCAACATGGCAGAATAGAATTGTTGTTTAGCCCAGTTACATTATTGCTTGTATTGACCTCATAATATGCAAAATAAGAAGTGAAAATATGAAGAGATGATATTTCATGTCAGCACAGAATGCAAATCTTTTAAAGACTATTTGGAAGAAAGGTGATGAACAGACAACAGTATTCATATCAATTAAAATTGAGTTATAAAGGATAATGAAACAATACATTATAGAGGGTTCCATTGAAAACGCTTGTAAAACAAGCACTGGAACAATTCCTCATAAAATAAAGAGATTATAAAAGAAAAGGCAGCAAATAGGCACAACTAATAGTACAATGTTTATCACCACATCAAATGTATTTATTTTGTATTGTGTGTCACGTGAGGGTCAGACAAACTCAGAAGCGTACGTTTAAGGTGTTTTATTAGGGAACATTGTTTAAGTCATGTTAGAACTTTGAATCCAGATATGGTGGGTTGTGCTCAATGAATTTCCTGGGCATCTCTCACATAGTGGCAGGGGTGCACTGGCAAGCATGCTACTACCACTCCTCAGACGATCCGAAGCGGCCAGCTGGATTAGCTCAATAAGAGCACCTTGAGTTGTCCTTTGGAATTTTCTGGCTCCAGAATGATGGAGATCTGAAGCCGTCAGTGAAGTTGAGTGGACCAGAGAGCTATAAGCAGGCTGTAGCAACTCCATGGTATTTCCACCTTTCTGTAGTAGGGTTGTGACCTAGCAGTTTGGGCTGGACTGCTGCTTTTGGGGTGGGACCAAGCCTGATTTGCATATGGTCTTTCCCCTTCTGTAATGGCTTGGAAGGCAAAGAACAATGGTCTGGAGGGTTGCCCAGAGCAATGCCACAGGTTAGGATTCATTCTCAACCTTCCAGCCATCATCTCTTTGTTTTTGCATTTCCACCTTTAGGCCAGTATTAAGAAGCACCCTATGTCATGGGCCAAACAAGAGGGAGCACAAAGAGGCAAAAATAAGCATACAGTTCTTATACATTTATTTACAAAAACAAGCACAATAATGTCTGGATAATTCTCCTTAAAACAAATCGTGATCAAACAAAAGGTCTCTTACACAGTTCCAGGACGGGCAGGTTCTTGCCCCAATTTCAAATGGCAGGAGATAACCTTTGCCTTTGTCTTCGGGTTGTGGGTTTGCATGCTTCCCAAACCCTCTTCCGATCAATGTGGGTTTATAAGGTGTACACAGTTCATGGAAAGGGAGCAGGCCAATGGTCTCCTTCAAGAGACTGGGTAATGGTGTTGCTTCTTCCACAGTGTACCACCCCCACTAAGATTCGCGCGATAGGCTCTGGTCCCGTAGTCCTCTGGTGATCTCCCAACTCTGGGATCTTAGCGCCCGAGGACACTCCCAATTCCTTGCTGTGTTTGCAATAAGCTCCCAGACTCACATGCGTTTGAGATGTTGCGTACCTCCTCCCGGAAGTCTGCCGTGGATCGATTTGGTTCAACCAAACCTCCTTAAACTTTCTTAGTAGGAGGGGAACCTGTTCTCCTCCAACCCCTTCAGGTGATGTCAATTTATTTTCCCCACTAGCTTTCCTCTGTCCTCTTGCCCAATAATACTGGTTCCCTTTTCCTCCATCATCCTCTCCTCTTTTACTCTAGACGATCTTTCTCCAATCACCACAGTTTCTTAAGATCCAGATGGTGCCTCCTCCGACCACCTCACTCCTCTCCTTCCAACCTGGGCTTCTCTCCTTCAGAAGGTTCCCCATCTTTCTTCAGCCCCTACTCTTCATGCTCCCTCTCTAACCTCCAAATGCTCCTCCAACTTTCTTCCTAAAACACCTCTCAGATGAATGCACTGGCTGTTCTTTATATGGTGGTCGCCTTAGAATTGCGCGAGTGAAAATCTGGTGAAAGGGAATTGCAGGAGAAGCCCGAGAATTGCTAATAATGAAAATCTGGTTAAAGGAAATTGCAGGAGAATCCTGAGAATTGCTAACAAACATCTGGTGAAAGGGATGAAATGTTAGATAAAAATAAGAAAAATACACTAATGTGTAAAGTCATAAAGGATACAATTCATCCTTTCCTTTCGCTATGCCCTTTACCCATTTCTCTCTTTTCTCCATTTTGCATCACAATGATGATGATGATAATATAAGATGGGTCCCAATCTATGACAGTCTTTGGTTCGCGCTTTTCAGAAAGATTATAAGATTAAGTGTGATAGTCGTAATCAACTTGGTCGTGCAGCCAGTTATCATGCGTCAATTCTTCAGTCTGCCAATTTACACACAATACAATAGAGTTCCATTATGCTAATAAGGTTTGGTTAATTAATGAACACACCAATTGTAAATAGAAGAATGTTTGGCCCAAGCCAGCTGTGCTATAGTGAGATAACTACGCAACCTGTCGATATACATTATCAATGAAACAGCTCTAAGGTCCAGAAGAAAGCAGCCTTAGCGCAATTGGTTGCACATTTTAATGAAGCCAACCATAGTTAGGACGACCTTAAATGGATGATTCTTGAAAAGGTATCGGTAGATGTAAGAAGGGGGGGTCCACTAAGCAGAAGCTAGCACTGCGTGAACAATATTGGATTTATAATCTTCACACACATATTTCAGGTCTTAATGACCAAATGGAATGGAGTGTACTTATTTAACTTTTCATGTGTAAAAATTTTGCCTGTTGTCCAACATTTTGTACAATTGATTTATTTTGTTCAGACAGTGCCTTTAGATATGAGCATTTTATGTCCATTATAGGCCTTCATAATTTATTTTTTCAGCAATCTAAAGGTTCCAGTTTCTTCTGAAGCATTCCTACTGGGCAACACTGTTTGCCTTTTTAAAACAGCTATGGTATGTGTTCCTCGAATTGAAGAACAGATGTATTTGCCATATCTGACAGTGCCGTTTAAAGTGTGTGGTGAACTAAGCCTTTTTACATGGAAACACTTATTTTTGCCCATTCACTTTTATGGAGGCTTTATAAGAATAAGCATGCTGTATGCGCTTTCCAGAGACTGACATTCCTTTCTAAAGCACATTTTAGTACTTTTCCTACTGGCTGGGTTGCCGGCTTTATCTCTAGGCTGGCATTGATCTCTATTCAAAGTTCTAGTGGCACAGACTGCTAAATGAATTGCGGAAGGCAATGGTATAATGTACATGCATCATCACACATGTTATATGACTAGGAGGCTAGGATTAAAACACAGAGTTAGTGTAGCAGGACTCCATAAAGCTAAGAGCCAGGGGGGGGGTCCAGGAAAGACAATGTTGTCGCTTAATTTTGTAAGAGATACGAGTAAACCCAGTAGGGACAGGACACAGTTCTGGTGTTTTAATTTTCATTATAGATCCGTTCTTTTATATTTGTAAAATCTGCACTATGGCATGTCAAAGTTTGCTGTTTTTGGTCCACTGGAACGTAATTTTAAATCATCTGTCATCAATGTCATGAAGATAAGGTATGCATGGAAGTTACTCTAGATATAAGTGAATTTTGTAATTATCAGTGATGTCACTATAACTAATATTAGGTTTATTCATTTTACAGTTATTCGTGTAGTTAAGACATGGAGTGCCTAATGTGACTTTTTAGAAGCACAGATTTATGAGGTATTGGGTATTTCTTGCCAACTCATATAGGCACAGTGTCATTCACTTTTGGAGTGTGACATCTTTGGCCACAATCTAGTATTTTTGTTATAGAGTCTTACTAATACTAGCCCTGAAGAAGATGAGGGTACCGTCCATTATCGAAACAAGTGCACCAGCAATTCACTGACTATAACATCTAGAATCTCATTGTTGTGAACAGCGTGAAACATTTGCAGTTGTTTAGGCTAGTAGTTGGCCAATCCTACGTCGGCCCAGTATAAAATTCAGGGCGACAGGATCCTCATTCATGTGTACACATTAACAGAGATGTTGGATAAATGTTTGTTCAGCAGATGAATCCTAATGTGTCCTAGTTAAATGCTATATTTCCTTGTTTATGAAATCATGCCTTATGATCAGTTTGGCCAAATTCAATTCGCCTTGTGAACGATTACAGCGACATAATTCTCATTCCTGTTTATGCATTGAACTAACCGTTGGAGAAATGTAAAACCAGCAGATGAACCCCAAATTTGTTCTTGTTAAATGTTACATTTTCTTTGTGTGAGAACTCTCAGGTTTTGTTGTGATCCCTCTTAAAGGTGTGTCTTGTATTTATCCATGTTATGTAAAGAAATTTGATTGAATATGCATTAATTATTCACATGTGTTGGAAATCACAGTTATATTGATTATTTGCAGGCCCTTTATGTATTTCAGCGTTTTTGCATACAGTGTCATGTTCCCATTTTTACAACTTTTTGGGGTAACTATGTAGTCTTTAGATTTATTGTATTGTTATCATAATTTCATGTAGGTTTTGTTTTATATTTAAGAAAATATGTGTGCATTATTTATACATTTTGCACACTATGTAAATATTGTACATGCATTCATTTTCACAGATAAAATACCGAAAGGCCTCAGGAAGCACGTGAATATGTGAAACACATGCTGTACACATTACCTTAGGCTAATTCAGAAAATACACAGTCAGACTCAGTTACTTTAGTTTTTTTAAAAAAGTGTTTCTGTACACTTGTTAAGAAGTCATACCTATATACTAATCAAGTAACGCACAAATGACCGAACACAAAACTAGTGCATGGTCGGACTGGGAGAAAAAATTGGTCTGTGGGGAGAGCACTAATAAAAATATATTGCACAATCGCAAAACACTAATAATTATTTTTCATTACAAACTGGGAGCCTGTTTTTGGTAATGATCATAGAAAACAGTTCATTTAAACCTGGCGACAAAGCTACCCGCTGCACTCCATCAAAGTTTTTTTTTTTTTTTAAGTTTTATTGTAATTTTTAGTTTAATTTACAAAGAAACAAAAACTTTTTATTACACAATTTCCTCTGTCTTATTCTTAACAGTCCATCATGTTGCTGCACATTTTAATCCGGTCAAAGTCGCATTAAATTTTTGGCAGGATTAAGTCCATGTAATTTATCACTGCACATGTTAGTTGTGTGTTTGTTCCAGTGATTATATAGTTCCACCATTGTTCTAGATCGTCATCTATTGGAGCGAATCTTGCGAGGTGCAATGTCCTTTCAGCCTTGATGGCTATGCATTCAATTATCAGGTGTTTTGCTGATTCGGCTGCATTGTTGCAGTATCTGCAGAGAATGTCCGTGATATCAGGGTCCCGCTTCATCATTCGAACTACTTTGGTCTTAAGTAGGTTGAGACGAAGTCTCATGAATTGATTGCGATGGTATCGCGAAGGAAATTTACGTAAGTATTTTGGGATTTCACCGAGACCATGCGATGAAATTCCCAGGTCTTGTATAGACTTCAACTTTTTTCGCTTCGCTTCATTTTGGATCCAGTTCCAACGGCTAAATTTTGTTTTTGCCCTTTGTGGCATATTTATCACTAGCTCTTCTGTCAACTCTGCAGATCGCATGATTGCATTCAGTTTTCGTTCCCACACGCAGATTCGATCCGACTTGTTGGAATTGGTGTTTTTTTGCAATATTTCATAGGGACCGGCTACTTGAGCTATTCTCATTTTCCGCCATGCCGAGATAGACTTCCATAGCACTGTGGCATATAAAGGCTCTAAGCCTAGTTCGTAGCGGATCGCTACTATTGAAAGATTCTGTGGTAGACGTAGCGCTTTTCGCCAGAACTTGCCCTCTAGCTTACACCAGAAATCTGCGGGTATATTCCAACCTCCCTCGCTGCCAAACGTTAGGGCTGGAACGACTTTTTGCAGGTAGAAGGAGAGTAATGGTTTTAGCGTAAATTTGCCATGTGCAGCATGGAGTTTCAACCCTTGCAAGGCAAACATTGTAGTTTGCGTTAGTAGGTCTTGGGTCCAATTCCATTCGCGAATTGAAACATTGAATTGCACTCCAAGGTATCGGATAGAGTTTGTGACATCTATTTTCTCTTTATTGAGAAACCAACTGGAATTTTTTTTACTCCCTTTGTGTCTGCTATTAATTGCCATGATCTTTGATTTCTTGGTATTTATTAGCAGGTCATTATTGTTGCAGTACTTTTGAAGAGCATCTAAGGAACGTTGAAGTCCAATTTGTGTGGTATCTAAGAGGACTATGTCGTCAGCATATATGACCCAGGACACATGATGGTTGTTTATCTTCGGGGGGAATGTCCTTGGTTCCATTAGGGCGATAGGTAGATCCGATATAAAAAGTTTGAACAGTAAAGCTGCCAGAGGGCAGCCTTGTTTTACTCCTCTCTTTGTAAAGATTGTATCAGAGAGGTCTCCTTTTGCATTCAGCCTAACCCGGAAGGAAGTATTTGTGTACAGTGCCATGATAGGGAGCAGTATCGCAAGAGGGCAAGACCATGATAGTAATTTTTCCCATAACTTCTGACGATTGATGGTATCGAAAGCTTGTTTCAAGTCTATGAAGGCGAGGAACACATTATTGCCGCTCTTGATAGATTCCAGTTTTATGGTATTTAGAATGATTATATTCACTTCTACGCCAACTCCCTTGGTGAATCCTGTTTGGCGTTTGTCAATTACCTTTGCTTGGTCGGCCCAGAGTGCTAGTTTCTTTTGAAGGAAAGCGGCAAATATTTTTCCAATGGTATCAAGCAACGTGATAGGGCGATAGTTTGTCGGATCGCTGCGGTCTCCTTTTTGGAAAATTGGCATAACTATTGCTGTATTCCAGGATTCAGGTAGGGTTTTACATGCCGCGATCATCTCAAACAAAGTGGAGATGAATATTACCCACAAAGGGCTATTTGTTTTCAGCATCACGTTGGAAATACCATCTGGGCCAGCGGCTCTGGAATTATTTAATTTTTGAATGGCGCGTTTTATGTCCTCCGATGTTTCAGGAGTGGGCCAATTACAAGTATTCCCAATGGCTGGTTTTATGCATTCGATATTTTGTGCTTCAAAGACTGCTGTGTAATGGGAGACCCATCTTGCGTCATTTACCCCATTTGCCATATCATAGGCTGGTTTAACTGATCCAGTATTCATTATTTCCCATAACTGACGTGCATCTTTTCGCAAAATGGTCTTCAGCATGATTTCCGCTTGCTCCTGATCGCGCTGGGGGCTGAATGCTTTTAGCCAATTTCTATAGCGCAGCCGCCGCTTTTTCATTTGGTCTGCACTTTCTTTGCCTTTTCCTTTCTTTATCTTTGTTAGATCGCTGCGCAGTTGTTTCTTGGCTGAGCACAGGATTTCGCTGAAAGGATGTCTATTGATTGCATGATGGGTCTTTTGATTAGCGATGTCTGCTCTAAACTGCATCAGGAGCGGGCTATAGTTGATATTTGGAAACGCTGTAGCGGTTGTCACATAATTATCAGTAAACGCGGACAGTTGTTTGGCGTTAATTTTCAGCCTTGATCCGGAGTTGTTTGTCGTAATAGGCTCCGTGTATTTGGCTTCTAGTCGCGGCACCGCCATATCGTGCCATGTCATCATTAATACATCATGGTCGCTTATTGTCGATCTTACTGTTGTCAGGTGAATGATTTTGCTTAATAGATTTCTCGATGTCCAGATGTAATCTAGAGTTTTATTACTCGATCCATGGTGCCATGTAGGTGCAGCAGGGATGTCTCCATTTGTGCATCCATTTAGCATCGAGCAGTTTCTTGTCGTCATCTCGTTCATCCAGCGAGTGCCTCTGTCAATTGAATAATCGACTGACGGGATGTTTGTTTTTTGATGTAATTTGCGTTCCGTGAACCAGGAGTAATTTAGATCACCGCAAATTATTATTCTTGGCTCATTGTAAGTGATTAGACAATCATCGATCAATGCAGCAACAGTAGTTATGAATTTGATTTGGGAGATCATCGCTGGATTCCAATACACGTTGATAATTAACATGTGGTCCCCCGGCCCCTCGTTGATCGTCAGTAGTTTTACCGTTGTCGCTTGAATGAAGAGGTTCGGGTTTATGGCTTTTATAATGGACCAGTTTAAATTGTTTTTGATCATCGTGATGAGCCCAGCGAATGGTCGACCAGACTCATTCTTGCCCGCGGCGTTGAACAGTATTGTGTATCCATCGCGTGATGGTTTATGCCTGAGCCAAGTTTCTTGTAGGCATATAAGAGTACAATCATCAAATTGTGAACATTTCTCTTGGAATAAATGGGTGAATCCTCTTGTATTCCAAGAGACCAAGCGGTGAATAACAATCTTTCCGGGGATCATTTCCTAGTGGTCCCTTCTCTTCAGAGCTTTGAAATTCCAGCGTGAGTTTGAAGAGACTGTTTGAACCGACGTGGGTGACGATCTTAACTAGTCTCGTAGATCTGCGCGTTTCCGCTCATCATTCTGTAGGGCGAGCAGGCTTGAATTTGGGTCTCGTTGATGGGGGGAACCTTCATCTGAGAACTGTACATCAAAGCCAAAAAATAGCAGGTCCTCTTTTGCGTCGAGTAGTTGTCTGGCAATTAATTTTGACTTAAGGTGTAGAGTAACCCAGTCTAATCTTGCCTCTGACATGTATTCCACGACTACAATGTCGTCGGAATCAATTGTGCATAGAGTAGGTATTGTATGCAATAGTTTGATGTTATTGCGGCGATTAATGTTTACCTCATTTTGTTCACTTAAGACGTTTTCAAGTTGTAATTTCCAGCTGTTGCACTTTACTGATTTAACAAATTGATGGGAGCTTGTTTTGTTTTGCCCATCACATTTGGCTTTTTGAGCTCTTGTCTGTTTAGGATTTGGATTTCCTGGTAAAGGGGAAGTGTTTCGCCGATTTTGTTCTTTACAGTGTTTTTCTGTACTAGCTACCTTAGCAGGCTCGGCTACGACCTGGGAATTACTGCTTTTTTCCTTCATCTCTGCGTTAGTTGGCAGAGGGTTTTGTGGCCTCTTATCAGCTGTTGTCTCAATTAATGTGGCCACATCCTTTTTTCTGTTTTTGTTATCCCAAATTATTGCCATGGGTTCCTCGGATCCGTCGTCCACAGAGTAGGTCGATAGGTCGCAGAGATCTATCGACTGCTCACTCTTAGTCTCTTCTTCATCACTTATCTCTTCTCGCGCTCTCTTATGGGCCACAATTACCTCTGTATTCGATTTATTTTCCTCTTTTTTTTTTTTCCCATTTAGCAGGTTTCCCTTCTTCGTCGCTCGATTGAACATACTGAGGGGCGGAGGAGTTGTGATATTCCTTATGAATCTTTTTGCCTCATTGGTTCGTGGTCTCTTTGCTTTTGGTTCAGGTCTTGCTTTAGGACATTTAGCTGTTGGCTTGGATTCAGCTTAGGTCGTGCACGTCTGGGTTGATAGGAACTTGAGCATCGAACATGCTTGGTAATATAGTATCTTTTGTCGATACTTTCTCAGTCTCCTCTAACAATTTGGCATTCGCTGTCGTGCTCGTTGAAGTTGGATCCAAGGTTTCCTTCTCATCACGTGCAGGACTCGATCCCATTGATGCGGCCGGTGCAGTCTTTGAAGTCATATGCTTGGTTACGGTTGTATTCAATGCAAGCAACTGCATTGCAGTTTCCATTTCAATGTGTTCAATGATCGAAGACTCTTTAGGGGTATACATTGGCCCATATGGATTAGGCGCTGACTTCATTATCGTTCTTAGTTCAGTCGAACTACACGCCTTTTCCACCCTAGGATCATGTTTAGATGTCGTATTGTGTCGCATCCATTTTGTGCATTCTATGACAGCCTGCATCAAATCGGCTTTATCATTTGATTCTTGTCTAGCAATGTCGCTTAAGCGCGATTGCCAGCACCGTGAGGCATCGGCTTCATAATCGAGTCTCTTGGTGATATTTTGCGTGAGCGTTTCCATCGTGCACATTTTGGTGTTTAGTGTAGCCAGCACTGAAAGATGGTCTTTTAGAGAGTCGTGCAAGGCTTCGTATAACTTCATAAATGGAATCATGGCGATCGACGTTGCTGCTAATACGTTGTTGTGAATTTGTACGCCAGCAGCAGTAGACAAATGAGCTTTGTTCTTAGCATCAGAGTCTGTTTCACTATCAAGAGTGGTCGATGCGTCTAAAGATTGTAAGCATGCTTTGGAAGTCTTGTTTATTTTAGCAAAAGCATTAGATTTCCTTCTGTCGTCATTGGCCATTCTGCATCCTGCAGGAGTTTTCGTATGGGGTGTACTTGTATTTGAGAGCGGAGGATTCGAGCTTGCTCTGCTTCCGCCGTTAATATTATCACAAGGTTTTCCATATTTTTTAATTAAGCTGTCTTCTAATCTCTCACGCATCGTTAGGAAGTCGGCTTTTAGTCTTTCAGTTAGGCACGCTTCTCTCGCGGCCAACTCTGATGCGGACGACTCCTTATGCCTTGGAGTTGTATTCGCTTGGGCGGCCGCATAACCAGGGCCCCCTCCAACTTTTTAGTCGATTCGTTATTTGGGTCAAGCTTCGCTTGTTTTTTTGCCGGTGAGTCTTTGTGCTTTATTTCATCGACATGCGTTCGTTTTAGGGGTCTTGGGTCGCTTAGCAGGTCCACGTTAGTTCTCAAGCTATCTGAGGTGTGTAAACAGTCATTCCTGTTAGCTGGAATACTTTGTATCAAGGGAGTCGGGATACTTAAGCCGCGGGCTTGAGAAAATGTAGACACGTCAGGCTCACGGTTTCGGCCTGCCTTATGGGCTTCCCGCACACCCGCGGCTTGCACGTTAGTTGAGCAGCCGGGGTCGAAGGAGAGTCTGGCTGATTGTGCCGCGTTGGTGAACGTGGCCGAAAGATCTTCAATGCTGTTCTCGTTCATCATTCTTAGCGCTAGCAATTCGGAGTCAGTTACATCAAAGGGCGATTCGCTCGCGTCAATGTAAACTGACGGCGACGGTAGAACTGGATCTGAAGCTGTTGATGTTTTGTTTGTTTTAGTCGTTTCCGGTGGCTCGCACTGTATGATGGTTCCGGCTGATTTCCCTGTTTCAGGTAAGCGATTGTCGTGACATTGTTGTGCTTCGTGCACCTGTGCTATCTGGGGCTCCTGGAATGCAGTAGGGTCTGCCTTATTTGCTGCCACTGTTGCCAGGAATTGTAATGATGGTATTACTGAATTGTCTTTTTTACAGGGGGCAACATGTGAATCGGCGTTTGCAACATTGCTTACCTCTAACTCCAATCTATTATTCAAGTTTCGGCGCAGCTGCAATACTTTAAGGCGCGTTTGAGGGCCAGAAGGCAAAGGCCGGGACGGTGGCGGGGGCATAGACTGATTTTGGGGTGCCCCGCCTAGATTAACAATCAAAGCGCTATGTGTCATTTTGGTCGGAGCGTGGGCCACGGGAGCTACGGCAGACCACTGAGGCTTTTCCAAGACTCAGAATCACTGTTTGCAATGGGCGGCAGCTCCAACAATAGATAGCCGTGTATTTAAAATAAGTGCGAAGCCGGGGTAAAGCAGGGGTAAAGCATCTGAAAAGAATGCCTTATAAATGCTTTTTGAATGTAATATAAAAGTGGCAGGGAGGCAGGGGGAGTGGGGAGGGGGTAGATAGAGTGGATAGAGTGGCAAGCGTGCGGATCTTACCCACTCTGCCTCTGCTGTGAGCCGCACAGACTATATTAGGCAATTCAGCGATTCCAACACCACTCCTAAACCGCTCCAAAACCGCTCGTTGCAGGCGAGCTCGTAGCAAGCAGAACCAGGCAAACCCAGGCGGCCCCTCGGCACCGGTATCAACGCCAACGCTGAGGTCTTCAACACTGCGGTTTCCACCTCCTCGTCTCGTCTCGTCACTTCAGTTAGAGGAACGGACCCTCGCCGACGCTCGTCAGCACGTTTCTCTGTCAAGCCGCACTGAATCGTGATGCTCCAACAAAGTGCACCAACAACTGGCTAAAGAAACCTGTTGGGCTGGCCCTTGGGGAATTGCCCTTTTGCCATATAGGCCAGATCCTGTTAAAAGCATGGTGCTCTTTCATTTCAAGCCAGAACCCAAGCCAGAGCAGCCTCTATTGGATATTTTAGTGCGACAATGGCCAAGGTCCAGGCTTTCTCACTATGTGGTTAAAAAAATGTCAATTATAGTTCAATGGGCTGCATTATACTATTTAAATAGTAGGTTACCTCTCAAACCTTTCTATTGGAAGTAAGGTTTTGGATCAGTAATAAAAAATAAACAATAATGTGCCAAAGATTCTGCATTCATATTGCATATAAAAATGCATGGGCCACATTTATAAAGCTTTTTTGCGAATGAAACGTTACTTGCGCTCACCATAAAAGCACAACTTGCAAAAGAAGAGAAGCAAATGCGCTTGCACTGTGTGTGTGCAAGACTACACCACGTGTGCAATACATACTTGTGACTGAATGAGAAGGCAATTGGACGGACCTTGAATTACTCCCATAGGAATAGCTGGAGCAGGGCCCATGGACAGGCAGTGCAAATGGGGGGAACCACCTAAATTAAAACCTGCTTGCATTTTGCCCTTGTTGCAGCCCGTTGGAAGCGACTTGGGCAAACCTGCAGTGACTATTTGCACTTTTAACCAATTCATTGCACTGGATGTAATTCACAGCATGGATGGATAGGGAGTGATCTGGACTTCAGATTATTCGCCAAAAGATCCAACTGGTGGGGGGAGGTCTAGAAAAAGATACTGCAGCGAGGCAGTCACTGGCATGCTTCTGAGATGTTGCTCAAATCAACCAGTCCCAAAGGTAGGAGATAAGACACTGATCGAGATGAGAGGCCACAACCACTACCTTTACCTTGGTGAATAGAAAAGGTACTGTAGAGAGCCCTAGAAGAAGAACCTTGTCTCCCACCAACAATCTTAAGAAGGACCTGTGCAGGTACAGAGACAAGTGAAGATCAGCAACTTTCAGATATATGGCGTATAACTAGTCTAATATATGAAAGAAGCAAATATGTCGTCAGCACAGTGACATTCTGGGATTGCATGGCACCCGGGAAGCACTAGTTGGCCCATGGAAGGTTTAGTATGGTATGTAAGAATCCAGTCTTCTCAACTGCAAAGATATAGGAAAAGAAGCCAAGTGCACTTTCGGTTGTAGGGACATCTGTGGTTTCCATATACGCAGGAGTTTAACACTCTCCACCAACCGATCTTTAGGGGGATGGAAGGGGAAGAGGTCGAAAGAGGAAGCAAGCGGGGAGGGGAGAGAAGTGGGGAAGGAAGGAGGGAGCAAGGGAGGGACAGACAGAAAGACATAATTGCTAAGATCCAAGGGCCTTGCATGCAGGTAACTCGTGTTTTGGCTGAACCTGCCCTCTGACTAACTGTTGGAGAAGGATTTGGAAGCTGCTTGGGTGCAATGTCGAGGCAGTGGTGACACCAATCTTACACTTGACGCCTGTTCATCCATCTGCAATCGTAACAGCTCTTTCCTGCTGAAGTGCAAGTTGAGGACCTTATTGTGGGCATCCACGAGGGAGGTGGGTGGATTTTAGCCCAGTTTAGCAATGCACGTTCATACCAAGATTCATCCCCATTAAAGCGGTGCTCAAGTGAATGAGAGAGGTATAAAAGAGGGCAACCGAGATCTGTTTTGTGGATTAACCAGTACCCCTAAAATCCTTCTTTTCCTCCTGTTCAAGGGCATCATGTCTCCTCAGGAGCCACCCTGTACTTGTTTCCCGGGTTTATTTTGGTCACTGCTGCCGAGAATTTTATTTTCCGAATCTTTGCCACCACATTCAGCATGTCTGTCATGTGTTGATGACCCAGTTGAACTAGAGACCTTTCTCTACATGTGCCAGTCAGGGAAGCAAAACACGCTCCCTAACCAGCCAATGAGGCCAAAAGGTAGAACAGGATTGGCTCTGCCAGGACCTCGGCAGCTGTAGAGGGAACAGTAAAGCAGAATAGAGATCAATTCACTGATACGGTTTATAACTTAGGCAATTGACTTATTAGACAAGTCACATACCTGAAATGGGCATACGTAGGTTTAGAAAGGAAGAAGCTCAATGTGTGTTGCCCGTCGGCACGAGGACAGAACAGAAGACAGATGGCAAAGTCTGAGCGATGGGGAGCCGTAAATTCCAATCCAGTTCCAGAACAGACAGGAAGGTCGAATCCAGGCCAGAAGCAAAGTTCCAAGAAAGTTCCAAGTTACCAAAACAGCAGGAAAATCCAAAAGAGTTCCAGGGATGCAAGTTCAAAGTTCCATTAAAAGAAAAGACAAAAAACAAGTTTCCCAAAATCCAAGGCCAACCCAGAAGGCAATCCACAGGGGAATTCAGGAGTTGATGGCCATGTGAAGGATGCTGAACAAGAATCACGAACAACGAAGCAAGCTAAATGCTACTACAGTTGAGAAGCACTGAAAGCTATTAGCCGGTGGCTTAAATAGCATAATGTTCCATATCTGGACTGCGGCGTACTGCTATCACGTGAGGGGGTTGTGCTATCACGTGAGGGGAGTCGCGATCACGAGGCCACCCTTAACCTTTGTTGCAGACGTTTCGGCCATTGTCACTGGGCTCCATCGGCCAAATGCCATGGTAACCGCCAACAGCGCCGCAATGCATGGAAGCGGTGTGGTCCTCCAGGGACTGCAAGAAAGCCACGGTGGGGCTGGGACGGGGCGGCAGGTAAGAGCGCAACAATATCCCACTGAATGGGGATGTCCATCTTTTTGCTCCAAAATGGCAATACCGAGGCCCGGCTTACGTCTTGTGTCACAATGGGGTTTACCAAAGTGAAGTCCACTAGAACAGTATGTTGTTCATTGGGGTATGCAAGAACGTGGTTTTAGACAAAAAAAAATCTTTATCATGTTCCTCAGCATCTGCCTTTTGATTAATGTTCAGTTCTGTATCGATCTGCCGGGTCTGAGAGGTAAGATGCATATAAAGTAAACCACTAACTAACCAAGAAGTAGTCAATCGATGCAAGTGGGGAGAAGGAGTCTTAGGTATGGAAGTGGATGCACGCATAAGGAGGGCAGGCCCTGAGCATCCATTTCTATTTACTTAACAAGAAATTCTCCATTTTCGGAAGGAGGTTTTGAGACTAAAATAAGTTATGTGCTATTTCAGAATCCCATTATATAGCTGGCATAATTACCAGATGATTTTCCAGTAGAAAGGTTTGAAGGCCCCATTATAGGTAAAAATTCTAAGTGCAAGAAATGTTCATGTCTATTATGGAATCAAAACTGTGTTGTAAAATGCCATTAATAAGGCAAAATTATTGTTACTCTGTCTCCAAGTGTCAATCTTTATTATTTTAGTAGCCAAAGTTGTGTGTATATAGTTGTGTTTCCCCTCTCGCTGTCAGGATTACTCAGTCTCCGAGTTTGCTCTTCCACCTCTTTACTCCTTTCTCAATGGTGCCATTCTCAAGTTTATCCGTGTGTTTCACATTGCTCAGTCCTTGTCAGGTTCACATACTTTCAAATTTCTGAGCACTTCCGTCAGGCACTCGGTTCTTTCTAAAACATCTCAATGCCCCTCTCAGGCTCTCAGCATTAGACTATATAGAGCTCATATTGGAGTTCCGCATAAATTACACTGAGCGGATCCGATACATTTACAATTTTGAGTAAACAGGTCCCCTCCATGTAAAATTCCACTTTTGCACAGCGGCCGCTCAAGTGGAGTGTAAAAAAGTGGCGCACTCGCTTGAATGCCACCCTTTTGCACTCTGACGTGCAAAATGAGTTAACACTTACACGAATTCCTATGGAATCCACTTGTTCTTTTTCTAGTGTAAAAACCTGGCAGATTCCATTGAACTCCGAAGCATTTGTGCCAGCATGAAAATTCATGGTGGTGCAAATACTACAGTATGTGTATAGCAGAGAGGAAGGGCACGGCAGAATCATAACTTACGATCCGCACCTCCTATCCGCCATACATATGAAAGAAAGTGAGCCGTGGCAAATCAAATGAGTAAAGGTCTTACGCAAGACTTCTGCACATTAGATCTCCATTACAGCTCATTGAACGTGAGCCCATATGCATGTTTCAGAATTACCAGGTCCATTCCCAGACTCCAGGCTCTACCCAAACTTCTTCAGGGCTTCCTCCAGGTTCAGCTTACACATGTGGCAGCCTGCCGCTGGGAATCAGAAGCTGTCTACACCAGGCTTTCATTACTGCACCTCAATGCTTCCTCCTCCTGCTCCAGACGACTTTCTCGTCTTCAGCAATCCTGCTCGTCTTATATCCACCTCTTAAGCTCCAATTGGTAGGGAGCTTCGCCATTGTATTAGAATGGCATATTCAGAGTCTGTAGTGTGTAAATGTTGTACAGTAAAACAACACTAAAGCACAGTCTTTATGAAAGACATTGCCTGAAAGCAACATGACTACATAGGACAGTGTAGGTTGGTATGGAAGAACCGTTGGTGACAGGCCAGGGGTCCCCAACATTTGGCCTTCCAGATGTCTTGGACTACAACTATCAAGCAATGGTGATGGATAATGGAAATCAGTCTGAAACAACTTAAGAGCCACCGGATGCAGACCCCTTGATATAAGGGCACTGAGAAAGAAGAAAAGAAAGTTGATAAACAAATTTCACCTCAAACTGCGATGGATTACAAGGCATTCTGATCAAAAGGCACAAGGAGGGCCAAAGGGAAGTCCAACTATGGGTAACCATGTAAACAAGGGACCGCATTCGAGAGCTTTTAACATAATTTAAAAATGCATGGAGAAAAAATCAAAATGCCAAAAAAAGAGTGATACAAGATTTCCATGCAAAGAAAGACGTCATTTTCCCACAGCCACTGGTGCGAAGCATTGAATAAAAGGCTTTTTTGGTCTGAAACTGCCAACATCTCCGCAGACAAGAGCACATATAAGCAATTGCCTCAATCACTTAGCAGGGTCTTTTTATACTTTGTCTAACTAGGATACTAGCAATATGTCTTAGCGATGTCCCGTCATTTGCACAAACTGTAGCAACGTCAGCACCTAGCAACTGCCTCAGACTCCTGAACACCAGAGCCACTGTATGTTAGAGTGCTCTCCTACTTCCACCAGACTTGACAGATGCTCTATATGAGATTCAAATGGCGGCAGACTTAGAACCTACTGCAGAACCAAGTGGGATGTAAACAATAGACTGAGACAAAGAGTGGGAGCTGGCTCTGGTGCTCGGAGGGGCAAACTGAATCACTAAATGTGTATGGTGTGTGTGAGCCTAGGAAGTGCATGATATTTATAACGCACTTAATACCCAGAGGTTTCTAAGCGCGGACCCGGGTATCGAACCTGTGTTGGGTCTGCGTCGTCTTGCTTTCAAGGCGAGCACGTTGCCACTGAGCTATCCACCCGGGACAAATGGGAGACGGACATGGTTGCCACCAGCAACCTGCAGTCAGGACACTAGAAAAAATCTTCCCGACAGTGACGGGTGCATGCCGTACAGATGGTTTCAACCATACTACACTTTATATATTTAGCTTTAAAGCTGAGAAAAGGGGATACAAAAGGTTGCCTGGTTTTACACCAACCGCTGATTTGAAAGAAAATAATAAAAAGTGCATTAAGGCACTAAAACACAGAACCGTATGAACTTTGTCAGTGGTATATGTAAATAAGCAGAGAAGAGTTAACCCTAAAATGATAACCTCACCCAAACTTACTAATTCCGAATAATTATGTTAACATTGCATCAGCGAGGAACTATTAACAAATCAATCCAGACTTGCGTGCTGTAGTCATAAATAACTCAAGCGAACACGACACCAAAATTGCTAGGTGAAATTGGCATGAAATGAGGCCTGGTCACAGCGGTTATAAATGAGGGCAACGGTGCAAATTGGGGTCACGAATGCAAGATGTAAGCAAG
Source organism: Ambystoma mexicanum (assembly GCF_040938575.1). NCBI lineage: Eukaryota > Metazoa > Chordata > Amphibia > Caudata > Ambystomatidae > Ambystoma > Ambystoma mexicanum. The sequence goes on from NC_090934.1 coordinate 1,282,463,096, forward strand.
ATTCCTTGGAACAGCTGTGCAGTGCGCGGCAGGGCACACACAGTCAGCAGCGAGAGGAAATGAAGGAACAGTAGACCCCTTTAATATGTCAAGAAAGAGGTCATGTGCGTGCACTGACTGGATTCACACCCACACAGGCTCTATTTCTTGCAAAGCATGTACCCACACGTGGCAACTACACAGATTGCTCTACAAACAACAATTTTGTATTTATTAATTTTTTATATAGCGCTTTACACCAAAGCGCTTTACATAAGGACAAAAGAGAATACATAACAAGCATTAAAAACATATGAATCAAGTTTCAGAAAACAGTATATGGAACAATTTACATCAACAAAATGGCGTAACATGAGTGGTGTTGGACTGTTGTGAGAGGCAGCAAGGATATAGGATGTGGTGTAGGATCGTGGTGAGAGAGACAGCAAAGGCGTTAGGATGGTAATTGGAGGAGGTAAAATTTTAGAGAAGTGCGGAAGGAGGAATAGGGGGAGATGGAGCAGATAGGGAGAGGGAGATGGTTCCAGTGGAAAGGGGCAAGAAGTTGAAAAGAACGGAGGCGGGCTGGGGCACAAGGTGGTGGAAGAGGAGTGAGTAGGAAGAGATCGGCAGAGTGGAGTGGGCGAGAAGGAGTATAGAAAGTAAGGAGAGAGGAAAGGTATGGAGGGGCAAGACCATAGAGGGATTTAAAGACGAGGCAGAGAAAGTTGAATTTGAGATGAGAGTGAAAGGAGAGCCAGCCAAGAGAGGAGACAGAGAAGAGGAGATGGAATCATGAGGAAAGAGAAGGCAGTGTGAACGGATGGCAGAATGGTAGATGGATTTAAGAGGGGCTAGATGAGTGAAGGGGAGACCGAAGAAGAGAGTGGAGCAGTAGAAGAGTCTAAAGAAGATGAGGGAGGAAATGAGGAGTTTAGTAGCATGGAGGAGTAACAATCACTTTGTCACGTTTCCTGACATACAAGGAAAAATAGGGATGCCGGTATTCTGCCAGGAATGAAACAACCACCAAATTACATGCCACAATGTGTAAAACGATGTACACTATAGCTTGCCCAGCCATGATATTCATTTACAAAGTTCACTCTAAACGCCAACCAGGCCTATGGGGGCCCGATCACGGTACACACAATTACATATTTTAATACATTAAAAGGGTGCATCATACTGTACAACAGAGGGATAGTGAACAAAAAAAGATTTAAGAAATCTACTACTAGCATGTTTGATCCATCCATGTGTATCTAAAGACACTTGTCTCTTGAAGAGCAAGGTTTCCACAGCACACTTACATGTCATGTGCTCTGCTGCCTATCTAATATTTGGAGCAAAAGGCTCTCGTCAAAGATGAGAACTTTTTTAAGTGGTGGGTGCACTACTTGATCAATGCGCAGGATATAGACATCAAAAATACACAACTACACACTCTGCCACTGACTATCTGCGGTAAACTGTTGACTCCTACAATCACAACGTGCCACACAACATGGGTAGTCTGCCTGTGGAGCTCTGTTGTGATAGGGCGAGCAAAAAGGCCTCCTGCACTAAACAGAAAGCAGTGTCATGGCTGGAATGAAAACGCTAATCTAGATATCAACTGCAAAATTCCCTTGCTAGCTGAGTGCCATTGTGAAAAGCAGAGCCACACACACACTGCATGGCCACGAAGACCAGCCCAGATTTGAAAGCATCTCCTGAGGCAGCTGACACCCTCAAGAGTGCACCTGGGCACCTCTCTCTGCAAATACACGTCCCTGCTTGGCACAATGTCCACAGGTATCCATTGATCTGTCTTCCACCTTTTTAACTCCTTGAATGCCATTTGATAAGGTCACCCAATTTGAAGGGGCTACTGCTACTGATTTTGGCCGTTTGAGTTGTAAGGGTCACAGCCTGCCTTTCTACCCAATTTCTTTCGTTGGTCATATAATTTCATGAATTTGGAGTCCTGTTTTCAATGTTTCCTCACTTATTACTCCATCGTATTTTTAAACCCATGTACCTCTCTGCATCCCCATATTAATGTAAAGGTGTGCCCAAGATCACACAATTAGTCAGAATAATACTCGGATGGAGAACTCGGGCGCACATCAAAACCCAGCTTTAGTCAGACAAACAATGAATACTAGTAGGGACAGCATACAAGCATCTCTTTATTGTAACTCAACATTTTCAACGATTGCAAACAAATTCTGTACCGAAACGAGATTCTATTGGTTGGCACCGAGCTTACCAACCTTGGATACTGACGCCAAGATATGAGCGAGACATAAGTGGGGGAAGATAATTTGGTAGTCTACAATAATTCCAATTAAAGAATACACCTGGTCATCCTGAGGCGATGAGGCCTTCCTAATGTTCCCCATCCCGTATGGGAATGAAGCTGATACTCTATTATCATTTCCCCACCCCCTGACCCAGAAAATTAAACAGAGGTTTAGGTGGATTTGGCAGGGCAGGGGGGTGCATTTACATGACCTGTTCACCTGAAGAGTATGTGCGTTGGTGGGAGAGTTTGCGATCAGTGTGCAGGGTGTGGGTGCCAGTAAAAAGGAATAAGCCCTATGTGGATGTAGAAACTGGGGAGGAGGAGCGTAGAACTATTCCAGAATGTGTTACTGTAGAAGTAACGAAAGGGGGGAATGTTGGGACGGGGCAGCTCCACCCCCCAGGTGCTTCAAAGTAAGGCAAGATGCATTCGAGGCGCATGATGAGCCAAGGGTGAGGGGGGATCAGTGAAAGGGACCCCTTCCCATCCAGCAGGACCCTATGCTAATATAACCAATTATAGTGTAACCATATGGTGTGGCCAAAGGCACAGACGGCAGCACTATTTTGCGTAGATATTAACAATCATAGGTAGAAGAGAAGGCGTGCGCAGTAAAGGCGGCATTGCATGCACTAGGCCCAAATCCATGAGGCCACAAAAATCTCCAGTCATGCCCGAGCTCCAATGAGGACAGTTCGCACCCCCACCTGCCACTGTTTGTTCATTGTTCTTGAAAGTGTTGCAAATATTTGTCTTTCGCTCAAGAGGAATGTGCCCCACAAGGCCGCGAACAGAGGCCGGAACCTGGTATGCATGTTATCTCACTTTGACCAAAGCATGACCCGGCCCATTCCCGAGTGACCACGACTTATAGCCCAGATAATAGACTAAACCCTAAGATGCCCGAATTCCATGACACCAGGTGCCCTTTGACCACCAACCCCAAAGTAACAAGTCCTGAAATGTTGAAATGTTCAAAGAGGATGGACAAGGTGTATCATTGAAGCGACAATCATGTGATTTGTATTGCGAGGTGCTGGGAGGGATAAATGACAGTTCGAAAAGAAGGGCAGAGACCTTGGAGCTGGATGTGCGGAGGGAGTGAGTGAAATGTGTGTGTGAAGATTAGAGGGCCCTGGAACCTCCTGTATGTCACTCTTAAGGTCTGCTAAGCAGTGGTCGAAGTGAGCGGGAGCGGTGCTCCTCTACTTTTTTAAATTACCTTTTACAGCTCCTATACTTTTATTTTAAAAAGAAACCGTTCCGGAATGGTTTCTTTTTAAAATAAAAGTGTAGGAAGCAGTTGAAACTTGCCCTTTCAGTGCACTGCACTGAATGTTCCCTTAAACAGCAGGTGCAAGTGTTTGGTGGTGTGTATTGTGGGCGAGAGGGGACGTGATAAATGGGTTTGTGGGGAGTGGGTGCAGGCCAGTAGGTGACATAGCTCCACTACTTCTTTTCGTACACTTCGACCACTGCTGCTAAGTACACCGTATGAGTGCTAAACAAGCAGTACAATAGGAATATAATTAATTTGTGTTTTGACCTTCGGCATGGAAAGATGATGAGCCCCGCAGCATCCACGTGATCTAAGACGGACGGACTGGACTGGGCTGAGACCAATAAAAGTGCCATGCCATATGGATAAAGGAAGCACCTGTATAGTGTTAGAAGGGGTTTGCATAGCTAGTAATAAATAGCCATCACTAGCATGGGGGCAGGGTCACCAATAGAGCACATGTACAAGGCCCTGCCATTCTATTGTGACAGGGTGGAGAAATATCATAAGCAGTGGATTGCGGAGACAGGAGGATGGGGGATGGCGTGTCCGTGACCAGGGCAGGGTTTGCACAACAAGAGTATTTTGGAACACATGTCCACATTTTGAATGGCAAAGTATAAGGTGAAACAGCTACAAAAAAGAAAAAGAGATTCTCGATCTTTGGCGTATGTTTGAAGACGCAGAAGAAGGAATGGAGAGGAGGCGCAGAGAAAGAGGGATGGAAGTGCAGAAAGGGAGAAGGCGAAGGCAGGGGCTAGTGGCGGCTAGGGGATTATATGCCTTAACACCATATCCTGCAGAAGATTACACCAATCCAAGTTATGTACCCGCTGTGATAGGGACCCCTTCTGCTGCGGTAGAGTTTCCCACAGTATCAGAAGTACCACAGGCTACCGCTTCCCCACCCCTGTATACCCATTTGCCTGAGGTACCGGAATCGACGGGTTACAGGTCTAGGGAGTTTGAAGATAGGTTGACCAGTTTACTAGCAGAACTGCAGAGGTTACAGACATTCCCAGAAACAGGGAGGGATGTAAGTGCAGTAAGGGAAGGATCTGGAGAGTGGAAATCAGGGGAAATATTGATCAAGATGGATACTGAAGGTATAGGACGTGTAGGGGTTGAAAAGGAGAGGAGCCCAGGTGGATGGATTATCTTGGGAGAGGGGAATACAGTGTCAGGAGAAAATGTGGAGGGTGGGGATGCTCCTACGTTCACAGAGGATCCGAGTGAAGACTGGAAGGGTGAAGTGGTGGCTGAAAATATCCCCCAAGTAGAAGGTATATGGGCAGGAGGCAGGTTGAGGAACAGGGCCAGCCGGATGGCATTAGTAAAGAGAAGAGGAGTTGTGAAGAAGGGTGTGGGAAGTAGAGCAAGAATGCAGATGCCTCTAATACATAAAGTCGAAGGGAGGACACAGTATGTGCCCTGGCCCCAGATGGATAAGATTAATTTAATTAAGGCCCTCCCACAACTTACAGCATGGGCGAGTAAGTGGATATACGAGTTTGAAAAACAAACGGCAGGGGTGCCCCTAGCAATAGGAGATCTTAAGAGTTTATTGGTTGCCGTAATTGGCGATCAGGCTGGGGCGGTGTGGGTTAAGGCTAGATACCCGGGAGTAACCCAGGGGGGTGACGCACATGATGGAGCATCATTTAATGGAATTAGGGCAATGGTATGGGGCACACTACGGGGGGCCTTCCCGGATACTCCTGGTGTGCGGTCTTTGATGCAGTTTACTATGGGGGAGGATGAGGACACAGCTGGATTTATTCTTAAAATGCAAGAAAAATGGAGAGCGGAGACTGGAGGGTCGTGGGACCAATCAATACCATTCTTCTATTTTATCGTAAAGAAGGGTTTGCCAAAGGAAATGCAGAAGGCACCGGATAAAATTGTGGGTACTGAGGTAAAGGGGTGGCCGGAAATACAGAGCAGAATAGTGCACCATTGTGAAAGGATTAAGGAGTGGGAGAGGGAAACATCGAGGACGAAGTTGGTAGAGAACAAATTAGCAAAAGTGGCAGTTCAGGTGCCCTTGCCAACGCCAGTACAGGTGGAGGGAACAGAGAGCACACAGCAAGTTGTGCCACTATTGCAGCAATCTGGCCGGAAGGAGGACAAGGACTGTGGGGTGGTGGGCGGCAGTACCACGTCCCGCAGTGGCAGCAAGAAGGGCCACAGAGAGGAGAGGGAAATTCCGAAGAGAGAGGGGAAGAAGGTTCGGACCTAGGGGAGGGTGGTTCAGTCAGTCTCAATGTTGGAATTTTTTAAGGTATTTCACAAGGGAGTGCCAGAGCAGGTTCCCAGTGGGGTATAATTATGGGCTGCAACAGCAGGATCAAGGGCTAGTGTTAGAGCACCAGCAACAGGGTCAAGGGTACCAGAACCAGGAGTATTCTCAGGGGCAATAGCAAACTTATATAACAAGCAACCCCAAGCGCAGGGCACACAAGTGCAACACCCGCCCACAGCGACAGCAGGGCAGTGTTGCCGGGTAATCAGGGCGCCATGTGGGGCAGCCGCTCACTTTGGGGGAGCAGCCGTAGTAGGAGGTAGCCCCTTCTCGTTCCCAGGAATGAGCACATATCCCGATTAGGACAGCCCTCTGAGAGCACTTGCGTGTCTGGTACTGTCAACGACTATCCACCCGGAAGAGGAACCATTGGTGGGGGCGGAGATAGGAAACAAGCAATTCATATTTATGGTGGACTCTGGTGCAACCAAATCGTGTATCATGGAAGGAAACTTTCCACTATCAGGAAAATATCTGGACGTGCATGGATTCTCTAGGGCTATTTCCAAGGTTCCATAAAGTGAGGAGCTGGATGTAAAGGTGGGAGGGAAGATAGTACAGGGGCCCCTACTATATTCTGAGAGCTTGACAGTCAATCTACTGGGTAGAGACCTGCTCAGTAAGCTAAACATGGCCATATCCTTCACAGATAATGGAGTAGTGTGTTCCACGCCTGGGATGTGTGTTGTACGGTCGATGTTGATTATCCACACAATGACAAGGGTGGTGGTAGTTCATGGGATTCCTGTAGACCGGAACATGTTTGTCTATGGTATTACAGTGCTTGTGAAGGCGGTGCCCCAGATTGCCAAGCAATGCTGGCGAGTGCCCACTGACTTCATTTTCCTCCCAGAGGCGTCACCCGAGGTGGTGGCAGGAACAATACTATCGCTGGACCTGCAGGGGTTGTTAGTGTCGGACAGAAGGATTGTCCTACTGGGGATGGATAGGGACATGTGTGAGTGGCGCACAGTGCTCTGTGTAGAACCAACAGTGCAGCTAAAGGAGATGACGGATGACGAACTGTTTAAGAATATCAACAAAGAGGGGGAAATTATACTGGAAATGTGCTTCCCACGAGACATAATGATATAGTATCGAAGAGTGCAGTGTCCTTTAATGGCAGTAGTAACTCCATCCCCATTTTTTGATGACAATTTACAGGACGTGCCCTCGCAGTTATGGACCACAAATCCACATGATGTAGGGTTGTTGAAAGATGCAACACCTGTGCGTATAACCCTGAAGCCAGGTGCGGTGCTGCCCAGGGTAAGACCATATCCGCTATCCAGAGAGGTGGAGGAAGGCATTCGAAAAACAATACAGGCCCTAATGGACCAGATGATTATTGTACCATCTACGTCCCCATGTAATATATCTGGTTAAAAAGTCCAAAGGGGGCAATTGCAGATTGATCCAGGACTTGTGCCCCCTAAAAGATAGGGTACAGAAAATGTTTCCAGTAGTTCCCGAATTCCGGCAACAATTTTATGTAGCATCCCCAAGGACAACACATATTTTACTGTAGTGGATCTGAAAAATGCATTCTTTTCGATTCCACTCCATCTTGAGTCGAGGTACCTCACAACATTCAAACTGAGCCAGATGCAGTTCAAACATGCTAGGTTACCTCGAGGGTACTGCGAGTGCCAGAGTATGTTTTACAGAATATTGCATGCTGATCTTGGAAACATTCAGGTGCCTAGGACGATTATCCAGTATGCGGATGATCTGCTAGTAAGCAGTGACAGCGAACAACACTCCTACTATTACTGGCCTGCAAGGGGTACAAGGTTGAATAGGGTAAATTGCAATATTGCCAACAGGAAGTAATATATTTGGGACAGTTCAAATCAGTGAATGGGAAGAAGATGCTACCCGATAAGGCAGAGTCAGTACGTGCCACCCCCTGACCCACCTCAGTTAAGGAGATGCAGAGATTTCTGGGCCTGTGTAAACACTGCAGGGCCTGGATTCTAGATCACACTGCATACACAGGCCACCAATGCTGGAGAAACTAAGGATCACAAGTTACTATGGACGGCAGAAATGTTCAAACAGTTTCACGATTTAAAAGAAGTCATCAGTTCGGCACCCATACTGGCTATCCCGGATTATACACATGATTTTTTTTCGTTTTCACATTCTGATGGTCAGCTTATGGCAGCAGGGTTGACGCAGAAGAGCACTATGGGCCATAAACCATTGGCCTATTACAGTGGTACCTTAGATGCAGTGATGCAAGCGCAGTTTGCGTGCGAACAAGCATTAGCAACTGATGCCTTTTCTATAGAGAAAAGTTCCACAATTGTAATGGGGTGTTCAGTGACATTGTATGTGGAACATTCTTTGTTTGCTGTTTTAGAGAAGTCGAAGTCCACCCGGACTACGCAAAAGTCATCAGCATATGAGATTATCATCCCTGAACCCCACATTCATGTGGTTAGGTGCAAGATGGTGAATCCTGCCACCCTTTTAACAGATATGCCCACAACAGAGGAGTTGACGGCACACAACTGTGCCACATACAAGGGGGAGGAGGATGACACTCCCAAAGTAAGGGATTGTGTATTAACAGAGGGTGAGGTACTTTTCATTGATGGGCCATCCACAATTGATCAGGAGGATGGGCAAAGACGGACATGGGCAGTGGTGGTATGACTTGAGGGAAGGGAGTACAATACATTGGTCATGAAAAGGTTGCCTACACACTATTCCGCACAAGCGGCAGAACTTGTGGCGCTCATCAAAGCACTCAGAGCGTTGCAAGGGTGTCATGTTACGATATATTCCGCTCTGTGTATGTCACAACAACGGTACACGCTGGCCTCTCCCGGTGGAAGAGGAGGGGGTTCAGGAGGGCGATGGATCCCCAGTCCAGCATGCTGTGCTGTTAGAGATGCTGATGGAAGTGTCGTCACAGCCACCAGTTGTGAAGGTCGTCAAGTGCACCGCCCATACCCACGGGAAAGATGAGATCTCAAGGGAAAATGCAGCCGCTGAGGCGGCAGCCAAAATGGCAGTGTACCAGTCAAATGAAACAACCACTGAGTACGTTGTGACTTCCCCACCAACTGACGCGTGTCCAGTGCCTTATACCGCATTGCCCATCTCCCAGATTTCTGAGTGACAAGGAAGAACGCCTGAGTGGGAAAATGAGTTGTGGTCACAGAGAGGATGTAAGCAGTCTCCGACTGATCTGTTCTGCAGGCAGGAGAGCTCTGGGAAGACAGTGATGCCATGGGAATTGCTAGCTGTAGCATTTGAACAATTGCTCTACCCGTCCCATAGTTCAAAACAACACATACCACAGACATACAGGAGGACTCGTTCACACCAAATATTCAGGAGAGCATCACTGATATGGTCGTCGGTTGCACCACATATCAACGTTTTAGCATAGGGATGACACTACAAACATTACAGGCATGTTTCCCTGCCCTACTGGGCCATTCCGTGAGTTAGATATAGTTTACGCTGATATGGGGGAGCGTTGTAATGGATCTAGGTACCTCATTGTGGTGGTCTGTCCCTTCTCAAGGTGGGTGGAAGCAGCACCGTGTACGCACCTGTGTGCTGCAAGGTTTCTAGTTCAGGAAGTTTACCCGCCCTGTGGTGTGTGCAAGATTTTGAGGTCAGATAATGGCACACATTTCTTCAATGCATTATTTCAACATGTTAGAGCACATGACATCAAGCATCGGATGTGTTTGATTTATCACCCACAGGCCAAAGGCGCTGTGGAGAGAATAAATGACCTCCTTAAGAGCAAGTTATCTAAATTGAGTGCCACATTAAAGAAAAACTGGGTATACTGTCTGCCCCTGGCCCTTTTTAGTTTACGCATGCAGCCAAGCAAAGACCATCATCCGTCACCTCACGAGGTGGTTACTGGTCGGCACATGCACACCCCGCATCCCCTGTGAGAAGGGTCTCTGATGCGCTTGGGACCGCAGCAGTGTTAGGAGAGGGATTCATGGAATATTTGACGACACTAACTCGGGCATTTAAATGTGTCTCCCGATAGATTGCACCTCCCAAGATCGTGACTACAGAGACGCCCGATGCTGCACAGACAACAGGACAGATCCTTAACACATAACGAATAGACCACTGCTTCCATGGGATTACGTCTACATTTGCAATTTTGTGCGCTGTTGGAACAATCCTCGGTCAAGGACCGTACGAGGTAGTGCTTTGTACCTCCCTCGCGTTTAAAGTCAAGGAGTCGCTCTACTGGATCCACCTATCTGACACTCATAGGGCACCTCCAGAAAGTACAGTGGCGCATCAGTGGTCCTGAGAACAGGGTTAACAGTACCTGTACCCCGAGCGGCTTACCAGCCTATCCAGAGGAGACACAAGCATAGTGGCACATTGGAGTGGCCTGACAAGGCTCAGCTGCTAGCTCTGTACTTTTCTTTTTCGGGGAGCACTTTTTCTCCCTTTCCTTTTTTCCTCTCTCTCTTTTTCTCTCCCATTTCTTCCTTCTTTTTGTACAGTATACGTTGTGTACGTCTCTCCCTTTTCCGTTGCCTTGTGTGTCCGTGCTTCTATTTCAGGAAAGAAGTTGGATGCAACTAATGTACATAGTTTGTTAAGTAGGGACCTGAGGCTAAGAGACACAAATTAGAGACTGTGGACATATATATATTATTGTTGGTCAGCCATGGCTGGAGGATTATGTGTGATATTGCTAATACTGCTGGGAGTGTATTGGGGGGAGGTATTATAGGGTGAGGTCCTATAAAGGGGGAGTCAGGGTAATAGTATTGTATATTATCCAAATGGAACAATACACATAAATGTTAATAACATCAGTGGAGTTACATATATCAGTTCTAATGTGAACGCTAATAATAATAATGGCAATTGATTAAATGACTCTGCAGGTTACATCTGTAATGGAAGCAAGGAATAGATTTACAGCAATGCGGGGACTGTCTGCCACTATGGAAAAGTATAATTGTATTTCTGATGGTACTACTGAAGCGGCTATTCTAGAGAATGTGTATAGTAGAATGAAAAGAGAAGTACAGCAAAAGTATGACACATATCAAGGGTTGGGCTTTAATGTGATTGACGGTATTCATCACCCCAAATTCTCTAATTCTTGGTACTCTGATATGAGTGGTGTGGGGGGAAATGCTGTAAATGGAAGTCGTTATGTGTGTACACTGATTCCGCACGCCTCAGGGGCTTCCAAGGTGTTTGTGCCGCTACTAGTCCCAATTATAGAGGCACAATGCCTGGTTCATCTTGCGCTATACAGAATAAAAGGAACGTTCCAGGCGCACAGTGTGGAATTGCAAATGGTGGGCCCAGATTTTGTAAAATGCTCCGACGATCAAAGAAGTATCAAGTGTTTGGATCTACCTTATCTGATGGTGAAGGGATGGAAGTTTGTCAATAATAACTGGCAGGACAGCACACTACATTTGGTTGGCAGGAGGACCGGTAACATATAGCAAGGAAAGAATAGCATCAGTGGTCAACTTTGGTGCGCAAATCTGGACAGAGCACATCACACAGCTGACGTGGATTGCAACGATGGAAAAGCTGGTGCAAGTGCACAAGGAAGAATAATATAAGCTCTGTTTTCGCAGCAAGGGTACAGTCTTTGTTGGCACAAACGAACATTGTAATACAACTCTCTTGATAGCAGACATGAAGAAAGGAACGGCAGCACTGATGGATTACTACTGCATCTGTGGCCGACAAGCTTACTTGCACCTCCCAGCATCATGGAGGGGCTGTTGTTCGCTGGCCACATTGCATTCAGCACTATTAGTAATCCCAGAATAACACCTAAAGGGGAGAATGATATGATATATATATGATATGGTATGGTATTTATGACGCGCCGATACACAGCCTATACACAAGTGTTTCAAGGTGCGAATGCTGCCTGCAGAGGGGCCAATGAGTTTCTCTACAATGCAACCTGAAGATAACAGCTTGGTGTCCATTTAATAGCCTCACATGCGGCTAGGAAAAGGACAATTCCAACAACTGCACAGAATGAAAAGATTGGATTACATTTCTAAAGACTCTTCCACCTTGCTTCCTGAAATACCAGAAGAATATCGTCTTTTCACCGCAGCAGAATCCTTTTTCGCTTCTTTACTGTTGTCGGGGGTGCAGGCTGCAGCCAATGCTAAATGGCTGCAAATAGTGTGCTGTGAACTGGTTCAGCTCACAAACAACACAGAGAATGGGTTCAACGGGATCAAAGTCAAGTTGTGAGCACTAAGACTTATGACAATGCAAAATCAATACATGCGCGATATGTTAAAGGTGATGGAGGGTGGAGTTTGGGTTTTCCTGTTGCACATTCGTACCTCCAGAAGACTCAGAAATGCATCCCTATACCACATCATTGTAGCTGTGCATGGCCTAGGTGTCTGTATGAAGAAGGAGGGAGGAATTCAGGACAGGGATTGGCTGAATATGACATTTGGCGGGGTCCCATCGTGGCTAGGAGCAATCGTGAAGAGGTTAATGCCTATCATTGTGTTCATCCTGGTCATTTTTTGCACGTGTCAGCTGGTTCTTCGATTACCATCAGTGAGCAGGGCATGGGTGCCAGTAAAAAGGAATAAGTCATACGTGAATGTAGAAAATGGGGAGTGGGAGCGCAAAACTATTCCAGAATTTGTTACTGTAGAAGTAACAAAAAGGGGGAATGTTGGGAAGGGGGCAGCCCCATCCCAAACTAGTCGCTTTAAAGTAAGGCGAGATGCATTTGAGGTGCTGTGATGAGCCAGGGAGAAGAGGGGATGAGTGAAAGGGACGCCTTCCCATCCAGCAGGACCCCATGCTAATATAACCAATTATAGTGTAACATATGGTGTGGCCCAAGGCACAGGCAGCATCGCTATTTCGTGTAGATATTAACAATCATAGGTAGAAGAGAAGGCTTGTGCTGTATAGGTGGCATTGCATGCACTAGGACCAAATCCATGAGGCCACAGAAATCTCTAGTCATGCCCGAACTCCCATGAGGACAGTTCCCAAATCCATCCGCCACACTGTTTGTTCATTGTTCTTGAAAGTGTTGCAAATATGTGTTTTTCATTCAAGAGCAATCTGCCCCACAAGGCCGCAATCAGAGGCCGGCGCCTGGTGTGCACGTTATCTCACTTTGAGCAAAGCATTATCTGGGCAATTCCCGAGTGACCATGAGTTATAGCCCATATAACTGACTAAACCCTAAGATCCCCAAATCCCATGACACCAGATGCCCTTTGACCACTGTGGGATGTTTTTACCCATGCATCCAAGCCCTACCATAAAACTGTGCAGTACTGGCATGGAAAACATCATGATGGCCAGAACTCCCCAGAGAGTGCACAGGGAAAACATGAAGAATAGGCTGCCACCCATGTTTGCCTATGTTGTGAGCACAGGAGGGCACTGCCTAAAACCACCATTGGGCTACACACAGTAGCCTGAAACCATTGGGAATGGCAATGCTGATTGCCAAAAAGCAACTCAGAACTGTGGGGAATTAATTTTCTTAATCCCAAAAATGGTTGCATTACCAGTACTCACCACTATCAGAAAGCCGGCGTTTTAAAACCACCAGACTTTTGTGTAAAACTGAACAAATGAAACAAAACCAGACCAAGGAAAGACTTGCTAAGAGGTGGATACAATGTAAAACTATATTCTGAAATGACTTGAAGGAAGTAATTATTTAATGTATAGGTAAAAATTGTCAGTTTGATTTGAATGTAGAAAACTGGGAACAAAAAGTGACATTTAGCTGAAACCTGGCTTAAGTAAACTGGATTCTGCCTGACAACTACCCCCGACAGGAGTTGAAACCTGCTCAGCCACTCTTCCCCTTGCCAAAAGGAGTTGACACCTCTCTGATTAGATTAGGGGTAGAGCACCTGGGAACTGGAAGGGACAGAACAATGCAACTTCCTTGACTCAGGCAAATGTTATATTGGGGGCGTCGTAAAATAGCTTCCTCTTGGGAGAAACTGGGGGGCAGCTGTGCCTCTGCTAGCAGCTGAGCGTGGGGGAAGTGGATAAACCAGTTATTCCACCCTGTGATGTGGGAAGCCACACCCCTTTTTGACCAGAGCATAATTTTAAAAAGATGGATAATTTATAGTACGGACTTGTCAGAATTATATAAGTAATACCATTATTCTTGTGATTTTTCGGTGCACATTTTAAGAGGCGTTAGGACCCTGTGGTGTATTCTGGGGGGTTGCTGGTGGAAAACAGGGTCTCACTCCAAATGTATGCATGTTAAAAATCTGACACTTTATCATCTGTAACCCATATCCCTGGTGCACATTTGTGTAAAATCTGGAAAGGTTTAGAGGTCGTTATCTGGATGAAAAGGGGAGAATTCTGTCATCAGTGGACACAACATCGTACAAAGACAGGGATTGGATTGTTTGGTGCTACAGAAATATGTTAACTGGACCTATAATATTAGAAAAATGGTACATAGATAAACATGTATTTGGGTCAGAAATAGATTTGTTTGCAAATTGACCAGGGGAGGATCCTCTGACCCATAAACAGACCTCATCATGATGACAATCCATTTCCTTCCCCCAATCATGGGAGAGGGGAGAATTGGGCCAATGACCAGTAGAGAGGGGCAGGCTTAGCTAGGCCCAGGCACACAACCATTTTTAAAACACATAAAAAGAGACTGCTGGGACAGGTGGGGACATTCAATTCCATTTGCTGCGGAGCATGCTGACCGACGACTTCACATCCAGAGATCCAGACTTCAATCCATCAATCTCCAGAACCTGTAGCAGAAATTAACTCCAGAATTTGTAGCAGAGAGGCCTGAATCCACCAGCTGAATCCTCTTCAGCAGGCCTCAAAACCAACCAAACTATTCAACAGCCGGGCAAGCTGTTTGAATTTTGCCAAGAATTTTTGCAAGAACCTGTAGCAGTATCCAGAAAGCAGTGCTCTATCCGGAACCCGAGAGAACCACAAACCAGACCGTTGTGAGCAGATCCGGTGCTTGACAGACCCAGAGAGCTGAGCTGACCAGATAGCCGGGACTTCAGAACCACCCGCCGGAAGTCCCGTCCAACCTGACCAGACCGTGACGAGGCCTATTTAAAATTGATATTGTGAGTACCTAGCAGAACTGTGCAGAACCAATCTCTTAGTTAAAATAATCTAATCCAAACTATTTTAACCTAAGTAGAACAGCCTCCTAGAAATCGTGCCATCCGTCATTTTTAAAGCTGCACAACTGTCACCTGTCAATTCTGCAGCTGCAAGCTGTCACCTGTCATTTTGAGCTTACTTTAAATCCGAAAAACTACCTT
This sequence comes from Ambystoma mexicanum, assembly GCF_040938575.1. Classification (NCBI taxonomy): domain Eukaryota; kingdom Metazoa; phylum Chordata; class Amphibia; order Caudata; family Ambystomatidae; genus Ambystoma; species Ambystoma mexicanum. The sequence continues at coordinate 1,282,478,266 of NC_090934.1, forward strand.
TATTAAATCGTCCGTATCTCTAGAACCATTTGGGCTAGGAACGAGATTTAACTTTCTTCTGAAAGCTTAGAATCTAAGCTTTCCAACAAGCCGACTCCTTATACTTTTTGCCGCAATCGCGATTCACGCACTCGCAAAATTTACCGCGATTTGCGATTTTGGCTCAATTTCTCCACTTGTCAAAATAGCAGCTCCATTCTTTCTTTTGTTAAAATCCGTTTGCAGCTTGGTAATAACTCATAGAGCATTGTTAAAGTGACCCTGAACTAATATAAAGTAGCCATCACCTACCCTGAACCTCTAGAGGGAATTAAAAGCAATTTTAGCACCTTTTCACTTCCTTGCAAACCACATTAAAGTAATTCGCCTGTGTTTAAAACTCATCCCTGTTTTCTCTAAGCTTGCTGGGGGAACTGGAACTGTGGGATTCTTGCAGACTGTGTGCTCTCCTTCCATTTCTTGTATTGCATAGGGGGGGGGGGGTGAATTGTCAAGGAAAAGTGATTACATTGCCTTTTGTTGAAGCCATATCAAGTTATTTTCTGTACTGCATTTCATTCATCATTGCGTTGTCCTTGAAGCCATAAAAGCACTCTCAGCTACCTCATCCTCTATACTACTCCTAAGTAATCAAGTGTACCACTGTAACATTACCCATTGTGGATCCACATCATATGTCTCAGTGTACTATCAGATATTAATTTATTATAAAAGTGTGATATATATATATATTGTTTAATTTTTCAAATAAACCTTTTAATTTGCAAAACAAACCTACTTCTTGGCTCAGTGGGGTCAGGGGTATTCTAAGAGGGGGGTGTTATACAAGGGTTGTCATCCAGAGTACTGAACTGAATATAAAAATAAATCAATAAGGGTTTTCCTCAGCATCCCAGACTAGGCATTGACTTAGCTGTAGTGTTGATTGAATATCGCTTACAAAAGTGAGGGCTCGGAGCCGGGATCTTCTGGGTTAGATTTACCACTTGTGCAGATTAATACAGTGTGCCAACTGACCAGATACACATATCCGGTTAGATCACCACGCTGTTTTACACTGTGAAAGCATCCATCAAAGGAACGCTCTAAGGAAACGGTCTTTTTTGCAAAATAAAATACAAACTTCTGTAAGTCAGGAAGGAACTCAAATTCCAGAATGACGACCTTGGTAGATATGAAAATAGCCAGAGAGCACTTCTTACATAAGCTATTTGTGAGAGGTGAGTGGACTCATCAGGACCAAACAGTCTGGTTGCAGGCAATCGCGCAACAGGTCACTGAAACAGGGTCAGATATATGGGGAGATCAGGGTCCCCTACATGTGGCCCTGAGTGAACTATATATGGCCCCTAAAGCCAAAGATGAACATAATAAGATTGCCAGGATAGCGGCACGTTTGTATCTATATATGGGAGCCATGCAGGACAAATGTGCTGAAGGCCAAGATCTGGCAAATAGGCAACAGATGGCGTTAGAGAAGGCCTAATCTGATCTGGACTCTTCTGAGCAGAGGCTGCTCAGGAGCCAGGAATCATAAAAGGACAGCAGACAGTACATCACTAAAATAAAGGAGGATATGGATGTGCTGCAACAGGAAAAGGCAGACCAGGATACCAGATTTCTGGCCTTGCAGAAGGAGTACCAGGAAGGTTTGGACTCCCTACTGCAGAGCCAGAAAAAGCTGCAGCAACAATTAGATTTCAATAGGGCATGTGCCGAGCAGGTAGTCACCCTGCAAAGCCACCTAGATAGGGAGAAGGCAGAGAGCAATAAACTGATTTTGAAAGACCTGGATACCCAGGCAGAGTTTGACCAGGAGCGCCAGAAAGCTGGTGCCTTCCAAATGCAAAGGGAAAACCTGGCGGCACAGGTGCAGGCTCTTAGTCAGGAAAGGGGTACCTTAGGCCAGGAAGTCTGCCACTTAAAAAGGAAAATGGAAGAAAATCACCTGGCCCTCCAGAGACTGGGTGACCTCCAAAAAGAACACCAGAACTTGTTAGAGCACACCAGGAGGGTGGAAGATGCTCTGGCAAGAAAGGAGCAGGCCAATAGGGACACAGCTCAGGAGGTAACCCTCCTGCAGCAGAGACTGGCCCAGTACTCCAGGACCAATCAGGAGGCACAGAGAGAAAATGAGGCTCTCTGTCAGCACAATGATAGGCTCCAGCAACAGGTAGCGATGCAGGAGAGACTGATAGAGTCTAGTAAGGCCTTAACTGAGGAACTGAAAGCGCAGGCTCTTGCATTGCAACAGGGAGCAGGGGCTGATATTGACGAGGTGCGCTGGGAAAGGGAAACGCCTGAGCATAACCTCAGGAGCCCTGGTACCAGAGGCCTTCATCTCTCCCAGTCCCTGGACTCTGCCACCCCCATGTCCCCTCGCGCACATAAGCCCAGGGCCACGGAGATGGCAGATTACTATCCAGCTAGAAGTATGGGGCTCATAGGCCAGTACCTCCCAGGAATGGATGGGTGGGCATCCGGGTATGGGCACCCAAGCACAGTGCAATTTAGTGGGGAACCCCAGGAGAGTAGGCCCATTAAGGGCATCCTGAAAACCTCTGCCCAGTTAGGTCAGTGGGGGAAGGGGTACCCATCAAATCCTGGCAGCAAGGAGGGGTCTGAAAACTCCTCTGAGCATTACAGGACACAGGAGACCAGGTCCGCACATTCTGCCAGCCATTCCCAGGCTCGCAGAATCCGGGAAAACCTGGAAGATCAGACGGGCACCACTGGGAGCAGCGCTTCTGAGTCGGAGGATGAATGGACCAGGGTTACCCGAACCAAAAAGGCCAATAAGGCAAAAAGGGCCTTGCTTAAGGACCCATTGAAACAAATAAAGGCAATAAGGAGTGTCATCACGCCTTATCATAAGAACGCCAAGTATTCTGTTTGGGAACACTTGGAGATTTATGAGCAAATGATGGAGACTTTCCATTTGAAGGACAGCAAAGCTGTATTCAATATGTAAAGTGGACCTTCTCACCAGAATAATCCAGTTTCTTTGCGGGGCTGGAGGATCAAAACCATTCAAGGTGGTCCACATACAGGGCGGCCATCTTGAAACATTTTTCTGTGCACAGAAATCCTCAAGAGGCTCGCAAGGCAGCCTGCAATTTGCAATGTGGGGAGGATCAGGCCCCACAAGAGTTTGTGCAAGAATTAAAGCGTGCTTTTGCGCAGACCACCAGAAGGGTGCGCACGGATAGCAGAGAATTTATCAATACGTTTTCCATGCCTTACCCAAATACATAATAACCCAGCTCGTGAGAGATTTTCATGAGAAAAGATCTTTAGACTGGGTCATTGAACAGGCTACCCGGATCTATGAGGTGCAGAAGCCCATCGAAAATAAAAATAATGCGCCGAAAAACCCCAAACCCAACAGCACCCCTGCTGCTGCCAAGGTGGCAGAGGTAAAGGTTGCCCCCGTTTTAGATTTGGAGATGGGGGGGCCTAAAAACCTGCCTGCATCAAATAATTCACAGCCCAGAAGGCCCTCGGGCCAGTCACAGACAGGGAGTCGAGGAGGTAGTCCCACAAATGGGGTCCCCCGCCCCCCTGACTATATAAGTCCCCGCTACAAGGGAAACCGACCAATCCTGGGTTATGTGTGGACTCCTCCAGCCCAAGGGGGGGATCCAGCCAAGCACCTGACCCGGGGAACTTCCCTCCTAACTTCCCCCAGGAGGGCAGAAATTCACCAAATCCTGGCCAGAACTTTTTCCCCAGGTATCCACCCAATTTCCAGCCCCAAAATCATCCATCCTTCTTTCCCCAATTCCCTGAGCCCAGACAACCTAATCCGGGAGAGGGGAGGCCAAGGGTGGAGGGGTACCAAAATCTTCCCAACCAGGGGTACTACCAGAGAAGGGATAGCTACCCTTCCCGGGATCAGCCCAGGGGAGAAAATAGAGCCCCGTATCAGCCTGAGCGGGTTTCACAACTTGAGCGCCAGGTCCAAAATATGGCACGAGATCTGGGTCACATACTGAGGGCTCAACAGAACCCTCAGATGAGCAGGCCACCGCAGAATGCCCCAAACTCTGGACCTGGTGCTCCAGAACAATGACGGGGACAGCACCCCGATAACCCACCGGTTCCCAGGGAAGAGGCACAAGGGGAAGGGGGGTGTAAAGCCTTGGAGGAAGCTTCCTTCCCAACTTGTAAACAGCCCCTGGAAAACCAGGAACCAGAAACAAAATCTCCTGCCCCTGAAAGCCTGCCTCCCAAGGAGCAGAGGGGGGGTAGGAGAAACAAAGGACCCAAACAGACCCACTTTGTGGAGGAGGTACAGATCTTCCAATTTGAGGGAGAGGGGTCCTCAGAGGATCCTGGGTAAAGGATCTTCTCCTTTAGAGACGGGGGAACTCCTCCCAAGGTAAAATGGGTCCCAAGGGACGCCAATTCAGACTGCGGAGATGTGGAGACTGAGCTACCGCCGTCCATCATCTCATCCAAGAACCCACAATACCGAAATCCCCTGGTTCAAACCCATCCTGGTGACTGCCTCCAAAAAGGGGGGGGTGACCCAGAACCGGAACCAGGGGAACCCACAATGGCTCTGATCTCCAGTTGCCAACTTTTTCTTTCAGATTCCCAAGACTCTCCACAGAATTCTGCCCAAATCTATTCTCCCGCCATGTCCAAAACCAGAAAGTTGGCCCACCAGTTGTCCAAAAATGTGCATTATCTGTGCCCCCTTGAGGAGAAGGAGGGAAGATACTATGCCCCGGTACAAGTACAGGGGCAGGGTACAATTTTGGCACTGGTGGACACTGGATCCCAAGCTACCCTTCTGTCCAAAAGGGCCTTTGAGGAACTAAATGCAGGAAGGGGGGAGAATTACCGAATTCCTCTCACCTCTCTTCCTGGACAACTGCAGAACTTTGACGGGAAGGAAATTCCCGTTGAGTGGACTGCAGACTTGGACATTAAAATTGGGCGACACAAGGTGAAACACCCGGTCATAGTAGTGACTCCAGAGGGCACCCCTTGTTTACTAGGGAATAACCTCCTGAGAAGGTTGTCACCCCTAATAGATTGTGTAAACAAGGTCCTCTGGACCCAGACTATCCAACCAATAAAATTAAAACAGAGTGTCAACCATGTTAGTTTAAACGGCACCTGCCACATGGTTGAACAAAAATCTGACCAAGTAGAATTTCACTTCCAGAACAACCAAACTCCAGACGTGACAGTAATAGCAGTAGGACAACAGACTGGTGACGGGGGGTCCTCTCTATTTCTGAAAATCAACCTTCCTTCCAGTTTAAGGTGGTATTCCACACTGGAAGGAAACACCCTGAAATTCTTCACTAATCCACAATCAGAAACTCCCACTCCTATAGTCCAGAAAGATGTGAAATCAGCTCAGAACCTGGCTGATATTCAGCAAATTGGAGAGCAGTTGTTCATCCCTGTTCAGTTAAATGATGGGAAGGACTCTGTTCTCGCTCGAGTGTGTGTGAATAACGGTAAGAGCTTCATCAGCGAAGCCATGTTCCGCCAACTCCCAAAAGATCCAGCCATTCCCACATTCAAACTGATAGACAAATGGGAAATGGACCTGGAAGCACCTAATTCCAAACATCTCCTGCCAAGCAGGCGTATGCTCAAAATCTCCATTGGCAACAAGAGCATAGTCCATAATTGTTGGGTCGTGCGAGACGTCACTGCCGCCTTTTACTTAGGCAGTGACATTCTCAATCGCTTTGCCATTAGTTTGGACCTCATAAACTTCAAAGCTTGGTCCCGATTAGCGGATAATCCCATGGGCTTTGAGGATCCAGAAAAAGCATTTAGGTCTGCACAATTGCTACCTTATGCAGTTGAAATTCAGATCAAAGAGGAAGTCACCATCCCAGAAAGGGCCCGACAATTCTCCCTGGAAGTGAAAGTTAAAAGAGGACAAAAATTGAAAAACCCTGATGCTTATATCCATCTAAATGCTTCTCTCCAACAGCAAGGGTTAGGGGTAAACCCAACACCATTAGTCAACATAGAACATGACACCATTCCAATAAAGGTGGATAACAGCGACTTAAAGAGTATTACTCTAGCCGCAGGCACCATTATTGGAAAGGCGATTGATGACCGACATTTCTCCATTGATTTAGGAAATGAACTGTTAGGACCAATCCCCAAGGACTGTTTTGACAGTGACAGTGAGGACAATACAACACCAGACAGGATTTTCACCCGGCATGGGGGGAACTTCCTGGTGTACACTTCCTGCCCTTATGGTAAGAAAGATGTGACTTGTGACTTCAGGAGGGATGAGGTGATTTTCCAGGTCCATGAGGGCTGCCTTTCCCACCTGAAGCCTCCAGTCCAAATCAGCACTCTGACCAGGAACTTCTCCACCCAGAAGTCTTTCCAGGCTTCAGGCAGATGGTGGAAGAGAAAGTCAACCTAGCTGATGCCTGCGTGACTCTGGAACAGAAGCAAAAGTTGAAACAAGTTTTCTTATATTTCCAAGATCTCTTTGCGGTAGACTCATATGACTGTGGTCGCACCGACATCCACACCACACCAATTCCCACGGACCCTGGAATGACTCCAGTGTTTGTGAAGCAATATCGTTTGCCTCTCGCATCCATGGAGTCCCTTACTGAAATAATTAAGAACCTTGAGTCCCGGGGAATAATCCGTCCAGTACACAGCACCTTCAATAATCCGGTGCTGGGAATATTGAAGCCAAACGGCCAGTGGAGACTCTGCGCCAGCCTTATGGAGCTCAACAAACGGGTCCATACTTCCCGATGGCCTCTTCCCTACATTGACCAAGGGCTGGCCCAGATCCGGGGGTCACAAGTATTCACTGCAATAGACCTGACCAACGGATACTGGACCGTGCCGGTCAGTAGGGAGGACCAATACAAACTGGCTTTTACCTTTGGGGGCCAGCAGTACACATGGACCCGGACTCCCTTCGGATACCTCAACTCCGGCAATGAATTCAACATTTTCCTACATAAGGCCATGCCCGACCTTGGTGCGAGGGGTAACCTGGCTTATGTAGATGATGTCCTCATCAAAAGTTCATCTGTGGAAGAACACATAGCGGAGATCCGTTATGTTCTGATGCAGTTGAGGGCCACCGGAGCAAAACTTTCCTTCCAGAAAGCACAGTGGTGTCGAACCGTGTTAATTTCTTGGGGCATGAGATTACTCCTCAGGGTCTCCGTCCCCAGGAAAAGAAAGTGGAAGCACTTCAGAAACTGAAAGACCCCACAACTCTGCGGGAACTAAGGAGCCTCCTTGGACTGACTAATTACAGCAGAAAGTTCATTGAAGGCTACGCAGAGATCACTAGACCCCTGATTCATCTCTTGAAGGGGGGGGTCAAGTGGGAATGGGGTCCAGAACAATCCGAGGCAGTAAGACAACTCAAAAGAAGCCTCTCACAAGCGCCTTGCCTAGCTTACCCTGTCAGAAACAAGGAGTTCTTCCTGGAGACAGGGTTCTCTAATACGTGCTTGACGGCTACCAAAAGCATGACAAGGTCAATAAAGTAATCTCCTACACGAGCAAAACTTTATCCTCTGTGGAGGAAAAATTCAACGATTGTGAGAAGGCACTCCTGGCAACTGTGTGGGCATTGAAGAATTACCGCCCGTTTATCCAGGGGGAACACATCATAGTGGAGACTCCACACCAGCCTCTGCAATACCTCCAAAGTGACAGAATCCAGGCCGGAAATGTGAGTAATTCCCGAATTACTTCCTGGATTCTGTCAATGCAAGGCTTTCCTGTAGAGGTCAGATATGGCCAAAACAAGAAGAGTCCCCTGGCGCAAGGTCTGGCTGACTTGCATGATTGTGCCAGAGAAAACTGTCTCGAGGACGAAAGTCTAAAAATCAAGGACAACATGGAGGCATACCTTAATTCCCAACACAAAGTCTTTGAAGAAGACAAGTGTGAGGGAATGCCCACTGTCTATGTGGATGGATGCTCGTACCATGTTGACGACAACGGGGAGAAAGAACTGGTGGCCGGCGTAGGGAATGCATGGGTGAAGGAGTCCCCAGATCCCTCTGATGGATACAAAATTGGTCCCTGAAGTAGTCAGGTGGCAGAGTTGATGGCTGTGCATCAGGCCATCCTCACTGCTGTCCAACATCAACTCCACGAACTGGTCATAATCACAGATTCGGATTATGTACGGAACGGGTTCGTGGAGCACCTGGTTATTTGGAAAACCAGAGGCATGTTATGTGCTAATAACAAACCCCTGAAACATGGGAAGCTAATCCAAAATATTGATGATCTGGTCACATCGAATGGGATGACCATCTACTGGAAAAAGATCAAGGGTCATTCCAAAGTAGAGTGACCAGACAAAACTTGAAATTACTTAGCTGATCAGCTGGCCAAAACCGGGGCCACCCAAAGGGATCTAATCGAAATAGAGTCCCTATTGGGGGAAATCCAGGTCACTGCTATCACTAGGTCCCAGACAAATGCTCACAATGATCTTTCAACTGCACAATGGAGTAAGGAGACCCCTGATGCTGATTTAATTACAGCTCAGAAGGGGGATCCAATTATTGTTAAGTTTTACCAACACCTTGAGGACCCTGAGAACTTTCCCCTGACGGATACCGATTACATTGGGAAAGAGGACCTAAGAGTGTTGATGAAATGTCCAAAAATGTTCCGAATCCAAGACGGTTTGCTGGTAAGGAAATCCAAAGCTGGCCACGATCAGTGGGTGGTTCCTACCTCATTCCGAAGCCTGATGTTAAGTCACGCCCATGATGCGGCCACCGCCGGTCATAGGGGGTTTCACACAACACTGGAAATCTTAAGAGAGGTTGCAAACTGGCCACACGTGGGGCAGGACCTCGACCAATACTTGAAGGGGTGTCTTGTGTGTGCACAATTTCAGCCATCATCCCTCACGCACCGTGCACCTCTCCAAAAGAGGGGGATGACACTGCCATGGTCAGATTTGCAAATCGACTTTGTAGGCCCTGTAATTCGCTCGTCTAGAGGAAACAAGTACATGTTGACCGTTACATGCTTGTTTACCAAGTGGGTGGAATGTCTCCCAGCCCCAAACTGCAAGGCAGAAACAGCAGCTGCCCTGATGATCAACCACATCTTTCCCGTTTTGGTCTACCTCAAAGGATTGAGTCAGACAGAGGTAGCCACTTCACCAGTGAAGTAATGACAAAGATGTGGGAGATACTGGGGGTTAAAAGGAAGCTACACATTGCTTACAGGCCAGCTTCTTCTGGAGCAGTGGAGAGATACAACCAAACCATTGTGAACATATTAAAAAAGTTTGTGGCAGATTCTGGGCCAAGTTGGGATAACCGATTACCTCTGGTCATAATGGCCATCAGATCTACCCCTTCATCTGCAACCAAAATGTCACCATTTGAGTTGATGACTGGACGCAAGATGGTGCTTCCCCAGCATTTGCTCTACAGAACCCAAGAGCAAACGTTGATAAATGCCTCCACAACTCATGAGTATGTGGAGAATTTAAGGAAACACCTTCAGCATGCTTTTGCATATGCTCAGCGTAATCTAGAAAGATCATCCGAGCATGAAGACCCACTATGATTTAAAAACTACCCAAAGGGAATATAAGGTGGGTGATCGGGTCTATCTATACAATTTCCAAAGGAACCAGGCCAAACAGCGAAAATTCTTGCCTACAGGGAAGGGACCGTTTGAAATTATAGACAAGATCTCCCCTGTTGCCTATAAGATCTGCATCCCCAAAGGCAGTCTGGCGGAAGGGGAAGACAAGTGGGTACATATAAATCAGCTAAAGTGTTGCCATCCCAGGCACACTCTGCAACAACTGGAGGAATTCACTGGAATCCCAGAGGGGGCCGCTCCAGAGTAATTCAGTTCCAATCCTAAAATATCCCACATATAGTCTCTAAAATATTATACTCTTGTAAGCCACTGTCTTTGAATGATAACTTGTATCTCAAAAGTAAAATGTTAGGTATATTAAAGTATAAAATGTATATGTCTGCCACACCATTAGTAGTGATGGAAAAATGTCTACAAATAGGTATTGCCGCTTTTCCTTTGTCGTCCTAGGAGAAAGAAACCATAGAGACTGACCAAGGAGGACGACCGGGAGCAGAGACCTGAGGGGCCCGGGGTACCGCCCAATCCTCCCATCAGGACCAGCAAGGAGAACTGATTGATCGACTGGAGGGAGGAAAAGATGCTGAACTGTGCCATCCATGGAATTGGAAGAAGAGGAGGCGAACATCCCAGATCTTGCAAGTTCCATCACCGAAAGGACAGAATGGCCATCGCAAGAGGGGGGGCTTGTGGGATGTTTTTACCCATGCATCCAAGCCCTACCATAAAACTGTGCAGTACTGGCATGGAAAACATCATGATGGCCAGAACTCCCCAGAGAGTGCACAGGGAAAACATGAAGAATAGGCTGCCACCCATGTTTGCCTATGTTGTGAGCACAGGAGGGCACTGCCTAAAACCACCATTGGGCTACACACAGTAGCCTGAAACCACTGGGAATGGCAATGCTGATTGCCAAAAAGCAACTCAGAACTGTGGGGAATTCATTTTCTTAATCCCAAAAATGGTTGCATTACCAGTACTCACCACTATCAAAAAACAGGCGTTTTAAAACCACCAGACTTTTGTGTAAAACTGAACAAATGAAACAAAACCAGACCAAGGAAAGACTTGCTAAGAGGTGGATACAATGTAAAACTATATTCTGAAATGACTTGAAGGAAGTAATTATTTAATGTATAGGTAAAAATTGTCAGTTTGATTTGAATGTAGAATACTGGGGAAAAAAGTGACATTTAGCTGAAACCTGGCTTAAGTAAACTGGATTCTGCCTGACAACTACCCCCGACAGGAGTTGAAACCTGCTCAGCCACTCTTCCCCTTGCCAAAAGGAGTTGACACCTCTCTGATTAGATTAGGGGTGGAGCACCTGGGAACTGGAAGGGACAGAACAATGCAACTTCCTTGACTCAGGCAAATGTTATATTGGGGCGTCGTAAAATAGCTTCCTCTTGGGAGAAACTGGGGGGCAGCTGTGCCTCTGCTAGCAGCTGAGCGTGGGGGAAGTGGATAAACCAGTTATTCCACGCTGTGATGTGGGAAGCCACACCCCTTTTTGACCAGAGCATAATTTTAAAAAGATGGATAATTCATAGTACGGACTTGTCAGAATTATATAAGAAATACCATTGTTCTTGTGATTTTTCGCTGCACATTTTAAGAGGCGTTAGGACCCTGTGGTGTATTCTGGGGGGTTGCTAGCGGAAAACAGGGTCTCACTCCAAATGTATGCATGTTAAAAATCGGACTCTTTATCATCTGTAACCCATATCCCATGTGCACATTTGTGTAAAATCTGGAAAGGTTTAGAGGTCGTTATCTGGATGAAAAGGGGAGAATTCTGTCATCAGTGGACACAACATCGTACAAAGACAGGGATCGGATGGTTTGGTGCTACAGAAAATATGTTAACTGGACCTATAATATTAGAAAAATGGTACATAGATAAATATGTATTTGGGTCAGAAATAGATTTGTTTGCAAATTGACCAGGGGAGGATCCTCTGACCCATAAACAGACCTCATCATGATGACAATCCATTTCCTTCCACCAATCATGGGAGAGGGGAGAATTGGGCCAATGACCAGTAGAGAGGGGCAGGCTTAGCTAGGCCCAGGCACACACCCATTTTTAAAACACATAAAAAGAGACTGCTGGGACAGGTGGGGACATTCAATTCCATTTGCTGCGGAGCATGCTGACCGACGACTTCACATCCAGAGATCCAGACTTCAATCCATCAATCTCCAGAACCTGTAGCAGAAATTAACTCCAGAATTTGTAGCAGAGAGGCCTGAATCCACCAGCTGAATCCTCTTCAGCAGGCCTCAAAACCAACCAAACTATTCAACAGCCGGGCGAGCTGTTTGAATTTTGCCAAGAATTTTTGCAAGAACCTGTAGCAGTATCCAGTATAGCAGTATCCAGAAAGCAGTGCTGTATCCGGAACCCGAGAGAACCACAAACCAGACCGTTGTGAGCAGATCCGGTGCTTGACAGACCCAGAGAGCAGAGCTGACCCAGATAGCCGGGACTTCAGAACCACCCACCGGAAGTCCCGTCCAACCTGACCAGACCATGACGAGGCCTATTTCAAATTGATATTGTGAGTACCTAGCAGAACTGTGCGGAACCAATCTCTTAGTTAAAATAATCTAATCCAAACTATTTTAACCTAAGTAGAACAGCCTCCTAGAAATCGTGTCATCTGTCATTTTTAAAGCTGCACAACTGTCACCTGTCAATTCTGCAGCTGCAAGCTGTCACCTGTCATTTTGAGTTTACTTTAAATCCGAAAAACTACCTTTATTAAATCGCCCGTATCTCTGGAACCGTTTGGGTTAGGAACGAGATTTAACTTTCTTCTGAAAGCTTAGAATCTAAGCTTTCCAACAAGCCTAGAACCTACTCCTTCTACTTTTTCCGCAATCGCGATTCACGCACTCGCGAAATTTACCGCGATTTGCGATTTTGGCTCAATTTCTCCACTTGTCAAAATAGCAGCTCCATTCTTTCTTTTGTTAAAATCCGTTTGCAACTTGGTAATAACTCATAGAGCATTGTTAAAGTGAGCCTGAACTAATATAAAGTAGCCATCACCTACCCTGAACCTCTAGAGGGAATTAAAAGCAATTTTAGCACCTTTTCACTTCCTTGCAAACCACATTAAAGTAATTTGCCTGTGTTTAAAACTCATCCCTGTTTTCTCTAAGCTTGCTGGGGTAACTGGAACTGTGTATTGCATTATAAAGTGTGATTTGTTGGGATTCTTGAAGACTGTGTGCTCTCCTTCCATTTCTTGTATTGCATAGGGGGGAGTGAATTGTCAAGGAAAAGTGATTACATTGCCTTTTGTTGAAGCCATATCAAGTTATTTTCTGTACTGCATTTCATTCATCATTGCGTTGTCCTTGAAGCCATAAAAGCACTCTCAGCTACCTCATCCTCTATACTACTCCTAAGTAATCAAGTGTACCACTGTAACATTACCCATTGTGGATCCACATCATATGTCTCACTGTACTATCAAATATTAATTTACTATAAAAGTGTGATATATATATATTGTTTAATTTTTCAAATAAACTTTTTAATTTGCAAAACAAACCTACTTCTTGGCTCAGGGGGGTCAAGGGTATTCTAAGAGGGGGGTGTTATACAAGGGTTGTCATCCAGAGTACTGAACTGAATATAAAAATAAATCAATAAGGGGTTTCCTCAGCATCCCAGACTAGGCATTGACTTAGCTGTAGTGTTGATTGAATATCGCTTACACCACCAACCCCAAAGTACAAGTTTTGAAATGTTCAAGGAGGATGGACAGGGCATATTGTTGAAGCGACAATCATGTGATGTGTATTGCGAGTTGCTGGGAGGGATAAATTATAGTTCAAAACGAGGGCAGAGACGGAGCCGGATGGCGAGGAAGGAGGGAGTGAAATGTGTGTGAAGATTAGAGTACCCTGGAACCTCCTGTATGTCAGTCAAACAAGGAGTATAATTCATTTGTTTTTTGACCTTCGACGTGAGAAGATGATGAGCCCTGCAGCACCCACGTGATGTAAGACGGACGGGCTGGGACCAATACACTGCCATCCCATTTGGATAAAGGCAGCACCTGTATAGGGTCCGTCCAACCAGCCGTGCAGGTTTTTACTGTATGTATTGAGTCACTTATGATTATCTTTTGCTTGCATAGTTTCTGCTTGTACCTCTCTTTGGCCGAATGTTCTTAGCAGCAGAGTTCTTTGCTGTTGCTCTCATCTGCGCATGAGATTAAACTTGTTATCCTTAGAAGACTGACTTGGGTCTTTCTTCCCCAGCGGGTTGTATTCTCTCTGGTGTGGGTGTTCAGGGGCTTGCTTGGCCTTGTGCAATGTCTTGTGTCTGGCTCATAATGAATAGCTAGTGTTTCTCATGTCTGGATCACATGTTAGGGAATCGTGTTCGACAGTGGATTCTCTTCTTTTTATTAAGGTTTTAGCTAATTCAAATATGTATGCTGTGTTGTTTGTGGCCACTGGGGACACTAGTCAGTTACTTTTCTATAACATGTGATCAAACTTACTACCCTCACCTCCGGCAGAACTTTATAAACTATCTCAAAAACTCAGTCTAGGCTTCAACAGTTATACGCTTTGACCTCCTTTGGCCTTCTCAATGCTTATGTTGTGACACTGTGTATATAACTTTCTATCAGGAAAATGTGTCTAATATTCTATGATGTACTAATATGTATCTATCCTTATCTGTAACCAAGCTGTGAGTTGTCTTAAACAATGCGCCCTGCTACCCATGGGTCTGGTGCGCAATACAAGTAATAATACAAACAAACAAACATCTCTTGGTTTACTGACTTCGTGCACCTGGACATCAATGGTTTTTAGTGCTCTTAATAAAATGAATCAACATGGGAGTCTACCGCTTCTTGTCCTGGGAACTGTTATCTTGTGCCTCCGTTCCATTTATCTATTACTCACTTCCTAGTTCCTGACCATGGATCTGGCCATGAACTACTGTCTGGTGTAAAGGTGCAAAGGTCAGACTCTGACACAAGGGTGGCATGATTTTGGTTAAAGACGTTTATTAAAGGGAAATGGGTTGGAAAAATACCTCTTTGTCCCTAAAACGAAGAGGGGTTTCCCTGCCTCTAAAGAAACAAATGAAAATGTCAGGAAGTCCGAAACTAAAAACAGTCAGTCCCTGTCATGTTCAAAGAAAACCTATGTCTGCCCCCAACACTAATATCCTGCTCTAAATGTGCAAGGAGCGTACTTACTTCAGATAAACAGTGTTCCTGGTGTTCTCAGTAAATGGAAAAGTCTCCAGGTTTGCTGGTAATAAAGTGATGCCAAATAATGTTTAGAAAAGTACAGCAGCGGGTTCTGCTTAAGACCCTTTGTTTGGTTTTTAAATGTATTCATGGCCTCCCCACGGCATATCTTTCTTCAAAAAGTTGAATTCACTGGCCTAATTGATCTCTTCAATCCATTGGGCAACCACGTTTGACAGGCCCCCAATCCAGAACTGTAATCTGGGGTGAGAGACGCTTCTCCTCCCTGAACCCTTGGTCCTGGAATTCACTCTCATTAGAGTTGCGAATAATTGAATCCCCTTCTTTGTTCAGGAAAAAATTGAAAACATACCCTTTTGAGTAAAACTATTTGTCTAAATTCCCTATGATTCACCTATGATTTTTGTTGACAGTTGTTTATTACCTGCACCCAGATGCAGATTCTGATTGGTTCCTCTCAGGGGATATGCGCGTTACACATTTCTAAATCAAAATAGCAAGTTCCAAAGCTAGGTTAATGCTCTTTTCTCCTAGGTTTATTATTCCTCCAAGACACTGGATATCACACAAAGAACTGTCTCTTGTATTCCCAGTTTTTCATTTCACCTAACTTGGTAAACTCCTCTACAAAGTATAGGTTTTGCTTCATCAATTCCAAAGTCACTGGTCGTCTGGTTTCGAATCTTCTAGATAGGAGCGAGTCCTTGACTAACAAAGGTGATGCTTATAAAACGTCTTCCACTGGGTCCCAGACCCCCTAGACCTTAGACTTTGGTTTCTGATATGGGTGTGGGTTCCAGAATTGCACAGGTTTGTTGTCCCTTGGTTCACTCTCCTGACAAGTATGCAACTCCAGGGTTCCCAGACCCTCCGCTTCTCGTTTGCTTATATGGGTGCGGGTCCCACACTCGCACCAGTTTCTTGCTCCTTGATTCACTCTCCTGCCAAGTATGCAACTCCAGGGTCGCAGACCCTCTATGTCTTGTTTGTTTATTTGAGTGCGAGTCCGAGAATCACACAGGTTTGTTGCCCTTTGGTTCACTCTCCTGCCAATTATGCAACTCTCTTTCAGTCTCTTTTGGGTCCCTAACCCTTTTCTGCTAACTCTTATATTCACCCTCAAGCTTCCCCAGACCTCCAAGCTGCGTCCCTGTTCTCTTTCTTTTGACCGGTACAGGCATTTCCCCAGATAGATCTTGTGTTGCTTGTCAAGGCTCAGGCAGCTCCTTGGTGAATGGCAGGGTCTGCAGCGGTTCCAAAGGCATCCCTCTTTCTACAGTTGCACGTCCTGCCTTGCAAGCGGCTCACAAGTGCTGGGGTTTCCCCTTAGGTAAGTATCGGCAACAACTCTGTCAGTCCTTCCTGTTCGGACCTTCATCGGGTTTTCATTACCCTCGCTTTGTGGCTTCCCATTCGGCTTCTCTTTGCCACCCAGTGCGGGGGTCTTGGATGTTCCTCCTCCTTGGAACATTGTCTCTAGCTTCACGGGTGAGCTCCTGCCCTGGCCAGCTGTGTTCATTCATAGAATACCCCTTACTTCATGCATGGTTTATTTTCTTAAGAGATATCAACCTAAACCCTTGCCCCCACTCTTTGCCCATCATTTTTATCTGCCAATCCTTACTTGCCATCTTCTCTCACAAGTTCCCTCAGCCCCAAACTCACAATCATGATCCTCCCAGGTCTTCCTTCACACATCTTCATTCTGCACTTATAGTGTCTGGCTATGTCCTCTGACAATATCACCTACTCTCTTTTGGTTACTCATTTCTGTCCCTGCCACATCTATCGAGCTGCAAGCACTAATCTCTCAATACCACTTCTTGGTTCACTGATGGAGTTTACCTTCCCAATAGCTTTCCCCAAGTAAACCCTGAAAGTGCTGCTATAGTCTGTCCTCCAACAACACTAAGTTTCATGAGTCCTAGTACTGCTACTAACTGTTCACCTCAAATGCCACAAGCCCCCCCTCTACCCAGCTACTAGTTTTCTTATGTGTGACACTTTGCAAGGCTGTGAATACCTGATCAATAATCTGCATGCCAATCTCACCAGCATTAGTACTCTTTTTTTAGATGCCTTTTTATACCTTTAGGAAAACAAGCAACTCTACTTTCAATACCATCCTTCCCCACACATTTCACAGAGTCATTGCACAGCTCTTGCACTCCCCTATTCCCTTCCCAGAAGCTCGTAATGTTCTTTTTGCTCTGCTTTCAGCACAGTCAACTTCTTTACTAAAAATCACCCCCTTCACACACTCTGCTCCATCTGTTTCTGCTGAAAATGACACCCCATGCCTGGCGATACCAGTTCTTCCTTTCAAACCCCAGCAGACCTACTCCCTTGGCTCCCCCTGACATCTAGTCTCACTAACCACTTAATGTACCTTTAGAGCTAAATTAAATACCTCTCTTACTGGTTGTCAATACTCCAATGTATTCAAGTATTCCTCTATATACCTCCCTGATAAGAAAAAACACTGTAAACCCATTTTATCCTACTAATATTTCACTGGCTGGCTTCCATTTAAAATTCCAGACTACGGGCCTCATTACGAGTCCGACGGTAACCGTGCTGGAAATTCTGGCAGGTTACCGCTGGACTCGTATTACCATTCCGCCTCCGTGATTCTCGGAATCACCAGGGCATTACAATCCCAGTGACCCGGGAATTCCAGAGGCGGAATTCGGTAAATCCCCATTCCCATGGAGTCCTATAGGAATCCATGGGAATGGGGAAGTGGAAACACTGGCACCATCTCGGGATGGTGCCGGTGTTCCACGTCCGCCTGTAGGCGGGTAGTGTTAAACCCGCCAGGTCAGACCTGGCGGGAATGACACCTCTGCCTGCAGGACTCGAGATCACCCGGTATGGAAACAACGGTGGCGGCGGGTTTACCGCCACTGTTATTTCCATACCGGGTGACTCGTAATGAGGCCCTATGTCTTACTTAACTCTCTGTCCCTTCTGCCAATTATTTAGTCTGCCTTTGTTACCCTCTATTCTGCTGATAAAACAACCCGTTTCAATAAAAAGATACAACTCCCTCCCACCATTCTAAACTCCCATTTCTACTTATTGCCTTGTCCTCTCTGTTTTGTCTCTAGCCCTGTGGATCACCACCCTGGAGGGTGTTGCCGGCTCGGTCCTTTATCTCTATCTGCTAAAGAGTTCCCAGGATTTAATTTGAGGTTCCCTTATTTTCTCTATATCATCCCTCTCTGCAATGGACTGTCATCCTATTTATACACTGATGACTCAACTCTGGATCATCTTCCCATAATGTTTTCAAACTCTTTAGGATTCAATACCTCTCTGGCAAAACGTTATGAATGGCCACACACTCCCTCCATCTCTTCTAAGACATATCCCTTATGCCCCATTTACCACACCAGTTTCCTGTACTTTTTCTTTCTTGACTACTGCCATCTGAAAATTGATTTCCTGACCTCTGATGCCAAACAACATTTTCCTCCCTGCCCACTTTATTCTTTAGAGCTTCTATGTTTCTATTTATGACATGCCTCTTCAAATATTGTCCTTGCTCTTGTCTCCCTTTGCAGATTTGTCCTCACTTTCCACCTGAACTCAGCTTTTCCTGTATAGTGTTGGAATGCCTCCAGTGTTTCACCCATGTTCCATATTGCCACTGGGCCCCCTCTACATTTCAGTCCATCCCCTATTATCTACTTCACATCTCCTCCTCACCAGCACATGCTTCTTCTCATTGCCATCTAGAAAATACACCTTAAATAAGAAATCCTCTATCCCCCCTCAACCACTTCCTCCTTTTATTATCCTCTTTTGAACTGACCTTCGAGTACTCTTTGTATACTTGCCTCTTTATGAAAACTCAAATGTATGTTATCCCAACGCTGTATTGCAAATTAACCTGAGCATATGATACTTTGAACAGAGTTATTATGTACCAAGTTTTGGAATAGGCACTATATATATATATATATATATATGATAAAAAAAAGAGTACCTGCATGCAGAGTCAGGCAGAAATGAAGTAAATATATTGATGTTTATTACATAAATCATACAATCAACAAATTCAAATATAAAACAAGTCAACTTCAATGATACATGATAATAGAATCCTAATGAACAGTAACAAAATCATTTCATAAAGCACACAATTAACATACATTACACATATAATGCAATATTACATCACAAAAATACAGCCTAGTAGTCATTATAATATAATACAGTACCTATACATGTAAACATTAAGACAACTAACACACTTTAGATATCAGATAAAAACACATTTCTGCAACTAGTTTAAAATGAGGTATTTCCCATTAGTTATTATTCCTCTCTACTGAATTATTCGACTTTTTAAATACAAAGAACTATTAGGTCTTGTACATCTACCATTTAAGCCTACTTATATTATAATATAGTATTATATTCTTGTACGAGCGCATGAGGTACATTTTTGGGACAGATGTGGATGCCTGGTGGGAGTGCCTTTATGGGGGAACCAATGTAGGCCTAATTAGGTCTCTGGTAATATTCATTGAGCAAAGATCCTGCGAAAATACTAAATCGTAATGAGAAAGCCATTAAAACCGCTCTGCTTTTTGGATTCAACGGGAGGATATTACCTCTCTGGACTGGCCATGACTAACTTCCGGCCACTGATGATGCCTAATGGGTAATGTCATTGACAATTGTGCCAATCGAGGATTGGACAGATTTTTAATTAGTAATTAATCTGTAACTTTTCAATTTCATATACCCTCACCTCCTTTTTATTTCATTGCCCCTTCCTAAAGCTTGCTGGTGTTCCCTCGTGCTGTACCTTCAAATTCTTATGGACTGGAATAGCGAAAGTTTGTAATAAACTAAATGCTAATTAAAAAATGTAAAAATGCATATTTATTATTTATTTATTTGCATTTTTAAAGCGCTCACACAGCCCAGGGGCATTGAGGCATTGTTACAGGAATATGTCTTAGTTGCGAATTTATAACGCGCTTAATACCCGGAGGTTTCTAAGCGCGGACTGCAGGGATAAAACCTGTGTTGCTTCGTGTTGTCTTGTTTGCAAGGCAAGCATGTTGCCGCTGGGCTATCCTCCTGGGAATATGTTTTATTTGCAGGGGATTATTCTCAGTGCAGGGATAGGGCAGTGCTCTAGAGACCACCAGATACTTGAGACATCCTTAAGCATAATATAAAAATATGCTGGTCTACACGGCACAAAATCTAAAATTCTGAACATTGGGATAAAAACAATTCTGAGGATATCTGTACATTTTGCAAAAAAAGAGGTAGTGTAAATTAGTTTGTAAAGATTTTCCATCACTCTGACAAAAAAAAAAAAAACAACTGGCTCTACAAACTGCTAGAGGAAGTTGATTAAAGGAAAAGCAATCATTAGTTTCCTTAGAGGGTAGATATATGCTCATAGTGGATATGGGGCATTAGTAAGTTATGGGCTCACAAAGGTCGATAGGCTTGCAGTGAACGTTTCGCTAATATGGCATCCAACAAGTGTAGCTTAATTATCATTAAGCATATTCATTATAAAATGTCTGTCATGTTTCGTGATTTGGTCATAATTATAAAACGGGTGTTAAAAGCCCAGCTTCCCTAACCAGGTAAAGACATACCTTGATGGCAACTAAAATCGAATAAATTAACTACATAAGCAACTGGAGAGATATGCTTGATCACTTCTATATATAAGGGCAGCAGACCAAATGTCCTGTGGGCACAGATTTGATACACCGTTTAGCAGACATGCTTCAACAATACGTACACATCCCACACCCATTCAATCTTTAGAACAAACCACTCCAAATTGCGCCCTGGCACATCTGGAAAATGATGCACAACACTGCTCTCAAGTGAAAATGAAGTAACCTGAATCACGCAAAGTCTTTCTAATCTAGAACAGGGGACAATAAGTAAACCGTTTACAATGACAATGAGTGAAGTTACATATACCATGAAAATGCGCTACATTGTGGTTGGACTGCTGCACTTACAAGGTTAATGGATCCATTAAGGTGATACCAGATCATTTGCTTTTCTTATGTAACCACTGAAACAGGATGGCAGCATCAGCCATAGGTCAAATGATGCCCAGATGTGGACAAAAGAGGCACCATTTTAGCCAGCAGCATAGTAGCAAATCTTAAAACCTCTACAGATTTGTCAAGGGACAGTGTACTGGTTAATGAGTGTGGGTTTGGATCCACAAACAATGGCAGACAATTCATATTTTATAACAAGATTAATACCGAAGGCAGTCTCTAAGCGCAGGACCGGGCTTCGAACCTGTGTTGCTCTGCATTGTCTTACTTCCAAGACAAACGTGTGGCCCCTGAGGCCCGATTCAGAAGCAAAACAGGCTTGCACAAAACGAGACACACATTTGGCCACTTGAACACAGGGGAAATAGAGATGGTTAAACCAGTGTTTAATATTGTAAACATTTAGGTTGTGCTCCACATTTCCTGAGGAGAATCCAGCAGTGGTGGTATTGAGGGCCCTCTCATTGCAAAGCAAACCTAGAACCATTAGCTTCACTGCTATATTATGTCAAAAGTGTTCTTTCAAATGTCACATGCTTTGTGTGAAGAACCAGGAATGAGACACGGAAACAGAGGACTCATGATTTTAGTTATAGACTTTTATTAAAATTAAATGGGTTAGGAAAATACCTCACTGTCCCTATTCTAGGAGGTATTTCCCTAACTCAACCAAAACCAAGGGTCTGTCCAGTGTCAAGATGTCCAAAATAAATGTACATGCTCTGTCCGAAATCCTATCCTCCAAGATGCAAAGGGAATTGTCTTTGATTCTTGAAGTGCAGGCATGTTGAAATCCAACACAAAAGTTCAAGCTCCAACACGAAAGTTCCAAATGGTCAATGTACACATTTCTAGGGAATGACTCTCTTCCCCAGGTTTCTCTCCAGAAAGTGCAAAGTTCAAAACAAAATAATAATCCAAGTTCCATGTTGTTAAAGAGGACAACTCCTTCTTCTTGTTATTGTAATCCATTCTTGGGGAAATGGCTCCCTTCCCCAGGTTTCTCTCCACATTCAAGATAATCCAAGTACTGCAATGTGGGTGTGGGTCTCAGAATCACAGGACACCTCGTATACTCCACTGCCTGGTTTTCTTCCTCATTCAAATGTCATTCAAAATCCGCAAAGGTATGGGTCTTCTTTGGGATTCTCTTTTACACTTAGTTGTATACAGTTGTCTTTGCCTGGTGTACTCTCCTGCAAGGACCTTCAGGCAGCTTGTTCTACACACTGGACATGCCTGGTATACTCTCCTGACAGGACCTTCATACAACTTGCTTCACACAGTGTTCGTGTTCAGTATTTGTGTAAAAAGTAAATTCTGCTTACTTTACAAAAGATCTGGCATATTCCCCTGGGAGATCTTTAACACATAATGGCCCTCATTACAAGTCAGGCGTTAAGGGTTTAACGGCGCCGTCGGCGCCGTTAACCCTTAACGCCTGATTCATACTTTAACGCCTGCTTTTTGCAGGCGTTAAAGTCCAAGGCGCTAAGCGACCTTGGTGCTAATTACGGCACCGTAATTTACGGTGCCGTAATTAGCGCCTTCCCCATCCCCATTATGCCCTATGGGGCAAAAATGGGAATGGGGAAGGGCAAATGGTGAATGGGGCATTACCGCCCCACTCACCTTGGAATGGGGCGGTAATTCCGCCATCCACCATGGCGGAATCCGGCATGGACCATGGTGCTAATAGCACCATGGTCCACTGCCTGACTTGTAATGAGGGCCAATGTCCCTTTGGTTTCTCTTTTGGTTTTCCCCAAGTTTGTATGGTGGGTCCCAGACCCCAATTCCACTGTCTAGGGCCCTTGTTCTCTTGCCCGACAGTACTTCTGAGACCCAACCCTTTCCCTGGGCTCACCCATTTGCTTCCTGCACTTCTGCAGCTTTCCTGATTCCATGTTGGATGGGTCTCTGGCTCTCGCGTCTCTCGTGGCCGCTGCAAACACCTCTAAGAGGCGTTCCGACTTCGGTCGAGGTTCCAGCTCCCCCGGCACTCAGAAAACACCACTTGCTTTCTCGTGTCCTGCCACGGTCTCCACAGAGTTGCCCACCGGGTTTCCTTCTCGCTACTTTCTGCTGTTTGGACTTCTGTGACACCGCCAGTACCTTTCTCTGCCTTGTGCTGGAGAACTTCACTTCCCGGCATGGTTTTGAATCGTGCCGGCCCAATTGGATTGTCACAAAATCTGCACTGCTGGTATTGGTTTTCTTTAGGTGTAATCATTACTACTCCTTTCCTCTTCTTCGTCTCAGTTTATGTCATGTTGTTTTCCATGTGATATTGAGGAGGATGGTGTTGGTTCTCTTATGAGTAATCATTACTACTCCTAGCCTCTTCCTCAACCCAGTTTCTGTCATGCTGTTTTTCATGTGGTATTGAGAATTGCTGGCTATAGGCATTGTGAGTGGTTGAGGGAGTTTGTTACAATATGCCATCAATGCATGTGGAAGGGGGGGGGCATCCCTAAAAGGGAATAGGGAATATGTGACTTCCTCTGACGATGCCATGCCATCCGCCTGAGGGTCGCCTCCCCCATGAGATCCCTCATATACCCGCCCCCAGAGTCAGGATCAGGTAGTGGCTGACGTCCCCTGGCCACATGAAGAAGAGCAACCTCCAGGGAAAGAGTGATGGCATCATCAGATTCAATACATTTTCCTTTGCGTATTCCTGGAATGCACAGATTGATGTTCCCGTATGTAACTTCAATGTTCACTTACTTTCCCCGGCTTCTTATATCTATGGTGGATGCTCCCATCACACCCATTGTAGCTATCTGTTTATCAAGACAACGTGCACACACCTTTGCAGTGAACTACCTCTACACGCTTCAGTTGGCCATATATGTGCTTTCAGAGTACCAGCACCTAACCTCTCTACTAGTCTGTTTCTCTGAGTGTTCTCTTATCGTTCAGATGACAAGCCATCTGAGTGAAAGCCCAGTAGAATGGGCATGTTAACAAAATTCTCCCCGTAGGTGAAAGGGGCACTATGGATAGAGGGGGTGTGGTTGTGTGTGTGTGTGTGTTATATATATATATGTATATATAAAAAACTCTCCCATTCATGTAGCCTCGTAAGAGGTCCTACAAACGTTCTGTCTCACGATGGCACTGTACTGCTAATGGGCTTTCTTTCTAATGGCAGTCCTGGAGAATTCGACCTGGGGCAAAAATGATCACCTTACCAACACAAGTCCTGCAACAGGCAAAAGAGCAAGCCTGCCTGCACCCTTTAACCAGCGCAACGTGAGGCCAAGGCCTGCACTTTAGCACAACTAGGAGCACCATTATACATCAAACCACCAAAGAGAAAGGCTCCTAGAATAACAATCAACAATAACTGGCGCCCAGTGATCCTGCTGTGAAGGGATAGAGAGCCTTCGGGCACAGGAGCTATCTGCAGGTGCATGGCCAAAGAAGTCAATGAGCGTGCAAGGTTTGGTGGAGGAAAGTAGGGAAGAAGGCATAGGAAACAGTCTCTCAGTTCTTCTGGGTAAAACAGACAACCTCCAATTGTGGAGGGAGTATCCCTTTTCTTTATGCAAAAATCCCTTAAAGCAGCAGCGACGCCTGATCACCTTCTTTTACCAAATACATATCTCTCTTCCAGCCTCATCTTTAGCCCTTGGGCTATCCTCGTAAGGGCTAAACTTGTACATAATTAATTTCATAGACAAATACACTTAATTTTGTAAGCCATAACAGTAAGGTGTTAGCCATTTACTACTTACTTTTGACTCCAAGGCATTTTACAACCACTTGGATGTGGAGTAGGACCACACAACTGTTTATAATTCTGCTATGAATTCATCCTTCACTTTCAAAGGGCATACGCTGTCGGGCCTGCATGAGATTCTCATGTATGCATAATAGGAAGGGATTCTGTCTGTTTTTAGCAACTGATAAAAGCAGGCGGATTCCATAGGGATCCATTGCAAATGCTGTCTGACATGCATTTATGCCAGATGGCATTTGTATTTTCTTGCAAAACTAATTTTAAAAGCAAAGTGTAAAGATGATTTCCCTCATTTTAAGCTTTGCTTTTTTAGTTTGTTTTGCAAATGATATAACTTGCATGGAAGGGGGTCCATCATCACAAAATTGTTTATGTTGGCGGCCCTCCGCAATAACCACTTTTTATAAAAATACCCCCATATAATGTGTTTGTTACACGCAACCAAAATGAAGTAATGTTTCCTCCTTCCCTTTATACCATTCCCCACTTCCCTACCATGCCTGCCCTTTTCTTTCTCCCCCGGTTTAAAACAGCATCTTAAAGCGTCCTTAGAAAGACATCTATGCTACAAAAGTACTGACTTCACATCACCTCATGTCCCCTTTTTCCTCTACCCATGTCCTTGCCTTCCCTCCTAGTACTTTACTGCTTTGTCCTTGTGTACCCTTTCTCCCTCTTCTGTCCTGTTGCAGAGCTTTAAGTGGCCTTGTGGCAGCAAAGGTGCTATTCAACCCACTGACAGGACATAATATCACATACTCTTCTACTCTCTCCTCTATACTTTTTGCTATCCCTTCCTACCTTCTGTGATGCCTCATTTCCGTTTGTGAGGGCAGCCTTTGGGCAGCATAACAGCTATCATGTAATCAACATGACATGCTGGAGAATTGGCTAGGCCAGAACTCTAGAGGAAAGAGAAAAAGACAACTAAGGAACAAAATAAAAGAAACAATAAGAGGATTGTCCACTGGAGAGAAAGTTCAAAGGGACAGACAAAATCAGAACAGCAATGAAAACTCTTTACTATTTGCCTGTAATCAGGCTGTGATTCTTTCAATCAATTTGGCCACCTGGTATAGAATGTGCCTCCTACAGCAAAGAGATCAGTTTATTTTGGATTTTGAGAAAGAATAATAGACTTCATGTTGTATTATGTGAGATTTGTAACAAGCAATGTCTGTCATTAACATAACCTCTTGGTGCTGACAGCTGTCGGGAGGAGTGGCAGCAGGGCGTCTCACAGTTTTGGTGGGGGCGAGTTGGATCTGCAAACTGCGGGTTTCCCTATGGAAAATAGAGGGCATGGGTATGTCATGGGCCCTGATGAGATGGACTGCAGATTGTTACAGTAGATATGGTGTGCAGACTGCGGTGTGGAAGGATGAAATGTGAAGAGAAAGGTGACATGTGAAGTGAAGAGATGAAATGTGAAGCGATGAGGCAGGATGTGAAGTTGTGAAGGCGAGATGTGAACTTGAGGAAGCAAGGGGGAAGATGAAGCCGTGAGATGTGAAGTGAGGAGGTATGATGTAAAGTGAGTGGATGCGATATCAAGTGCAGTAATCGACATGTGATGCCAACAGATGAGGCATGAAGTGAAGAAATGACCATGATGTGATGAAGAAACCATGTATGTATCATTTAGAGGATGCAATGTGATGGGGTACGATGTATTGACAATGATGTGCTGTGGCATGGGCTGAACTGAATTGGCAGGCAGGTTCTGAAGTGTGGGTGTGGTGTGATATAACTGTCCATGATGTGAGGCGGTGGGTGGAGAGATCAAAAGGAGTACTGTGATGCGGTGGGGAACAATGCAAGGTGCCAGACCTGATGTGATGTTGCAGCAATGTTGTGGTGGCAAGTTGGTTTGACAGGATCTGGTGCCACGTTATGGGACATGATGTGGCATGGCTAGATCTGGAGTAAAGTGGTGGTACGATATTGTGTGAAGTGGTGGGCATAGTGTAGAGTGACATGGTATCATATGACTAGAGTGTGTGGGTGACAGGAAATGGTTTGGTGGGACATGGACTAGTGTGATATGATAGAACCTGGTGTAATGTGACAAGGCTCAGTGTGATTTGGTCAGTGTGTGGTGATACACAATATATAAGGCAATGTAAGGAGGTATGTGTGCCATCATAGGGTGTGGTGAGGTGATGGGCCCTGGTCTCATGTGACAGGCTGTTGTGTTAGCAACATGGATTTGTGTTATGTCACAGTTGTGAGACAGTGGTGCATGCCACGTTGTGATTTGGCATGGTGTGAAATAGTGTGATTTAATTTGTAGGGGGCCCTGTTGTGGCATGAGGTAACATGGTGCAGCATGAAGGCTCACTGTGTGAGGTCGAAGGGTGTGGTTTGGTGTAAAGGGGAATGAGGTGATGTGAAGGGCTCACGTGATGGGGCGTAGTGTATGCAGTGGGGTCAGGTGTGGTGGGAAAAGGTGTGGTGCAGTGGGGCAAGCTATGGTGTAATGGGGCAGGTTTAAGTGTGTAGTTCTATTATATGTGCTGTATAAAGTGGTGACCATTGTGCTTCAGGATGGTGTGCACTTAAGGTGAGGTGGAAGGTGTGAAATGACGACTGCTAACATGATGCAATGTGGGGACCAATGAGACGGGTACCAGAACTTAAGAAATTAATTTTTAACTCACAAAAGGCATCATCTCAAAACAAAATAGCATAAAGCTCCACCTTGAAATCCAAAACAAGTAATCCAAAGGACTGTTCCTGGGTTTCAACAGTCTCAAATGTCCAAGCTCCCACTAAATCCTTGCATAGGTTTTCAGTCACTCACAGTCTCAGGTGTTAAGTGCCTATTGCATTTCTTTCCAAGTGTCCGTTAACACATCATCTTGTCCTTTTTCGCCTGCTCAGTGTGATCCAGTTCCAGGGATAGTATGTTGCCAATGTGCAGATTGTACAGACCACAGTAAAGAGGTGCACATCTTGTCTTACCTGGTTGGTTGTGTTGGAGGGAGGCTCATCTGGCACTAGTCTGAGGAATGTCTTACTAAAGTCCAGCTCCCCCTTCTCGATTCTCTCCTCGCAACTCCGATACAGTTTCATTCCTTGTGGACCCTTCTACTCCAATACTGTATTTTTCCTCATTCTGATCTTCTGTTACCTCCTTGTTGCCACGCCATGTTCTTGCAACTACTCTCATCCAACACACCCCGACATGTTGCATACCTAGGGTATTTCCATATCTGATCTAGCCTGTCTAGCCTACTCCCTCACCTTTCTCATCCTGCACCACCACAGTCTTTACCACCATCTCCTGATAGAAATTGTAAACTTCACCTCACAAGCCTAATGTCTACAAACTGCTTTTTGCTGTGGTCTTAAAACGTCCTCCTCTGACATGTCACTGTTATCTTACCACGTCCACCTATTGTCTCACCACCTCCTCCTAGTATCCTAGTATCTGACCACCACCTTCTGGTAAATCTCTGTCTCCTGTTCTCATCACCTCCTCCACTTGTCTTACAACATTCCTCCTGATACTATGCAACCTCTTCTGCTCTATCTCTACCTCCACCATCACTTGTTATTTCCTCCTCTTGCTCTCATCCAAGTCCCCTTGTCTTCTCCACTCCCAATGACCTCTTCTCCCCCAGCCCTTTTCAAATCAGCATCCTCCTCTTCACTCCTCTCACTCCTTCCCCATACGTTTGCTCTCTCCACAAAACACACCCTTTCTTATAAAGCCCTGCCTGCTGTGATGACTCCTATGGAGTCATCACTGATACCCATCCTAAAGTCCCCTCACAGGTGTCATGGGGAAGTCAGTCTCTACCTGATCCTAACCCAGCGGGTGGTATTAGAAGGGAGGATCACATGGGAGGAGATGGCTATCAGGGTGAAGTGATGACTCCCTTGGGAGAGACACAGTATTCTTCTTCTTATAAGGATGAAGATCCTAGCATTCCCAAATGTCTAATGGCATGATGTCACTGTGTAAACCCCCCACCCACCCCACAAGTTAAAACGCAAAGAACAGTATATTACCTAAACAGAATAGGTTTTCCACCTCAGGAATTTATGGGTCTCATATGATGTCCCCTGAATTTAAGGATTCTGTTTTAGGTAAAAGTCCTAACCCCAATATCAATGCACATACCATTCACATAACACCTCCTGTTTCTAATAACCTACAGTACAACAAACAGTTGAAACAAAATAGTATTGGAAACTCTACAACACCTATGATGCTTATGGTACTGGGACGATGAAGAGGAGCAAAGAGCAAATGATGATCAATAGGGCTGCCAAGGAGACTGCACGCTCTAGTTGTTGCAATTCCAAGCCAGCATGCGGGACAATTAAACTTGGTGATCCACCGGCAGGTGAGAGAAGGAGAGGAAGAAAGCAGAGAAACCAAAGAAGTTGGGAAAGCCACAGACGTTGGAGCAGCAGATGAAGCAGAAGCGGAAGCGACACCCGAAGCCGACGCTGAAGGAAGGAGAAGTCGCACAGCATTGGAGAGTATGCGCAGCAGCAAGCGAAGTCCCGAAGGGCAGCAGCTAGGAGAGAAGCCCAGCAGGAAGGGAGAGGTGCTATCAGCAGAGAGTCGCTCCGGTGTGCCAGGGTACCCGGAGACCCGACAGAGCTTGGAGAGCTCCCGCGAAGTGCTGTGCAGGTCATAACAGATACATGAGAGCTGACAACTGGATTGCCAGACCCCAGAGGGTCCGACAGTGAACCGAGGTCCTGCACAACATCAATATCGCATCAGAGTATCAGGAAGGGATAGAGACGCTGAACAAAGTGGGCCTAATGGAAAAGGTAACACTGGAGCGCTCTGAAAACAAACAGTTGGAAGTCAAAAGACATTTTTGAATACCAACAAAATAGAAAATAGGGTCAAAGAGGGTTCCTTACATGTGATATCAGTTTGGGGAAGTCTGTAACCCCCCTTTGCCATCAGTTAAGACTATAAAAAAGAGAAAGAGGGGCAAAGAGGGTGCAATTCTCCTTACATGGGATATCAGTTTGGGCAAGTCTGTAACCCGTATTGCCATCAGTCAACAGACTATAAAAAAGAGAAAGAGGGGCAAAGAGGGCACAATCCAAGTTACATGGGATATCAGGTTGAGGAAGTCTGTAACCCGCATTGACATCAGTCAAGAGGCTATAAGGAAGAGATACAGGGGGGTAAAGAGGGCGCAATTCTCCTTACATGGGCTATCAGTTTGGGGAAACTTGTTACCCACATTGCCACCAGTCAAGAGACTATAAAACCTGGCAAACATTTACAAATCTCCTCATACGAGAAACTGGTGTGGAGAATTGCCAACAGTAGAAGAAACCGGTTTTAGTTGTATGAAGTTGCAATCCTTCCTGGCAGGCGAGTAAACCAGGAAGGAACAAGTTGTGTGAAGGAGAGGTTAATCCTGGCAGGCGAGATAACCAGGAAAGGAATAGTTGCTTTGTAGAAACTTGGTTGAGGAAAAAAGTGTTGTGGAAAGAATTTATTGGCTTTATCATCCCGATAAATTATTGTACAACAAAAGACATTTGCTGGGCTGTCCTGACAAAAGTATTATGTGCAAAGAATGGTTGTTATATCCTTCTAAATAATCACTTCCCATCTTGGGAAGAATACTGTGTGGAAGAAACAGTTGCTTTGGGTTTTGAACAAGTGTTTTGTGAAAGAGACATTTACTTTACCAATTTGAAAGCGGTGTTGGATGAAATGACATTTTCCTTTGAACTGAACAGAACACTGTTGAGACAAAACTCTTTCAAAAGTCTTTCTAAATGATTCGGGAAGGGATGCAAGAATTGCTTTGTAGGAATTATACGTTTGAACTTCTGCTCATTTTTGTTGAACTGAAGCAAATACATGTACCTTATGCACTCTGGCTCTATGTTAGTGTGAGGGTCAGATACAGTTGGACACAAGATCATCTTTCTTTAGTTTTAGTTTGATAGGTAGGAACATTGTTACGATAGGGACATATAGATGTTTGTCTCACCCCCATTTCATTTTAGTAAATATGGCAAATGTTGAGAAAAATGCAACTTTGTGTGCATCTCTCATTTCTGACCCCTCACACTTCTTTATAGAAGCCTGCCCCCTCCACCTGGGACCTTGCCTCCCCAATATTTCTCAGGTGTGTGAGATAACTGCTAGATGACAAAGTTTGGTTGATTTTAATTTGCGGGTGGTGCTCTCTTCAATTTATGGGCCCTTGCCCATCCATACAACCCTCTGAACTGAGACAATATCTGGCGCATGCACCAATTTTAATTTGGCATTCATGCATGCTCTTTGTCAGTTCCACACAGTGCAGTTGCATGCTTCATGGGCATTCTGGGTTTGTTATTCCTGGCACTTATGAACAAGGCTTCCTGAGTGTGTGGCACACACCATGCAAACAAGTCCTTGGGCCTCATTATAAGTTTGCCGGTCCAGTAAAAATGGTACCGGTAAGCTTGCTGGTACCATTGTTACCGGACTGGCAAACTACGACTTCTGCTCATGGGTGCCTTTTCGCCCGCCAGGACTGGCATCTGCAAGCAGACCATGTCAGATGCACCGGCACCATTCCTGAATGGTGCTGGTGCATCCGGCCTCCCCATTGCCATTGTGCCCTATGGGCCTCAAAAGGGAATGGGGAGCATTTTTTTACGGTGCTATTACAGGGCCGTAATGACCCGGTAATTGCCCATTCCCAGGTGGCGGAAAAAAATTATACCAGCGACTGCCATGCCGGTTTTACCGTGCATGGCGTGTTTGGCCCAGCATTTGGTCTTGCAGCCCTATAGGGTTTTAGGCCTGAACTGCTTGCAAGACTTGCACTGTCCCTCAGCATGATCCCTGGGGAGACAAAAATTGCACACACGGTGCAAGTCTTTCAGGGGAACTTCCTATTACAGGAAGGGCAAAACTTAAAAGGGGTGATTTCCATGATGTATGGAGATGGCAGCCTGGCGAAATAGATGGGAGTAAAGCGGTATATACATTCTCTTAACGAGGCTAGAATATGAACCTCGCCCCACTCTCACTACTGTGCATGGCCGAGGCCCGGTGCGGCCTTCAGAAGCAGTAGACAAAGGATCGTCGAGACGGTGTTGCTGTCGTAGACGATTACAACTTGTCATTGAAGCGTCGCCAAAGATATTGCGTTAAACGGATATCGAAAGGACAGAAAGAAATACTAGAATTAAACTTTTTCTAAATAATGGCGCTAGCCAAGAAGGAACTTGGCAATATGCGTCTGACTATGATGGTGGAAAAAAACAATCTGAGGGACCTCAACGCATGAAGGACCATGGGTACAGTAAACGTCACACTAGGGATAGCATTACTGGCACGCCCTATCGACGTCCCTTTTCGATTTTCGAAAACAAAAACTGTAATGCTCTGCAGCTACCAATAGATGTCGGCCTGTGCATAGCATGTGATCTAAGTAGATTCCACAAGCCTCAGAAATATGAATATATATATATGATACAGCATGTGTTTTTGGCGTGGAGAATACATGCTTCTGTTTTGTGTTTTTTGCAACACCAGCGGTCTTCCTCGTGCAAGTCTGCATGGGGCCTGTGAGATATAATACATTAGCCACCAAATATATGACGTTTACTACAGCACAAGGCTTCACTTGATGACGTTTATTGCAGTTGGAGGCTGCACTTGAAATATGACAGAAGAAAGCCTTTAGCCGGGTTTGCCCATGTTTTTTTTTCTACCAGACGACACCAATGTCACAATGGCACTACGTTTCTTCCAAGAGCTGACAGTAGATTGCAGTGCCCAGCTGGCTTCTTAAATTCCTGCTCATCCTGGCTGATGTATGTATCATCCATCTAGCAGCAAGTGCCCCTTTCCCACCTATGGTCGCAACATACCATATAATTAAACAGTGAAACAGCAGGACATTCTAATAGTGCAGCAAGATGGTACTGCAAATGCACATCTGCGTCGATGGATTCTCTAGCTGGCGGTGGTGTGGGGGTCTGCTTCACAGTGCTCAGAGGGCAGCAGGGGAAATAGGAGGTCAGGGATTGGTGTGGGATTCGACATGCATTCAGGGCTTTTGGACAGCATTGCAATCTTGCGTCAAGAGGAAAGAACTGAGTCCTTCAAGGTGACGGAACTCCACAAACTGCAAGGAAAGCATGAGCTTTCAGTCCTTTATGAAATTTTAAATACCAATGTGGAGGGGAGTAGGGGGAAGGGAATTCCAGAGGATGGAGCCTTGTGTGTGCGTTCAGTGATCTCGCACCACTCTATTTATATTCAGAATGAGTATGCGCGAGGAGGTCCTAGGACACTGGCCTTAGTCGTTTAGTCTGTATTGCGCCAACATACAGCGTTATGCACTTTGGAGTCACCACAACCCAATATGCAGTGCTCTAGATATGCCTGCATATTTAGAAATGCACGAAGACCGCGAAAATAACATTGAAGACTCAAGCAGAGTCACTGAGACAGTGCCAGTGGGCGTACCATGTGTTGGGGATATCATCTGAGCTATGGCTGAGCCCCGAAAAGTTTTATTCCAAAAAAGAAAAACAAGCCCATCTACTTCACTCTACTGAAAGAAACAACTGCCTTAAAAGTGTCGGAATATAGGGTACACTGATACATTCAGCAGATTAACCTTAATGTGAGAGGAAATGCAACATACATTGTACACTGTGTTTTGTCTTCTGCTCAGGGAAGCTAGCACTGCATCAGTTGAGTTCAGAAAATTGAAATGTCACAGCAAATGCCAAAAAAAGAGCTTAATGTCAAGATAAGCAGGGAACAGCAACAGAACATATGTAAAACAGATTAATAGAATGTTATAATTATAGATAATAGAATGACTACTGTCCTTTGCAGTTAAGAAAAAATATATCAGCCAAAAAGGTAAAAATTAAACTACTGTAGTGTTATCAGTCACCATCACCAATATGAACTTAACTGGAAATAAACGTTTATCATGATTTGGATGTTTCATTTCACATTTACCAACGGTCCTTTCAGAAAAGTACTGATCTTCGACAGCTAAATAATGGAAAAAACATATGCACATGCAGGCCGTGGCCCGTAACGGCCCTGGCTAGAAGGGGCTGCATGCTTGTCCCCAAGGAAAAACCTAGAAAGACACAGACACCAGGAGTTCATAAAATAGTGTATTAAATATTGCGTGTATGTGTTTATATGTCTGTGTAGACTAATCCATCCAGCTCCCAGGTCCCATAGACATTGTGGTACCGGGCCGCGTGTGGGGGACGGCCTGGCAGGTGATCAACAGGACTGGTCTGCGTACCAGGAGCAGCCCAGGCACCTAAGGGCCGTGGCAGGTGACCACCCACCCGGGGGCCAGACAGGAAGCACCCAGTGATGGTAAAGGGCCTAGGCAGCATGCACAGGGTTGCCCTGTCCGAACCAAGCAGCCAGGCGGGGGACCCAAAATGGCCCACCTCGTGCAGGCGAGTTGGGCCCTGCTAAGAAGTCCTCCAGGGCTGTGTCTGTCATGCAGCCTGGGAGGTGAAGAGCATGAGGAAATCTACCCTGCTTCGGTGTGCAGGGTGGTGAAAGACCCCCCCCCCAGCCACTGGAGCAGCCCAGGTGAAGTAGACTGTGAAGCCGGGTAAAGTCCACGGCTACCCTATCTAGCAGCCCAGCCCAGAAAAGGGTGAGGCGCATAGCCCAGAGCTCCCAGAAGAACTTCAAGTCTGGAGGCAGTGCTGCTGGCGCGGCGGGGATCATGGTCACATCTCCATGGCAACGGGGACGCCGCCTGTGGGAAATATGGCATCGCAGGAGTCTATTGCATCAGTCCCACCATATGGGTCTTCCTCCCTATGACCCCTGCCAGGAAGGGTGGGCTGACGGAGCAGATTCACGCATTTAGATGGAACTCACTCTATGGAAATGTTAGGAAGGCAATACGGGATTAGAAATGTTTAACTAGAGATAAAGTGTTTTTATAAATAAAGAGGGCTTCTCTTTGGAATCCCTAAAAAAATTCACCTTGGTGTCTTTGTCCAGTTTATTAAGATTGATAAGGTAAGAACTGAGGGTGTAGCCCATCTCCTTTTAATAGTAATTGTATGTTACAGGTGCAGCACCTTCCTATCGGGATTGCCTGGGGGTTTTGGTTCTTGTGGGAGCTGTCCCCGTGAATCAGTTGCGTCGGAAAACAGGGTCTACATACAAAAAACACAAAATGTAATATAATAAAAAACGTACAGCGACTATGTTTATTATACCTAAAGGACCCATTGAGTAACAGAAACGGCAATGCATGCAATTATTACATTAAATATAGTTAAATGAACTAGAAGATTTTGTCCCAGAGCAAAAGTGATCTTGTGTGGTGAAAAATGCAGGTTGTTCCATAGAAAGCACATCCTGCTAGCTGGGCCGTTTTGAATGTTGGCACTGCAAGCAGCCATTGATTGGACTGGAGGAACACAAATGGCAGTGCTAAACTAAAGGGGAGACTACTAGCTCAAAGTTGTGCTTAACTGCTTTAAAAAAAAGGCAGTCAACTGCTGTATGTTTTTTTATCATAGTTGTACTTGGTTTACACCTCAACTGAACAATATCTATGCATTGACACTACATGTTTCAGTCGATGACCACCATCAGGCGTCAATGAAAAAAAATAAAAATGAACAGAACACAAGAAAACTATCAACTCAGAGTAAATCAATTGCAAAGAAAGCACAGATTAACGGACCTCTAGAAAGTGGGAGAATTGCTAAACCATATTTTGCATTACAATGTTCTGTAAATTCATTTTTGGTTTACACACACCTGGCCGAAACATGTTAAGGGAAATGGTGAGTGATATTGTTCACTCGTGTTATATGAAACAAGTAAATAGAACGCATGAAATGATTTTTGAAAACAAGTGAATAAATATGAATTTTCTTTGATAGAAATGTACAGAAGTTGGATGCTTTTTTTGTAAACAAGTGAGCACAATATGGGAGAGTAACCTACCCTTCCATTAAATAGCATCATAAACCTATCAGCCATGGTCTTACAGTTGTGAACAAAACAGATTGGATTGAAAGTGGAGTATATATGTATTTTCAATGTCACAACATATGTATAGAGCACGACATATTTCCATATGGTAGCAGTCCATTTTATTTGCTGTTTTTATCATCGCTATGCATAATCCTATGCGGAACGTACAAGATGACTAATAACTTACTGCACGGAGGCCACAGGGTAATGCCTATGGCGCAACCTTTGAAAGCGATTAATAAGGATAATAATCAAAGGTCAGTACTGTTATAAACACAACAAAAGACGTGTGGTAAGCACATGCTCATACTCCCGCATTTTTACCAATGTAGTACAATACACAATTAACATCACTGATAACCCTGGGACGTGACCACTGAGGTTGCAATTGAACGTAAGATATAAAATTAACCATCTGTGGCCTCTCGATTTTGGAAGTATAAATTAAACACTTCATAGATGGCTACATCTACCAGAGAAAGTTCAACGGCTTTGGATTTCAATTCAGCAAAGGGTCTAATGGCCATTCCCCACTAACCTAGGAAGGAGCAGTCCCACACTAACCCAGGTGTACTTGAAACACAGACAGGTACTAAAGATCGGTAACGCCTACTATCTACCAGCTATCATCTACCAAAGCTTCCTCAGGGGCAATATAGGGGTTCCTATCCAATCACTTCCCTAAAGGAATTACTTAAGTGTTGTCTCGTCCAGACCCTCAGATCTTCACCCTCTCTGGTCTTTCCACGCTCTGGTATTACTCTCCCTAAATCTCTCTACCACTTACCTTTCTCTGACTACTCTGCTCCTTCCTACTCCACCTATTGTCTCTCTTCTCTCTCCCTCATACTCCCTCTGTTGTCCCTCCAATAGTCTTCTTATCCTCTCACTTTGCTGCTTACTTCCACCCTCTGATCTTACTACTCTCCCCTCTCCACAACACTACTACTCTCCTCTCTGCACACTACTACTACTTTCCCCACTGCTGCTGCTCTCTGCCCTCCAAACAACTAATAATCTCCCCTCTTCACATCACTACTACGTGTCCTCATTCACCACATCACAATGACTACCACATACTCTCTTTTAAGCCCCCACTTTCACTCTCCCAGTCAAAGTATCACTCTCTCAGCACTCTCACACACACACCCATTCACCTCTAGTTACACTTCCTTCTCACCACCCAATACATCACCTTGCACACAGCTTGAATAATCCTCCTTTACATCCCTCTGCACAGTCCTTCCTCCGCCTGGTCTCTTGGTTTGTCTCCACCTACTCTGACCTCATTGGAACAACACACAACTTCCTGCCTCATAGGTTTCTTTTTTATCCTGCTCCTTTCCTTCCAACTGGCTAACCTTCCCCACAGGGTCCTCGAGCCAATCTGTCCCTGTTCTCTCCTTTCCAGGAGGTAGTACAGTTATCACAAGACATACAAGCGGGGCTAAGTCCCACCCCATTCTCGCAGGCGGGACCACCGGTATGCAGTCTTTATAAAGAATCTTTTATGAAGACATGCTGTTATACCGAAACTTTTATAACGAAAACACATGTTGAGAATATATGTGTGGGTGGGGTAAAGGGTTAAATCTTTTCGGAAAACGGTGGGGCTGAGTTTACAGGGTTGGGAAACGAGGGTTTAGGGGTGACCTCCCACCAACCCCCCCAAATAACA
Source organism: Ambystoma mexicanum (assembly GCF_040938575.1). NCBI lineage: Eukaryota > Metazoa > Chordata > Amphibia > Caudata > Ambystomatidae > Ambystoma > Ambystoma mexicanum. The sequence goes on from NC_090934.1 coordinate 1,282,515,614, forward strand.
AAGTTAATAGTTTCGGTATATGTGCCTTCTACATAAAAGGGGTTGTTATAAAGATATGTAATCAGGTCCACCATGATTTTGCAATGGTAGACTGTGGTGGGGTTTCATGCTATTGAAGTTACGGTTCGTGTGCGTGCCTCGCAGACCTGTCAGTACTTCAGTAGTTTGTGGCTCTTTCACAGGTGAGCGTCATTTTTCTTTGCATCGTTATATGTATTAGCAATCTTCTTCTGTCGATGGTTGCTCCATGTTTATGTTGCTCCATGTCATGCAGATTATATTTAGCATATAGCTGGGTTGGGATTGCAGGCACCCGGTCATTTGGTGGAGTTTTGTTTCAGGTGGTCGTTTGATTCACTGTCGCTGGGGATTCTGGGATATGTAGTTTTCTAGAAGAAACAGAAAAACTGTCCAGCATCATCTAAGACGGGCATAGTGTGATTGACAGTGGCACTGTAGGCAAGCAAACAAGGATTGGGGCACTCCCCACTACAATCTCCCCCCTGCTGGGGTAGGACTGGCTCTGGCTTCAACCCTGGTGGGCTTCCCACTCCAGGCTGAATGGTGTCCCCATCCCCCCTTCACAGGATCAGCTTACTGACCCGTCACAATATATATATATATATATATATATATATATATATATATATATATGATCTTTTCCCCCTTTTCCACCCCATTGTATTATTGTATTGTCCTCCTTTAACTGTTTTTCAAGAAAACAGAAGCAAACAATAGACAACGTCCAGATTGATCTGTATGTAAAAAATGAAACTAGTGTTGAAGAAAAAGAATAAGCGAAGAACAAAAAACGAGAAAAAATAAGAAAACAATACACATTAAATCTGGAAACCTGACATAAGAGAAAAGATGTTGATCTTTCGAAAGAGAGCCTGGGTTGAAAACAATTAACATTGTTCACCTTCAACACGAATGTACAGCTTACAAACATATGATTCAAATAAAGAAATGTGTATGCACTGAAGAAATTGTCATTGTATATGAACTAAATATTAAACCTTTGAGCTGTCACAGATGGCAAAGAAAACACTCTGAATCTTTGAGGCAGTTCAAGGGTTTTTACTTTGTCTGTAGGTCTCTCTCTCTCTCGTCTTGCTATGACCCACCTACCTAACCAAAGCATCAATAACCCCAGGTCAGTGCTATCGAAGGTTGACGGCTCAGTCTAAAGCTCTGTCTTCTGGTAATGGTGGTTCCCTAAAACGCTGGCTCTCTAGACTCCCTGACGGACTTTCTAATTCTCTAATAGAAGTTTGGGTAGTGCCTTGAACTAACTCTGTTGGATACAGGATACCTTGGGCACACCCACTCCCCTCTTCTCTTCTAATCTTACTACCACTCCATCCTGCTTACTCCTTCCACCAGTCCTCCATCCCTCAGATGTTTCACTCCCCTTACTCACTTCCGTCCCTATGATATTACCAATACTCCCACTCCACTACTCTCGAGTACTACTCTCCTTCCACTCACTACCCTCATCCTCCTGCTACTACTCCCCTCTTCCCACTACCACTCTCCTCCCCCACGACTACTATTCTCCACCCACTACTACTCTCCTTTCACCAAGTATGATTCACTTCACATGCCTTCCTTACACTAATGTCCTCTACGCACTTGCCACAGAAAAAACACTCACTCAAACATCAGAACCACTTTCTCTCCTAAGCCAATACATCACCTGCTCCAACAATCTTTTTCCACAATCCACTACTCCTTCCTTCCTCCTGCTGGTCTCTTAGTCGTCCTCTACCTCTGCCTCCCCCCCCCCCCAAAAAACAACAACAACACACTTCTTGCTTCCTGTCCTGTGTTTCAGTATCCCTCCGCCTGTGGGTTTTGGTCACCTTTTCCCTAACCAACATGTGCCCTTTTTCACTCCCTGGGACATTTATGTGCAGCAAAAAAATAAATCTTCAAAAGGGATATGCCTCGCACTGCCTCGGTGAAGGCTTGCCTCGTAATGGCCATGGCGGTATAGCAAGTTCCATGACCCAGTTCGTGTTTCAGGATCCTTTGCCGTGGATCGTTTTGGTAAGTTTGGGGCAAGGTCCCCCTGCTCTGCCCCGTCTCTGTCCCTGGCGGTTAGGGGGACCTTTAATTACTGGTGTAGGCTTGCCGGCAGACTCAGCCATGCTCATGATGCGGGTTTCCACACTGCTCTGGTGTGCGGCTGCAGTGGAAGTCTCTGTCTCTCTCTCTCTCTCTTTCTCTGTCTCTCACTTTCTCTCTCACTCTCTCTCTCTCTCTCTCTCTTTCGCTCTCTCTCTCTCTCTCTTTCTCTCTCGCTCTCTTTCTCTCTCTCTCTGTATCTCTCTCGCTCTCTTTCTCTCTCTCTCTGTATCTCTCTCTCTTTCTCTCTCTCTCTCTCGCTCTCTCTTTCGCTCTCTCTTTCTCGCTCTCTCTCTTTCTCTCTCTCTTTCTCTGTCTCTCTCTCTTTCGCTCTCTTTCTCTCTCTCTTTGTCTCTTTCTCGCTCTCTCTCGCTCTCTCTTTCTCTCTCTCTCTCTCTCTTTCTCTCTCTCTCTCTCTGTCTCTCTCTCTTTCGCTCTCTCTTTCTCTCTCTCTCTTTCTCTTTCTCTCTTTCTCTCTCTCTCTCTACTGCTGCACTCTGGTCTCTGCGGGGGTTTATTTTTATCTTGTTGATTCTTATGTGTTACTAATTTGATCCACATTGAAAACTCAATACAAAATATTTTTGGGGGGAAAAATATATTAATCTCATTGCTCAGCTCTCAACTATCATTGTTTATGAAATATATTCCAAGCATAAACGTATGCTTTGTTTTTTCTAAACATTATTAAACTAAAAATATGTAAGCTTAACCACGCTACAAAAAAATGTCGACAAGCGTGTAACTCGCCGAGCTATCTTATTGGCTTATCACATCACAGCTCACTCAGGTGTGAAAAGTGTAACTCTCAGTCCCCTTATTACTGCTTAATAATACAAGAAACCGGAAAGTGAGGCTTAATGGGCCAATGAATCTGTCAGAAATTATGTTTCGTATAATAGAATATTGACATGACCTACATCACCTCCTGCGTTGACAAAGCCCATAAAAATATCCATTGCACGATACAGAGCATGAATTCCAAAAATAAAACTCATCAACCTGAGTGCCTGGAAATATGTTTCTAAATGAATGTAAAGTGTTTTATTTTAAAATTGACTCTTCGAAGTGCTTTGACAAGAGGCATTTAGCACACACCGGCAGCCCTGTAGCCATTCCAAATGTACTTGCAAAGAAACTGAATGTGCTTAAAACCTTCAATTAAAGAGGAACTGCAGGAACAGTACTGACCTTTGCAAATAGTTGTCCTCAAGAGCTCACCAACAAACCTTAAAATAAATTAACCTTTATCAATTTGGATTTCTTAAACTCTTATTTCTTAGTGAAGAGTCATGGGACTAAAACCCAGGGCACATAAAGAAGCCCAGCTGTAAGCAAAGTGAATACTGTGCCATGCTTGGGTCATGAAAAGTAAAAACATCTGAAATTATTGAAGGACTGCAGGACAGATTACTATAAAACTGGCAGCCCTAGACTTACTTCAAACTGTCACTGATACCTCAAACAACACTCCAATTCCCAGAGACGGTTTTTATTAAAGTTGTTCAGCAAGGTGCAAGGGCCGTCCCCCTCTCTCTCTCTCGTCTAAAAGCACCACTCCCACCCTAACCAAGGTGTCCCTACTCCCAAGGTTAGTATAGGCTCCTGGTTTCTCCCTACTGTCTAGGTTCGGACTTCGCTAGAAGGTATGACCTAAAGGCCAATGCTTTGTCTCTCTATACTCCCACAGGGAGTTCCTAGGCTAACCCTACACTAGCAAAGAAGTAGCTACTAGAGGATCTGGTCATGTGCCTTGAGATGCTCTGTCAGACTTAGTCTCCTTCCTTTTGTGCCCTTGTGTTAGTTTCCCTGCTCTGTAGCCTATTCTCCTCCACTCTCTACTCTCCTACTCTCCTACTCCCACCTTCACCCCCCTTCGCTCCTCCTACTCCCTGTGTCTTCCTCCTCTGTCTCTGATCTCTGTCACTCCTCCTACCACTTGGCCCCACCTTCCAATGATACTCCTCCCTCCTCCACACTACTAGCACAACTCCAGCCAACCTTCTTCTCGGTCTCCCTCCTTTCACTGTCACGTCAATTTCACATTCACTCCCTACACTCTTGCTGATAATCACACTCACTAGTCTTACAGGCACACTCATTGTAGTCACTAACCAATATGTCACCTGCTCAAGAATTTGCCTCCATGCTCTTGTGGACAGTCCTTCCTCCTGCTGGACTCTTGGTCCGCCACTCCCTCCTCCAACCTCATCCAAACAACCCACACATTACTGCTTCCTGGGTTTCTTGTATGCCCCCATACCCAACCTATGGTTGGTTGTCTAGCACTGGCCAATCTGACCATGTCTTCCTCACCGGGGGAGGTGTCAAATACAGAGAAACTTTCAAATAGCTGGTTAAACCCAGCCCATTTTCTACACACAAGGCCATCGTCAAGTAGCAAAGGTGGGCCGCATTGCAGTGTCCAAATTCATGTTAGGGTGACCAGGTGTGGCCAAGGTAAGTACAGTTCTCTTTGATGGTTGCGGTACCTGGTGGTCTAGTCTTTCTGCACCGATTTTGTTTCTTCTCGTGCAGGTGCTGGGAAGCAGTGTGCAGCACATCAGGCTGCCGCGTAGGCTCTCTGCCACGTCCTCTGATGGCTCTCCAGCTCTTTGCTGGTATGGCGCTTCAAACCAGACAGCGTGGGGCACGGATGGGTTGTGCTGCATCTGCTGGTTTTTTCCTCCGGCTGCCAAGGTGGCTTCGGCATGAAACAGAGAAAAACTGGCGAACATTTGACACATGGGGTATGGGATGATGCAAATGGGTACTGCCCATATAAAGATTGGAACTTGGGAAGGGGTCAGGAAATGAGGCCCACTCAACTGCCCCTGTGCCCCTCTGGCGTAGGACTGGCTCTGGCTTCCACCATGGTAGGTCTCCCACCCCAGGCTGGGAGGGATTCCTATCCCCTCGTGACAGGGTGAGTTTACAGACCTTGACACAATATAGTGACAGTAGACACACTTAGTACTTGACAAATTCAAAGAATGTATCTGTTGGCAGAGTAAACATAATTAAAGAATGGAGGAGTTAAAATACCCCTTAATCAAAATGAAGCATGTTCCCACACCTTCAATAAAGGACAATGCAGCTAGCACACAACCACCCCTTTTCGCATAAGGGAGACCCCATAGAGAACGAAATCACAGGAAACAGTTTTGTGAGCTCTATACATTTTTAAATTGGGAAACCATTTTTAATTTGATGGCACTCTGCCAAAGGCCTTGTGATTGTAATATAAATGGAAGTACAGCGCGGTATGAAGGAACGCACTTATCAGCTGCGAGAGCAGCACTATAAAAAGGAGTGGGGCTCTGTTATTTTTTGCTTAATAAAACCAATCCATAAATCCTGGGGCACAGGTAAGTGAAATCAAATTTAGCGGTTGAATGAAGCACGGTAAATAGGCCCCAAAAGCTTGCTTCTGCTTTAAAAGTGTGCAGCATTTTGTTTGCGGCAAAGGCCGCTACAGCTGGTTTATTAGCACAGAGCATGCGATGCCAGGTCAGCTTAAGAGGAGCACACAGTGGTTGTTATTTTTCAAGGTCAACTGATTAGAGCTTATAGGGTCTGTCAGTGAAAGAGGAATATATGGCAATTTTATTCAAAATAATTTATGAAATGTGATTTTCTAGTGAATCCGTCAAGAACCCGAGAAGTTTCAAATCACCTGCAGACCATTTTCCCTGGGAGAGGATTAGATTGTTCCCACTGTCCAACAATTATGCAGCAGTATGTCTGTGGTTCTGATGGTGTCACGGTGGGAAGCCACTCTCATGCGAGCCAGGAAGAGACGACCAGGGCAGAATAATAAAGTTCTGCTGGTCGTCTCAAATGTTTCAATCACATCATTTTGTGTTGTGTGAATTGGGGGTGGATTGTGACGTTACAACTCTGTAATTGAGTGCAGTGTGGAAAGGTTCATGGAACCAATGATCAATCGCAATGTATGTATTCCATGTGGGTCCAAAATGCGAGGTCCAATCATTTTTGTGTGGGGAGATTCTTTCTATGTCGCACGATCGCAAATTGTAATTATTTTGCTTTCTATAAAGGTTTTCATTTTGAGGGCAGTTCTTTGACAGTGCCTTTTCATGCAGTCCTGTTCCGCAATCTGTTTGAATATGCTGTCCCAGCTGTGTCTGGTGCCCTGAATAAAATTGTGTTCATTCTTGCACCAACGTACACTCCTTTTTTACTACCTTTGTAATTCTTTGGTGGGTTCAACGAGGTTACCCCCGATATATGACCTTGGTTCTTTCTGGTCAGTGCTGGGTTTAGTTGTGCATAGCATTACATACAGGGACACCAGTATTCGATTTGGAGTAAACTCAACAGTGAATTTAGTTACATTTTAGGAAACTAAAAAGTAGACTACAGACACGTGTAGTCTAAGACCAATTGCGAGTTCGCTGATCTTTCGACATCCCTCCCATTTAGCATCTTGAATCTGGATCAAGGTGTGCAATGGTCACCACTTATTTACCAGACAGACACAGGGACAAACTGCACAATACTCTCAGTGAAGCCCCCATTACTGAACAGTGAAATTACCCACTAATGAAAGATTTAAAACACACTCAGAGAAAACACACTTTAGTCAGTGCATTTAAGGATTCAGGAGACTAGTATCTCAACTTGGCATCGCAATGGTAATCTGAAGAGAAAATTGCTTGTGCATACCATTAAGAAATATCCTCAAGGATGGATCCATTTTTTAAACAAATCAACAAAAAGGTTAGGGGTACTAGTTATCTCCCTGTGCCAAACAGGCCTTCAATGTCAAAAATATGAGCGAGTAAGTCGCAACTTCTGAGTACTGGGACTCACACCTTTGCCTCCTGATTGGCCTCCTTTATACAAATGTGTACTCTTAAATGGTGCCAGACATTCAAATAATGAATTCAAAAGCCAGTGTCAGCTTAGAAAGTTTTATATTTAAGTCTTCATATTACATTAATTGCCCATATGTGCTAACACATGTTTCGGCCACCTGGCACTTTTTCAAAGCTGGGCTAAATATTGTACACTTTCACAACAAGAGCTAATACATTGTATTCCACATCATTATATTGACAACATATATTTGGTGTTTTACATGTGTTTGTGTGACCAGAAAGGAAGGGATTGATTTTAGGTAGGATTGGTAAGGGAAGAAAGACAGTAGCATCCACCATTAGTTGGACTGAGTCTCTACATATCAAACCAATTAATTTGATCAAAACTCCAAAATACTGTATTTCAATATTACACATAGCAGTATTGTACCCATGCCACTGCTTTATCATTCTCACATATTAGCACGGGTTATAACATAATTTGTCAAGGCATAAATTCGTTTTCACAAATTGATTAGCAGAGTTTGCTAATTCACATTTTTTTTATTAGCAAACCGACAAATTTGATTAGCAATTTTGTACTAATATTGATAATGTCACCAGCCATTATTTGTACCCAACACATGAAATGAGCGACAATACAACAGTTTTGCGTACCGCTTAAATAAGACATTAAAGGAGTCAGGCCTTGAAAATCCTTTACAATTCAGCTAGACCTGCAAGTGACTTTGTTTCCCTATCCAACCCAAGAGAAATGCACTCATCCCATAGCAATGGAGGACAACAAATTTAAAATGCAATTTGTGTACAATTGTGCATGTCACTACAGACCTGCTCTGTTTGGCACACTGCTGCCACCCAGAGGCCAGCCATGCACAGTCAAACTTCTGTTTGACATTAACTGCAAACAAAGGTAATGTTACATAAAAGTTTCAAACATTTCTTACAAATGCTACTGGCCCGTGATAAAATGTGCTCGAATATGCGAGTGGGCGAAAAGACTTTGCGAGCCACAGCTGAAATGTAAAAGGTTAGCTGTATGAATGGACACAAATGAATAGATATGATAAAAAAGCTCTGAAAAAAGTTTGGCCCGCTGTCTCCTGCAGGTGGTAATATATAATGCAATCATAATCATAAAGCAAAACGAGCTCTGGAGGCTAACTACAGTGTTTAATATTGCAATAGATCTGTAGATGTACAGATTGGATGGAACTATTGATCAATACTTTGCGTAAGCTTCTAGTTAATTTTTGTGTATTCATTATTAAAGATGAAAGAAAGAGACTAAGCAGTGTTGATTGCATAGCAGGCAGAGAATTGGGCAAGCTAGATGGAATATTGTAGTTTGTGGTCATCTCAATTTCAGGGTACCTGGTATAAAGCGACTGGGTGATAATTTAGATACACTAACCTAAACTTTGGAGCTGATGCAGTGGTTTACAGTATCAATACTCTAATCATGCATTATGTAACAGCCTACATTTTAGGAATGCAATTGCACGACTGCCTTTTAAAAACAATATGAAGTTGAATCATACTGGTCTTAACCAGACAGCATATTGAAAGCTTAATAAAAGTAGCATCCCGATTATTTCTGATTTACAATTATTTGACAAATGCATTCTTGCCTAGGACTCCCACACATGCCTTTGGCACTGAAGAGTGGAGGAGATGATTACTGCTGCACTTGCTCTCCATTAGAACTTGAAGTGAACAGAGAAAAGAGTGGGAATAGTACAGAGGGCAAGAGAGGAATGAAGGGAGAACTCTACTTTCATTGAAAATGGCAACTTAAATAGCTATCTTTGCTACACAAGTGTCTATTTGATTAGCAAACTGACAGAATTACATAGCAAACTGCCATGCGACACTGCTTATTTTATGCCTTGAACATGCCCTATCCAATATAGCTTCTTTCACTGAGCTACTAATCATTTGTTGCCCATTATTCATACACCCCCTATGAGTTCACCCTCAGTAATATTACACTAACTTTTACAAATAATCCTCATCACCAAAGTGAAAGTACACTTTTTTCCATATAGGCTTAGCTACTCACCACTACCATGGTTGGGCCTTCATACACCACGTTAGTTATTTTTTAAGAGATGATTCTCCCAACATTTATCAGGGATAGATCCCTAGGTCCTGCAAGAAATGCCATTTTATTATGTGCATCTCTATAATTACTTTAAGGCTAATCTCCGTCTGTGTATTAACTTGCATACTATAATTGTCCTGTTTTAGACCCACTCTTCTAGTTCTAAGTGTGGCGCATAAAAGGGGGATGAAAATCATGGCGAGATTGGCCACATTTTTTAATGTTTGCCTTTTCCTTATTATCTATGTGGGTAATCAACCCCTCCCAGCCCCCAAACAAGTAAGCCTATATATGCACCCTCATTTACCCTGCTATAATTCATTACCTGAATTCCAACTTTTAAGTATCTTTGTGTCCCCGTGCATTTTTCTTGCTGCGGCGCCATTTTAGATAGCTTAAATGCCTGTCTGCTACCGATGAGGTGACGCGCTATTGTGTGCAACGATCTGACGAACCAGCGTTAACGCGGCAATACTTTAGGAAACCTGCCCAGGTTCCCAACCTGTGTAATGCCAAAGCATTACAGATACCGGCAAACTTCTCAGTTTCCCTATCCTATGGTCTACCCTGCAGATACTTTCCCATAAATCTATTGATGTCCCTAAACACTGTTCCATTATTTAGTTATATTTAATTCCTTTGCTTCCTTTTATTCATAGTCTTGACTGCACCTAGTGTTATGTCTATTACCCACGCTCCATCAAAATAAATCAATTAACCCCATCTGTGAGCATAATAAGTGACTTCTTCAACGCAAAATCGCTATCTGTTTAATTTGATTGATGCACTACCTTAGCTGCAAGATATGTTTGCATAAGTGTATTATTATACCTCCACTTCTTATTAATTGTCTTATCTGCACCTACTGATATGTCTAATTGTGCATGCTCCATCTAAGTTAATTAACCCCCGTCTAAGAAGGCAAACATTTTTTGCCTTGATCATCACACAGTTGCTTGCGGTTTAGTTTACTCTGCTTGTCGATCCGAAAATGTTCTCTCTCATTTCGGAAACCTTCATTCCTTTCGAATCCACTCTCCACTATCACTGTTTAAATAGAACACTAAATTTTACAGTTTTAGTCCTACACCCCATACTCGTATTAGAAGCGTATTAACATATGGCATATTTAGCCTATTTTTACATGGATTCCCTCCACTACTCATCACTCCCACTATTGGAAATGTATGGTTATTCAGTCCAACTTTACCCAGGAGGCTACTAATCCTGTGGAAATCTCCTTTATAGAAAAAAGCCCATTTCATGATCCTTATTTAAGCCGAATTCAATTGTTCACATGGTGCAGATTGTCCTGGCCTCTATCTGTCTCAGAAGATGATCCATGTTTCCTTCTCTTTTGCTCAAAATAACCTTCTTCAAGCCAATAAATCTCAAGTCCTGCTTGTTCTGTAGCTGATGCTCAGATTCCCATGGTTGTGCCGGGGGGAATTTTTGTTCCTGACTCCCAATAATAGCAAAATGCTCTCTCACTCTCGTCCTTAGTTCTCAAATTGTGCTTCCTGTGTCCTCTTGCATACACATATTATAGCATAAATAACAAATCTGGATCTATTGTTTACGTTGTTTTGAATTCGAAATTTGGTACCCCTGGAGTCACTAAATTCTTGAGTGCTTGTATGTGCATAATGCACATGGTGCATGTGCCACATTGTTGAAAACTGATTGTCGCCAGCTGCAGCTATGTCAATACTGGTTTTTGCTTAACAGTCGGTAAATATGAAGGGCTCCATTTTCTTTTCAGAGTTAGCGCCCTATTAAAATTAAAGTTGGCCTCTCTTTGATGTATTTAGTAAGATCCTTATCATGATGTAGCAAATGCCAATGTCTCTCGAGTATATTCTTAATCTTGTCCCAGTTGATATATTCTGTATTACCTTCTGATGATGGCAGATACTAGCATACAGGGTGGAGTTTACTTCTGTTACTTTTCTGAAAGTTTGCGTCTTGATACAAATGTCTTATACGTAGATAATTTCACTTGAATTACACGTTCCTGGGAATAAAATACCAAAATCATTATCGTTCAATCTTCCTATAAATGCTTGTAGATCATCTTGGGTTGCTTTCCATATCAGAAAGACATCATCAATATATCTTGGCCACATCGTCACCTTTACTTCAAATGCCTGATCAATGTAAACATGGTTATCCTCAAAAAGCCACATGAACAAATTCACAAGAGCTGGGGCATACTTTGTGCCAATGGCAATCCCTTTGACTTGTTGATAATATATGTTGTTGAAAATGAATTTGTTATGCTCTAGTGTAGCTTGTAGCATTCCCTTTAACATTTATACATGTTGATAATAAGAGGCAGAGCTATCCTTAAAGGTATATTCTATTGTTTTGATTGCCAGATGATGCTGTATCGATGTATAGAGTGCCCGAACATCTAGTGTTACTAGGAGGTAATCCGTTTGCCATGTTATATTCTTGATAATATTCAAAACGCTGGTAGCATCCATCAGATAGGTTGGTAGTTTAGTAACAAATGGGCTAATAATCTTGTCCAAGTATTCTGAAATGTGTTCTGTGTCGTCCATCCTATCCCAGTAAGAATGAGCCTTGCCTCCGGTATCCGTTCATACTGTTTATGAATTTTAGGGAGAAAGTACATGCAAGCGAGTACTGGTCGCTTCACAGTTAGGTAAATCTTCTATGAGTCAGTTATTGAACCTTGCCTATACCACTTTAGAATCTGATCATCCAGATCCTCTGTCAATTGCTTCCTAGGGTCCAATTCTAAAAACGTGTAACAATTTGAAGTTTCTAAGGGGGTCACTGCCATCTCTATGTAGTCCTGTCTGTTCATAACCATGATGTTCCCTCCCCTTTATACATTTCTTTAATTACAATAGTCCTATCCTGTGTCAAGTTTTTCAAAGCATGAAATTCATGTCTTGATAGATTATCATCATATTTGTGCTTCCTCAGATTTTGTGTTTAAATTATCTTATTAATACCCGTCACAACCGCCCCCTTTAAAAATATCAATCACATTGTCCACTGGCAGTTGCGGGACGAACTTTGATTTAGGTTTACACATATGCAAATTCTGAGGTCTAATCTGTAATTCTTGGAACACATGTCTAATATCATAAACTTCAGTTTCTTCAAAAGATCTCATATGTGTTTTCTATGCCTTCAATTGAGAATCACTGCATTCAGGTTTTTGACTTAATTCTCGTATTTTCAAAGATGTGGTAGCAAAGAATTTCTTTAATTTAAGTTTTCTAGTAAATTTAAATAGATCTATTTGCAATTCCGTCGGGTCATAATAACTAGTTGGTGCAAACGAGAACCCCCAATTTAACACAGATGTTTCCACTGATGTCTAATTCCTTTCAGCTAAGTTGATCACAAGGTTATTTATTTGTTCCTCTTGTTCACGTCCTTTGTGCTGGCCCTGGTCCCTCTTTTGTTCCGTTAGGCTTCCTGGCCCCCCTCCTCTCTCTCCTCCTTAAACAATACATACAAGATTGAAAGTCTTAGCAACTGAGTTACCAAACATTTTACACATCATAACAATTTCAAACAGCAATCAATTTTTGCATTTAATTGAAAAATACTTAACTACTACATTTTATTGGAATTAAACACCTAGCCAAGTTCAAATTGATATGGCTTTATCACATAAGCTATATTGCAGCAATTCAGTAGTCCGGTACATGTTTGTCAGACTGCAAAAAACACTAATTTATTTGGCAACTGGATCTAAGAAGGGACAATGCGCTCAAAGCTTGACACAATGGGTGACTCAGTAAACACCAGAGGAAGAGCCAGACAATAAATACCCTCTAATCCTCTTCAAAGCACAACATACAGGTGAGTCTTGTGCATTAGCCAAAACCCATGATAAAAGTTTTTACAGCTATGGAAAGTTAAGATGGAAGGTTAGATAGAGGTTACTTAAAAAGAGTATAGTGTATTATTTATTTATTAGGAAGAACAATGCTATTCTGATCGTAAAAGAATGTATAATAGATATCAGATTTGACAGAAAGCAGTTTGGGTGACATTCTGACCAGGTTGTGGTTGGGTGTAAATGGAACAGTCATCAGGGACTATACTTTATACTGTTGCGGCTTGCTTTTAATAATCCAATCCGTGAAAAAAGAACCCACTTTTGGCACTAAAAAGGTTCGATTAAATAATATCTCACTTGCTGTTAAAAAATGTCTTGTTAAATAAAAAGAAAACGGAACAAATTATTAGGCAAGGTGGATAATGGCATCTGTAGTATCTGGCGGCTGATAAAATGAGGTCCGGCCGCCTGGCCCAGCAAGGCGTCGAGAAATACTGGTGGGCCTCTGCATCACTGTTGCTTTAAGGGTGCAAATTGTTTCTTTGCTGACACCTACTGACAGTGCCAATATATTAGGCTTTTCCACTTCAAAGGTCAGACCACTTATGGTAAAACTACAATATTGAATCGGTTTCCTGCACTAGCCACACTGTTTACTACTGAAAAAAGAGGAATACACATTAGAAAACAGTCACACAATTCCAAAGTTACTGGGGTTGGGGGTGGGGGAGGACAAGATGGAATCATGACAACTATTTTAAATCCTCTTTATTAAGTAGCCATCTTGAATTGCAAACAACTGAACCATGCAGCACAGCACGGACAGATATTTGCCAGTACAGTATTAAAAAATGTAGGGTGAAAAGGCTTTTCTCAGCTTTTGGTTGTGCTGAAAGGAGGCTCCCCCTCTCAAATATTTGCTGGTGTTTCCTCGAGTGGTGAAGCATAGGGGGCACATATCTGCTTGCCTGGTGGACAGGGAGACATAAGGTTAGTTCATTGCTGGTATGAAGCAATGTTGGGGTGCTTTTCTCCCCAGGCCACTGTGGCAGCAATGTCCTAGATACTGGTGATGCATGAAGGACGGCTGATGGATACAGTGATGGCTTGGCACACAAAGAGGATGCAGAGGTTTTTCTGAGTGCCAGTGATTATCAAACAGCTACTTCTGATTCCAGGGCAAGTCATAGGAGTACTCAATGCTAGTGGGCTCATGTGTGGAAAGGTGGCCAACGATTTGCATGGGGAAATGGAGGTGATTGGTGGCAGACATATGAAGGAGCACTCCAGTGGCTCCCAAAGCTTGACAGAGTGCAATCAGAGCTTCCATGGAGGTGGCCTGATCTTCGAGGAGCCATGGTGTACAGAACTTTAGAACCCACAGTGATCCCTTGTGTTAGCACCCACTGGGTTCCCTAGACAGTAGGCCAAGGTAGTGGCAAGGGGCAGATTGCCCATGAACTCGATTGCCTGTAGAGCAATGGGCATTCAAAGATGCTTGAATAACAGGTAGTATGAAATAAACCCTCACCATGCAAGTTAATAAAACTCAAGATTGTCTATTATCCCTCATGCAAAAATGATCTGTATGAGGAAAACATCATAAACCACATGACCTTAACAATTGTAAGTTCCAAGTGCAACACTTTGCCAGTGTACTTGTGGCATCTGCTCTTAAGAGGTTATTGAGCATCATCAGTATCTAGCATCACACAATTTGTGGTGCTCCCAGGCCCCTGCAATTGGAGGTGAGCAGGACCTGGAGTAGTTCCCATGTGTGGCATGCCCAAACTGATATCTAAGAAAGCATCTCACTCTCATGAGGCTTGTGGTTTCCTAGAAATGCATGGCTGTGAGCCAATGGTTCCCGAGACGTTTAATAATGATTCAGTGAGAACCTTTTAGACGACTGCAGGGTTCTCAGCAGTGCAGGGAACTACCTACAAATTAGGCTAGAAGTGGAGTGGGGAGCCTGGGCAATACTGTCTTCAGGAGCTGCATCGTGGAGAAGGTGGTTGTTCCCAGCACCCAGGGTCACCGCACTCCCAACCTCTTGTTTCTTGCATTTGACATCATCACACCCATCATGTCATAAGAGGGAAACGGTAATCTAGTTTTTTTGAAGGGATTGCTTTCTAAAAGGTTTGTGATTAGTAGACGAACACGAAAAGAAAAGGATGTCCCCAAGCCATTCCATTTAATCCTCAACACAAACAATTGCTATGATATGATATAATATTTTATTTGTATTGCGCCCATACACAAGTGTTTCAGAGTGCGACGAGGCAAGGGAGAGGATCAAGGGAGGACAAAACGATCTTACTAGGCCCAGTGACATTGAGAAGGCACAAGTGCAGGGGAGAGGGAAGGGAGAAAGTGCAAGGGGCAGGGGAGAGTGGAACGTGCTGAACACGTGATAAAAACTACGACATGTAGTGTGGCCACAGGTGGTGAGTGCAAGAATAAGGCACAGATATCGGGTGTCTAATAAGTGCAGGAAGGGTACTCTAGGGTTGCAGATACAGACCCAAGTGCAAGGGTTGCCAGGAGGCAGTGCAGGTGTGTGGCTCGGTGGGCTTGGATATAGGCCCGAAATCAGAGGCTAACCAGGTGCCCGGTGGCGAAGCAGGGGAGAGGAAGAGCAAAGGCAGAAGCAAAGAGAAAGGTCTTGAGGTGCTTCCGGAACTGAAGACGGTTCTCTTCCAAGTGTCAGAGAGGCAAGGAGGCTGCTCCAAAGGGAGGCCCCAGCTGAAAAAAAGATCTACCCACAACTCGTTGCTTGGAGAAGTGACTGACCCTGTGGGAGGTGGAGGTGGAGGAGCAAAAAGCTCGAGTAGGAAGGTATTTCAGAAGGGAGAGTTGAAGGTATTGCCGACCCAGGCCCCAGAAGGGCTTGTTGACAATGCAAAGGATCTTGAACTTCAATCCTTGCAGCCACTGGGAGCCAATGAAGGGATTTCAGGGATGGAGGGATACGATCCCTGGGCTAGAGGCCAAGGACAAGTCTCCCGTCCTGTTCTGGATGAGCTGCAAAGGGCGGAGAGTAGTTGCAGGCAGATTTAGAAAGAGGCTGTTGCAGTAGTCCAGCCTAGTGAGAACCAGAGATCTAGAGACAGTGAGATTCTGGGGGAAGGAGAGGGAAGGAAGAATACCTCTGAGGAGATGCAGTTGGTAGTTTGACTTTTTAGAGACGCCAGAGATGTGTGGAGAAAAGGAAAGCGTGGAGTCAAAGATGACCCTGAGGTTCTTTGCCTCACAGGTGGGACCAGGGAGGGCACCAAGGGAGGCCGACCAGAGAGTGCCAGGAAAGGAAAGTGCAGGTGTGCCAATGAGGGGGATCTCTGTCTTACTGGCATTAAGGCAGAGGTCGTTAGCAGCACACCACTCCTGGATTGCAGAGAGTCATGTGACAGAGGGCGATGAGATGGCACAGGATAGCCTGAAAACGAGTTGGGTGTCATCTGAATAGCACTGAACATTGGAGCAGAGAGCAGCAATGCAGTGGGCGAGTGGTGCCAGGTATTGGTTGAAAAGCATGGGAGAGAGATAAGATCCCTGAGGAACTCACTGGTAGAGAGTGAGATAGAGGAGAGGAAGGACCCAAGTTGGATCTGGGAGGGTCGGTTGGAGAGGAAGGAGGTCAGCCAGGCCAGGGCCTGATCAGTGATACCTAGGTTATCACAGAGGCAATTGAGCAGGTTGCTATGGTTGACCATGTTAAAGGCAGAAGAGTGTTCGAGTAGGATGCGGACAGATGGGATATTAGAATCCAGGTTGGAGAGCAGGTCTTCACGGATGTTCAGGAGAGCATTTTCCGTGCTTCTGGCTGCTCTAAAGCCTGACTGATTCTCATGGAGACAACCAACAGAATTGGTGTGAAGATTGAGCTGGGAGATGGCCAGCTTTCCCAGGAGTTTGCCCAGGAAAGGAGTGATATAGATTGGGTGATAGTTAGCCGGCAGGAGGGGTTGGCTGTGGGTTTCTTGAGAAGAGGGTGCACAAGAGTACTTGAGAGGAGAGGGGAAGGCTCCGGAGGTGAAGGAGTGGTTGCAGAAGTCAGCAGAGCAGGAGCGAGGGTGACAATGTGGTCCTTGATGGTTTTGGATGAACAGGAAAGAACCTGTTTTGATGAGACTTTCATAGATTGGACTTGTCTGGAAATCTTGTCCAGGGATAACAGAGGAAAAGATGAGAAAGAGGGAGGAGAGGCGGCTGCAGGGGGGCCAGAAGTAGCGGAGAGAGAAGAGGGAAGAGGAGGAGAGGACAGAGAGTGGACAGGATGTCCTGGGTTTTAGAGATGAAATGAGAGGCCAAGGCCATGCAAAAGGCCTGGGAGGGGGCAGGAGAGGTAGAGATTGCAGCAGGATTGGCCAGCACCTTGCAGATTTTAAAGAGTTTGGCTGAGTTGTTGGATGCCGCCAAGACACAGGCTTGGATGTGGGATTTCTTCTTAGTGCGGACAAAGAGCCGGTATTGCCTTTGGAGAAGGCAGCAGGCCAGTTTGTCAGAGGATGCAAAAGAAGCCGGCCATTTCCTCTCAGCCACCATACACTTGCGTTTAAGGGTAGCTAGGTCAGAGTCGTACCAAGAGTTGCACTTGGTTTTGGGCTTCAAGCGGATCCTCATGACAGGGGCAAGAACTGTTATGTAGATGCTTTATATCCAATGAGCGGATGAGATTTATTCCCTGTATGACTCATCTGTGGCAAGTGATGAGGTCTTGTGATTCCAGAACTGTAGAATGTCCAAAGAATGTTATGGCTTAGGAAGTAACAGTTGGTTGGTAGCTGCAGTGCTGGCTGGGGGTCTTTTCTATGTATTTTCAAGACTGGAAATAAACTACTGTTTATCTCACCTGGTGTGGTCATTGTCCCAACAAGAACATCAAGAGTATCAGAGATAGCAGAGTGGAGCTTGGAAAGGGCAATGTCAGGGTGGGAGTCAGCCTGAGGTGGAGGGGGGGGTGAGAGAAACTGGTGGCGAAAGTCTCAACTGACACACGCTTCATGGGCCGGATGACCAAGAAGGTAGGTGGCAGTGCTGGAGTAGGCTTGGACTGCGGGGTAGGGAGGGAGCGATGGGAGGAAAGGAGAAAGTGATCGTTCCAAGAAAGAGGAATGGTGAGGGGGTTGGAGAGGGGAAGGTCAGCAGAGATGAGAACATCCAGAGTGTGCCCTGCAGAATGAGTAGAGCCAGAGAGAAGAATAGAGAGTGCGGTCAACATATGAAATTGGAATCTGAGCCTGCATACGGAGCTAGCTACTTTAAAATTCTGACCCTATGCTGATGTTTTACTCCACTCCACTGATCCTACGAAGTTATAAATAGGAGAATGAATTAGGACGTAGTAGTAACAAAGAGAAATCGGAGTTAATGATGTAGTGCAGTGGTTTCCAATCCCTCAAAGCTCTGGGTGCAATGTGAGGGGTCAGAATTACACCTAGAAGATAGTATTTATTGAATGACAAGTCTTTGGGAGCTTTACCAGAACCACGAGTTACATTAAGAAATGGTTAAGTGTACTTTTGAGGTTCGTGGAGTGGATCAACATTATTAAAGATATTTAGGCTTCCAAGTTGTCTCTTTCTTTAGGATGATATTCCAGGTTTGTCCTTCAGTGGTATTTTAAGAAATTGCCAGAAATATTATCACCCTTTATATGGCATGGGAACCCTGTGCACAGAAATTGCCCATAAGTAATGCAAGTAAGCAAGCAAAACAGTGGCCAATTCTTGGCCTTCATTCACACCTACTTTTCAGCTACACAGGTGAAAACCTGCATTATTTCTTTAAATGTTCAACAGGTGTTTTTACCCTGTCAAACACCTATACAGCCAGCCAATCCTCCTTGATCCAGGTGATGTGATGAAGATGAATTTCAATAACTGAAGTGTCGATACTTAAAAGATTTTTATAAGAGATGGGAAAACATTCTTGATTCCCTTAAATTCTGACCACCTCCCAATCTAGAACACCCAAATATAGAATAAATATATTCCGGAGAGGTACACAAACTAGGATCTTGGGGAGATTCCCATTGGATCAAGTGTGACAATACGTGAAACACATTCACTTTTTTAAGCGTGGATGACCTTTCTGCATAACAAGCCTAGAAACGCTAATGGCAGACAGGAATCGAGGACACGTGTGTACAGCTCAACGTGCACATGGAAGAAATCTCTAGCAGGGCCGGATAAACTACTACTCTTTACAGCAACACGGATACAAGATCATCACTGTGCATTGCTTGAACTGTGCCTTACAACAAAGAAGCTGAATAACAGGGCTTACATATCTTTGCTGTTTCCGTATTGTGGCCCTTATGCAGGCGAAGTGGATTTTCTAACAAGCTAGGATTCCATGTATGGTGTGGTGAGGAGGAGAGGTGTAATGTGCTCTGTATATGCATCAGTGTAGTTTGTTTCTAAAAAGCATTCAACTGAGAATGGCGTATCCTGATGAATGACTGAAGCTCCCACAAGGAAATCTGACTGAACACAACTCATCTCTATATTTGGTCGAATCTCTTTGTTTTATTTTTTTTTAAATCAACCAAAGCGATAACGCTTTTTTAGCGTATGCCTTTTTTCTCCTATTCTTTACCTCATGCTTACTGTAACTTTTTATTTGAATGTTAACTGCGATCGTAGATGTCTGTAAAAATATGATCATTATTAGCCACAAGGCAACAATTGCAATGCTATAGACAACACACCCATAAATGCATAAGAACATGAGCTATTGCAGAGATAAGAACTTTATTAGGCAGTCCTACACTAGCACAAACAGAAGCTTCATTGATAGGGAGCAGCCCTAGAAAGCTGCAGCAAGCTGGGAAAGGAATAGGAACAAACCTAGGGGCGAAATAGAGGAGAGCTAAGCTATGGTGAATAGTGGGGCCCCTGGCTCACCTGGTGGCCATATTACAAACGCCTCTCTACTCTAAAAAAACAAGTACTTCTTACAGTGCTTGATAAGATGTAAATTATAAGTGTCTTCAGCTGTTTGCAGCATACTCCTGAATGCATCTGAAAGCATTATGACATGATCGCATTACATTTTGGAAAGTCTCCAGCATGCAAAGAGTTAATATGCAAAAGCAAACCTCATCATTGTTTACGGAACAAAGCATTATCCGGTAGACGGGGATATCTGTATAAATGGCTAATCAGCAGGAAAGGGCAATTATGGATTTTTACTGGTAAAGAGTGCATCACAGAAGAGCTTAGAGGCCCAGATGCCTATTGCAACGTCAATGGTCGATGGCATTCCCTTGTGAAAGACACAGCAACAGCTAAAACGCCCAGTCGTCAGATGTTCGGTCGCGACGTGAAGCGCATTAAACCAGCAGCCCAGACACAACAGCTGCAGCTTTTTGCAATTTGCAAATCGTGCCTGTTCGTGCAAATCCCATAGGACTCAATACCCAAAATGAACCCACAGATTTCCTAGCCACAGAATGGGGTACACCGGAAATCTCAAAAGCTAAAACATGGTTAGTATTACCTGCAGTGTGTACTGCATCGCCGTGCCGTTATGGGTCTACAGGCTGCCTTTAGACTTGCAGCGAGATGTTAACAATACTAGTCGCAACATTCATACGGAATGTAAAGAAAGGCTCCTGGGAAAAGAACGATAATGCGTTGGTCTGCTGCGATTTTACTGCCAGCATTCTCAAAATGCCGCATATTCGCATAGGTCCAGCAGCGCAGTTCAGAAACCAGTGAAATGTTTAAAACGGTATACTTGTGGCAGTGGGACAATAGTCAATATATCCAAGCTACGTCCCCTCCCCCACATTTCACGTATACCCAGAAAAATCTTTGTGCACGTACACACACACACAACAGCAAGAGGACCAGAACAAATACAGCCTGCGCCCCACCGATCACCCATAATCCATACATTTACTCTCACTGATATAGCAATACACAAACATATGTTGGGTTACCCTTGTGTATAGTAATGGGGTCCTTACACTTCCATCACAGGCGAGGTTTTGTGCTGATACTGTTCTAGAGACAGGAGGAGGTCATACCCCTGTTATGCACACGAGCATATGTTAGATAGATATCCTTACATTTGATTAGATTCAGTGCAATAACCATGTTGTGCAATAACAAGTACTAAAAACACTGTCGTGTACGGTGCTGGGGGCTAACAAGTATCAGCTTCATAAGGGAAACACATTTCCAGTACAGCCTCTTGCCAGCCAATCAGGGGCAACATAGTGTGCCAACCACCAATAGATCTCTTCCTTCCAACACAAACAAAAAACGTATGATATACCTTATGGCTGCTACTGTTGTATGGTTTCAGCCCAAAGAAAACAGGGGTCTGGGGCCTGGCCTGGTTATGAATATAAGTCCTTATGCATGGATCCACCTCCCACAACCAACACCCAGAACTGATAGATGCAAAGTTTCGACTTAATCATGCACGCTATGAATTTCTCAGGACATCCTCCAGTTCGCCATCTTTTGCCCTGTCCATCCAATGTTGTGTTATGTACGTACACTGATGCCATTTCCATGGTTTCTAGGCACTCTGGCGGATCTGAAAAGGAAGGAGGGCTGGTAGGGCTTATAGTGGGATAGAGAGGGGAAGCGCTAGAGAGCTTCGATGTGCTTAGGTAGCTTTAGTTAGGAAAACCCAGCCGATCACAGTGTGCTGGGTTTGTTTTAAGTTAATAAGGGCTAGGTGGTGTTTGTTGTATGGGTGTATTTATTTATTTCATGTATTTCTAGAGTGCGACCATCACCAACTAGGGCATCATGGCACTGAGGGACACAACTAGGTGAACAGCAAGACAGAGAGAAAGAAAGAATTACTAGGCAGTAAACAAAAACATTTTCATCGCCCACGAAAGGCCAGGTGGTTACTCATGGTGCGTGAGAGAGGGACAGCCTGTTCCAAAGCTGGGATGCAACCACTGAAAAACAGCTCCCGCCCACCCCCCGCCAAACGGGAAAGAAAAAAAAAGTGTGGGACCGCAATGCAGCAGGTTACAGCAGAGCAAAGTAGGCGAGAGGGAACATACCACCTACATTTAGCCTGGAGATACTCTGGTCCAACGTTATAAAAAGCACGGTGGACTAGGTAGAGTGCCTTGAACTTTACCCATTTAGCCAGTGCAGAGAACGGAGAATGGCAGAGGCCGAAGAAAGGTGGGAGGCCCCCCGACAGCCACTCGCGCTGCCGAAATTTGAAGACGCTGAAGAAGATACAAAAGTTGGGCAAGATAAAGGGAGTTGCAGTAATCAATGGAGTCCGAAACCACGGACGACAAAACCAGAGGATGTAAATGCTGCGGAAGGTAGGGGAGAATTTTACGCAGGAGGCAAACCTTAAACTGGACAGCTTTGCACACTGCAGTGACCTGCTCCCCCATAGACAAGGAGGCTGAGAGTTTGACGCCAAGATCTTTCACAGTAGCCTATGGAAGCGGCATAGGGCTGAGCTCAGTAGGCCAGATCTCAGAGGACCAAGGAGAGGAACCTGGTAGAGCACCGACTACCAAGACCTCGGTTTTATTACCGTTCAGGCGAAGTCAGTTGCGGCCCATCCAACCATGGATGGCCAACAAACAGGAGTGACAACGAACAGAACAACTGAAGAAGGGACAGCCAAGTGCAAACAAACCAAAAGTTGTGTGTCATCCGCACAGGAATTACACCTAAAACCGTTATCAGAGGGCAGAGCCCCAAGGAACCCCACAAGTGAGGACCAAAAGAGGAGAAATAAAAGGGGGAAGAAACAGAAAAGAACGGAACCAGTCAACAACCAGACCAGAAAAAACACACGCCAGCAAGTGGGATGATTTGTGTGTAACTGGTTTAGATTTCTGTAGTGTGCTGTGTTTAGTTGGGTGTTGTACAGTTTGTCCACAACAGAAGGTTCAATGTAAACAGCATAGAGGAATGCGGAGTGCTTCTAATTATTTCACCACTTTGCGTAAATCATGTTTTGTGCCCGTTTTCCAAATTACATGCTTCTGTGTTTGGGAGGAAGAGGAAAAAAGAAAATCACCTTTTGTGGAAGTAGATTTTAAAATCCGAAATTGTGTACTCTGTAAGGCCTAATGGCATAACAGTCAGTACAGCGCCAGGCAAGTGGCCCACCAACAAGTTTCTCAGAGTATGTCATGTTAACCGTTTTTTATACAGCGCCAGCCACCACCATACAGGCCAAAAGTAGAATCTGGAAGTATATGGTTTTTATATCAACACATATCAATGACATTTTGTTCTGTGAGTGAGACACTGGCAGCAGAAAATATGCCAAATCTGGAAATGTCATGACAGACCTCAGAAAGGGGATTTCTCGACATCCAAACAGTCTGTCATCAAACTATCGATTCGTTGTCCTGTGCTGAAAATGGAAATGCATGGCTTTCCCTGTGACGATTGGCGTTCTCTGTGACTTAACAAGGTATTGTTATATCAGACTCATTTGTAAATTTGCTGGCCTAATCGGTCTCTCTTTTAGTACCTCTGGAGATCCTAAACCCAATGAAGCCGACATGCCTGTAAACTCTCTACTCAGGAGAAACTGAAGAATAAACATATAACTCAAAAAGAGGGGCAAGATGAGCAAGGCCAACATTTTGGAAATGTCAGAACAAAATAAACAAAAAAGGGCAAAGGGAGAACATTTTCAGGCAGCCAATCGGAATGTGAATTCCGCCACCAGCCAATGCCTTCCTTATTGTTTGAGGGATTAGTATATATAGTTTTTTTTAGATGTTTTCTAACAGAGCTGGGGATATTTTCAGCAACAAAATTGTTGATCATAATCAGAGATTCTCTCACAATTTACTGGTAAAGACAAATATCAGTGTCTGTAGAGACATGACACAACACTTAGAAAGCCTCCCCAACTTTAGTATTGATAGCCTCTGGAAATTCAGAATGACTGTAAAGATTGGAGGGGGGTATCTGTACTTCTGCCCTATATATGGTAGGGTAAAGGCACAGAACACCGCAGCCATGGCTCTCAATTTGGTAGCAATGGATGAGCAGCCAGGCTTAAGTTTTCAGGGGGTGATTGATGGTTCTTAAGTACAGAGAATCTACAAAGCTCCCACAAAGGAATGTCCACACACTATGTTAGGTCGGTGATAACACAACTTCTTTGTATAAAATAAGATTTAGGAATATATATATATTCCTAAATATATATGAGTAATGTATCATATATATATATATATATATATATATATGATACATTACTCACCGTAATCGTATTTCTGATGCTTGTATCTGCTTAGATTCACATGCTGTGAATAGGCCGACATCTAGTGGAAGCTGCGGAGTATTACAGTTTGTTTTTTGAAACTCGAAAATGGGCGTCGACACAGGGCGTGCCAGTAATACTATCCCTAATGTGACGCCCACTGTACCCAAGATCCCTCACGCGTCTAGGATCCTCAGATTGTATTTTTTCTGACATGAGGTAGCATGAGGAGTAGCGTGAGTACAGATAATCCAAGCAGATAGACAGAAAGGCAAGACTACAAGCAATCATGCGCCTTCTCTCAGAGGGGAGGAAGGGTGGGTCGCATGTGAATCTAAGCAGATACAAGCATCAGAAATACGATTACGGTGAGTAATGTATCCCTTCTGAGGCTTGTGGAATCTGCTTAGATCACATGCTGTGCATAGATTAGCGAGCAGTACCTGAAGAAGGAGGTGGGATGTGAGAAGGGTCATGAGCAAATAAGTGTCTTAGAACCGCTTGTCCCACTTGTGTATCTGCCTTGGAATGGGTGTCAATGCAGTAATGCTGAGTAAAAGTGTGAATAGAGCTCCAAGTAGCTGCTTTGCAAATGGTGTCAAGGGGTACATTTGCAATGAAACCAGAGTGGCCCCAATGCCTCTAGTAGAGTGGGCTCTTGGCGTGAAAGGCAGAGTTCTTTCAGAGAGTGAGTAACACAGCTGGATACAGTTAATAATCCACTTCGAGATGGCACCTTTAGAGACGCAATCCCCCTCTCTGCCTGTAGCTACGGAGACAAACAGTTGATCTGTTTTTCTTAGCGGTCTGGTTTTATTTACATAGTAGAGGACCGCCCTACGCACATCTAGGGTGTGTAGTTTCAGCTCAGCCGAGCTTTGCGGGTCCTGGAAGAAAGCCGGAAGCTCGATGGACTGGTTTACATGGAATTTTGATATAAATTTAGGTGAGAACCTAGGGTGTGTGTGTAAAACCAGTTTGTCTTTATGGACAGTAAAGAAGGGATCCTGCACTGACAGAGCCTGAATTTCACTGACCCTTCTTATAGAAGTAATAGCTACTAAGAACGCCGTTTTATAAGTCAGGTGTTTGAGACTGCTTTTATGCATGGGTTCGAAAGGGGGGCCCATGAGCTTGGCTAGCACCACATTAAGGTCCCACCCTGGTGGTGGGTTTGAAATAGGAGGGTGAAGTCTCTTTACTCCTTCCATGAAGGCTTTAACTACTGGTACTTTCCACCACGAAACCTTGCTAGGGGAAGTGGTGTAAGCCGACAGGGCTGCCAGGTGTACTTTCAGTGAGTTAAAAACCAATCCTGCATCTAGCAGGTGGAGCATGTATGTAACAATAGTGGAAGGAGTGCAATCAACCGGGTTGATTTGTCTACTCTGGCACCAGATAATGAACGTCTTCCACTTGTCAAAGTAACAGTGCCTTGTGTTTGGTTTCCTAGATTCCTTTAGGATGTCCATACACCTCTGTGGCAAATTGAGATGTCCAAACTCTATGACCTCAGGAGCCATGCTGCCAGGTTCATTGAGTTGGGTTGCTGGTGCACTGTTTGACCTTGGTGCTGGGACAGTAGGTTGTACCAGGCTGGAAGTTTGATGGGCTCGCACACCGCCATCCTGCGTAGGTGTGGGGACCACGGTTGTCTTGCCCACATGGGAGCAACTAGGACGAGCGTCATCGACTCTCTGTTCATCTTGTTCACCACTTTCCTGATGAGAGGAGTTGGTGGAAAAGCGTACGCAAACATCTCTGACCAGTACATCCACAGGGCGTTCCCCTGGGAGTCTGGTTGGGGGATCCTGGATGCAAATCCTGGGCATTGTCTGTTTTCACTTGTGGCGAATAAGTCTATAGTGGGGAAACCCCACTGAGAGAAGATATCTTCTACGACCTCTCTGTGTAGAACCCATTCGTGTTCCTCTGGGAGGGAGTCTCTGCTCAGAGCATCCGCTAGGGAATTGAGCTCCCCTGGAACATGTTGTGATGACAGGAAGATGTTCCGTCTGAGTGCCCATATCCAGATTTTCTGGGCAAGCTTGGACGGATTTGGTGAACGAGTCCCTCCTTGCTTGTTCAGGTAGAACATGGCTGTTGTGCTGTCCGTCCGGATTTGCACTGACAGGTTTAGTAGGTGGAGCTCGAACGCCTGAAGCACTCTGCATACTGCCAGAAGCTCTAGCAGGTTGATGTGGTTCTTGGCCACTGAGTGAGACCAGAGACACTGAGCTGTGTGGTGGAGATGGTGAGCTCCCCACCCCGTCAGACATGCATCGGTAGTGACTACTGCCTGTACTTCGGGATCGTAAAGGGTTTCCCCTGTGCGAGATTCTCTCTTGTCCACCAGTGAAGGCTTTGTACCAGTGTTGGCGAAACGACCACTAGATCGTCCCACTGACCACTTGCCTGAGACCACTGTTTCACCAACCATTCCTGCATGGGACGCATGCGCAGGCGCGCTTGGGGGACCAGGTAAATACATGACGCCATCATGCCCAGTAAAGGCATTGCTTTGCGTACCGTTATTTGTTGACTGGACTGATAATGCGGAATTTGCAGTAGAATATTCCAAATTCTTTCTTCTGAAGGAAAGGTCAACCCCTCTTGAGTATCTAGGATTGCTCCTAGGAACTGTTTGGAGGTGCTTGGCACCAGGCTTGACTTTTTCTCGTTGATTGAGAAGCCTAACTCGTGGAGGAGGTCGATAGTCCTTTGAATGTTTGCCCTGCAAATTCCTGGGGATTCCCCCGTTATGAGCCAGTCGTCCAGATAAGGGTACACTGGGATTGCCACCCTGGGTAGGTGTGCAGCCGCCACCGCCAGTACCTTGGTGAATACCCTTGGTGCTGAAGCTATCCCGAAGGGCAGTACCTTGAATTGGTAGTGTCGACTGTCCACCTTGAAGCGCAAGTACTTTCTGTGCGCTGGGAACATGGAAATATGAAAATAAGCATCTTTCATATCCAAGGTTGCCATGTAATCCCCCTTTTTTAGGAGGGGGATTACCTCTTGTAGCGTGGTCATACGAAACTTTTGGGGCTTGACATACTTGTTGGCAGGCCGTAAATCCAATACTGGGCGCATTGTCAAATCTTTCTTTGGCACAAGGAAGTAAGTTGAATAAATACCCTTGTTTACCTGGTGTCCCGGGACGAGTTCTATCACGTCCTTTTCTAGCAGAAAGGCGATCTCCTTGAGGAGAATCTTCTGATGTTCTAAAGAGTGTACTCTTTGTCGTGGAGGATGGTTCCAGGGACGCTGCAGTAGTTCTATACAATATCCTGTGGATACTGTTGCCAGCACCCATCTGTCTGATGTGATCCCTTCCCAAGCCTGGGTGAAGTTGGAAATGCGTCCCCCTACTGGGGTTGGGTGAGAAGGGACCCTGAACTGAGCGTCACTGCTTTGGTGGAGGCGTGCCGCCTCCCTTGCTGGGGGTGCCTCTGCCTTTACCACGACCTCTCCTATTACCCCTGCCGTAACCCTGGGTAGACTGTTGGTTGTTGTTCCACTGTGTACCCTGCCCCTGGGAATAGTTAGATCTTCTCTGGGAATTTTGGCCGCGTGGGCGACGAAAATTACTATTCCCTCTCTGGTTAGGGGGTTTATTGGTTAACTGGCCAAGGGACTTGAGTGTTTCGTATTCGTCCTTGGCATTCTTCAGTACCAAAGAACAGATCGGTTTCCACCGGTTTGTCCAACAATGATGCCTGGGTTTCTGCCTTAAAACCAGACTGCGGTAACCACGCATGTCTTTTGATAACAGTGCCTTCTGCTATCAATCTGCCTGCGTTGTCCGCGGCGTCGAAGTTTGCTTTCAAAATGCAACCAGACACGGCTCTACCCTCTGCGGAAATCCGAGCTAACCGGCCCTTTAAAGGTTCAGGAGCAGAGGCTATGAGTGCCGCGACTTCTTCCCACAGATGGCAGTTGTAGCTGGCCAACAGGGTGGTGGAGTTTGCAATCCTTGCTTGATAGGCAGACGTTGAGGCTACTTTCCTGCCGAAACCGTATAGTTTTTTGCTCTCCTTGTCGGGAGGAGCTTCGGACGATGACAAGGGTGTTCCAGCCCTCTTACGAGTCTTAGTGAAAACTAGGGAGTCTGGCTTTAGATGTCCTCTTATATAGAGAGGGTCAGACTGGGCCGCCCTGAAAAGTTTTTCAACCCTGGGATTGCCTGCTCTGGTGAGGTTCGGGTTCACCAGGGACGGATCTATTCTTCGCTGAATGGACTTAAGGATAGGGATGGTCTGGGCAACAGGCCTCCTTTCTCCCACTAACTCTTCTGCGAAGTCCCTCTCCTCCTGGACACCGTGGGTGTCAATATGGAAATGTTAAGCTGCGCGTGCGAGAACCTCGTTTAGGAGTGGTTGGTTATCGACCCGGGAGTCGGTAACCGGGGCTTCGTTCTCTATGGGGAATCTACTCTGTATGTTTCCGGGTCTTCCTCTTCCTGGTCCTCATCATCCCCATAGTAGCCCGTCCCGGTTTGCTCTTCTACCATGCCAAATTCTTGGTCCTCACCAAAGGAAGCCTCTCCTTGATACAGTGAGTATGGTCTTGAGTATGGTTGTACCTCGAAGGGGTCGGACCTCATCAGTGTTTCAAACCGGGGCTTTTTACTCGGGGGGATAGGATCATTAGAGCCTGAGGGTGTCGCCCCTTATGGATCATACGAGAGGAAATGTTCTGGATTTTTATCGTAAAAATCAGCCAAAGAAGACATCCTTGACATGACCCTATCTATGTCTTCACTCGACCATTTTCTGGAACTGGGAATAACTCTCTCAGCAAGTCTATGGGATTTATCTTGAGTAGATTTGCTGGTTTTAGACATATCAGCAGACCTGGTTTTGTCTGTCTGTTTAGGGGGAGTGGTGTGTATCACAGGTGTGGAAGAGTGCAAAGGCTGTTTCTTCTGCTGTTTTCCCCCCTCCCCGTGAGTGGAAAAATGTTTTCCCTGTCCTTTAGTGGCTCCGGAGGTTTTCGACGCCTGGCGTCGAGGATCGGGGGTGGGGTCCCTGTCCTTCGAGCGTGGGGCCTCGCTGATTTTGACTGCGGGCTCCGACTCCTGGAGCGCGGACGGGGGGTGGAAGTCGTCTTCGTCTTCCGACGATCGAACTTCTGTTAGCCTAGGGAGCAAGGCACTCTTGGCAAGAGTGGATGATTGCCTGGAGTCATGCGGCGATCTTGATTGAGAGCGCCCAGAGGACACTGAATCAGACTGTTCTGTTTGTGCCTCTTTCCGAGAACTCGACGTCGTCGAGTCTCGGTTGGACTTCGTGTGTTTAGTGTGTGTAGTGTTTGAAGCGCTTGTGTTGCCGGGGGTCTTCCCCATAGCCGCCCTGCCGGACGACCTTCCGAGGTTGGGGACTTGTGCTCGGCTGTCTTTCGACACCGTAATGCCCTCGCCGTCCGAAAGTACGGCGTCGCAGCCGTCGCTGAAGGCGCCCTCCGCTGCCATGGCCGCCTGCCTGGCGTGGTGGGCCCAACGCTTCGTCGAACGGTCCTTAAGTGTCTTAGGTTTAAACCTACTACACGCTCTGCAATTCGCTTCGGGGTGGTCCCTCGGCAAGCAGAAATTGCACGGGGCGTGCCTGTCGACCCAAGGGTATTTGCGATTGCACTTGGGGCAGAATTGAAAAGGGGTACCCTCCATACGCACCTTGAGGCAGCGGGCTGTTAAGTGTAGGAAATGTATAAGGTGTACCTATATACCAAGAGTGTACAGTATGTACAACCCCCCACTCTCCCTACTTGCAGGGCCGAGGCCAGAGGCCTTCCAAGGCCCGGGCCGAGGCCAGAGGCCAGAGGCCTTCCGAGGCCCAAATCCATCGTGCAGCAGCCGACGGTTGATTTCTTCTCCAGCCGGCGTCGAGTGTCGAAGTTCGACGTTGGGGTGGGGAAGGATGTCAATAGATTAATATTTTAAATATTTTAGCAAAAGTATGGCTAAGGCCAGGGGACTCCGCAAAATGCTTCCGACCAGTATGGCGGAAAAAAACAATCTGAGGATCCTAGACGCGTGAGGGATCTTGGGTACAGTGGACGTCACACTAGGGATAGTATTACTGGCACGCCCTGTGTCGACGCCCATTTTCGAGTTTCGAAAAACAAACTGTAATACTCCGCAGCTTCCACTAGATGTCGGCCTATGCACAGCATGTGATCTAAGCAGATTCCACAAGCCTCAGAAATATATATATATATATATATATACACACACACATTTAAATAATAACACTTTGTACTTGGAAATACTTATTCAAAGAATGGCAAATATATATACCCTCTATGGGGTACCACACAATACTTACATTTAGTAATAGATGCACCAACTGCAGACAGTTTTAAATAAGCATGTGAAGTCTAAAGTGGGGTATGTCAGCATAGAATAGGGAAGAAAGGCAGGTTAGTTGTGAACAGTGGCAGAATGCTTTCTTTAGACTAGATATGCAATTCTGTGTGAAGATCCCCCACATCTGGGCAACCTGTAATGGCAAAGTTAGGGATTAACTATTCGTGTCTTTTACAGCCCAGTCTGATAATGTTCAATAACCTTATGATTCCCTCCGAAGATGGACAGCCCCCCCCCCCCCTTGGAAGAAGGAGCCACTGGCATGCTGAGTCCAAGACGAAAAATGGAACCAAAGTCTTTCTGATGTTCAGCAGTTCGCGATGCTCTCCTTTGGTCGACCATTTCTCTGACTATAGAACTCCTGTGAAGATAAAATTTGCTGTGTGCTCCTTAAAGGCTTGACAGATGAGAGTAAGACCCTGGGACACTTCGATGATTTCTGGCGGCGACTGGTGCATATGTCACTTCCGGTGTCGGTATCAGGATATCACAGTTTTCCGACTTTTGGTTCTTCGTTGCTGCAGCCACAGCACAGATGTCTAGATGGCTTCTGGTGACCTGGACTCGACCAGTGGAGTGGACCTTGGACCCTCACGACGTCTGGAACCTCGGGACGTCTTCATTAGATTCTGGTGGTGGGAAACCCACCAACAGACCTTCCTCTGCACTCAGCAACTCTGGAATCTCTCTGGAGGGAAAAGGCGGTCAGTGATGATGGCACGGATGTCCTTTGAAATTCTCTTAGGCAGTTTGAAACCTTTGCAGCTCCGGGTGTCCAGCAACACTATGCCATGGTACGCACTGTTCTGGGCGCTAGACAGCAATGGCTTCCAGCGGTCACAAAACACACCACCGGACCCTGGGTGACACCAATGACATCTTTGACCTCGAGATGTCCGGGCACTCCTCTTCAGGGCTCACCAAGAGTCCTTCTCAGGACAGCAGGCACACATGACTGGCTTCCACAATACTTCTGATGAAGAGTAGCAGTTTTCACGATGGTCCCTCATAGCTCAGGGTGAGGTCTCCTTTGCAGATCTTCTCTGGATCAGTCCTTGGAAGAACAGAGCAGCTTTTGGATTGCACGAAGAAATGCGGCAGTAGACTTCTCCTCCAGCTGAGCTTCAAGGAACAGCTTCTTCTTGCTTCAGCTTCGACTTCAGCTTCTGAACAAATTGGTAAAGGAGAGGTCACCAGATATACACATCTGTTCCCCATTCTCTCTTGCTGAGCCAGGCTCAGTCAGCCAATCACGCAGAAGGGCATCATGCAGGCAGGAAGTCAATCAGGCTCACAGGCATTCAGGCCATTCACTCCACACAGACACCCATAACAAAGAATGTGGATTGGGGTAAGTACTCAGCCTTTCAGCACACTACACTGCATTCATGTCAGTTTCAGTAAGGGGCACCTCTCATTCATTGCGTCACGCACACAGAAGCCAGACACCCATGTTATGTTATCTATATACTTGTTAGGCCCCGAAAGCCTGCATGCATCAGGGCACGGGAAAGCAACCATAAATACATCAGCATAGAACCCTAAGAAACAGACAAAAAGAAGAACCTGCTTTAGAGGAACAAGAACGTCTTTAATTTCTTTTGAAAAAAGTAAGTACATTCTTTTCCACTCCCAAATCCAGTAGAAGGTTGTTCCAAAACCATGCTGCTAAAACCAGGAAAGAGCACCTGTTTCCCCTTGCACGTTATGTTTTCAGGCAGGCCAACCACATTGCATCTCTAGACCGGGTGGTTCTCTCCTATTGTTGAATTGAGATGCATTTTTTTAGCTACAAAGGAGCCTGACCGAACTGACATCCATGGGTAATAAGATTTACTTTGAACTGAATTCTTGCTTCGATAGTGAGCCAATTAAGCTCTCTTCTGAGTTCTGAAATGCGGGCTCTTCTAGCAATGCTTTTTACAATTCTTACTACATCATTTTGCAATAACTGTAATCTCTTCATGCAACCTTTTCCAGCGCCCCCCAATTGGGCGTTACAATAATTCAGCCTTGCCAGGATCAAGGCGCTGGCCAAGATACCACAATTCACAGGGGACAAATAAGGCTTCACCAGGCGTAAAAGTCTCAAGTAGTATTGGTAATTCTTTATTATATTAGTAGCTTGGGCATCAGCAATAAGTGCTGAATCTAGCGTCACACAAAGAGTCTTCACTTTGTTTACAACTCTGATCATATGCTGATCAATAGTGAAAACTAAGAACTGTGCATCTAATTTAGCCCATGATTTAACACACCCAAAAATCTACATTTGCTTCTTGGAACCATTAAGGCCGAAACCGTTCTTAGCCATCCAAGACTTGATAGAATCATAAATGGATGAGATACGTTCTCAGCATCTCTCTCGTAGTTGCCACTCAGCTCCATGATGATCTGAATGACATCTGCGTAATTCGTAAAGTCCTAAGGAATCCAGGAGAATACATTGAAAAGCGCAGGGGACAAGCACACATCCTGCAGAACTCAGAGTTTATCTTCAATGCATCAGAGTGAGCATTCCCCCATGTAATTTTGGCCATTCTGTTACTCAGAAAGGATTCAAACCAAGCAATCGTACTCTCAGAGCATTTTCCAGTTGTAGCCAGCCTATTAATCAGTTTTTCATAATCTACTAACTTAAAAGCTGCTGATATATCTAACAGCATCAGCAGCCCAGATTTGCTTTCATCTATAATACGTAACCTTCTGTTCGCAGATCAAGTAAGGCACTTTCAGTGCTCTGTGAAGATCTAAACCCCGATTGGCTGGCATGCAGAATATCCCCCTTACCCAAATGTTCCTGAAATTGCAGAGTGGCTATTCTGTCAATCAATACCAGAGGAAAAGGAACATTGGTAATGGGTCTGTAGTTCGCCAAGTTTTTCGGGTCCAGGGAGGATTTTTTTAAATTAATGGTTAACAGTCACATTCTTCAAAAGATCTGACACCTTATTTTCTAAGAAAGAGGCGTTTACATTATGAACCAGAAAAGGGGCAAACAAATCGACATGTTGGAGCACAATCCTTGATGGAAAGACATCTCCCTGACATGTGGTAGGACGCATACCCTTAAGTGTTTTTATCATGTGCTCGATGGTAATAGCTTTAAAAGAAAGGAGGAATTTATCTGAGTCTGGGGGTTGACTGTGACGAACAGACCTTCTCTACAAAAACTGCCTGTATTTTATCACAGTTGTTATTTGTAGGAGCAAATTGATTTAATTGAATTGGAGTTTTTCTAGGTTTCTCAGGACTTCAAATAACCTTTTTGCGTCATTTCCTAAGTTAATGATCTGTGTGTCAAAAAACTCTCTTTTCGCCTTAAAAATCTCATCCCGCTATTTTCATTCAATCATATTCCATTTATCTATATGAATCTAAGTCTGTGTTTTGGCCCAGGTCCGCTCAGCTTGTCTCTTCTTGTTTGAGAGCAGAAAGAGTCAGAGTGTACAATGTATGACTGTTATCTCGATCTTTGACAGTTCGAAATTTAAAAGGTGCAACCTCGTTTAACATTTTTGTCAATTGCACCTCATCAGAATCAGAGGTAGAATCCCAAAGATCACCAAGACAGTGTTCGAGATCACTTTCACTTATGCTGTTGAAGTTCCTACTTCTAACCTTTTTTACAGCATTTTCTTTTGGCTTAACCTTAGTAGGAATAGTTATGCACAAATGTGATCATATGGTGATCCGACCAAATACAAGACTCGATATGTGTTAATTGTAAGCACACCTTTTTGGCAGTCACCCAGTCTAATGTGTTGTCAAGTTTATGAGTTGACTCCTTACTAAGCATGCTAAAGCCATGAAGATCAAAGATCCAAAGCCTGCTCAATAATCATGGCTTCACAGTCTAGTGGGTTTCCTAACCATCGGTTGAAATCACCCAATACTATAGCAGAGGTATTAGGTGTATTAAAATATGATGACATCAAAGACAACTCCTCATAAAAACGCAGCATCTCTTTTGGGAGACGATACAAAAGAATGAGCGTTAGACAGTCGTTGGGGCAGGGGGCCATTTTTAAGTGAATAATTCCACACTCCTCACAGACAATGGGCTTTTGAAAGAAGCCCAGCTCCTGACATGCAATGAGGGCAACTGCCCCACCCCTCCCGGTATCTCGGTTTTGACCATAGAATGTATATACATCCGGTGTGGCTAAATCAATGTTAGGCCCACTCGAGTCCTTCATCCAGGTCTCTTTGACAGACATTACATCGATTTGCTGTTCTAAAAGTTATTCATGGGTGTCAATGGAATGTCTCTCTAGGGATCTAGTATTTAGAAGACACATTTTTAGAGTGTGACCACCCTTTATATCTTTCATTTCATCCTCACAGGATAATTGTGGGTTAACGATTATCTGACTAAACGCTATTGTGTTTACCAGCGGGTTGTGTAAAAGGCTAGTTGTCATACTTAAACAAAAAGCAAGGCACCGCTACTGGGAAATCTATGAGCTAAATGTTGGTATGAAAAGAAAAGACTGCCACACATTACCAAATGCCACCCTACTAAAAGCTATTTGATACACACTCAGAAAAGTGTTAAGAAACCCAACACTTACCCCTTTAATAAAGCCCAAAAATGAAACGTAATGGGAGTGAGAAGATGCTAGTATCCAGGCGTCAGCGTCGGCAAGTACCACGCCGACTTGCGCAGACTGGCTGAATGCTAACGTGCCTGACCAATAAAATATACCACAAAGAACTACAAACACTCTAGGGAGCTGTAGTTAACAAGTGTTTCAACTCTGTAACAGCAAAAACAAGGCAACTAAAGGGGCTTCCGATGTAAACCTTTCTATAATAATAAGCAGACCTAGGACTGTAAATTTAGGTAATTAGGTTGAAAGCAATTTAAACATTGTAATTTAAAATTCTCAAAAATATCTGTATAACAAGCTGGTCTACTTTAACAAAGTGACATGCTAATATCAGTTTTTGGTTATAACACAGACAGGTCCCACCCGAGGGTGTACCCACAGCACACAGCCCCTTGGAAGGATCCAGTAAGTCTGACAGGAGGCAGCACCAGAGCTATATATGGTGCGTCCACCCAACAGCCACTCAGGAGGAAGGGACAGAGCCAGAGCTTCCGAGGACTTTGGGAAAACAAGGTAAAGGGCAATGGAAACCAAGAGGCCACAGTGGCCGTCTTGCCTTTCTTCAGGAATCCATGGATTCCTATGGCAGGGCTTGGGAGTCCCAAAAATGGAGGACACTCAGAGCCACTACCAAGTTAGCATATAGCTGCTGCCTGCCCATACCCTGCTATGTGGGTAACACACAGGTGACCAAAAACACACATAAGGGGTAGAAGGGTGCACCCCCGCCCATGGGTGCCATAAGGTTATCCCATGGGGGTTGTTCACCAAAAGGAAAACATGAAGAGCTGCATTGCCAGTGGTCCAGGCTGGACCTCAGTGGCAGAAAACAGAGAAAATACACACAGAACTAGGAGGCCCTGTCCCTCCATAAAGCATTTCCAGCATCACAATGACCATTCATTGTTTTGTATGCTGGATGGGAGTAGTTTCTTACCTGTAACTCCATTTCTCCAGCGTTGGTATCTTTCACGGATTCACATGCTGTAAATATTTCCCGACGTCAGGCTGGGAAACCTCAGTAACTTTAATATAGTGGTTTTCCTATGGAAAACTTCAACACTTTGAGTGTCCTATCGACGTCTTTATGGGTGCTTTAGGCCACACCAATAGGACGTCCAGTATAAATAGCCCCGCCCCTGCGGCTTCCCTTCAGATTGTAACCTCACCAAACATGGAGGAAACCAGAAAAGGATGTTTGCCTGAAGGGAGAACACCGGAGGGCGCATGTGAATCCATGAAAAATGCCAACGCTGGAGAAATGGAGTTACAGGTAAGAAATTACTCCCTTCTCCAGCATTGGATCTTTCATGGATTCACATACTGTGAATAGACTACGTAGCAGTAAGTTGTAAGAGTACCTCGAGGTGCATAACAGGCAAACAAGACATGCGCAACAGTTAACATTAACCAACAACAGAAAAATATCAATTTTCAGTTATTTCGAAAACCGAAAACATTAATAGAGAAAAAAAAAATGAGAGTGCAGGGCTTACCTTACTGGAACAGTTGTTGAAGCACTGCACGTCCCACTTGCACGTCCTCAGCATGTTGATTCAGACAGTAAGGTCTGGTGAAGGTGTGCGGCACAGCCCATGTTGCTGCTTGGCAAATCTCACTGAGCGGTATTCCTGCCCACAATGCCTCTGACCTCGTAGAGTGGGCCCTGGGAGTCTGTAAATGCTGTAAAGGTTTGTTGGCTTTCTCGTGGTAGAATGAAATCGTAGACGTTATCTCGTCCTGAAGGACTACATCCTGTCCAGATAGAACTTCAAAGCCCTCTTGACATCCAATGAATGCAGCACTTTCTCTGCTGGAGTGGTAGCCTTGGGAAAAAAGTTGGTAAGGCTATTGTAGTGTTCTTGTGAAACTCCAACGGAATCTTAGGAATAAAGTGAGGATTTGTAGATCGGAGAACCATGTCCTTCATGAAACGCAGATACGGCGGGTCGATGACCAGTGCCTGTAGTACCGAAACCCGCCTGGCAGACATAATAGCCACTAGAAAAACAACCTTCCACGTGAGAAACTTCACAGCCGCCGTTGACATAGGCTCAAACAGTGGTTTCATGAGGGCCAAAAGCACCAAGTTGAAACTCCAGACCGGAGAAAACGTCTTCTTCAGGGGAAACGTCACGAAAAGGCCCTTGAGGAAATGTTTAATCAATCTGTCACTGAACAGAGGTGTAGCATTGTGCTGCCACGTGAAACTTGAGATGGCAGCCAAGTGAACCCCGATTGATGAGGCGAAACCGGCAAAGGCTGCAAGTTCGGCTGCTGCAAGCACCAGGCACAGAACCTTTTCCACTTGCGGCCGCCAAGATGCAGCGACAATCCCGATAATTCGGAGTGGTCAGGACCCACGATGCAAGGCTGAGGAAGCCTGGGTTGTGATGCCACAACTTTCCCTCATTCTGTGACAGAAGATTCGGCTTTGACTCCAGGTGAAGAGGGTCGTCCACTGCTAGGTGAAGAAGGCGAAGAAGGTCCGAGAAGCAAGTCTGTCTGGGCCATAACGGGGCCACCAAGATCACCCTGCATGGAACATTGCGCACCATCTGAATCATTTTTCTGATCAGAGGCAATGGAGGAAACGCGTACGTAAACAGGCCCGTCCACGGGAATCAGAACACATCCCCCCTCTGAGTCCAGATGAGACACCCTGCTAGCGAAGAGACGGCACAGTTTGTTGTCTGGGCTGGCGACTCGGTCCAGGGGTTGGGGGGGTGGGGGGGGGGGGGGAAGTGGGGGGGGGGGGGAGTCCCCCATTTCTCAAATATCCTCGCCACCTTGTCGTCCTTCAGCCGACATTCGTGCATCTGACCGGATTCTCTGCCAAGAGCATCCGCCTGAACGTTTTGAAATCCCTGGCAAGTAGATAGCCAAGATCTGAACCTTGTGCGCTATAGCCCAGTGCCAGGAACCCTGAGCCTCCTGGGACAGAGGCTGTGAATGTGTGCCCCCCTGTTTGCGCAGTACCCCCCTGTTTTCACAGATAAAACATAGCTGTGGCATTGTCTGTCAGAATCCGTACCACTGAGCCATGAATGAGGGGCAGAAAAGACTTGAGTGGCCAGTGAACTGCCCTTAATTCCAGAATGTTGATGTGCAACAGAACCTCTGTGAGGGACCACAGGCCTTTGACCTGGAAGTGGTCGAGGTGAGCCCCCAACCAACCTGGAAAGCATTGGTCACGATCGTGTATTGAAAATCTGGTTCCACCAGGGGCATACCCCTCACAATGTTGTTGGAATGAGTCCACCACTGCAGGGCGTCTGCCAGCGAAAGTGAGATGAGAACCTTGTCAGACCAGGATCCGTGGATCTGTGACCACCTTGAAGCGAGAAACTCCTGCATCGGCTGCATGAAAAGATGACAATTTGGGATGCGTGGGATGCAGGACGCCATTGTGCAGAGAAGAGACATTTACACGCAGACCGTGACCGAAGTTCCTAGTACAAACGAGCCCGCCATGGAAAACAGCTTCTGTATCCTCTCCTGCGACGGCGTCATCCGATTGAGCTGCGTATGCAAATGAGCCACTAGAAAAACTAAGTCCCTGGAGGGCATTAGACAGAATTTGGCGAAGTTGTCTGCAAAGCCCAGACGCTGTAACAGGAGCATCACTGCGTTGAGGGATGGTACGGATAAACATGTCTGTTCCTGCGGAGGTAAGCTGCCACCGGAGCTAAGCACTTGGTGAATGTCCGGGGAGACTTTAGGTCAAACGGGAGAACCCGAAACAGGTAATGCTCGTCGCCGACCATAAACCGTACAAACTTGCGATGCTTGGGGTGCATAGGGATGTGAAAATATGCATCTTCGAGATCCAATCTTGCCAGAAATTCTCCCGGCTACACCATCCGTGTGACGTCTTGCAACGTTAGCATCTTGAACCTTTGGTGTTTCACATTTTTGTTTAGCAGCCTTAGGTGCAGAATGGGGCGCCATTTTCCATTCGGCTTTTTGATGCCAAAGAACAGGGAGTAGGTTCCTCTTCCTCTTTCCAACACTGGGACCCTCTCTATAGCCCCCTTAAGTTGCATCAGATGCACCGCCTGCCACAAGACCTGTAAATGCGGCTGCGCTCTTTTCACCAGTGAAATAGGGAGTTGTGGACGCCGGAACCCCAACGAGTGGCCGTAATGGACTGCATCCAGCACCCATCTGTCAGTCGTGATCAAACGCCACTCGTCGATATATTGCGTTACCCTCCCTCCAAGGTGACGGCCCATGTGGCAGTCATTGTTGAGGCTTGGACTGACGGCCTCTATGAGCAGAGGAGGAGGAACCCCTCTTTCGCTGTCCTTGATAGTCCTTGTTCCATTGAGCGGACTGGAAAGACCGTCGGAAACCCTGGGAGAAATAGGTGGAGAGACCGTACCCCTTTTCGTGAGATCCTGCAAAAATGGCGTTCCCGGAGGCTCCCCGAAACGAGCGAAAGGCGCGAAAAGACCGCCTGCCCTGCAGAGTCGTCGGGGACCTCGCAGTATCGGAGTCTTCCTTCATGTTCTTCAGTGCCTCATCAATCTTTTCCACAAACAGCTGCTCCCCTTCGCAAGGCATGTCCGCCACCTTGTGCTGAACTTCTGGCCGGAAGTCATTACAGCACAGCCAGGCCTGCTGCCAGAGAACTACACCATTATCAATCTGCTTAAACCCAGATTTAGCCAGGTGAACTGCAATATTAATACTATGATTGGAGGGTTCCTCCTTCTCATGAACTAAAAGCATCGCCTCCTTCCGCTGTTGCTCAGGCACGTGGTCCAACAGAGGAGCCAATCTGTGCCATATCTTGCAGTCCTATCGTGCCATGATAGCCAACAAGTTGGCCGCCTTGAGCATAGTAGTACCCACCGTGAGCACCTTTTTTCCAAAAGCGTCCAGTTTACGGCCTTCATTATCTGGGGGAGTCGCACACTTGTGCTGGCTACACGCCTTCCGACTAGCTACTGCGGACACCACCGACTCCGGAGTGGGCTGCGATGTGGGGCACTTTGGCATTGACTCCGGTGCCTTGAACTTCTTCTCTAAGCGGCCCTTGACCACGGGTTCTGTGAAGGGATGGCGCAGGGTCTGAAGCCCTTCCTGCCACACGTGGTGCAAAATGGGGATAGAGAAGACTGCCTTTCGCCTCTTCCCCACATGATTAAACAAAAAAACAGTCCTTGCCATCATGGCATAAAAGGTTCAAACATCATCCGGCGGAGAAGGTTGTGCCGGGCTACTCGGAGCATCCATCTCCGGATCAGTATCTCAGATATCTACCAGGCTGGGCGACGGCGAGACCGTTGAGTGTCCTGCGGAACGCTGTCCAGCTCAGACTCCACCAGTTCCCCTTCCTCCTGATCTCCACGAGGAGGGCTGAACGCCCTAGGAGACTGCACAGGAGGCCGAACCGGGGGAGACGTAGGATGAGGCTCTCTATGATGAGAGGCTTCCGAAACCTCCTTCTGACAAGGAATGGCAGGCAAGTCCTGCCCCAAGGGAACCACCAGAGCCTGAGGCACAGGAAGCCGGGCAGTTGGATGCCCCAGGAGTGATTGCAGTGTTGTAAGCACCTGCATCGAGAGCAATGAGTGCAGATTAACAGGGACAGCACCCAGGCCTCCAGAGGTGGATGAAGAGAAGGCCGCAGACCCAACACCGAAGGATCGAGAAACTGATGTCCTTCCTCCTCCAGACCCGAGTCAAAGTCATAGGTCGAGGGCCCCTGTTGGAGAGTATCCATCGGCAGTACATACATAAATCCGGACCCAGATTGCCATGGCACTTCACCAGAAGGCAACGGACCCATATCGGCCACCAGCAGTGCTGAGGACTTCTGCAGTTCCACCCCTGCCGGAGCTGCCGTCGACCAGGCATTTGTCGATGTAGCGGTCGTCAGCAAGGCCATCAAATGGGCTGTCGTCAGCAAGGTCGTTGACGGGGTCATAGATAGTAAAACTGTCGTAAACTGAGGCTCCCTCGTCGATGAGCTTGTCGCTGGTGGAATCGACGATAACAGCCAAGCCGTCAGTGCGGACCCCTCTGTCGTCAGCAAATAGGGCCGCTTGGATGTGGACCTGGAGCGGTGTCTGGAAGACTCATGGCACGAAGATGGGTGATGCCTATGCTTTGAAGATTACTTTTTTGTCGACGAGGATGACAAATGCGATCTCGACTTCTCTGTGCCTGAAGCAGAGGTCTTGTGTGACGGTTCTGCCGACTTCTGCGGGAGCGAAGTTGAAACCCTTGGCTTATGAGTCCTCGGTGCAGGTTTGCCTTGAGAGGGGGGCCCCGACCCCCTACTCTTCGGCACCGGCCATGCCCCGTAAGACTCACTGCCTTTTCCCAAATCTGACACCGGGCTGCCCGCGTGCATTGCTTCTTAAGTGTTGGCATCAAGACCACAGGTCTCACACGGCCGAAATAACGGCTTCTTCAGGCCCACAGATGACATGATGGGGCCTGGAAGGACACAGGAACAGCGAAGGCTGCGTAGAAAAACAAGAGCAAATTCTCAAGAGAGTACACAAGGTGATCCCAACAGTTTGGAAACGGTTGAAATCTGAAGGGAAGCCGCAGGGGCGGGGCTATTTATACTGGACGTCCTGTTGGTGCGGCCTAAAGCACCAATAAAGACGTTGATAGGACACTCAAAGTGTCGACGTTTTCCATAGGAAAACCACTATATTAAAGATACTGAGGTTTCCCAGCCTGACGACGGGAAACATTCACAGCATGTGAATCCATGAAAGAACGAATGCTGGAGAATATGTTTGTATTAATGAGAAACACAACAAAGTATTGAACAATTGTTTTGACTTTCATTTTT
Source organism: Ambystoma mexicanum (assembly GCF_040938575.1). NCBI lineage: Eukaryota > Metazoa > Chordata > Amphibia > Caudata > Ambystomatidae > Ambystoma > Ambystoma mexicanum. The sequence goes on from NC_090934.1 coordinate 1,282,557,550, forward strand.
CCATTTCACATTTTTAGGGTGAACACGTCAAATTAGAGGTTGTACCAATAAGTAGCAATAAAAGTGAAAAAAGGATGTTTGGCCTGGTTTGCAATAAGGCAAAAAAGCAAACAGAATCAAACAACTTCACAGGAACGTTTTACTACATATATGCAAAGAGAAAAAGCACAGGTTTCACAATGAAATGTGCCAGTGGCGACTCTGGGTATAAGGCAACCATATAGCCATTTAGCAAGCGTTTTCATAATTCTTCCGTGATTTAAAAAAAAAGTCACTATTAAGGAGGTTCTGAATAACCACAGTGACCCTATCCTTGAAATGTGGAGAACGGCATGTCCCCTGCTAATTGAGGAACTGAATACCTCTGAAGAAATGCTCTTGTTAACCCCGGTGGCTGTCAAAACCAAGTTATCTTGTATGGACTGGTTGGAAACATTGGAGCAGATATCACAATTTAAGCTACATCAAAACTTTAGCAAGGATTTACGATCCTATAATACTTTTCCTAAGTATAAGTACTTACTGAAATGTCCCCGTTCCCTCTACAGGTCTCAATTCCTAATGTTTTGTTTTAATTTCTATCCTACTAAGGACATTTTAATCTCTAGGAGATTGTGGAGGGGCAAGGATTTGCCATGTAGGTTCTGTAGCAATGAGAATAGCGGCGAAACGCGGCAACATTTGTTGCTCTTTTGCAAAGGCTTAATACCTAAAAGAACACTCCACCTGGGAACATTCTTTGATGAAATGGTTACAATCACTGCAGAGGAAAAGAGGATTGTGTTCAGGTGTGGGGAAAGTTTTATTCATTATAGCACTGATGACGTTTCTGGACGATGTTTTTAAGGGGCTGGGTGTCTTGATTGTAGACAATTAAGTAATCATGTGAACAGTTTTAGTTTGGTTGATATTTTAGAATCATGAAATGTTATACGGAACTGTCTTTCATAAATCGACATTATTTATTTTTCTCTTTTTACGGAACAAAATCGAAATTGTAATTATCAGATGCGATTTACATGTGCCAGTTTTATTTTTAACCAAATCACCAATAAATAAATTAGAAAAATGCAATACTTTATTATAGCTCAGAGTCCACATCAATTGTGCACCAGTGTGTATGGTCCAGCTGTGGGGCACGGCGTAACATACTGCACATGTCTGCCATGCATTGTGTAAAAGGCATGCAAAGAGTTAACACACACTCCCGGGCCCTATCAATCTTGTCTGGACACGTTCATGGCAAGCGGAAGCATGACTAAGCATTCTGCACCAGACTGCAAGGACTATCTACTGTCGCAGAAGGCTGACCAGCAGAACAGGGCACTTTATAGTACCCTAATAGCTAAGAGCTTCCGAGTCCAAAAACACATTATAACGAATATATTTAGTGAGTTCTTCTGCTTCTCAAATGGCTGCCAGCAACTAAAAGCTTCTGCCATCAGCTGTCCAATGGCAACAGAAAACAGTTTCCGGTAGTGGAAACATTTGCCAATAACTCCTTGTCAATAATGGCCATACTCCCCAATGGTCTTCAAAGTTTTTTATACTGAGCCGTAAGCCCCCCTTGAGTAGAAATATAGGTTCCATCACCCCCAGCTAAATCTGCTCACATTTTATATTAAATGCTTATGTTTTCTTTTAAAAACAGTCACTAAAATCCCTTTTTAAAGAGCCCCCGATCCGCCCCCTGGACATTCTCTGGGCCCCCCTACGCAGCCCTGTTTCTTGGCCGGGCGGAGCGGGCAACAGCCTGGGGCACGGAGCTAAATAGCTCAAGAGGAGGGCGCATTAAGGGGCCCACCCAGAAAGCTGCTTCTGAGCTTGCCGGACAACAGATTAAGCAGCCTGCTGCCCTGGTGAGGACTCCTCTGCAATGTGAGATGCTCTGGAGTCACACACCCTGTGCCCCTCATTCTTTGTGCTGACAGCCTTTCAAGTGGGGCAGTTTATAAGTGATGGCTCACTTAACAAGCCATTGGTTTTATATAGAATGCGCATAACATTTTAGTGTTAAGAACTGAACATTGGGGCATTTTTATTCACCAGGCCAGCACAAGTAGCAGTTAGCTGACCAAACCTATGCATTCTTCAAAGAGAAGTACTTGAATAACCTTTCCTTTTTTTATTTGTTTATGGTTGAACAGCAACCTTTACAAAATAAAACATTACAAGATTAAGATCAGGAATACATATTTTTCTTTACAGTATTCATCTATTATTGTACATTTTACTAAAAAAAGAAATTTGACAAAACAAAGAAGTTTACCAAAGCAGAAAGGTAATGCCAAAGTAGGAAAAATACTAAAAAGGGTGGAATTACTTGAATTACAATGTAATAAAACCAGCTTCATTTGAATATCAATTATTTATTGAAATTGGGGAGGGGTTTTGTCGCACGACACAGAGGTGTAGTTTGGGAGTGACATGTGCTAAGTCGGGGGTGGGGAGGCTCATTCTGATGTTTCGGCCCAGGCACCAAGTTGGATAGAAACTTCCCTGCCCCTAGGGGGGCCTGCCCTACAGTTTAAAGAAAACATGTACAGACCCATATACAAGATTCAACATATCGTTTCTCCTGTTTGGGCCTAACAAACTAATATCTGTGCTAAATAGTGGCGTAGCCAGGAACCAAATTTGGGGGGGGACAGAGGGGGCCAAAGACAAAAGTAGGGGGTGGCCACAGACACAAGTAAGGGGGCCGCCTATAAAAGGGAATGTGTGACATCAGAAGCATTCCTGCAGAGAGACTTTTGTGCACACCAATTACTACACCCCACTGTATGCAGCCCTCCCATCCGAATGTAGGTACAAAACCATTAAGCCACTAATGACCCATAATTAGCGGTTTTGTGCACTACATTCTGATGGGAAGTCTGCAGGATAATTGTTTTTCATAGTTGTGTGGCAGCATTACGGCCATGTGTGTGCTTTTCGGGCACTACATTCTGATGGGGGGGCTGCAGGATGAAGTTAGCTGGTCCTTCGGGTACTACATATTGATGGGAGGATTGCAGAATGAAGTTAGCTGGTCTTTCGGGCACTACATTCTGATGGGAGGGCTGCAGGATGAAGTTTGCTGTTCTTTCGTGCACTACATTCTGATGGGAGGGCTGCAGGATGAAGTTAGCTGGTCTTTCGGGCACTACATTCTGATGGGAGGGCTGCAGGATGAAGTTCGCTGGTCTTTCGGGCACTACATTCTGATAGGAGGGCAGCAGAATGAAGTTCGCTGGTCTTTCGGGCACTACATTCTGATGGGAGGGCTGCAGGATGAAGTTAGCTGGTCTTTCGGGCACTACATTCTGATGGGAGGGCTGCAGGATGAAGTTCGCTGTTCTTTCTGGCACTACATTCTGATGGGAGGGCTGCAGGATGAAGTTAGCTGGTCTTTCGGGCACTACATTCTGATGGGAGGGCTGCAGGATGAAGTTAGCTGGTCTTTCGGGCACTACATTCTGATGGGAGGGCTGCAGGATGAAGTTCGCTGGTCTTTCGGGCACTACATTCTGATGGGAGGGCTGCAGGATGAAGTTAGCTGGTCTTTCGGGCACTACATTCTGATGGGAGGGCTGCAGGATGAAGTTAGCTGGTCTTTCGGGCACTACATTCTGATGGGAATGCTGCACGATAACTGGTTTTCATTGTCGTGCGGCAGCATTACGGCCGTGTGTGTGCTTTTCGGGCACTACCTTCTGATGCGAGGGCAGCAGGATGAAGTTAGCTGGTCTTTCTGGCACTACCTTCTGATGGGAGGGCTGCAGGATGAAGTTCGCTGGTCTTTCGGGCACTACATTCTGATGGGAGGGCAGCAGAATGAAGTTCGCTGGTCTTTCGGGCACTACATTCTGATGGGAGGGCTGCAGGATGAAGTTAGCTGGTCTTTCGGGCACTACATTCTGATGGGAGGGCTGCAGGATGAAGTTCGCTGTTCTTTCTGGCACTACATTCTGATGGAAGGGCTGCAGGATGAAGTTAGCTGGTCTTTCGGGCACTACATTCTGATGGGAGGGCTGCAGGATGAAGTTAGCTGGTCTTTCGGGCACTACATTCTGATGGGAGGGCTGCAGGATGAAGTTCGCTGGTCTTTCGGGCACTACATTCTGATGGGAGGGCTGCAGGATGAAGTTAGCTGGTCTTTCGGGCACTACATTCTGATGGGAGGGCTGCAGGATGAAGTTAGCTGGTCTTTCGGGCACTACATTCTGATGGGAATGCTGCACGATAACTGGTTTTCATTGTCGTGCGGCAGCATTACGGCCGTGTGTGTGCTTTTCGGGCACTACCTTCTGATGCGAGGGCAGCAGGATGAAGTTAGCTGGTCTTTCTGGCACTACCTTCTGATGGGAGGGCTGCAGGATGACATTCTGATGGGAGGGCTGCAGGATGAAGTTAGCTGGTCTTTCGGGCACTACATTCTGATGGGAGGGCTGCAGGATGAAGTTCGCTGTTCTTTCTGGCACTACATTCTGATGGAAGGGCTGCAGGATGAAGTTAGCTGGTCTTTCGGGCACTACATTCTGATGGGAGGGCTGCAGGATGAAGTTAGCTGGTCTTTCGGGCACTACATTCTGATGGGAGGGCTGCAGGATGAAGTTAGCTGTTCTTTCTGGCACTACATTCTGATGGGAGGGCTGCAGGATGAAGTTAGCTGGTCTTTCGGGCACTACATTCTGATGGGAGGGCTGCAGGATGAAGTTAGCTGGTGTTTCGGGCACTACATTCTGATGGGAGGGCTGCAGGATGAAGTTCGCTGGTCTTTCGGGCACTACATTCTGATGGGAGGGCTGCAGGATGAAGTTAGCTGGTCTTTCAGGCACTACATTCTGATGGGAATGCTGCACGATAACTGGTTTTCATTGTCGTGCGGCAGCATTACGGCCGTGTGTGTGCTTTTCGGGCACTACCTTCTGATGCGAGGGCAGCAGGATGAAGTTAGCTGGTCTTTCTGGCACTACCTTCTGATGGGAGGGCTGCAGGATGAAGTTCGCTGGTCTTTCGGGCACTACATTCTGATGGGAGGGCTGCAGGATGAAGTTAGCTGGTCTTTCGGGCACTACATTCTGATGGGAGGGCTGCAGGATGAAGTTCGCTGGTCTTTCGGGCACTACATTCTGATGGGAGGGCTGCAGGATGAAGTTGGCACTACATTCTGATGGCAGAACAGCCGTGTGTGCCTTTTCGGGCGGACGCCAGGCAGCACTGCAGAGACTGACCAATGCAGTGGGGCCCAAAGGGGTGGGCGGGGGGTATGAGGGCGGTATCAGAGGGGTGGCCTGCCCCCCCTCCCCTGCCCTAGCGACGCCACTTGTGCTAAACAATGACGGTTAAATATTAACTTCAGTATTTATGTTGTGAGGAAATTCCTTTCCACCCGTTCCAGCACGTGGTAGAATGCTCATCACAACACTAATCTTTTCTGGTAAAATAAACTTAAGGAAAACGGTTTTGCATAATAAGAATACTCGGGGTAGAATGCATAAAAGTGCGTTTGCGTACGTACTGCGATTTTCAGCATGCACCCATCTTTTCCCAGGCCTCATTCCCGCTCTTCCGGAGGCCGTATTCCCATTGCAGTGCGTCCCTCGGGCAACTGCACCGGGTCCAGCAGCACGCAGAGGCTGTTCTGTTGCCTTCGATTGTATGGTGGGCTCACGGCGCAGCTGTACAACTCGGAAACTCTTAAATCGAGTCCTGTTTAGGAGGACTCTGCATGAAACATTAATCACGCCAATGCGGAAGGAGACAGCCTCGCGCTAGAGCACACGCAAAAAAACGCGACTCAAGTAGTCCACATTATGCAGGCGGGAAGCAGATGCCACGCCGTGTCTGGACGCCTATTTTTAGGTCGTGATCGTGAACTTAGTTGTCCAACAAACATTGATTCTTAGCCGTAGAGCAAGATACAGCGACATCCTTGGAAGCTTCTACATGAACAATGAAATGAATATAAAAACAGAATAGAGCTATACAATTAGATTCAACACAATCAAAGTACTCCCTTGGCCGCGTTGCTGGAGCGGAGCACTCTGTTTGGCTTGTAGTGGACTTTCCACTTGGTGGATTCTGCATATGCAAATCAGTCTTGACCCGGCCCCCCAGAATAGAACTTCTAGGCCATGTCCCCCCTGCATGGAGTGCAAGCCACCCCAGACACGTTGCAGCCTAATAACGACTTATGAGTGAGCTGCAGCTTGATTCCTTAAGCACAAATAACTCAGGACCCACATCCGAGCGCTGCCTTCTCACTTAAAGTGACTCTGAGAAAAGCAAAACGTGATGAATGGAAGAGTCTCAGCCAATGTTATGTCACTACTTGGAATTCTTCAGGGTAGCATTCTATTCCACCATTTTTAGTCGTTTTGTGATCTCACATGAGGACAAACCATGTGCACATCAGTCATAACCCCAACCCAAAAGGGAGTAGCCCAACCAAGCTGCTAGATCACAGTCCCCTGTGGATAGTAAATTAAGCAAGCCCCGATATCTGTTGTCCTAAATTCCCCAACAGTTACATGATCGCCATATTTGTTTTCAGGCTACATTGTGGTAATTCATATTTGCATGCACCAGCGTTGACATATTAGGGCCCCCGACCAGCTTTCCGATTGGCCATTGAAGCTGTCAGGGGACATGGCCCTTGTGTTGCACTTGGATGCGCCAGAGCCTGCAGCCTCCACTCATTTGAGGGTGTTTTCAGCCCTGTCCCCCAGAGGAGGCTATAAAACATTAGCCTGCATGGGAGTTATGGGGTAGCCTGGAAATGGGTGAGAGTAGGTTGCTCCTACTGCACTGTCCTTGCTACAGCGATACTACAGCTTTGGTTCAGCACAATGAACACTCTTGGAGCACAAGAACAGCCCTTGAGGACCATCATCCAGCCACCTCAATCAGGCCTCTCCAGCTACCGCCTATATCCAAGTGCTCCAAAGTAAATCAGCTTAGAATGTGTAGTTCATCGAAAAGATACCCTGAACCTTCAAGTTTGTTTTTATGCTGTACAGCAAACTAGGTGGTGGCAGCAAGGGTTAAAAAACAAACAGATGTAACAGCCCTCAAAAAGAAAAGAAAAAAGAAATCAAGATTTTCTAGTATTCAGTGTTTTGCAATCCTTGGCTCTTGAAGGAAGAGATCTTACTGTGGCAGTAAATCCGTTGGTGGCCTTGTTGAGTAGTACTGACATTTCTCTGAAGGAAATCTAGGGGGAAACCACTCCATACTGGAAAATGACTTAAATTTGAGCATCTCTTCGGAAAGCGGTCTATTATAAGACACACATTATAATATATTATAATTGATTACAGCCCTTTCTTATTCCTAACTATCCTCACCTCAATATGCTACAACAGCAAGATCATACGCCCTTTTTGGTTGTGGCACTTTTTGGTGGCATAGCCACCAAAATATCAACAACGCCATTGCTACAGACAAGAAAGGGGTGCCAAGAAGCAGTCTTTGTGGTTGGCATGACAACTGGAAATGCTGTGGCATACAATTGCCAATGCACTAAGTGTTCATTCCCGGTGTACAACGCAGATGTAATCCAATAGTGGCTTATTTAAAGTATTTCTCCCAAACAGGAGCACTGTCACATGTCAGTGTGAATTTCAAAAACGGAGCCGCGGTGGGGTGTCTCTTTTAGGGACGGAGACTGTGATGGGCCTCCCTTCTCGCTATATCTGTGTGTTGCGCTGGGGCAAGGTATCAGCATTCACGAGAGCAAAGTACCAGACACAAGCATGACCGTGGAGCAGATTGCAGGCCCAGAACGGAGCAGCTACATCTGCTATGGGGAAGGTGCGCGTGGCGGGCCTCTTTTCTTGGTGTCTGCCGCCTCGGCCCTGTTCGAGCACCGGTGGGGTTGGCAGTGCATTGGTATTGTTAAGGCCCGCGGCTGTATTGTAGGGATTCCGAGTGCCCTCTGTCCGGCTGCAAGACACATGGATCCTGTACCTTTGGCGGGCGTCTCGCTGTCAGGGTCAGCGTGTCGGGCACGTCACCCTTGGAAGTTTTTTTTCGGTTGTGAATGTGTTTTTCCAAACGGCAATGCTACAGAGGTTAAACGCTGTGTTGCCCTGCGCCCCTCGTCAGCAACCACTGCGCGCTCAGGCGCTGCTCTCACACAAGGGCTCACCAGGGTCCTTGCTCTAGATTTAGGTTTTGTAGCATGCTGCAGTGAACTCTGCACTGGACCCATATTAAAAAATGGTTGTATGAGTGGGGGTTCTTTTTTTTCTTCCTGTAATGTGATGTGAACTCTGTCTTTTTTTCTTTTCTATAGGGTAAAATCGAGATGACCGTGCAAGTCCTGAATGAAAAAGACGTGGAGGAAATGCCATGCGACAAAGGGTGCCATGAACCCAACATTAACCCCAAGTTGGACCCACCAAAGCGAGTACCTTTTCTTTCTGTTGTGTAATGTGCACGCACACACACCCCCCTGTGGGATTTGAAGGGGAACACCCAGCCCAACAAGTGCAACTTCCCTCCTGTAGCTCGTGTCCTGTGCGCCAGGTTGTCTGCATGTGTCAGCATTAAATCTTTTGGGGACTCGGGAGTTCCTATTTGTATGTGTTTCAGGGACGTCATTTAGGGGTCGACAGGGGTCGAAACTGCGACCCCTGACGTCTCCCTTGCTACCCCTGTGGTCTCCCTTGCCAACTTTAAAAAAAAGAAACATGTTTTTTTTATTCAGGCTCCTGAGTTGTGGCCAGCAGCATGTGGCTCTTTGTTTCTGGATTGGCTGGTTTTATGATAGCTAAAGCTGGCAAGAGAGTTCAGTGGGTTGAGCGCTCACTGCTGCAAAGTGAGTGTGATCTGCAGGTTCGTCCCGTCAAGGTCAACTCAGCCGTTCATCCTGCTGAGGGTGATAAATGAGTACTAACCACAGGTTGGGTATATTTGTTCTATATAAAGCGCTTAAGTGTAAGTGCAATATAATTACATATCATTATCGTTTGGCCTTGGACGTCTACTTGCATTCATAGTAATTTGGTAAATGGGCCTATACGCACTGATATTAACGATACATATGGTGATCCAATCTTGTATGAACTGTATATCACTTTACACTGATACTGTAACCATATTTTTCGTAGTGTATGCTATGTGATGCCACTTCCTGTTTTGTCAAGGGGTGAAAGGTCGTGTCCCATTGCTTCCCATGATGTCACTTCGGGGTGGGGTCAAATGACATCTCTTCCTGTGATGTAGAGTCAAGGGTCATGTGATTTTACTATCGCTACCCCTGGCATTTTGGTGAAATGACGTCCCTGGCATGTTTCCTTCCCTGCTACTCTGTAATTTAATTACAGTCTCTCCTTTTTTCATGTGTGCATGACTTGGGTTGGCGGCTGGTGTGTTGCCCCCTTTTGGTTCATTATGGACTGGCAGGCCTTCTACACTGAGACATTAGTGTGCATTTCCTGCTCGGAGTTGGCGTGATTAATATTGTTTCTTTCCAAATGCAGCCGACCACAAACCTCCTCCTTTTGGTTCATGAACCCATGCAAGATCATGACATTTATTGTGTGACGACGATTCAACGTACAAAAAACGATTGCAGGAACTAACAAAAGAAATGCAAGACTTCAAAAGTTTTTGCACTAAAGATCGCATAACCCGGATGAAAAAGGCCTTGTACAATTCTCACATGAGGGGGCATTCCAATATACTAAAGAAGAATATGTACCACCCAATTTGTATCAACAAGGATCAGGCCAACAAAGACAAAGAGGTCTGAGATACACCTCCTATAGTTCAGGAAGATCCAGTGATGGAAGTAACTATAGAGGACAAGGACAAAGACCGTATAGGAATCGAGGGCGCCAACAGAGAGGCAACAGTCGTAACACACGACCCGAGAGAAGAGGTGGGGCAAATAACCAATTTTTCTCAGGACAGCCACAACCACAACAACAACAAAGACCAGAGGGTTCTTCTATAGGTTTCTTTTTTAGACGAACGAACCGTGACAGACAATTGGGAGTTGGAAGAAAGGAGAACCAGAAGCAATCATCCTTATTAGTTAATCTTTCGAACTACGTGCCCAATCCAATAGAAGAAGCAGTATTCAGTAAAGGTTTGGGATTTCTCCCAACAGTCCGATATCATAGTTTCCGTACTCATACTGAGATCGAACAACTTTTACGGAAGATACACTTGAAACAATATTTCCATGACACAGTTTTTGATCAAGAAGAGAATGAAAGTGGCTTACGTAATCGGTCACTATTTGATCCACCAGTGGCCAGCTACACTCCAGAGGCGGTTGTTTTTACTAAAAGGCTATGGCATGACTTGAAACTGCTTGAAAAAGAGAGTTCAAGGATACAATTCCATAATTTTAGTAATGCAGAACGACTCGCTGTCTAGAGCCTTGCTAATAATCAAGAAATTGTCATACGGAAAGCAGATAAGGGAGGCGCGGTAGTTTTACAGGACAGAACAGCATACATTTCTGAATGCAATAGACAGTTGGATGATAATGCATTCTATTCACTGATCGAAGTGGATCCTACTGAGAGACTCTCCATATTAATTAGAAACAAAATGGACAAAGCACTAGAATGTAAATGGATTAGCAAACAAGAACATGAATACCTATGGGCATTTAAACCATCGTTTCCAATATGTTACACTTTACCCAAGATACATAAGTCTATGGACAAACCACCGGGTCACCCCATCGTTTCAGGGAGGGGTTCAAGAACCTTTATCAAAACTGGCAGATAAATACCTGAAACCATATGTCTTTACCATGTATTCTTACATACAAGACACCACATATGTCAACAACTGTGTTGAAAATATGAGTTTTGATCCCAGTACACAACTGTTAACAAGTGTGGATATAGTTGTATCCCACAGAAAGAGACCTTGGAAGTTTTAGAAAAAGTATTATTGACCAAAAGAACTTCAGGCTCTACACTGAACAGTTTCGTACTTTTGTGAGCAAAATTAGCATTAACAGAAAATTATTTTTGCTTTAACAAGAGACTGTATCACCAAATTTATGGGACGGCCATGGGCTCTCCTGTGGCTCCCGCTGCAGCCAATTTGTATGTGGAATACTTTGAACTGACACATATTTACCAACCTACCAACCCATTTCTTTTCGAATATAGCACTTTGGCTAAGATTTATAGATGACATCCTTATTGTCTGGGACGGGACAGTCAAATCATTTGTTGAATTTTGCGAATGGGTCAACCAACGCAACCACTTTCTAAAACTTACATCGACTTACAGTAAAGAGAAGATTGATTTTCTAGATATTACAATAGCAGCAGACCCTCAAGCGAAAGTATTGAAGGTCCGTCCGTTCCATAAACCAACTGATAGGTACGCCTTACTCAGGTTTGAGAGTTGCCATCCTAGACATACATGCGAAAATGTGCCCTTTGTACAATTTTTGCGTTTGAAACGGAATAGTACATTAAATAGTACTTTCCTAGAAGAAGCAGAGAAATAGAAATTGAAACTGTATTAGAGAAGCTACCCTAAAAGAATAGTCAAATGAGCTTTTAGGAGGTCCAAGAATAAGAACAGGGAAGCCCTGTTGGAATACCACCCTAAGCCAACTGCGAAAAACGATATTGTCTTTGTAAGTACCTTTTGCTCAAGAACCAACCAAATAACAAAGTTAGTCAAGAAAAACTGGCATATTTTAACAGGTGGCGAATGCCCATTGAACATGCCCATATGTCGATATATGAGAGCACCCAATCTCAAAGAGCTACTAACAAGAAATGATATATCCTTAAAAATAACTTCACAAAGAAGTGTTACACAATCCTGGGGACTCTCTACATTAACAGGACATTCACCCTGCGGTCAATGCACTAATTGTAAATTTGCTCAACGGACCAAAGAGGTAGATTTAGGATTAACCAGACCACGGATTCAAAAACAATTCACAAATTGCAATTCAGCAAACGTGGTGTATGCCATTTGGTGTAATTTATATATAGGGATGACAGAACGAAAAATTCAATTTTGCATTAGCGAACACAGAAGCTGTATCAAAAATAAAAATCTTACAGCACCTTTGGTAGGCCATTTCATTATGATGGGTCACAGTGTGGAAGATCTCAAATGGATCATTTCATGGCAACTAGAGTATGCAAGTGATGCGAATACTCAAAAACTATCTGAAAGAACAATGGCTAATTTTCTTAACAAAATCCTTTGAATTAGGATTAAATGAACAGGTTGACTGGAAGCATAATACCTAACGTCTGTACCATTTTCACCATGCTCCAGTCAGGGTAAATGGTGCCCCTTTATCCTGGATATAGACCAGTGAATTCAGTAACAGTAACATTAGATTTATGTAGCTGGAACAGTCTTGTGATACTTAGGGAAACCGTTTTTTTATGTATACATAGGACCCATGCGCATGTGCACATGTATTTGGGAATGAAAAAAACTCTCTCTCTCTCCCGGTATACATAATTCTTTCTCTACAACACGTAGTACTACTATCCTCCTACTTACCCCAGCACTTTGTCGTGAGACTAGAGAGGGTGTCATTTTTGAATGTGCCCTGTTGTTTTGTTATTCTGCCTGGACATAGCTTCCAACAGTGCTGTTGATAGGGACGCTCCGCATAGGATCCCATGGTAAAACGGTGGGCGAGGTGTGTTGCCGGCAGCCATGACGCGTGAGTCACCACGTGATTAGACGCAGCACTCCGCGTTTCCACATAACATCCAGAAAGAAAGACGTACAATTACAACAGAGGTACGTGTTCGGGAAGTGAGCAAGACGTAGTATCAATCTACGCGTAGGAAGGCAAGGACGTGAAATTTGAGACAAAATCAGTAAGTGATCCATTCCGTCGGACTAATTAATGAAAGCGATTGTTAGATTGTGTCGGACCACATTTAGGTCTTCAATTACACGGATTTGGTGATCCGTTTTATGTATTTTCAGATACTCGCGTCCGGAGTTGAAAACGAGGATAGAGGCACAGGCGCGTAACATCAGAGCGGGTAATTTGACAATCAAGTATTGGTGACTCGTACAGCATTACTGAGAGTACGTATGCTTTATTTAGTAAATGACAACTCGGGTATTTTGCTTGTTGAAGAAAAGCTGAATTGCAAATTACATCCATAAGGCTTTTTTCATTTTTAATAGCGATTGGACATCAGTGGTTGAGCTAGATTATGGTTATTTTACCTGATCTCTCGCTTTCTCTAGCAACATGAAGATAACGTTGTTGACATATGAACATGACTACGGGATTTATGTGGTTGGAGTCCACAAACATTGTTGTGTTGTTATTAGTATTTTAGATTGAATTGACTCTTCTTCCGTCTCCTTTTTCTTTTTCTTTCGCATCTTGTCCTCTTGTGATTAGTGTGATTATCGTCTACTAACAAGACGCTCCCTCCCCGTTACCAGGTTCAAGATTGACAGTGCATTCTTGTTGCTAATGGTAAGTCTTACTTAGGAGAATGATAGCCTAGTAAGATGAACAGCATACAGTAGTAATTGATTTTCTGATCACTGTTCCTATATTTTTTCTCTCCTTGTGTTATTGTTTCTTCGTGGTTCCGCTACACATTAGGTTTTGAAGTGCTGAATTTGGAAATAGCACCATACTGGCTACATACCTATGGATGGTGGTCGACAGCAAACAACTGTAGTTAAGGATGTGTTGACAGGGCACCTTTGGTCCCCTGATGAAGTTCAAGAAGTGAAGGCTAAATAAACTATGAACAAAACATGTTGGGTTTTGTAAGGCACCAGAAACAGTAGTGGTACCTGACAATAATATATTGATTTGTTGTATTCACCCTAGTAGCATGAATTGGGGTAGAAAATTACTTGAACTGAACCAAGATTAGTATTCCTAGAACAACTCCTGATTTAAGGATTCCGAGATGCTACTCACCATTGCTTTGTTTTGCACATTGTTTGGGATGTTGTTTGTCACAAACTGTATTTGTTAGATTTGTATAGGCAGTGAAGTTTCTGTGGGGTGTTTAGGGTACATCTTTACAGTTTAATACTTTTTGTACTTTTGGTTTTTAGAAATGTGCACGAGATTTTACACATTTTTTTTATCTTTTATGTATGTTTATGATATGAAAGTAAATGTTTAGATATGCTAATAAATTGGACAATATTTTTTCATCATCTTTTGAGTCAGTACCCATTTGGTCCATGGACCGAGCTTTGTAGGAAATAAGAAAGGTGACTCAGGAGAGAGATGGCTGGATTCCATAGCTGTGTATTGTCTATAATGTTTGAGTTGGAGTAGAATCCAGACGTCGGTAAGCCACTCCGCTTATCTCTCATTGTCAGGTGTTGACGATTCAAGTGGATCTTCATTGGCCGCATTATCCTGGTGTTTGTGCTTCTCTTTCTCGGCATCCTCTTCTACTCGTTATTCGTAAACATTAAGTCTTCTACCATGTTATACTTTGTCCATCTGTTCTCCAGCGCTCTGTGGTTTTCCCCGATTCATTGTATTTAACCCACAGCGCACTCCTCTATGGGCAGCATATTACTGCACTGAAGTGGTCTAAACTTAAAAGGTTAACTGTGCCCACGTCGCTTATGAAAACCTGGTAGGACACGCAGCATCTCTCAATGGGCCCGCCCCTGGGTCCTGCAGCTTTTAGCAAGTAGTCCCTTGCAAAAGAACAGCCAACACCTTGTTTAATTTTCCCAGCATCCCTGTTTCAGTGAAGCATAATTGCTGCAATGTGCCCTTTGTCACTGTCATTTTGGTTTCTTTTTAGGGCCGGGTGGGAGGGGGATCTTCTTTTGGCCTGGCGAGCACTGCTCCTCACCATTAGATTTCGGGTTCTCAGCACCCCATGCCGTGCATATGCATTGCAATAAAGTATGACCAAGTAAGAACAGACGTGTATGTAAATGTACACCCATGCTTTCTTAGCTATGTGGTGTACACAACAATATTATAAACAAAAATGCATATTAATTATCCCAGGTTTATGTTCAGTGTCAAAACAAAGGGCACTCTCCTAGATGTTGCTGCCGCAAAGGCTTCTATTAATGCTGCATCATCTATTTTTCCAACAATTCTGCTCTCTCTGCATGTTGTCGCTCTCTCTCTCTCTGCACGCTGTCAGTCTCTCTCCACGTTGTCGCTCTCTGCATGTTGTCGTTCGCTTTCCGCGCACGGTGTCGCTCTCGCTCTCACCTCGCATGCGTTGTCACTCTCCGCACGCGCTGTCACTCTCTCTCTGCTGGCACGCGCTGTCTTTCTTGCTCGCCTCTCTTGGAGATATCCCCTTATTCTGTCTTCTCAAACTACCACCTTTGCTCTGAGCCCTTACTTCTTCTCTCATCCTTCCTTTCACACTCACCTTTACTCTTACTCTCTCACCCTCTCCCGTTCTTATTTCCTCTTGCTCAACCTCGGCCCCCTCTAGCAATAGCTTCCTCCGTTGCTCTATTCCCATTCTCATTCCATTACACACTTGCACCCCTTGTTGAACCCTCCTTTAAAACTTAGCACTCTCCTCCTTGCACCCTGGTGCCTATAAATGCAAAGAACAGTAAACGCCAAAACTATTGGCATTGCCAATGCTTGCTTGCTTTGATAGCATAAGAAAAATTAAAAGTATGCCTGTGTTTACATTTACAGGCATGAGTGCAATAAATTCAACAAAGGTAGCAGGCGCCCCTCTCTCGGAAGAACAAGGCATGATAACCTGTTCAGTGGTTGTTAACCACATTGAGAGTTCGCAGCCATCTGCTTTTTGCTCACTGTACCTTTCACAGATGGGAAATATCCATTTGCATATCAGTCTTTGTCCCGCCCACATGGGCAGTCCAGCACCGAAATGCTATGGCAATTCCTCTCTGCACAAGAGTACCACCAGCAACCCCATACACGTGTTTCAGCCTTGTTGGGCATCATCAGTGAGGTGAAGCTGAGCCTCTCTAAGCACAGTGAGCAGGGAGTCCACGTCTGGTTGCCCCCAGGTAACCTAGGGTGACCAACCCCAAGTTCCTTCAAAGAATTCAACAAAGGTAGCAGGCGCCCCTCTCTCGGAAGAACAAGGCATGATAACCTGTTCAGTGGTTGTTAACCACATTGAGAGTTCGCAGCCATCTGCTTTTTGCTCACTGTACCTTTCACAGATGGGAAATATCCATTTGCATATCAGTCTTTGTCCCGCCCACATGGGCAGTCCAGCACCGAAATGCTATGGCAATTCCTCTCTGAATAAGAGTACCACCAGCAACCCCATACACGTGTTTCAGCCTTGTTGGGCATCATCAGTGAGGTGAAGCTGAGCCTCTCTAAGCACAGTGAGCAGGGAGTCCACGTCTGGTTGCCCCCAGGTAACCTAGGGTGACCAACCCCAAGTTCCTTCAAAGAATTCAACAAAGGTAGCAGGCGCCCCTCTCTCGGAAGAACAAGGCATGATAACCTGTTCAGTGGTTGTTAACCACATTGAGAGTTCGCAGCCATCTGCTTTTTGCTCACTGTACCTTTCACAGATGGGAAATATCCATTTGCATATCAGTCTTTGTCCCGCCCACATGGGCAGTCCAGCACCGAAATGCTATGGCAATTCCTCTCTGAACAAGAGTACCACCAGCAACCCCATACACGTGTTTCAGCCTTGTTGGGCATCATCAGTGAGGTGAAGCTGAGCCTCTCTAAGCACAGTGAGCAGGGAGTCCACGTCTGGTTGCCCCCAGGTAACCTAGGGTGACCAACCCCAAGTTCCTTCAAAGAATTCAACAAAGGTAGCAGGCGCCCCTCTCTCGGAAGAACAAGGCATGATAACCTGTTCAGTGGTTGTTAACCACATTGAGAGTTCGCAGCCATCTGCTTTTTGCTCACTGTACCTTTCACAGATGGGAAATATCCATTTGCATATCAGTCTTTGTCCCGCCCACATGGGCAGTCCAGCACCGAAATGCTATGGCAATTCCTCTCTGAACAAGAGTACCACCAGCAACCCCATACACGTGTTTCAGCCTTGTTGGGCATCATCAGTGAGGTGAAGCTGAGCCTCTCTAAGCACAGTGAGCAGGGAGTCCACGTCTGGTTGCCCCCAGGTAACCTAGGGTGACCAACCCCAAGTTCCTTCAAAGAATTCAACAAAGGTAGCAGGCGCCCCTCTCTCGGAAGAACAAGGCATGATAACCTGGGCGGGACAAAGACTGATATGCAAATGGATATTTCCCATCTGTGAAAGGCACAGTGAGTAAAAGCAGTGGCTGCGAACTCTCAAGTGGTTAATAACCACCGAACAGGTTATCATGTCTGTTCTTGCGAGAGAGGGGCGCCCGCTACCTTTGTAAAACTATTTGTTAAGGAACCTGGGATTGGTAACCCTAGGTCTCCTGGGGGCAACCAGACGTGGTCTCCCTCTCACTGTGCTTAGAGAGGCATCAGCTTCACCTCACTGATGATCCCCAACAAGGGTGAAACACGTGTATGGGGTTGCTGGTGGTACTCTCGTTCAGATTGGAATTGCCATTGTATTTCGGTGCTGGACTGCCCCTGGGCGGGACAAAGACTGATATGCAAATGGATATTTCCCATCTGTGAAAGGCACAGTGAGTAAAAGCAGTGGCTGCGAACTCTCAAGTGGTTAATAACCACCGAACAGGTTATCATGTCTGTTCTTGCGAGAGAGGGGCGCCCGCTACCTTTGTAAAACTATTTGTTAAGGAACCTGGGATTGGTAACCCTAGGTCTCCTGGGGGCAACCAGACGTGGTCTCCCTCTCACTGTGCTTAGAGAGGCATCAGCTTCACCTCACTGATGATCCCCAACAAGGGTGAAACACGTGTATGGGGTTGCTGGTGGTACTCTCGTTCAGATTGGAATTGCCATTGTATTTCGGTGCTGGACTGCCCCTGGGCGGGACAAAGACTGATATGCAAATGGATATTTCCCATCTGTGAAAGGCACAGTGAGTAAAAGCAGTGGCTGCGAACTCTCAAGTGGTTAATAACCACCGAACAGGTTATCATGTCTGTTCTTGCGAGAGAGGGGCGCCCGCTACCTTTGTAAAACTATTTGTTAAGGAACCTGGGATTGGTAACCCTAGGTCTCCTGGGGGCAACCAGACGTGGTCTCCCTCTCACTGTGCTTAGAGAGGCATCAGCTTCACCTCACTGATGATCCCCAACAAGGGTGAAACACGTGTATGGGGTTGCTGGTGGTACTCTCGTTCAGATTGGAATTGCCATTGTATTTCGGTGCTGGACTGCCCCTGGGCGGGACAAAGACTGATATGCAAATGGATATTTCCCATCTGTGAAAGGCACAGTGAGTAAAAGCAGTGGCTGCGAACTCTCAAGTGGTTAATAACCACCGAACAGGTTATCATGTCTGTTCTTGCGAGAGAGGGGCGCCCGCTACCTTTGTAAAACTATTTGTTAAGGAACCTGGGATTGGTAACCCTAGGTCTCCTGGGGGCAACCAGACGTGGTCTCCCTCTCACTGTGCTTAGAGAGGCATCAGCTTCACCTCACTGATGATCCCCAACAAGGGTGAAACACGTGTATGGGGTTGCTGGTGGTACTCTCGTTCAGATTGGAATTGCCATTGTATTTCGGTGCTGGACTGCCCCTGGGCGGGACAAAGACTGATATGCAAATGGATATTTCCCATCTGTGAAAGGCACAGTGAGTAAAAGCAGTGGCTGCGAACTCTCAAGTGGTTAATAACCACCGAACAGGTTATCATGTCTGTTCTTGCGAGAGAGGGGCGCCCGCTACCTTTGTAAAACTATTTGTTAAGGAACCTGGGATTGGTAACCCTAGGTCTCCTGGGGGCAACCAGACGTGGTCTCCCTCTCACTGTGCTTAGAGAGGCATCAGCTTCACCTCACTGATGATCCCCAACAAGGGTGAAACACGTGTATGGGGTTGCTGGTGGTACTCTCGTTCAGATTGGAATTGCCATTGTATTTCGGTGCTGGACTGCCCCTGGGCGGGACAAAGACTGATATGCAAATGGATATTTCCCATCTGTGAAAGGCACAGTGAGTAAAAGCAGTGGCTGCGAACTCTCAAGTGGTTAATAACCACCGAACAGGTTATCATGTCTGTTCTTGCGAGAGAGGGGCGCCCGCTACCTTTGTAAAACTATTTGTTAAGGAACCTGGGATTGGTAACCCTAGGTCTCCTGGGGGCAACCAGACGTGGTCTCCCTCTCACTGTGCTTAGAGAGGCATCAGCTTCACCTCACTGATGATCCCCAACAAGGGTGAAACACGTGTATGGGGTTGCTGGTGGTACTCTCGTTCAGATTGGAATTGCCATTGTATTTCGGTGCTGGACTGCCCCTGGGCGGGACAAAGACTGATATGCAAATGGATATTTCCCATCTGTGAAAGGCACAGTGAGTAAAAGCAGTGGCTGCGAACTCTCAAGTGGTTAATAACCACCGAACAGGTTATCATGTCTGTTCTTGCGAGAGAGGGGCGCCCGCTACCTTTGTAAAACTATTTGTTAAGGAACCTGGGATTGGTAACCCTAGGTCTCCTGGGGGCAACCAGACGTGGTCTCCCTCTCACTGTGCTTAGAGAGGCATCAGCTTCACCTCACTGATGATCCCCAACAAGGGTGAAACACGTGTATGGGGTTGCTGGTGGTACTCTCGTTCAGATTGGAATTGCCATTGTATTTCGGTGCTGGACTGCCCCTGGGCGGGACAAAGACTGATATGCAAATGGATATTTCCCATCTGTGAAAGGCACAGTGAGTAAAAGCAGTGGCTGCGAACTCTCAAGTGGTTAATAACCACCGAACAGGTTATCATGTCTGTTCTTGCGAGAGAGGGGCGCCCGCTACCTTTGTAAAACTATTTGTTAAGGAACCTGGGATTGGTAACCCTAGGTCTCCTGGGGGCAACCAGACGTGGTCTCCCTCTCACTGTGCTTAGAGAGGCATCAGCTTCACCTCACTGATGATCCCCAACAAGGGTGAAACACGTGTATGGGGTTGCTGGTGGTACTCTCGTTCAGATTGGAATTGCCATTGTATTTCGGTGCTGGACTGCCCCTGGGCGGGACAAAGACTGATATGCAAATGGATATTTCCCATCTGTGAAAGGCACAGTGAGTAAAAGCAGTGGCTGCGAACTCTCAAGTGGTTAATAACCACCGAACAGGTTATCATGTCTGTTCTTGCGAGAGAGGGGCGCCCGCTACCTTTGTAAAACTATTTGTTAAGGAACCTGGGATTGGTAACCCTAGGTCTCCTGGGGGCAACCAGACGTGGTCTCCCTCTCACTGTGCTTAGAGAGGCATCAGCTTCACCTCACTGATGATCCCCAACAAGGGTGAAACACGTGTATGGGGTTGCTGGTGGTACTCTCGTTCAGATTGGAATTGCCATTGTATTTCGGTGCTGGACTGCCCCTGGGCGGGACAAAGACTGATATGCAAATGGATATTTCCCATCTGTGAAAGGCACAGTGAGTAAAAGCAGTGGCTGCGAACTCTCAAGTGGTTAATAACCACCGAACAGGTTATCATGTCTGTTCTTGCGAGAGAGGGGCGCCCGCTACCTTTGTAAAACTATTTGTTAAGGAACCTGGGATTGGTAACCCTAGGTCTCCTGGGGGCAACCAGACGTGGTCTCCCTCTCACTGTGCTTAGAGAGGCATCAGCTTCACCTCACTGATGATCCCCAACAAGGGTGAAACACGTGTATGGGGTTGCTGGTGGTACTCTCGTTCAGATTGGAATTGCCATTGTATTTCGGTGCTGGACTGCCCCTGGGCGGGACAAAGACTGATATGCAAATGGATATTTCCCATCTGTGAAAGGCACAGTGAGTAAAAGCAGTGGCTGCGAACTCTCAAGTGGTTAATAACCACCGAACAGGTTATCATGTCTGTTCTTGCGAGAGAGGGGCGCCCGCTACCTTTGTAAAACTATTTGTTAAGGAACCTGGGATTGGTAACCCTAGGTCTCCTGGGGGCAACCAGACGTGGTCTCCCTCTCACTGTGCTTAGAGAGGCATCAGCTTCACCTCACTGATGATCCCCAACAAGGGTGAAACACGTGTATGGGGTTGCTGGTGGTACTCTCGTTCAGATTGGAATTGCCATTGTATTTCGGTGCTGGACTGCCCCTGGGCGGGACAAAGACTGATATGCAAATGGATATTTCCCATCTGTGAAAGGCACAGTGAGTAAAAGCAGTGGCTGCGAACTCTCAAGTGGTTAATAACCACCGAACAGGTTATCATGTCTGTTCTTGCGAGAGAGGGGCGCCCGCTACCTTTGTAAAACTATTTGTTAAGGAACCTGGGATTGGTAACCCTAGGTCTCCTGGGGGCAACCAGACGTGGTCTCCCTCTCACTGTGCTTAGAGAGGCATCAGCTTCACCTCACTGATGATCCCCAACAAGGGTGAAACACGTGTATGGGGTTGCTGGTGGTACTCTCGTTCAGATTGGAATTGCCATTGTATTTCGGTGCTGGACTGCCCCTGGGCGGGACAAAGACTGATATGCAAATGGATATTTCCCATCTGTGAAAGGCACAGTGAGTAAAAGCAGTGGCTGCGAACTCTCAAGTGGTTAATAACCACCGAACAGGTTATCATGTCTGTTCTTGCGAGAGAGGGGCGCCCGCTACCTTTGTAAAACTATTTGTTAAGGAACCTGGGATTGGTAACCCTAGGTCTCCTGGGGGCAACCAGACGTGGTCTCCCTCTCACTGTGCTTAGAGAGGCATCAGCTTCACCTCACTGATGATCCCCAACAAGGGTGAAACACGTGTATGGGGTTGCTGGTGGTACTCTCGTTCAGATTGGAATTGCCATTGTATTTCGGTGCTGGACTGCCCCTGGGCGGGACAAAGACTGATATGCAAATGGATATTTCCCATCTGTGAAAGGCACAGTGAGTAAAAGCAGTGGCTGCGAACTCTCAAGTGGTTAATAACCACCGAACAGGTTATCATGTCTGTTCTTGCGAGAGAGGGGCGCCCGCTACCTTTGTAAAACTATTTGTTAAGGAACCTGGGATTGGTAACCCTAGGTCTCCTGGGGGCAACCAGACGTGGTCTCCCTCTCACTGTGCTTAGAGAGGCATCAGCTTCACCTCACTGATGATCCCCAACAAGGGTGAAACACGTGTATGGGGTTGCTGGTGGTACTCTCGTTCAGATTGGAATTGCCATTGTATTTCGGTGCTGGACTGCCCCTGGGCGGGACAAAGACTGATATGCAAATGGATATTTCCCATCTGTGAAAGGCACAGTGAGTAAAAGCAGTGGCTGCGAACTCTCAAGTGGTTAATAACCACCGAACAGGTTATCATGTCTGTTCTTGCGAGAGAGGGGCGCCCGCTACCTTTGTAAAACTATTTGTTAAGGAACCTGGGATTGGTAACCCTAGGTCTCCTGGGGGCAACCAGACGTGGTCTCCCTCTCACTGTGCTTAGAGAGGCATCAGCTTCACCTCACTGATGATCCCCAACAAGGGTGAAACACGTGTATGGGGTTGCTGGTGGTACTCTCGTTCAGATTGGAATTGCCATTGTATTTCGGTGCTGGACTGCCCCTGGGCGGGACAAAGACTGATATGCAAATGGATATTTCCCATCTGTGAAAGGCACAGTGAGTAAAAGCAGTGGCTGCGAACTCTCAAGTGGTTAATAACCACCGAACAGGTTATCATGTCTGTTCTTGCGAGAGAGGGGCGCCCGCTACCTTTGTAAAACTATTTGTTAAGGAACCTGGGATTGGTAACCCTAGGTCTCCTGGGGGCAACCAGACGTGGTCTCCCTCTCACTGTGCTTAGAGAGGCATCAGCTTCACCTCACTGATGATCCCCAACAAGGGTGAAACACGTGTATGGGGTTGCTGGTGGTACTCTCGTTCAGATTGGAATTGCCATTGTATTTCGGTGCTGGACTGCCCCTGGGCGGGACAAAGACTGATATGCAAATGGATATTTCCCATCTGTGAAAGGCACAGTGAGTAAAAGCAGTGGCTGCGAACTCTCAAGTGGTTAATAACCACCGAACAGGTTATCATGTCTGTTCTTGCGAGAGAGGGGCGCCCGCTACCTTTGTAAAACTATGAGTGCAATAAATACTTAGGTCTTACATACCATGTAATTTTTGCAAAGGTTCTGAACATGTTTGCAAATGTTCTCTGGGCTTCACACTGTCCGAAATGCTTTGATCCAGGTGTCACAGCCCGCGGCCCAGAGTTAGTCCCTCACCACCACCCACCTCTCGATACATGATATTTTCTAGGTCGAAATAAGAAACTCAAAATTGCCCAAAACCCATGCACCCGCAAACAGATAGTTTTCCCAACATCAAGCACTGCGCATGATATAAATATAAAACTATCAATAAAATAGTTTGCGTTCGGTGCGGGCGGTGCAGTCAGAAAAGAATGTTGCAGGTCATTTTCATTGACATTCTTAGGGAACTGTGAATGTAATTAGATAGAGATGGCTGAATACAAAGCTTCCAAGGACACAAGGACAGCCGAGTTACAGCCAAGGGAACCCGGAAAGAAAAACTGGCGGCAGCGGGAATGTAATCCAGGGATCCGGATCATTAAAGACGAGTGTCATTGGGGAAAGTGTCAGAAAGACTGAAATGTGGCTACAACCAGGACTCCAATCCGCTGGATGCTGGTAATGACGTGTAAAAGGGATGGAAAGGAAACATTGGGAGGAATGAGAAACACCTGATGGGAGCCTGGGCAAGGGAATGGCAGAGAAAACGCAGGCCACTGGGAGTAAGACCCAGGGATACTGACAATACAGTGCCGGGAAGCACCCGGAAGAAAATACTGGGTCACTGAGAATGACATGCTAGAAAGGTTTGGAAAAAGAAATGCTGCGAACATTTGAGAATGCAATGCTGTGATGGGTACGACTTTCTTTACCTACCGTCTTTTTTTCGATGGGGAATTTTTGCAGAAACTTTTTTTCTCAAAAAAACACATCGAAAAAAGTAAGGGGGTGTGGGGAAGCGTATATAAGCGGTGAGGGCTATGGCATATTGTTAAATTATAGGGATGGGGTTGGGTGGGACAACCCCCATCCCCCAAAAAGAAAAGAAAATCATTTTGACGATTTTTTTAGAGAACATTAATTCGGGGAAACCCCCATTGAAAAACTGAGAATCAAAAGCTGCAAGTGCTGAAAATGAAATGCTTGAAGACCCTGGAAAGGAAATGCAGCGAAGCTCTGTGCAGAACACGTGGGGGTTGTGGGTGATGGAATTAACTGCTAGTGAGACCCCATGAACAGCATATGCGATGATACTTCGAAAGACACGTCATGAAGAATATTATTGAGAGCACATGCAATTAAGCTATCAATGCAGCTGGAACTGAAAAAAGAGAAAAAAAAGAGGACCCGAAGAGTTAATGATCAATCACACATCATCGGTGTCAAAAGAAACACAATGTTATAGCCAGGAGTCATTCATTATTTGGGGTGCAAATTCGGAGAATTTGAAGTTCCAAAGGAGAGATGTATTGATGTAAAACTAGAATTACAATCAATGGTGGTTCTTCCAAAATGTCTAGACTGACAGTTCCTCAACATCCACTGTAAGCAGAGGACCAAGTACGATAGTGCCCTGAGGCGCAGGAGCGTGCTCTGTGGCGCCAGTGCAATGCACACTATGTCAATGGATAGATGCAGTACTACTCTGATCTATGGGTAATGGGGCACATTTCTCGGCCGTCCACAAATTGGCACCGACAGTATTTGTCCAGTGCTATGAGTGCCGAACGTGTCCTATAAGCCCTGAGAGAAATCCAGCAGTAAATGGGGAACTCTGTCGCTTGGTCACGTGGCGGCACACTCTGAAGGGAGAACCAGAAGACTGAGAAGCAGGGTGTTAGCAATAGCCCCGAGGCTATGAAGGTGGCCCCCATGGACTCCTCCCTCCAAAACCCAGCAGCAGTATACAACATAGAACTAGCCAGCCAATGGTTAGAAGAAAGGCTAGGAAGGATGTCGCCAGGCTATCCAGCTCACGGCTGCAAAATAACAAATAAGTCAGGTGAGTTTCTCGACAAGGATGCCAACCTAACCAACGTTGTCTAGAAGGCAAGAAAGTAAGGTACCAGAGTGAACCAAGATTCAGTTTGCCACATCTAGTCAGCTGGTTAAGGGGTCCGGTGAGGATATCTAAGGACCAGGAACGAGATCAGCGAAGATCTGAAGGAGCGAGGAGTTCAGAATTATGTCTGACGCATGCTGATATGCCAGGCCGCATGTGAAGCTCTGCAGCTGAAAGCACACTGCCACAATAGTCCAGAGACAAAAAGTCCATGCCAAACAGGCTTCAATTGTTTTTCACAGATGTGTTTGGTTCATGCTCCCAGGCCCACAGACCAAACCCCTAAGAGGATTGTCCGCATCCTGGATTTCATTATCTTTACTGCCATGGATGTCAGATCCTCTTTCATTCCACTGCCTGCTAGCTGATCCAAGCATCCTTTTCATCGTCGGGCATTCCACCTGCAAGTTTCCGGGCTGACCCAAGGAGGAATATGGCGGCTCACTGTGTTCCGAGAACTTAGACTCAGACACCAAGTATTGTTCAAGGGATATTATTAACCTTTGTGAACAAACTAATTTAGAGTGTATCAGGGTGGTGGCAAAACACAACAAACAAGGTGTCAGGATAATAGTGTATCCAAACCTCGAGATGGTGTTGTCTCTATGATTCAGGATGCAAGACCAGGCAAAGGTCAATCTACCTCTACAATGGGTCAACAGAATATGGTTCTCGACTGTTCCTTCAAAGGGGGGTCCATCTATGTCTCAAAAAAAAGGGGGAAATCAAATGGTTCACTCCTGAAGGAGCATGTCAGTGTTCTGTCCAATGTCGGACCAGTGGGGGTCAACCAGTCCTCCGAAAATTAATTTGGGGCATAGATTTCTTCCACCCACAGACCAATGGCTCTCTGGGAGTTAGCTTTTCTCAGGGTCTTCTGATCCCCCCTCCCCAAGAAAGAACCTAAGAGGCAGAGGTGTCTCGCTCTCTATCTCTCTCTCCCTCTCCCTCTCTAATGTATATCATAATATTGCCTTCCTCCAACACACAACTCGCCTCCACGTTCCCCTTCAAAATGTTTCCTCTCCTCTTATTAGGGCTCCAGCATGGGCATCCCTCTTACTGCTGTTGGGAAGGAAACAGGGTCCTCCCGTACCCCCAAGTGCTTTAGAGGTAGGCAAGACCTCTTGTATGTGCTATAATGGACATGGGGGAGGAGGAGCATTGAGAAGGCTCTCTCATGCAAATATAAATCGCATACACAGACATGGGCAAGCACTGCAAAAGGCGGTTATCATCTAAATATAAGGCGCAATTAACTATTAGCTGGATAGATTTGTAATGTCAGATCCTTGGCATTGTAAAATCCTAAGGGCTATAGAGGATTCAAGCTCCTTCCCAGAAGGAATGCAGCCTTTGGGATTCTAAAAATTGACCACAGGCACTTACGTAGTGTTTGTTACTATGGCTAGCACCGGCAGCACACAAACTGACTCACCAGCTGTCTACTGTCCGTCAAGGGTCCATGCACGTTAAGAGTAGGAATAACATGTTCTGTGCGCCAAAATGCAGATTGGGAAAATTATAAAAATAAAGTGTGAAGGAGACTACAGGGGCCAGATAACGTTAGTAGGAGGAGTGAAATATGGATAGAATGAATGAAAACTGTTTATAAAATGTTCCCTTGGGCTAGGCCTCAAGGTTTGTAAAAGTCTTCAGGGGTGCAGTGCGTTTTTCATAGGTGGAAAGCATGAGCTACAGTGTGTTCTTGCAGAGCTAACCAAATGTAGAACAGCATGCCCTGACAAAACCGCTGACAACGAAGAAAGGCTTTGGAGCATCCCTATTATGGAAAAAGGACGGATGGGGATGAAACCATGATCCATATAGAGTGATGCCACCACAACAAGCCAGGACTATATAAACCCCTGCCTCAAACCACTTTGGCAGGAAGGAACGCAAGAGGGACAGGAGAAGACTGTTCAGGCAGCAGAGTCCTTTGCTACAATTCTCATTTTGTAAGATTAAACTTGTTATTCTTGCAAGATCGCTTTTTGGATGTATTCCCCTAGAGGGGTGTACTTATTCTTGTGTGAGCGTAATTGGGGACACCCTTACACTGCCTGGAAGATTATTGCAGCCCATGTGGACCTGCTACTATGAGGGCGCCACCTGGAGTTCCCTGGCAGTATAGCTATATTAGGGCATTCTAACTTGGTGCTCCATGTAATTGCAGATGTCGGCAGCATGTTAAAGTGTTACTTTTGGCCACCACATGTCGTCAATGTAATTATATATGGCCGCCGTGCACACCAGGTCCTCCTGCAATATGTGCAGGTCTAATTGTTTCCAAGATGGCCGCCAAGGAGGATCGAATGATCCAAAATCAAACGCAGGTATAGAGCAGGTGAGCAAATGAACAATCATCGTCTCGCAAACTGCTAATGACTAGAGATTCTCGCAGACCCTTTGTTCTTCGTGTTCCCATATTCATAGGTATTTAGCAAGGTAAGTATAGGGCAGGTGGTTTTTCCGTGTTTCATGCAATACTCTTGTCTTGGGATTCTCAGGAAACCATAGACATACCACTGGTGTTTCGGTAGACTATCCCAACACCTTGTGTTTTTATACTTTAGATCCACATAAAGATCTTTCTTTTGTCAAAGCAGTGAGATAAGTGGTTCTAGGAAGGAACATTCCTTAACTCTTTTGGATCTTGCTATTGCTTATTCGCTACCTTCCTGTGCTACAACAGGAATTTCTCACTGGAAGGTTCTGCATTAACAGAATAGGAGGAAAGGTAACAATAGATATTGATCTCCTGTTGAAAGTCTTAGGGCCTCATTACACGGTAGGCGGTAACCATGGGGCTATTAGCGCCATGGTTGCCGCCGGTATTTTACCGTGTCCGCCTTGGTGGATGGCGGAATTACCGCCCTACTCCAAGGTGAACAGGGGCGGTAATTCCCCATTCACCAAGGCACTTCCCCATTCCCATTTTTGCCCCATAGGGCATAATGGGAATGGGGAAGGCGCTAATTACGGTACCGTAAATAGCACCAAGGTCCCTTTGCGGCACCCTACTTTAACGGCTGGTAAAACCAGCCGTTAAGGTCGGGTCCCGCAAATGGAACTCATAGTAAGGCGGTAAGGGTTTACCGGTACCGGTGCCCTTACCGGTACCGGTAAACCCTTACCACCTCCCGTGTAATGAAGCCCTTATTATTTACTCACCCATTGGATTATTCCTAATTGCCTCTTTATCGTCATCCTACTCAGCACCTGTGTTGATGATCCGAAATTAGGGATAGGAAAAGGGACGCAACACATAAATCGCCCCTGCCGTTGTGGTCATTCCTTTTTCCTGTATTATAAAACAGGATAGGGGAACAAGTGATAGTGGCTGAGGTGGACGTATTGCATGGTTTCTAAGGATGCTCTCAGCACAGAAGGCCAGGAAGCCTGCTTCTTCCAAATGTAATAACTCACTTTGCTCTCAAAAATGATACCACTATATCTGCCACCAAGCAATTCCTCTTTCTTTTTCTTGCTATCTCCCACTCTCCCTCTCTGACAAACCACACGACTATTACTCCCCTATTCCAACACTACAAGCTCTTTCCCTAAATCAATATCTCAATCCATTCACACCAGAAACACACCGTTTTCTCTGTCTCAGCTAGCACACTCTCCTGGCACGGGGTCTCCAGGACATGGGTCTATCAGGCCCTGCTGCTCTCCTCCTGCCAGCTATTCCAAGGCTTGACAATGAAAGGCTCGGCTGACTGCCTTTTAATAGCTGACCTCTCCTCCCTTGTGTGGTGCTTAATCATCTGAGTTACACGTGACCTGTGTGGATCACCCTGTGATTGAGTAATGTGCCTGAGGTCATGTCTCCAAGGAGGCTGGCCTGAGGTTATATTGAGGCCAGGTGCCATTTTTGATTCCCTCTTTTGGAATGGTCTGTTGAGGTTTCATGCTTTAAATGGAGACCCTCTGTACTTCCAGTATGTGTTGTTTAAGTGTGAGAGGGACCAGCCCTGTCAAGAGGGGATGGACAACCCCTCTAAATCTGGGGCAGGAGGCCTATCACTAGGTTTCCCCAGCCAGTTCTGCCCCAGAGGTGGTGTGGGAGTTGGGAGGGCCCTAACTCCTCCTTCTACCTGAATGATAATGTCGAGGACCACCGACTCTTCCTATGTACCTGTTGCACAAAATGCTTGCCAGTGTTCTTTTTCTTTATCCAGAGGACTATGTGTACCAGCGCTGTCAGGCATGAACACCCGAATTGGCAGCCAACTGGAGAGAGAAGCGGCAGCAAGCGGAGTGGTTTAGGAAGACAGCGTGCATCCTAATGGCAATGCAAAAGTTATGCCTGAGCAGGACACAGCGTTCATAAATGACTGTTTTCAGCAAGGCACCATTTCCAAATGCCTGCGGACCGATAGGTGAAAATGGCGTGGGTTTTAGGGCCCCTTATATGAGATTTGGTAATTTTAACCCAGCTGCTGGGAGAAAGAAAGTCAGCGTTTGGCCAGGGGAACAAGCTGCAGGGGAAGCCAATGGCAAGGACAAAAAGGGGCAGTGTCACCATGGCATGGTGTGTGTGAGGAGGGACAGTGCAGCAGAGCTTGAAGGAGAATGGTCAAGAGTGTGTGCAAGGAGAGGCATTGGTTTCTTAGAGAAAGTGGAACTTGGGTGTGAGAATGCATGCACGGTGGGGGGGCTTAAGTGAGAGTGTAAGTGTTGTGATAGAGGGGGTGAGAAGGGAGACAGAGTGAATGGAAGATGCCTATGGAGACGACGGACAGTGAAGTAGAGAGTAGTAGGGACGAGAGGGCAGTAGAGAGAAATGGATAGTAGAGTGCAGTAGGTATTGGTAGGGAGTTGGTAGGTAGTAGAGAGTAGTGAGGGAGTGGGAAGGACAGAGTAGTAGAGAGTAAGACCTAAAGGTGGTGGTAATGAGGAGAGAGAGAGAGAGAGAGAGAGAGAGAGAGAGAGAGAGAGAGAGAGAGAGA
Source organism: Ambystoma mexicanum (assembly GCF_040938575.1). Taxonomy (NCBI): domain Eukaryota; kingdom Metazoa; phylum Chordata; class Amphibia; order Caudata; family Ambystomatidae; genus Ambystoma; species Ambystoma mexicanum. Next base: position 1,282,587,576 of record NC_090934.1, read on the forward strand.
GAGAGAGAGAGAGGAGAGAGAGAGAGAGAGAGAGGAAGAGAGGCAGAGAGAGGGAGAGAGAGAGGAATATCGGAGGGACGGAAGGGAGGAATAGTATGGATGAGTAGGAGGAAGGTAAGGGATACAGACAGAGGCTCAGGGTAAGGAGTGCAAGAAAATGAAAGGATAGGGAAGGTGGAGCCTGGGGATTTGGAAGACCATTGTGATTTTTAGTTACATCTATGAACTCCCAGAGAGAGTTAGAGAGAGGAGTAGTCTGCCTTTAGGTCATCACAGCCAGCCAGGCAGAATGTCTGATAGTAGGAGTTCCCAATCTCTGGTGACAATCTTGGGGTTTATGGATGCCTTGGCTATGGAGGTAAAAGAACACTGGAAATAAGAGAGGTGCGGCCCTTAGTGGGCACCCTTACAGAAATATCAATAAAACCCCTGGAACCTTCTGTGTAAATTGGTGTGCTCCTCAGGCCAACTGTGAAATAAGTCAGAAAACGCTGTGGTAAGCGCAGGGCAGATATTGTTTATGGCAGCAAATGTTTGTCATGGGAGAATTGTAATATTTTAACTCCTGCAATCCTTACCAGAGCGAGAGAACACTGGACGTTTATTTTCACCCTTGCACGTGAGGCATGTTTTTTTCTTTTTAGTGTCTGTGAATTGCAAACATATATACAAGGGGATCCTGAGAGCAACTGCATTGCAAGAGAAATTACTGCACCCAAACCATTGTCCAGGTATTCAAAATATTGCTACTTTGTTCCCTTGAAGAGAAAGCTATTTCCCTAGCGCTGGTTTGGGTCTGGCTGGACATAGCTTCTGGCTCATGCCATCCCATCGAAGCTCTTTCTTTTGGCTCCCTCAGCCTCCGTGGATCTTGGGATGCCACGAGGGCTTGAATCTGGCTGTCCCCTACCCACGTGCAGGGGGACTTTTGCATAATGACCTACAAGAAGCCTCCTGTCAGTACATCCTCGAATGGCTATGAGACAACTGAAGGGTGTAGCAAACCGACACCTTAAACTGCGTGAATCGGCGGGCGAACGCGCCAGCGAAAGCAGGCATGGCGGGCGCCGCCCCTTAGTGGGGGCGGTACAGGCCGCCCTTCCCCTCCCCCCAGGCCTGTAAGAAAAATGCGCCGGGGGGGCGGATGATGACGAAAAGGGGACCCGCCCCCCCCCGGCAGGGCGCGAAAGCTTCAGGGGCAGGGCGGGAAACCGGGGAGAAGCCGGGCATAAAAGCCCGTGCTGGTGTGAGCACTCACACATCCTCCCTCGGTTTCCCGTCTTGCCAGAGCTGCGTCGTTTTGTGTCGTGGGCAGCCAGTCGGAGCAGCGCTCGTTCCGCATCAGGCAGCCATCCGCATCGTTGCAGTGGTCGCGAGGTCGGGGACAGGGTCGAAGGTGGTGACGGTGGCGTTCTAGCGTCGGCAGAAGGAGTACGGGTATCGCGTCGGTACAGGAGGTAGTGTACGAGTTCGAGGAAGTTCCCGGTACTGCAGCGGTCGGTTCCAGGAGCAAACGTTGGAGGTAGGCACTGGGGATATAGGTTCGCGGCGTTGTGGAGATGGGGGGGAGCGAGTGGGGTCGATGTCGGCCCCGGTTCTGGGGGGGAGGGGGGCATTTTCTATAGTTAGGGTATGCCGTTCCGCATTATAGTGCCTGTTATGTCTTGCCGCGTTTAATTCTTATACGATGGCCTCCGAACTGCTGGGAGGTCATCAGGGCCGCCGTCCGTCCGTGTGCCTCTCATGGGTGGCTCGCTTTTATGAAGGAGCCGCGCCGCGTCCAATTTTTAAAGCCCATAGTATTTCTGGTTGGTATAGCTCCCTTGGTCTGGTCTGCGAGCCAGAATGTGCAGGAGCTGGTCGAGTGGCACAGCGAGCAGAGCGCTCGCTTTGACATCCGTTTAGAGCCTGCTAACGCAGGTTCGAATCCCGGCGGCGGGACTAATTCTAACTTTTGCATCCGCGGGCACCCAGAAGGCTCACAGCCCCACTGTAGTCCCAATAACATCATGCACACGGTGGGGGCCATGAGGAGCTGGGGTAGGGCGGGGGGGGGTTTGCAAGGAGGAAGGCATACAGGTGGGGGGGGGGGGCACACCGCGGCGAGGGCGATGCATTTGGGAACGAAAAAATGGCGGAGCCGCCGTGCCGCGTGTATTCCAAGCCCACACACCGTGATCGTGTGTGTGGGTGGATGGTTTGGTGTGTGTGAGTTTGGCATTTGAAGGCATTGGCAGTTCATAAGATTGCTGGTGGGAAAGTGGTTTTAACTAATATTTCAGGAATTCTCCAAAAGGTTCAGGTTTTGAGCAAGTTGCTGAGCACTATCCCTTCTTAACAGAGGCTCTTAGGTGTTTCGTTGTTTACGAAGGGGGGATGGCTTCCTTCCTTTTCGGTTGTTTGGAGCAGCTCCGTTGGTCTGGTCTGCGAGCCAGAATCTGCAGGAGCTGGTCGAGTGGCACAGCGAGCAGAGCGCTCGCTTTGACATCCGTGTAGAGCCTGCTAACGCAGGTTCGAATCCCGGCGGCGGGACAAACTCCACCTTTTGCATTCGCGGGCACCCAGAAGGTTCACAGCACCACAAGTAGTCCCAATAATATCATGCACACGGTGGGGGCCATGAAGGCGCTTGGGTAGGGCGGGAGGAGGGGGCGTGGGAGGGGGGGTTCGCAGGGAGGAAGGCATACAGGTGGGAGGGGGCACACCGCGGTAGGGGAATGCATTTGGGGGAGCGCGAAATGGCGGAGCCGATATCGGCGGCACGGGCGGAAATTGTTGGGGCTTGTGTGTGTGGAGCTGTGGGTTCGCGCTGGTCCTTTTCTAGCATGCAAATTGAGAGGTGCTCGGCACGGGAGAGGGCAGGGGCCGGGCCCCTGTGGCTCTTGGGAGGGTGGGCTTTTTGGAATTGACGGTGAAACGTCTTTGTTTCTGCGGATTTTCGGGCCGCTGTCGTTCTTCTTGGATCTCTTCTGTCGTTGAGTATGTTGGCTGTTGTTGCCTGGTGCCTACATGTGTGATGGCCTCAGATGGGTGGGTCGCTTATGAAACTGCTGCACCGCGTCCATTTTAGTCAATAGCACGACGGCTAATTTCCGGCGGCGGGGCAAATGCTAACTTTTGCATGGCACCCGGAAGGCCCACAGCCACATTACAGTCCCAATAACAGCATGCACATGGAAGGCGGCGGGGGAAGGGGGGGGTTGCAAGGAGGAAAGCATACAGGTGGGAAAGGGGGCAGAAGGGAATAAATTTGGGGAACAAAATGGCGGAAACGCCGTGCTGCATGTATGCAAACCCACACACCGCGATCGTGTCATGCCGGTATGGTTTGGTGTGCAGATGTGTGAAGGTTGGGCAGTTGTAGGCTTTTACAAGTTTTTACAAGATGGCGGGTGGGAAAGCGGTTTTCAACTAATATTTATGGAATTCCGCAAAGGTTCAGGTTGGGAGCAGGTCACTGAGCAATATCCATGCTCAACAGGGGCTCTAAAGAATTTTCTGGTTCACGAGGGGGAGATGGCTTCCTTCCTTTCGGGCGTTTGGTGCAGCTCCATGGGGCGGGTTGGCAGGGATGTGGTTTCAACTAAACTTTCAGGAATTATACAAATGGTTAAGGTTCCGGTCAGGTTGCTGAGCACTAGACATTCTCAACAGAGGCTCTTAAGCCTGCCCCCTTTTACGAAGAAGAAATGGCTTCCTTCCTTTTCGGTTGTTGATGCAGCTCCGTGGGTCTGGTCGGCGAGCCAGAATTACAGGAGCTGGGTGAGTGGCACATGGGGCAGAGCGCTTACTTTTGACATCAGTGTGGAGCCCGCTAATCCAGGTCCGAATACCGGCGGCGAGGGGGCCACGAGGAGCGGGGGTAGGGCGGGAGGAAGCGGCGGGGGGGGGGGGTTTGCAAGGAGGAAGGCTTACAGGGGGGTAGGGGGCACACCGCGGCGAGGGGAAGGCAAGACCCAGCTGCAATAGGCTAGAATATTTATAACCCTAATTTAAGCACCAGATCAGGGCGGGCGGCAAAGGCACGGATGAGGGGGAGGTGCGGTAAGGAAGGTGCATATAAGGATAGGGACTCATAAGCAGGAACATGGAGTTTCGAGGGTGCCTAGCGGTTGTGCGCCGGGCCACGTGGAAGGAAATGGGGGTTGTGGTTTATCTGACAACTTTCTTTTCTTGGCTGCCGCGCCACTTGCTCTAACTGCCATTAACGCAGGGTGGATACTGGAAAGGTTTGCCGCTGGGCATAGGTGGGGCAAGTTAGCTTATATTCTTTAGGTCCACAACCTTGTGCGGCAGTCATTGTTGATTTGTTTTATGTATGTGCATGAAGCGATTGTTTTGTTAGGAGAATAGTGACCAGGCAGCAGCCTGTCGCCTCAGACTTCTTGGTCATTGCAATTCAATGGGTTTACGATTTCACCTTGGCGGGCTTACTGCTAAGCTGCCAGGTATTATGGCTGAACAATACAGTTCAGGCAGGCAGGTCTCCTTACTGGTCGGCTGATGGGATGAAACAAAGATGGTGTTAGGGGCTCATAAAGGGAGTTGTATACTGTATTTGACACTACTTCGCCAGAAAACAATTGGGAGTGGAAATGGTTTTGGTCACTGCCAAGCAGTGGCAATCCCTACATGGTCGGTCGGCAGATCGGGCCCATGGCAAAGGAGCACTGGGGGGGGGTGTCTGCCTGTAGCATGATCACAAATTGATGAAACAAGGATGGTGTTAGGGGCTCATAAAGGGAGTTGCATACTGTATTTGACTCTACTTTGCCAGACAAAATTGGGAGCGGAATGGTTTTGGTCACTGCAAAGCAGTGGCAATCCATACACGGTCGGGTGACCTGGCCTCTGGGGAGGCCCCTGCGCCCCGGGGTTTTGTGAGGTCACTAATCTTAATTTCACATATTCTCATTGGATAAGGTTGTGGCTTGCTGTAAATGTGTAATATGGGCCACTTTGAACATTAGTTCCAGGGCCTCTTTTGGTTCCAAGTCCACCAGTGTTCACAGTATATAGTCAATGTGTGTTGTGTATTAAGATATAATACTACTCTTTAGAGCGGAAAGTGGTTGAACAGCATTATGGGAGCAGTAGTTTCCTGGTGGCTACTTCCTATTGCTGGAATAAAAGGGCGGCAGAGAAGGACAGGTCACGGGAACAGTGTGAAAACATGCCTTCAATTCATGCAGAAATGCGGCAGATCGGGCCCATGGTAAAGGAGTACTGGGGGGGGGTGTCTGCATGTAGCACGATCACAAATTGATCAGGCCTTCATGCATCAATGGCAGAATTGTTGAGCCTGCAGACAGAAGCACGTTCGTCTAGGCATATGTTCAGTAGAGTGTGCCTGAGTGGCCGGTGGCGAACTACAATACTATAGGTTGAATGTATTACACGCTTTAAACAGTGGACGACACTACACTAGATTGTGCCTGCGTGGCAGGAAGAGAGAGGTATGACATTAGGCTGAGTTTTGGTGAGTTTCCAACCATGTGAGGTCAATGAAGGGAGTGGTAATTCGGGTAACGGTCAACTAAGGGAGGGGTAATTCGGGGTATGGTTACAAGTGGTACGCTGGGCAAGGTAAGAACGCGCGGCGTGCTGTGGTCGGGCACCGATCAGGCATTCATTTTGTGAGGCAAGGTTTGCTAGTAAACGCCACATGAGTCTATGCAATAGGAAATTTATACACGCGTATACACATCGTGGTCGGGGGGCAAGACCACACGGAGCACCACACATTCGCGTCCAGTCCACTCACCCCGAGCAGAAAGCGGCTGGGGAATGGGGGTGCTCGGTCTGGGGAAACGGGGAGTAAGGGAGCCATAATATTAAGGGGTACAGATCCTGACACAGCGAAGTGGGGGGGCAAGGGTTAGGGCACAAATAACACTAC